>NC_083289.1:13468984-14186521 GCF_963506605.1 Zootoca vivipara | reverse complement strand
CCCTTTCTGTCTCTGGGGACTACCTTTTATGTGCTATGAGAACCTGCTCCTGGTTAGGATAGCCAGCCCTAGACATCAAGAGGTGACCTGCCTTGAGGACTGTGCATTGCAGCTGCTGATTATGTCTCATCCCAATGGTGAGAGAATCTCTGCCCTGAGTGTGTGGGAGAAGGAAGCATGATGGAGCCAGAGGATGCTTCAGCTCTGCTTATGAATCCACAAAAAGTGTACAAGGTCCATGCACTGAGCCGGACCCCCAACCCCAACCCCCCACTTCACATGCTAGGTTATTTTCTTCACTTAATTCAACAGTTCATTCTGGTGTTTTGTTTGAACAGGAAACCCCAAAGTCATGCCATTCTACATCCACATCTGCATCCACATCCACAGTGAATTCAGCAGCTGAATGCCTCCCTTAGTAAGATACGTGTAACAAAAGTTACCCGATTCATTCCTTGTATTAAGCTTATTGACATACTTGATATTAAATACGCCTCTATCTTCAAGTCAATAAAGACAGACAGAGCAGCATTTTAAAAATTTCAGTCTGATTCATTTCTTTCTCTTACATTAATAGGTTTTGGCAAATAAAGTTTTGTAAAGTCCAGACAGAAATCATTGTTTTGGATGATCTCTTTTAGAAGCCTAAGTTTTGCGGGAAAAATACATTACAACAATTAATAGAACCCTTAATTTTATTACAATTATTTTTCAAAATGCATTCTAATAATGGGTGTTGCTCATTATAATAAAAACAAATGATTTGTTTACTGTAGCGTAGAAAGTCCTGCCAACTTCACAGTGCCACAGATTATTCCTTTAAAAAGTTGGCATCCTTTAGGACTCCAGAAAAATTGTTGCTCCACCACCAGGGTTGGTGGCAAATAGGCTGTTTCCTCCCAGCGCTAACCTCTGGTTATTGTTTTTATAGTAAGCCTCTTTCACATGTGCTAGGAATCTCTCCAGCTTCTCCACAGGAACCATTGACACAGTGCAGCCACCCCATCCTGCTCCCGTCAGGCGCGACCCAATGGCTCCAAATTGCCTAGAAGAACAAAAAGCAAGTAAATAGATTTTCGAAGCTGTAAGTCAAATTGAGAGAGTGTGTCGCATGCAACATGCCCACTTGAACACAGTGCGCTTAAGTGCCTTGGAATTCATCTCATTTTTAGAAGCTTAGAGTAGGAAGAGGCAACTGTGAACAGGGTGGTGGGGTGCTTAATTCAGTCTCAAAGGCTTCCCATCTGGTCCCTACCACAACCTAATCGCTTGTTATGCCTGCTTCAGCCAGGCAAGCTAGTGCACAGGAAGGGGGCTCTTTAACCTCTCCAGCATGAATATTAAGAGAGGTCATGAATGAACCACATTTGCTCATTCTTCTTTGCCTATGTCTTGGGGAATAGAAGACTTATAGTGCACCGGAAGGCCTCTGGTTGCTGAGGAAAGGTGTATCAAAGACAGTGAGCGCAGCCAACATTGCTGGTTCTTCAGGCCTTTATTAAATTAAACCTATTACCCCCGTTAAAGCTTTGTTGCCAACCAGATGCTTAAAAGTTTCTGTCTGCATAGAAGGCAAAGTTATTCACAATCACTTTTTCCAGGCATTATTTTTCTGCTCAGTTTTGGGATTAATTTATTTATCATTTTCAAATACACCCATCCTTTATAGTGTTTTAGAGCATTTATGTAAGTAAGCACTGAGGGGGGGGCAGAAGAAAGATGTCGTTTTGTTTACCAGCATTCATCAGCAAAAATCCTTTAGTTTATGCCCAGTTGGTAGTCATAATGTAAATTTCCAAATCTGGTAAAGTCCAGATGCCAAACAGTTCTGCTCATCAAGATGAGACAACTCATGCTTTTCAAGATTCAGCTGCTCCTCCCATTTATAGCAACAGGCAGGAAAAGGGAATGTTGTGTCATTCAGAGAATATCCAAGCACTTTAATCACTCAGCATTAGGGATGGTTGTTGTTGTTGTTGTTGTTGTTGTTGTTGTTGTTGTTGTGATGATGATTAAAAATGCATACTGTGCATTTGCTATCTAAAACAATGCTGAAATTGGCCCAGTCAAGGTTTCTGCTTGCCTTTGTGAAGCATGACCCATTTAAGTTGTAGGTAAATTGATATTCCAAAAGGGGAATGGCGCTTGTTTGATTAGTTGCATTATTGTATAAAGTACCCCAGAACTTTGGGGGTGGGGGGGGTGTTATTGCAGTTTGCAGCTGGTGTTTAGCAAGGTGATTTGGAGCAAAGGCTCGGTGTTGTTAACCCATTCCCATCTTCATTCTTGACCAGGGAAAATGATTATGGGACTTAAGAGTTGGGTTAAAGTGACTGAGCTGTTTTGTCTCCTCTATCCAGCAATTTGAAGTAATTTGAAGTAATTCCTCTTGACTTAGAGGAGTGCTATTGAGCTCAGAAGAAAAATTTCTTTTAAGGTGGTATTTCCAAGAAGTCTTCCTTTATTAATAACTCCTACAACTTTTTTTCCAAGTAATGGGCAAAATGACTGAAGGTTTCAACCATCTAAGATAAAACTCAAAATCTAAAAAATGTAGCACTGACCAATTAGTGGCTAAGCATTTTGGCACTCCAAACCTTCACCATTATGAATCTCTAAAAAAAATATGGCAGGAACTCTTTAGGAAAACCAAAATATGCTGGCAAACCCAAAAACATCTGTATATGCAGATTTTGCTTCACAGTTCAAAACCTTGTAAGAGATGCAAATCTGATAGACATAAGCAAAGCTGTGGCACATGGTTTTAGAAAGGATTTTTAAACCTATGCATAGCAGCTGGCTATGATTGTGTATAAAAGCAATTTAATATATGCAAGTGCTACCCATTACCATAACCATATCAAGCAAATGTTTTTGTTAGTCAGCTTTTTAAATCAATGACAGGCAATAAAAGGCCAGGGGGGAAATATCGGTCATCAGTGGAACAATCCCGGATGAAATACAATAATTACTTAAATAAAATATCTCCTGAATGAGATAAGGGCAAAATGAACCAACGTGTTCTTAGTTGCATGCAATTCACTTCCTGTCATAAATCTCCTAGACCAGTTTAATTACGGCTGCCAAAATTGATATTACGCTTACTTCAGTGAAATCTTAATAACCACACAGTTCATATTGGCACTTACTCGCCTCCATCAGTTTCTGTGTTGCTTAATGTGTATCTTATATAGCAGGGGATTTATATGGTTGTAGCCATTCTTCATTTTTATTCAGCTTCCAGGTTTGTCATAGAGCAAGAATCCCATTTCAATTCAGACATCACACTTACCATACCTCAGTTTGAGCTACCAAATGTACTTGGAAACATTGATTTCGACCATCTTCCTGCTTCCATTTTTTATCTGCTCAGCATACCTATTGCTATAGTTCCTCAGCTTCCACAAGCAGCTTCAACACAGCTGCAATCCAGACGTAACACAAACCATAGGTGACACAAGCCATGATTTACAAATTCGCCTCAAATCTCCATTCCTGGTTGAAGTTTCCTGGCTGGTTGTAAAACATTTGTCAATTCAAGCAATATGCCAAACCATCTGTAGAGCAGTGGTAACTAACCTTTGGTCCTCCAGATGTTGGACTACAACTTCCATCATCCCTGACTACTGACTGCAGGTGACTGAAGTTGGGATTCCAAAAACATCTAGAGGACCACAGATTGGCCACCAATCTGTCCTATGGCTATAACGAAGAAAGCTTAGATACATAATTGCTTCCTATGACTTGGGGGTTTCTCAAGCTTAAAACATCCCTGTGGTTAGTCTCAGCACTAACTGATATGAGAGACAGTGGCAGACATGTCTCAGTTATGGTGCCCTCAGTTTAGGGCAGGCTTCCTCAAACTCGGCCCTCCAGATGTTTTTGGCCTACAACTCCCATGATCCCTAGCTAGCAGGACCAGTGGTCAGGGATGATGGAAACTGTAGTCTCAAAACATTTGGAGGGCTGAGTTTTAGGAAGCCTGGTTTAGGGGGTAAATAGATTCTAAAGGGATGAGGAAGGAGTAGGTCTTAAATCTGGGACTTAAGGGAAGTTAGATTATTGAGACCTACCTGCATAAGTGGTTGGACTGCCCCAAGGGAAAACAGTTCTAGACAAAAGTATTTTCTGAGATCTCACTGATAACTGGACAAACAATTCATCCTTTGTTCTGGCTCTTTTGAATTTGTTTTCAGATTTGGATCAAGACCTGAATAACAAGGAGCTGATTTTGCATCTTTTGACAATGAGACAGGCCATAATTGCCAAATTTTGGAAAACTTTTTATCTCAATAATCTGGACTATTGATATTCCCAGACTTGGCAAATCACCACTTTTGAAATATCTCACATGAGCTAAAAGTGCCCACGAGCCAAAGTGAGAGGTCACTTCATAGCCATTTGGTCCAATTTTATTTTGTATAGTAATACAGCATCTGCTTTAGACCATAGAGCTTTCCCCCTTGATATGTTTTATTACTGACCCAGTAAATCACATAGCTGTATTCTCTTGCATAACAGCCTGTTCATAAACACGGTAAAGGAGACAGGGAATGGGTGTTGCTGGAGAGACACATATAATAAGTAGGCAGAAAAAGGTGCTCTCTGAATCTCACTTGAGGACACAGTTGACTGACAAACACTTCAGCAAATATTTCCCTTCAAAGACAATCCTTAAGGACACTGCAGGACACTGCTATAAGCATGACAATATTTGCTCAGCTCAATGTCAGCTTTTTATATTATTAAATGCAAAGAAACAAGCCACCGATTGCCAACTGAACACTTTCATTGAAACTCACTTCTGGGAATCATCTGCACTTTAAAAAAACACACAGACTGCAGTCGAGTATACAGCTATGAATATATGAGTCTCGCTGATGTTTGGTCCATTCTAACCATATGGTTCTATAAATGTGCTAGGTTGCGGCTTTAATGCCTAGGCTGCAATCCTTGTAGCATTCCATTAGCATCACTGGCACAAAATCAGCCTAGAGCAGGGTACTGTAGAATAATCTGTATGGTGAGCTGGTTTGAAAGCAATCACTGTATCTGAAATGGAGATACTCTAGGCTCTACATTACTGTATCAAGTGTCCCTGTTTCTGAGGATACAGAAATAATGTCTCTTCTACAAACTTTGCCAGCATTTCAAGTCAGGAACCCCCCAGGGCCTCACACTCTTATGGCATAGCCTAAGAAGGATAATAACCTTCACTTAGCTACTTAGTGCACCAAACCACCAGCACTTTCTGCCAAACACTTGTGGCATGACAACCATACAATATGCCCATAATGAAATAGTTTAGATTCTTTCTAGAGTGCTGAGTTTCAAACTGGCCCAAGACAGCCTCGGCATATTAGATCAAACTATTACCAACTAGCTGTGCACAGTTCCACATGAAAAATGTAGTAAAGACTGTAGTGTTGGATTAAGCTGGACAGCAGATGCCATAAAATTCATTGTATTCTCTTATATTAACAAAATGTACCGACAAGTTCTCTTCTATCATGGAAAGAGCAGCTGATTGTTTGCGAGAGCTAGTTCTGTTTCAGCAAATGCTATTTAAAAACCTCTCTGGTGGGTTGCTACTGGATTATCCACAGTAAAGGAGCTTTGTCCTACTATGAATTTGTATAGCACTTAATGTGAAAGAGCTATGATCTTGCTTGAGACAATAAAGGGAAGGAGCAAAAATAAACAAGTAAACGAATTTTTTTCCTAGGTTGGGAAAGTCAAGAGCTGTAAATACATGTATGTTTCTCTTGTATTTGGGGAACAGCCACTGCTCAGTGGTAGAACACATGCTATGCATGCAAAAGGTTGCCAGTATATCCAGGCAGGGCTGGAAAAGGCTCCTCTGAAACCCTGGCATTCTGGTTCAGATTTAAATTGTGCTTTAGACCCCAAATATCTAAAAAAAGTAGAGGCAAGTGTCCCTTATTTGCTGCTTTCTGTGAATGTCCTGCACAACTCTGATATGTGGCTCCCCATCCAATTTGAAACCATACCGGATCCTGCTTAGCTTTGCAAATGTGCTTGCAGTTTTATTGCTGCACCAAAGCCCTAGGGCAGAGCTGGTAAACCAGCAGCCCTCCAGATGCTGAACTCCAACTCCCATCAGCCGCAGCCAGCAGCATAGTCGAAGATGGTGGGTGATGTAGTTCAGCAACGTTTGGCGAGTCATAGGTTCCCCACCCCTGTCCTAGAGCACCGGTAACAGTTTTTAAAAACAGCTTAATGTTATGGAGCACATTCACTGCAATCCAACCCATATGCTCAAAAGAAAGTTCACTTTCCATGGCCTTTGCAACTTACAGACAGATGTCCACCAGCTGATTCAGTTCAGGACAGCTGCACTCATATAAGTCCTTGCAGCTGGCATGGCTCTGGTTCATTAAATCCCCCAATAACTGGGCTGCATCTTCAGGTGCCTCTGTACAAATCTTCTTAAACTCCAGGACTCTGGCAGCTTCGCTGTACACATGCTTAGCACGCTGGTATAATTTAAAGGTGGTCACTAAATATAAAAAGCAAGAAAAAATATTCAGTGCAGGAACAAATGGAAAGATGTATGATTTATTGCTATCAGATGTGATCATGTGGCTTCCAGAGAAAACTGGTAAAAAAGGTGATCCAACATTTTCCTATCTATTTTGTTTCTCCTTTCTTTCAGTCATATGAGTATTGGTATAAAAACTGTATGCTCTGATCCAGTATTGGTATAAAAACTGTATGCTCTGATCCACAGCAAGGAAGATGGTATGCAGAGGGACTGCAGTTATCACAACATAAAACATAAAACATACCTTGCCAGTCAGCTGTGTTTTATTCTGTAAAGGCAGCAAACTTGGGGATTGAAATAATGTGGTCAGGAGGAAAGTGCTTTAACAAACGTACCCCAGTAGCCTCCTCCATTCAGCTTTTCCTGCTGCCCCACTCCAAGTAGGAATGGACAACACTCCTTCCCTGGTTAAGCATCCTGAGGAATGGCGCTGCTTGACAAGTGTCAAAGTATTAGAGCTACCTCCATGGTTTGTGGTCTTCTTAACTTCCTTCAGAAATGTCTAATTAACTTTCTTTTTTTAAAAAAAATGAAAGACAAGAGTCTGGAGCCCCTGTTGGTATGGAACCCAATGAATGTGTACCTCCTATACTTGTCAACATCTGAAATGCCATGACTAGGAGGTTGTCTCCTTTGAAATCCACAATATGTTTCTCCTGTTGGGTTTGCTCATAAATTCAGCATTCATTCATTTATTACATTTATATACCACTTTTTTCTTCTTCCAAGTTGCTCAATGTGGTGTACATTGTTCTCCTCCCCATTTCATTCTCACAGCAACCCTATGTGGTAGGTTAGGCTAAGAGATGGTGACTGGTCCAAGGTCCCCCAGTGAGTTTTATGGTTGAGTGGGGATTCAAACCCTGAACTCCCAGGTCATAGTCTAACACTGGTTCTCAGATGGCAACAAATAAATACCTTTCTGAAGTTTTCTGATTGGGCTGTGTTTCAAACTTTCATGCAACTAAGGAACTGGGAACTACCAACGAACTTCAGCATCATCTGTAACCAGTGTTGGCCTTAACAACAGGGTGGCACTGTTATCTGTGTAGTACCTGACACAGGTGAATGAAAAACCTTTATAAGATTCTTTGCACCAGTAAATTTCCTATGACCCAGACCAGCAAATATGGTGTGTAGTTTATACAGTCGATACCTAGCCTTGTGCCAGCCCCCGAGTGAGTAGCATTCTTCCAGCATGAAATATATAATCTCAAAAGTATTACCAACCTTATCAAGTACTAACCTTACCATAAATATGCTAATGGTTGTTGAGAAAGTGTATTTCACTGCTCTTTATCTCAAGCATTGTCCTATCCCTTCCTCTATCACCTTTACTGACATTTTTGTTGAAGTTTATTTTTTACATTTCTTTACCAGTCCCTTCAACTCAGGCTACCTTCCTAAACTTACTTAATAAGCAATAAAACCCTTTTGAACAAAACTTGCCTGATTTCTGAGCAAACATGCATAGGGTTGAACTACCAATCACCTAGTTTACATTTCTCTGTCTCTCTCTTGACCACTGTTTATTTATTTATAACATTTATATCCTGTCTTTTTGCCTGACCGCAGGCATCTGAGGCATCTTCAAGATTCAAAACAACAAGGCAATAAATTGCAGTGGAAGTGGTTTACACATGCAACTGCAAAAGTAACATATATGTATATATGAGTTCAAGGGATGCAAATATTTTCACATTAAAACTGAATGGCCCGTTCATGCAGAAATACTCCAAAGGGCTAAGGCCTTAATTGCATCCACCAGGAACCCAATCCAGATGCCAGGTGGAGATCAGCCAACATATTTTCTCTATTGGGTTCTTGGACCTTTGGTCATGTTGAATTCTGGGAGTGATATAAAACACCAGTAGATTTTTCTTGTAGGAAAAGCTGAATAAAAGATGGTACTCAAATGCACTTCATAGCACATCATTCACAACATGCGTTGCCACCATAAAATGTCCACTTTAGCTGGTTTAAATTTGAGAGACATTGGTTTCCTGTCCACCATCTGAGAAACTGCCTCTCAGTAAGTCTCAAGCACATGGGAAGCAGAGGAGGAATTACAGTGATGAATGAAGAAAACAACATCTCTTCAGAGGTGCCAGGATTATTTGGCCCGATATGAAACATAACTGCTGTTAATGAGAATGGACCCAATGGAAGAGTTGCCTAAATACATCATTGTTTTGGAATAAGATTAAAACCCATCAAAATTGGGAAAAAAAACTATGTACCCCAATGGAAATGACCCCCCTGGGATGGGTCACTGAACAATGGAAGAAGTTTTCCCAATTCGCAATTTACCAAATCCATTCAGGAGTACATTTTGTCCCTGTGTTTATGAATTGGTCTCTGCTACTTTCGCACCATGCAATGCACAGTGTCACTGCTGGGTGGTTTACAGGGGTGTGTGTTGAAAACAAGAGCATTCCTCTCTGGACAAATTCTCTTTCCAGACTATTTCCTTTTGAAGGCATTATTTTGCAGCGGGGCAGTTTTAAAAATGTGCATTTGTTTAGGGCATATCTGAAAGTTGCGTGAGAGTCTGCCATTGCTCACACTCTCTTGTAAATCACCATTGAACAGTAGTAACCCAGAGAATGAACTGAAAACATGTCTGGTTTCAATTTGGAGGCCAACATCTTGCCAAAGGCTGTGATTGATTCAGAGACCACCCTTCGGTAAAGCAACGCTTCACTGGCCAGATTACCTTAAAGCACTTCGCGGTTCTCTCAAGCTCGTCACGTTACGTACTGGCCATGGGAATCATCTTTTTACTTCTTCCTGCCAGCCAGACGCTGGAAAGGCATGTTCTCAACAACATTCTGTCGTGTAAGAGAAGGCTCTATAACCTCTCCACATTTGGTTTTGCCTCTAATCTAGTGTAATCCTTTCAAAGCAATTATTACATCCAAAATGACAGAAACCGGGGTTGCATTGTTGTTTTCTTAGACTTTCTTATTAGAGTGACTGTTTGCCAAGCAAATATGAGTTAAGGAATGATAGTATTTAATTAAAGGGCTCTACTTTCATTGTATTTAGCTGGTAGAACAGCCCAATTCTTGGAGAAAGCCACAAGTACTAACACATGATGGATTTTAGTAACAAGGAGTCATGCAGCCACTTACAAGGTCTACCATGCAGCATCTGTAAGATGCAGAGGTGCACATCTGTCACCTCCACCGACTGGCAAGACAGAGAAGTAGAAAGGACTATAATTTGGGCTAGTTCTCCCCACTAACCTACACAGTGGAAGAGTATTAACATCACGTCTCCCATTTTATTTTTAAATTTATTGTGATTTACATAGTATATACAAACTCCACAAGTAACAAAAAAGATCCAATAACCGTTTCTGCTTTCCTTTGGACAAGCAGATTATACAAACATCAATGCCAAAACAGGATGGAGTATCAGTGTCCGTCTTCTTTCAGTGTACATTCCCAACAACAGGCTGGGATCAGATTCATTCTGGATTAGGCTTTACAAACTGTTCCAAATTAAGACATATTGTGATGATAATTGCATCTCTGTGTTTATCAGTTTCACAAACTAAACAAAATCTTGCAAAGCTGTATGAAAGGATTCAATTTGTGTTTGCTCCCTTAATCCTTGAAAGTAGTGTGTTAGTATCTCCATGGTCACTAAATACCATAACTTCTTATACCAGCTTCTCAAGTTCAGCCCATTAGCATTTTTCCAATGTTAGGACAATATAAATCTAGCCACTACCGCCATATGTTGGAACAATTCTTTGGCAACAATGTCTAAATTGAGACATCCCCCAAAAGTGATAGAAGCCATAGTTGTGGATCTTTGGTGACTTGACACTTGGCTCATCTCCTCAATGACATTCTCCTAAAATATTTCTACTAAGCATTGTCGCCAGAGGTGCTAGTAGGTCTCTAACAGCCTAACCTGTGAATAATCTTTAAATAGTTGTACTTAACAGAGGACAATATCATTCTGAATGTTTTTATCAGCCAACCTAAAGGAAATATAGCATGCTGGGTCAATTTGCTTTCCTAAATCTATTTCCCATACAGCCTTAAAGTTATCAAAGTTTGACATTGTCAGATCAAGCAGCAAACCATACACCTTAAGAGACTAAGCCCTTGTACCTTCCTCAGAATCAAGAATCCACTTTTCAAATGATGTGAGCTCCCTTCGTAGTATGCTCTTTTATTAGGGAGCAAGTAATGAAAGACTGTCTTGGATTAAGCTCCAGCCATCCAACCCTTCTCCTGCAATTTATATTTTTTATTTCGACATTTGACAGTGTCCCTCTTTGACAAAAGTAACCTGAATGAAAGAGCCATTTATCTTGTGATTCGGAGCAATATGATTCCTTAATTGGGCTATGAAAGGAGGAATGATGGAACACAGAAAGAAGTAATGAGACAGCAAAGCTACCAACACCTCCATTTCAATACATGGAATGGGAATCATTTAGCAAGCACCACCAGCACTGGATGGGAATATGGCTCACAGACATGTCCAGAGGAGGTATACCACTGGGTACCAAAACACTAAGAGTCAACCATGGGGGAGGCTATTGCCTTCCTGCTCTGCTTCTGGGCTTCCCAGAAATATCTGGTTGACCACTATGGGAAATAGGATGTTGAGCTATATGGAGGTTTGGAGTGACCCAGGAGGGTGGTACTTTTATTCTTATGATACACTACTAATGGAAACAAAACCTCCATGGAGAGGCCCAGATTCGCAACCACAATTGGCTTACGGGGCCAGGCTTCTCATCTTATAGTTGAACAGCTGAACTTCAGGTTTCCCAAGGTCACATAAAGAAAGCAAAACTGGCACTCAGACTCCTGTTGTACATCAGGGTGACTAGCCTGTGGCCTTCCAGATGTTACTGGACTTAACTCCCATCAGCCCCAACAAGCATGGCCAGGGATGGTGTTAGCTGTAATCTAGCAACATCTGGAGGGCCACAGGTTAGCATATTCCTGCACATGCTTGTCAGGGGCCCTCTTCAATAGCTCCCACATGCATTAAGTGGATTGCGCTTAAACTGCTTGTGTTGTAAGCCACAAAAAACCCTTCACAATCAACATCCGGCCCATGCTGCAAAAAGTCAAGCAGATAGCTTCTCATCCTGGAAGCTCAAATTCTCCAAAGACAAACTGCAAATAAGCTCAGCTGATTTAGCTGCTACAAAATGTAGGTCTCTCCCTCCCTCCCACTCCTTTCAGGATTATGGGTCCCCCAGCCATAGATGCCTGAAACAAACAGTGATTTTCAGAGGAACTCCTGAACATTCTACAAAACAAAACAAAACAACCAAAAACCAAGTTGGTTGTGGAGAAGGAAATCAGCAAGCTTGTTTCCCTCTCAGCAATGCCAGAGGCTGCTAATACGGTATGAAAATTTCGACCTAATGTGTGCCAAAAGGAAAAAAACATTAAGACGATAATAACCTGGAAATACAGCAATATAAGCAGGTAGATGTCTTTGTTTTGCTCTAATAAGGCCCTTTCTAAACAGACACTGTTTTCCCTGAGGGACCAGATAGACATCGCTAATCCACCCAGACGACAGTGTCCCAGCAAGCTATTCCATTGTTAAATAAGCCCCACTTCCCAGTATTCCATTGGTGCTGGAAAACAGTAGTTTGTGCCAAAGCAAACATGAGGATTATACATGTACTGGTGTGGAGATGGCAACTGTGCTACTGTCATGCACCAGTTGCATGATGCCCATGTGTCAGACTCAACTCCTTTTGAGTTCTGCATGGGACAAACATAACCTGTAGTCAGCAAGAAGCAGCAAGTGATAGGGGGCAGTGAAGGGTCAGGGACTAGCAGTGAACAATAGGGATGGCTAGGGAGGAGATGGATGGTGGCAGTAAAACAACTGATGTGTTTCTGTGCTGGGTATGGGAAGATTTAGCTGCAACATTTTGTCTTACTGAATGATTCAAAGAATTTTTTTTCAGCTGCTACTACTATACCTTTGGGCCTTACAAATGCTATCCGTATGACTGGTCTTAATGAATGAGTCGGAACACAGTTTTTAATTTGATTTCTGTCTTCATGAGCCAGCTGTGACCAGGTGTGTTTCACCTGAAACTCATTACTGGTCCCTTACCCACCATCATTACCATTTTAGGTCATGTTTCCCGCACTAGTTAGATATGACTTTCACAATTCACAAAAGCAATGGAGCAGGTATTTTACAATTCATGAAAGGTATGGGTTAAACCATAGATTTGAATCCAATTTTTTTTAAAAAAATTAAAGGGTTCCAGGAGAACAAAATCTGAAAATTATTATTAAGGGGTTCCATTTGACCTAGATGGAAAAAGCAAAATTCAAAGCAAAATCGAAGGCTTTGGTTTGGATGTATTCAATATTAAGTTTAAAAAAACAGAAGTGTGTTTTAAGAACATTCCCCCCCCCAAAAAAAAATAATAACCAGTTTTTAGGTCCAAAATATTTGGGGATGGGGTTGCTTTGTTGGTTCCTACACATTCCAAAGAGCAGCTCTTCATCTCACAGAAAGAACTGTCTGACCTTTGGAAATAAAGCACGTAGAGCTTACTGAGCAACAAGCAAATAAATAAAATGGCATCCTTTCAGACACTCATGTGAAGTAATCAGTGCCCTCCATTCTAATATTAAGCTCAGGTAACAGCATCTTGCTTTATAAAGTCTCCTTAAAATGGAACAGTAGCCTTTTATTATTCTTTATAGGATAAAACTGCCTTTTGAAAAATGATTTTACTTTTTTTTCAGAAAGCAGGAGCACAGAACTAAAAAGAACCTCTGGGATTACGAAGTCCAAGCCTCTAAATGTGAGCTTTGCCAGCTGGCTGACAAACTGGGAGATTAGCAGAACCAGCAAGGGCGACATAGACCCCAAAAGGGATTGACTCAGAGACCATTGCACAAGACGTCACTGTGCACAATTTATCTCTTTTCCCTGGCTACTGCTTTCTCCACTTCTGGATTAAGGTTAAGCAATGCAGCTTGGCTGTTGCCATTTATGTATGAATCTGGCCTTCTGAATCCAAGTGTTGGTACTCATTATTTAATGAAGTAGCACTCACGTCTCAGCACCCTACTCAAGAAAACAGTTTAACACACCTTAAGGTCTGATTTAAATGTTACTTTTGTGAATGGAGCTGTTTTCGTACGGTCAACTCTAAGGTTGCTAACAAATGTCAAGCACGACCATGGGCAGGATGACATGGGAACTTGCACCAACATTGTCACTCTGTCCAGTGTGCGGATGATCATGAAGTAACCACATTGTTCCATCTACCCACATGATGCTATACCAAAGCTATGAAGGTAACACTTACATCAGCCTTAAGCATTCTCTAAGGACAATATGGTTTTTTTTAAAAATCGTCTGTTTATCATATGAACCTGCCCAGCCTTTAGGACCAACCTTGGAGTTCTGAATTCTATCCCTATCCACATGTGGTATCCCTGGTGATACCAAGACTGGAATTCCCTAACAGCCAGGCACCCTTTTTTCTCAGTTGGGAACAACTTTCTAATTCCAGTTATTTGTTAAAGTATAAACTGTTTCTGGATTATTTTGGTATGTTACTGCTGACTTTAATGTTTTACATACTGGTTTATCACTGTATGAAATCCATCTATTGCTTTTACATTTATCCTGTTTTAATGTTTTACCTTTTTTACATGCAAGCCATTTTGCCTCAACACAAAGCAGCATGAAGTAAATTAAACCCTTTGAAGTCCATCGCCAGATATAATTTATTGGGCTGGGATCCTGATAAAGTTATTCCTGGATCACAAGCCTTTGAAAGTGCAATCCTATACATATATCTACATAGAAGTAAGCACCGCTGAAAACAGGTAAATCTGAGCAACTTGACTTGCCATAGTTGTACGAAGTACTTTGAGATTTACTTTGCCGGTTGTTACTTCCAGGATGTAAAGCTGTATGTAGAAAAAGATTTTGCCCAAACCACAACAAGCTGGTTGGATGCTTTTAACTCTTAAGATAATTCTGCCCCCAGGTTTACACATCAAAAATAGACTGCAAGGTTTTTTTGTTTGTTGTTCTTATGAAAGGGAACAAACTGTTTAAAAATACTTCACTTGGAGGGAAACAAATCCCACATTTTATAGGGAAACGAAGGCATGTTTTACTGTGGGATGCCTTCCTGCGATGGGGCAAACTCATACAATGTGCATTTTATTTTTCAAAACAGCAACAAGCACACCCTAAACAAGCAGAGTGAAGCAAAACAGAACAAATGGTGGTGGTAAAGTGTACCTTAGCCATGTAAGCAAATAAGCAAGAAGTAAGATCCTTCAAATGGAACTAACTATCCCCATTCTTGTCCTAGATTAGGATCTAGGCTTTCACCTTGAATCTGGAAGGAGCAGCAGGAGGGGGATACAGTATAAGGTTATTGTTGTTGGCATCTGTCGGTCTCAGAAGACAATGGGGTATGCCTCCAGGAGTGAAGTCAAAATGCTGTGTTGGCAGCACTGAAGTGTTCTTCCCAGGGCGCAAGTCTGGGCAGTGTCTGGAGGTCCTGGGCTGCCCAGACAACAAGACACACACCCCAGCCTCGCTGACGTGGTCCAAAGGAAAGCAGAGCAATATGTTTGGTACCAGCTTGGCTGAAGGAGTTGCTGGAAGGAGGCGTACAAGGCACCACCCAACTGTCTTAGGGACTCCACTCTTGATTTATGTAGGGTTGACTCTGTAGCCTTTTCTTCTCCCAAATATATCCCTCAAGGCAGCAAGGGTTTAGGACCAGAGTTTTCCTTCTCCTAGATGGGCTATCTTCCCAGGTTGACAAGTTCTTTCCGCCCTTCACTTCCCTCTACAGCATGTGCTAAACCAGCTTCTTGACCGTTGGACCCACTATTGGTCTTGTCTGTTCAATCTGCCGGAGCCTGTCTTTGCATGCAGGGGAAGTCCCTAACTCACCAAGGGTTTGAGACCCATTGGCTATCCTTACCTGGTTTAGCCTGCCAATCAAAGCCATTTCTGGGGTGTGGCCACTGTCGCATGCTCACAGCTTCTAGGAGCCACAGGTGGGAGCTGAGTGTAGGGTGAGGACCAAAGGTGGGCAAACAATGTGTCTTCCAGCAAGGTACCACCCCTTCCCTAATATCCATAATGAGTTCCATGGATACAGGATGGGTGCAATAAAAAAATTACTAACGGCAAATTTTAATATTATACAAAAACATGGGCATCGCAACTATCTTTTGTTACTACAAGGTACCATTGCCTCCAGTTAGCAAGTCCAGCAAATAATTTAACTACGTTAAAAACAATTTTTAGCATAATAAGTATTCTGTTTTTACAAAGGAAAATAAGATAATATATAGTTTGCTTAACAAGTTTGTTAAACAGAAAAGGAACTGAACTAAAATATTTTTTGAAATCTTTACCAAGGTTCCCTTTTGACCAGTTATTTCAGTTCCCATAACAATATGCAATAATGTATGATTTAAAAACACTGGGGTTTTTAGACAGAAATCTCTTTGTTTGGTGTATTTCAGCATTCCTAAACCAAGCTGAGGGTTATACAAACAATAAATTCTAATTTTTATTTTCCTATTTCTTCTTTGCAACTAAACAAGAATCTGTAACCAAGTTTTGTCTTGTACCAATGAAAACAACAGGCTTACTCTATGACCCATTTTTGTTGGCTTTATCACACAGAATCAGAGTCACGCCACATCCTAAGATAGATTCTGTTCTACTAACATCTGCAAACACTAGATGGGATAACATTTCCCTTACTTTTCACACTGAAAAGTCTTTCCTACAAGAATAAGGTGTCCAAAGAAGCGGAAGTAGGGGGGAAAGGGATGAAAATAATTAAATCTAAACTGTATTCTGTTGGAGCAGATATTAATAAATACAGCCACACACCCCAATCTATAACCCACTTCAATCCATGATTATTAACTGCAAATTTTCCTGTTCCCTTACAAACAGCTCTGCCCTGTCTTCCTTGCTGTCCCCTATGACTTCCAGAAGACACCTGTGGTACAATTTTCAAATCCTTAGTAAAATCTCACCCTAATTTATCACTTAAGCCAGTAGTCCTCACCCTGAAACAAAACTAAGTACCTAAGTGCATTTGCAGCCACCTGTTGCTCTTCCCTTATATTCCTTCCCTCTCTGCTGACATTTAAAATGATAAACTCTCTGGGAACAGGGGCCTGGGTTGGTTTTTCTTTGCTTATGTTACTCCAAGGGCACCATGCATAGTAATGTTGGTGAAATAATAAATATGGAGTGAGCGTTGCTCAAAAGTTCCTGGGAAATTCCTCTCTTGCTCCTGCTGCTGCCACGCACTAAGCAAACTAGAGTCAGGCTTGCCATGCTGTCTGAACTTGATGTTGTGATTTGTTTCCTCCAAACAAACCACAAGCAGTATGCTAAGAACAAAACTTGTTTGCCACTCATGGTTGGGGGAAAACAAACCACAAGCCCAGGTTCAGACAATGTGATAAGCCAAACTCCGGTGCATGGTGCAGCAGGAGTGTGAACTTTTGAGCACGGTGCACTAGCGCACTGGTCATTCACATTAAACCGTAGATTTTTTTTTTAACCATGTGACATGGAAACCAGGCCATTAGCATGAAAGGCTTTAAATATAGACACAGCCAACATTCTAAAAATGTTCCATGTGCACAGCAAAATGTGGTTGGCTCATTTAAGAATAGGCAGAAATACTAAGACTATATGCCAAGCAAATAAGAGTGCATTAAATTCACTTCCTAAATCAAAAGTTACCTCCCCCGCCAAATGATCAAAATCAAAATAGCCTCTATTTATTTAAAAGGAGGGAATTTAGAACACATGCTAAATATCTTACAGAACAAGCCGGTCTCTTTCCTCCACCTCCTTTGGTTTTCTGAGGCATGCAAGTTGCTTTGATGACATATCTCCCATGTCAGAACCAGACATTTTTGCCCCATTGGCACTGTCCTTTAAAGTAGTTGAAGAACATAAGTTGCATGCATTGATTTAGTTTGTTCCTGCTGCACCCTAAAGGATTGGGATGGGAACATATCTCAGTGATGCTTCACCTGTTGCAGTTATCTTCCTTAATCCTATCAGCGACAAAATCTGTGGGAAATGTGTGGGTGGCTTGAAACATACAACAATTATCCACATGTTTGTTTGTTTGTTTGTTTGTTTTCGCGTGCTGCTGAGTTATGGCCAATTGTGGCTTCCCAATGTGTGTGCAAGGAAAACATGCATGTGGTTAGATCTGCATGTAGGCATATTGTAACATGTGAAGCAACTAAGAACCAGATTTGGACTTTGCCCAAAGTAAACCTACTCAGTGTCATGGATGAGAAGGGGTTTCACACTGGGCATCCTTTGTCCAAACCCAACAAGCTATTCATTTTCCTCTGATATTCCCATTCTGATGGGAAATGTTTTGGACCAAGTGACTTGGAGCAGTGGTTAGCAACTACACAGGCCAGAGAGCCAACCTAGAACAAGCACACTCACATCTTCCCCCAGCTAAAAGGTCCAGATTATTATGTACCACGGAGCTATCATGGAAGGAAGAGGCTATCTGACACACAAGTAAGTGGCAAGCCAAATGATGATTTCTCAGGAGCCAAATTTCATTTGAAAACTACCAGTTGTCCACTGCTGTCCTAGAGGGCTGCATGCAATTAATTCAATCCTGTATTTTTAATCACCAAGCCATTTATCAGTATATTGCCTTGACTAATCAGATAACATTTCCGTTCCATTTTCTCCACTTCATTTTAAAAAGGCCACACCATAAACAAGCAACCCCTTTACTCTACAAAGATTCCAAAAGAAGGTCCATTTGAGGTTATACAAAATGTAAAATATTTCCACATCTATTGCCTACTATCCTTTACATAAATGGAAACATTCACTGACCATCACCACCACCTCCAATTTGGCATGCACTCACCGTCTTGTGTGTTCTGGCTGAGGATCTGAGTGCGTAGCTCTTTGGAGCTAATTCCCAGGTTTTTCCCAATTTCCTCTATGCTGTAAGGCTCAGGGTGAAACACCTCCTCAACCACAGCCAGCATTTCCTCTAAGCTTAGTTTCAGCTTGACCTGCACTTCCTGGAGCTTTGCCATAGCTTTCCAATCTAGGCCTCTGGATTTTGCTAGAAGCTGCAACAACAAACAATGCAAAGACATCTTAGTAGTTTGAAGTTAATACAAAACATTTCCTAAAACCCTTACAAGCTATTTTTTCTTTAAGAGAAAACTCTTTGAAAAGCACAAAGAATAGCATAATTTTTAACATGATATTGGCAGGAAGATTAATTTAAAGTATTGGAAAATATAGCAGGCTATTCCCACTTAAGGGGATAAGTACGTTAAACCACAGCACCTTGCAAAATGTAATAAAGTCACTTTATATATCAAGGGAAAAGATTAAATGTGAAGAAAGCCCCATTGTTCAGCCCAGACACTGAGGTCCAGTTCCGAGGGTCTTCTGGCGGCTCTCTTAAGTGAAGTGATGTTACAGGGAACCAGGCTGATAGGCAAAGAAGCTCTTTGCACAGTGCTGAAAAGACATTACTGTTGGAGTCAGATGAGCCTCTCTAGGGAGAGTGTTCTACATCACAGGAACCAGCACTGACAATACCTCAACTCTCATTGCCAACCTGCATACTTCAGAGGGAGAGGACACTCATAAAAGGACTCCTCTGCTTATCCTAAGGGAGGCATATACTGTACAGGAAATGTTTTCCCTTTACATACTGTGATCCGAAGCTGTGCACATACACAAAAAATGACTTTTGTAAAGCCACATAATCACCATATCCTGGAGATTTTCTGGCACATAAAGCCTAAAAACAGCCAGAAGTTCTGCTTAAAACAAACTTGGTTTGATTCTTAGGCTGTCCAGATGGAAACTAAACCAGGAAGGGGTATGGTGTGAACTTACCACAAGATAAGTGAAACAGCCACTTCCAGAATGATGGGTTTTAGGGGTAACAGAAACACCCAGACTACACTCTCTAGGGCACAGTCCACCAAGAACTCCTCCTCTTCAAAATCCACTAGAATTAATTGCGACATTGAGAAGAACCGCAGAGCAGGAGAACTTCCCATTGGATTGAGCCCCATGTTAAGTAGTGGGAGGGCAGTGTTGCTTGGGATTTCCTGCCTCATGCACCAAAATGTCTTGGGCCAATCTTGTGGTGATCTGTGGTTAATCCTTGACATTTACTTGCCATTATAGTGGACCAGTCACAATAAAGAGCCCTGATGTTCAGCACAGACCACTCCCTCAAAGACACATAAACTGGTATTCAAACAGCTGCTCATATATACTGAACTGAACATGACTGGCTATTCCTGGAAAGAGTATTTCTGCATTAGTTAACTTTGATCTCGTTCTGACAGCTGAGCCTCATCTTTCCCAAGTGTTCAACTTTGTTGCACGAAAGTAATCTGACAAGACTGAAAAAAACATTTTTGTGGAATCGTGGGTAGTTCTGGTCACCCAAAGACGTTTGGGGTGTAAATTTCTGCTCTGCTTTTGAGAAAAGTGCAGCTGAATTCCTTAGATTACTCTAAGAGGGGATAGGAAAGCACTCTGAAAAGAGAGATGAAAGGTCTGATGGCCACATCACTGGGATGCATTTTCAGTGAAGATGCTATGCCCCAGAATATGTGAACTAATGAGTGTGGCTCTGAGCATGTGTACCACTGTGGAAAATCATAAGACCTTGTGCACCGCACCGGGGGAGCGGGGGGGGGGGCAGGAATCACAGCTCAGTGGCAGATCACATTCTTTGCACGTATAAGGTTGCAGGTTCACCCAGCCCAAGTGATCAGGTGATGGGAAAGGCACCCTGCCCCCTGCCACCTGAAACCTTGGAGAGCAGCCCTGGAGATCAGATGACATCAGGCTAAATAGACTGGTGGCCTGATGCAGAATAAAGATGTTTCATATGTTCATCTAAGGTTTAGAAGAATTCCATGTACAGGGGGGGGGGCATCGTTCCCAGGCAGATTTCTAGCCATAGAAAATGAGCAGCACTTAAATGAATCACTTCAATTTCCTTAAAATGTAAATTTATGCAGATGAAGCAAATGAATAGGTATTGTGCTTGTTAATTTCCCCCTTTTTGCATAATTTTGGGTATAGCAACTAAAATATAGGAGGGATCAAATTATTTAGAACATTTTTAGGCAGCAGGCGTACAAAGGCAAATATTGACATAACAGAGACAGAAATAAGTATTTGTGGAGGGAGAAAATATCATCTTAGCCCAAGGGGTGAATATTCAACAATGAAGAAATTTTAATGCACTCTGGGCATGTTCAGAGGCACCGTTTTCAGTATTCTCATATTCCCAGACTAGTCCCTAGCACTGAAAACATATTATTGAGCTAACCCCTACAGTGTCCTGGCTTAAATGAAGCCCCACAACAGAAATGATAAATATTACTAAAGAAACTATTGTTTGTTGTCCAAAATTAAAGCTAGTGAATATTTTTGATAATAGCAATGTAAATATATTGTCAAAAGTATTCTCCTTATATATGATCTTGGCAGTGCAAAGAGTAACTGCAACTCAGTGGAAAACAGTCCAAAATCTTTCACTTGATGCTTGGTACCACTCATTGGAATACAGCTATAATGGAGAAAATCATGCATAATTTGGGATTTTGACTAGGACTAGAACCTCCAGACACTTTTTATATGATCTGACATTCCTTCATAACATAAAAACGGAACCATCATTTTCAAGACAACCCTCATCACAAGCCTGGCAAATCTGGAATTATACTTGATATTCTGATAAAATTAATAGTCTTCACTTGGACTTTGTTATTTTATGTGCAACTATTCATTCTACGTGCCTATTTGTTTTCTCTCTCTTCATTTTTAATTTTTTTGTTGTTCTTTTTTATATACAATATAAAATGAAATAATAATAAAAACTTTACACACACACACACACACAAAAACGAATCCCCACAGATTTCCAGACCCACTCCCCTTGCTCATCTTACAGCACTCTCTCTACACCTGTGCAAAAGCAGAGGGCATTTTGCCAGCACACCACACCACTGAGGAGATAAAAATATAAATGATATAAGGATTCCAATAATGAGAAATGACATAAACATACATATGCTGAAGGGGTCATTATCAGGGCTTAGTTTCTAATCTGGGGAAGGAAAGAAAAAAAAACTAGGCCTCAAGCCTGTCTTGAAGACCATCTGGCCTAGATTTCAGATGTATGGGGGTTAATTGTGGTTATTCAGTGGCAATGAAAGACTGTAGATGGTCAAAGGCATTTACTGGCACTGAAAGCAAGATGTGGAGGGAAGTCTTGGTGAGCCCTGGGTCATATTAAATTCTGGCTGTGGTCCAGCGCTTGCTAGGCTAGAGCAGTGATTGTGGTTACTTTCCCTGAAGACAAGGGTGCAAAAATATTGTCAGTGATGAAACCTTTCATTGCAAATGTCCTGAGGGGTCCTTTATTTGTTTGTTTCAGGTTTTTTAATTATGACTTTATCTTAAGAAGAAACATATTCTCAACCACAACTGTGTCTAAATGAAGGAGCTTTTTTTGTCAGGGCAAGTTTTAATAGGAGGTTCGGGTCTTTTTCAAGCGAAGAATGCGGTCTGCTCCCAGTCCTAGATTACATTGATAAAAGTGCATTCAGATCCACTCGGTTGGGCTGTCACACTTCATATATTCAGTCATATGGCATTGTGACATTTGCAAGCTGCCAGTGCAGCCTAGTTGAGACCAAGGAAGCCATGAAGAAATGAATATAAAAGCTTCAGATGGGCAGTGTCCTTCCTTAACATGGGGAGTGAAAAGAGAAATCACCCCAATAATTTCAACAAAAAGCTTCTAAAAAGGGTACATTCCTTTATCACAGTGGTGATAAACAAGACAACAGGTGACAAACAGGACAAGAGGTTAAAAAACAGTCTCCCATCAATGTCTTCAATGATGAGTTTTAGTGGACAGACTTCGAGGGAGAGCATCTTTGCCCACAGCTACTAATCATATCACATTCTAGCATCTTCTTGGTGCTTCTGGGCTGACAGTGATGCCCAACAGACCTAGTCAGTGCCCTGCACGAACTGAATATGTGCCCTAAAAAGCTCTCCAGAATCCTCTACCATGCACAAGTCCATGTAGGAAGGATTTTTTTTGGGGGGGGGGGTAGTGGAGGCGACTACCATATGCCTGCTTCTGCTCTACTTTCCACTCTCCTCAGGAGCTGCGATCTAAGCATGTTAACACCAATTCTGCCACAACTGCAGTGGGTACCAATTAGTGGCTCAATTCCTAGTGCTGGTTTTTAGCCTATAAAGGCTTATGTACCTCAAGAGGACCCCAGTATTTCAAGGACTTCTCCCTACCTGGATCTACCTACACACAAAAAACCATATTTGCAGTTTCGGGCTCTAAACTCCACAGCCAATAAAATAAACAGTGGAAGGAACAACCACCACCACACTTGGGTGAATAAAGTTTTGGGGAGAGGCCATGATTGGGGTTCAATGTTGTGGTTGCACCTGGCTTTCATTTCACTAGAAGGAGTCATTGTACAGGAAATAAACTATACACTTGAGAGAGAGAATTATTGAGAAGGAAAGTTCTGTTAAAGTTGTTGCTATCCTCCTATTACTTTTTTTCAATTTTAGCTTGCATTTTTCCTGTTTTATTTCCCTTCATGTAGGTGTTTTTTTATGAATTACTTTTGGTGCCATCTAGTGTACTTTGCAAGGTTTATAGTTCTTATCACATGGGTCTGCTACCATTGAAATCAGTGTCATTTTCAGACATTATAGTGAACACATATTTAGGCATTAATTCATGCCAAAGCATTAAAGGGACCTTGGTTTTACTCATCTTGTCAGTGAGACTAAAAACAATTCCTTCGTGTATCCCTGTTACAGCGATTATATTTCTCTAACATCTGTTGGTTTTTCTAGGGACCCAAAACAGCACATCCTTGCCAAACATTTTAAAGAGTTTAGCATTCTATTAAAATAGTCCCTCTCAAGCATATGCAGAGGCAATGAAGGGTTGCTTTTGAAGTAATGTTGTTGTTTTTTAAATGTAGTGTCAATGTTTCTGACTCTCGTGATCTTAATGTCAAATTGAAGAGCAGCTAAGTTGACAGCCAATGTGGTAAAAGGGGGTTAGAATCTTGAATGAAAATCTGGGCTCAGGTCCCCAGTGCTGGAGCTTATTACATGACTTTATCACTACCCGAAGGAGTCTCAAAGCGACTAAAATTCTCCTTTCCCTTCCTCCCCCACAACAAACACTCTGTGAGGTGAGTGAGGCTGAGAGACTTCAGAGAAGTGTGACTAGCTCAAGGTCACCCAGCAGCTGCATGTGGTGGAGCGGAGACACGAACCCGGTTCCCCAGATTACGAGTCCACCGCTCTTAACCACTAGACCATGCTGGCTCTCACAGGATTGCTCTAAAGATAAAATTATGATTATAATCATTTATTACTACTACTGCTACTACTACTACTACTACAACAACTACATCTATTTCATGTACTAAAAAAAGTCTCAAAGCAACTTACAATTTGTTTAAAAAAGCATGCAGTGCCAAATTTAAAATACATCACAAAATAAACTAAAAGATGAACACCAACTATGAGCTAACTGCCTGTGCATTTTCACCTGGCACCCAAAGGTGGACAGTGATGGCACTAGGCACAACACTTGGGAGTCTTCCACAGCTGGGGAGCCACCACTGAGAAGACCTGATGTTGTGTTGCCACCCTCGACACGTGAAGAATGACTACACATGATGAACACAGGTTCCAGGTACTTTCATGTACCAGGGCAAGAGCCATATACGCTATCCTGAGCTCCTTTTAAGGGGAAAAAAACCCTATATATAATAATAAATTATAGTTATAGTGATGTCCTCACAATGCAGAATCCTAAACTTTGTACCTTAAAGGAACCACAGAAGCCAACACAAATGTTGTGCCAGTCATCTCCAGTAGAAGGCTGTAAACGGACAGGTTTCCTAGGAAAACTAGACAGACCCAACTAGCGGAACATCTGGTCTATAGCTATAATGACTCTTGACTTCAGCTTTGGAAGTCACCAGTTTGCTCCCCATAAACTGTGGGCAGCATTGCAATTTCCATTTGTAATGCATTCCACTTAAAGCTAAAATAAATCAGCAAAAGCCACATGTGATGTTATCTGTTGTTGGGCTGCATCATTTTAGGCTGCATATGCAGGACTGAATGTTTGAATGCTGCACATGAAATGTGCCTCACACATTAAATAAAAAAATAGAAAATTAGCAAGCCTATAACTTTCTCTCTAACATGCTACCGGTATTTAGGATGTGTGAGATGTACTTCATGTGGAGGAGGGATTCAGATATTTGAATTCCTCCCCTGTCTCAAATGGTAAAAAGGTAAAGGTAAAGGTACCCCTGACCGTTAAGGTCCAGTTGCGGATGACTCTGGGTTTGCATACTCATCTCACTCTATAGGCCGAGGGAGCTGGAGTTTGTCCGCAGACAGCTTCCAGGTCATGTGGCCAGCATGACAAAGCCGCTTCTGGCGAACCAGAGCAGCGCACGGAAACGCTGTTTACCTTCCCACTGGAGCGGTACCTATTTATCTACTTGCACTTGACGTGCTTTTGAACTGCTAGATGGGCAGGAGCTGGGACCGAACAATGGGAGCTCACCCCATCACAGGGATTCGAACCGCTGACCTTCTGATCGGCAAGCCCTAGGCTCTGTGGTTTAGACCACAGCGCCACCCGCGTCCCTGTCTCAAATGGTACAGCCCAGCAACTGGTGCATCACAAAGGGCTTCTACTAGCTCTCATCAAGAACCTTAAAGTAAGCTAGAGTGGGAAAATATGCATCCATATGAAATGTCAAAACATAACGTGGATTTTTAAAAAAAAATGAAAAAAAAATTATCTATTGCACTGCTGTCAAGAACAGAGAATCTAACACAAGGCATTTCCTGGGAGTTAATGATCTACAATCTCTTCCAACAAATCAGCTGCCAAGATATACTCTCCTTTTCTGGCTCTTCTCTTTGGTTAGCACAATCACGCTGCAGGCCAATTAAGAGAGAGGGAAGAGGGAATCACAGACCTAGGCTACATCACTTTCGTAGCTAAACAATTCTGGCTTCCCTAAAAGAATCCTGGGGATCGTAGTTTGATGAGGTTGCTATAAATCAACCGTTAGACATCCCACCCTTCTCCCCAGATTGAACTACTCTTATCTGTTGTAAAGGTGACCAGTTAACAAACTAGGATATCAAACCAAGATACGATCCAAGTTTGTTTTAACCAATCATAATTAATGTTATGGGAACAAGGCTTGTTCTCATTCTTCTTGGCGAGCACAAGGAGTTTGAAAGCTTTAACTTTAGAATTAAACCACATTTGCTCTAAACAATGGCTTAGTGTTATGCCTAAACTGGACCACAGACATGTAAGATGATTCTCAAGGAGCAAAGTCTCTGAAGGTCACCTTGTCATTAAGTAAGTTTATAGCTTGCTGACTCACTCAACAATGAGTTGAGTGTAAAAGTTTTAATTATTTAATGTTACATTTGTGTACCACCCTTCATCACAGGAAAATGTGTGTGTGTGTGTGTTGGTAACTGAGTATGGCTTACTGTAACTTGTGTATGTGATAAAGTGGTTGCTTTGGATGAAACACATGGAATAATTTGAACCCAAGCTTGAGGAGAGTGATACTTTCTACAACTTATCAGGTTCATAAAATCCAATCTTCAATAAGACACAAATAAATGGAATGCTATTTCATGAATTTAAATGTATGGATTTCCATTCCCTTTCCTTGTTTTAAGAGTGAATACATTGCTATTAAAGCATTTTTTTGTTTTATATTCTTGGGATTAGATTGCGCTTTCTCATTAAGTGAGATCAGCTTTGAGAAAGATAATTCATTTTGCCCTTCCTGGGCAGACTCCTTTTTAGTGCTATGCTACCCCAAATGGAATATCCGCCCTCACCCCTCCCCTCAGGTGGGCGAGGTTTGCGACACCGTGCGGGGCTTACCTGGCTGGTGACGCCTACCTGGCTGCGTCGGGCCTATGACCTGCCACCCGGCCAGTAAAGACAAAGGGCACCTGGCCGGTGGGGGCGGGAGTAAGGCCAAAGAAAAGGGACAGGAGCACCGTGGGGAAGCCTCTTTGTCCTTCTTCCTGTTCCAGTCAAGGCTCTCTCCTGGATCGTCGCTGGATTCCACAGGGCTTGAGGTAGGCCTCCTTGTCCTTATGAGGGTTTTTTGGTTACTTTAATTGTCCTGAGAGGACTGTGTTTTGCCCCCCCCCCAGCCGAACTGAGGGCCTTGCAGCCCTGGGGATTGGGAGGGTTACGATGGGAAGCCCTGGATCGGGATCGGCGGTGTCTGCGGCCGCGGCTTGGGGCCCGGGCGACATGGGGGTTGCGCCGCTTCGCGCCCCCCCTGTTGTTTTTGCTAGGAGGCCTCGGCCTCGCTGCATGGGGGGTGCCTGCTGCTTCGTCCGGCTCCCCCCCCCAGCATCGTTTTTTGGGCCTGCTACCGGGCCGCATGGGGGGGTGCCTGCCACTTCGCGCGGCCTCCTCCCCCCCCCCGAGCGTCTTTTCGCCGGGAGGCCTCCCTTTCGCGGGGGCCTCCTGGCTGCCGAAATGCGGCCGCGGCTTGGTGCCGGGCCGCACGGGGGGGTGCCTGCCGCTTCGCGCGGCCTCCGCTCCCCCCCCCGGAGCGTTGTTTCGCCGGGAGGCCTCCCTATCGCGGGGGCCTCCTGGCTGCCAAAATGCGGCCGCGGCTTGGTGCCGGGCCGCATGGGGGGGTGCCTGCCGCTTCGCGCGGCCTCCTCTCTCTCCCCCCCTGGAGCGTTGTTTAGCCGGGAGGCCTCCCTTTCGCGGGGGCCTCCTGGCTGCCAAATGCGGCCGCGGCTTGGTGCCGGGCCGCATGGGGGGTGCCTGCCGCTTTGCGCGGCCTCCCCCCCCACGGAGCGTCTTTAGCCGGGAGGCCTCCCTTTCGCGGGGGCCTTCTGGCTGCCAAATGCGGCCGCGGCTTGGTGCCGGGCCGCATGGGGGGGGTGCCTGCCGCTTTGCGCGGCCTCCCCCCCCCCCCGGAGCGTCTTTCGCCGGGAGGCCTCCCTATCGCGGGGGCCTCCTGGCTGCCGAAATGCGGCCGCGGCTTGGTGCCGGGCCGCACGGGGGGGTGCCTGCCGCTTCGCGCGGCCTCCTCTCCCCCCCCGAGCGTTGTTTAGCCGGGAGGCCTCCCTTTCGCGGGGGCCTCCTGGCTGCCAAATGCGGCCGCGGCTTGGTGCCGGGCCGCATGGGGGGGTGCCTGCCGCTTTGCGCGGCCTCCTCCCCCCCCACGGAGCGTCTTTCGCCGGGAGGCCTCCCTATCGCGGGGGCCTCCCGGCTGCCGAAATGCGGCCGCGGCTTGGTGCCGGGCCGCACGGGGGGGTGCCTGCCGCTTCGCGCGGCCTCCTCTCCCCCCCCCGGAGCGTTGTTTCGCCGGGAGGCCTCCCTTTCGCGGGGGCCTCCTGGCTGCCAAAATGCGGCCGCGGCTTGGTGCCGGGCCGCATGGGGGGGTGCCTGCCGCTTCGCGGGGCCTCCTCCCCCCCGAGCATCGTCTCGCCGGGAGGCCTCCCTTTCGCGGGGCCTCCTGGCTACCGAAATGTGGCTGCGGCTTGGTGCCGGGCCGCATGGGGGGGTGGCCTGCCGCTTCGCGCGGCCTCCCTCCCCTGGCCTGGCGCCCACTGAGCTGATGTCCAGGGGTTAAGAGTCTCGGAGGGTAGGCTCTTCAGGAGCGCTGTTTCTTTCGCCGGGAGGCCTCGACCGTCGCCGGGGCCCCCTGGCCGCAACCAAAGAAAAAACAAATAACAAACAAACAAACAAACAAGCAGCACAGGGCAGCAGTGCAATTGGCGATAAAACAGAAGGTGGTTGTTCATGCCCACCCAGGGGCAGAGGTGGGCAGGATTCCGGAATTGCAGGGGGTTGGGCTAGATGACCCCCAGGGTTCCTTCCAACCTTACAATTCTCATTAGCAAGGAGTGAAACCGATGGGAATACAGGCAAAATCCGAAGAGCCCAACGACCTTTTCCGAGAAGCAACCTTTCCAACGTTGCATCATGGCGGTGCTAGGGCCGGTTGGGATGTCCTTCCCGGGTCCAAAAAGGGCATGTGGCGTTTATTGTGATTCACTTGGCATGAATTAACCTTTTTTATTCTCTTCACACAGTTTAGCGTGCGTGCGCGCAGTTAGGTTGGCTGGTTCTGTCCTGAGTAGGTGATCGGTCAGACAAATAGCTAATCATATCACATACCATTTGAAAAAGAGAGAGAGAGTGAGAGAGAGAGAGAGAGAGAGAGAGAGAGAGGTTTATAAACAAACAAATAATTCAAGTTTGTTTAGAGCAGCTTAGACGCCCCTTTATCCTTTAGGTTGCAGGTCATGGCCAACGGAAGAGAGGAGAGTTCCCCCCCTCGTCCAGCTGAGTGCGCCTCCAGGGCCTCAGCAAGGGGCACTCCTAGCAACGCGGTTAAAGCAGCCAAGAAAATTAAAAAAAGGGCGTTATCGTCAGGCAGGAAGGTCCCTCCCATGAAATTAGTACTCCCTAAGAAAAAGGTTAGAGTAGATCAATTGGACGGTCCCTCCACCTCGGAGGCTAGGCTCTACTGGGCCTCCCCTAAGGTGATAAGATGTGTGTCACCACCTGAGTTGGTTTCAGAGAGCGATGCTTCATGGGCCAGTGTCGACGAGCTGCAGGAATTAAGGCGAAAAAACCGTATCCTGCAGCGTCGGCTGGATAAGGCTAGGGATAGGTCTGGATCCCCTCATAGACGCTCGCGCGTAGGGAGGCGTAAGCACAGGCGCAGGTCACCGGTTTCCAGCTCGACGGACAGCTCCTCCAGCCCCGATTTGCACAGGACACGACGCGGGAAGAAGAGGTCGCGCAGTTCTAGGAAGCATGGGCGCAGGCGCCAGAGGGATTCTTCGGATTCCTCCGACTTGTCGGGTACGTATGACTCCTCCAGCGGTGAGTCTGATGAGGAGCGTTGCAAGGGCTTCTGGGTCACAAATAGCAAGGCTCCCGGATTGCCGAGCTGGATCTGGGAACGGCGCACACGGCGTCACCGCCGCGCCTTTGGGGCCAAGGAGCCGTGTGGTGAAGATGGATTGGATGCAAAAGGGAAGGTACGGGCATCCAACTTTAAGCGGGCAGATCAGCCACCCGGTATTAGGCTAAAAAAGAAGCTGCGCAACAGCATATTAAATGGGGAATTCGTCGATATGTTTTCTCTCCTTTCACCAGCATATGTCTGTAGCTCAAAATACAAGCCAAAATTACAAAAAAAGAAGGATAAGGTCGAGGTGGACAGGACCTTTGATAATTGGCTAGTCGCCTATGCTTCTTATATGGGGTTAGTGGCTGCCGCTTACCCCGACCGGGCTTGGCATCTGGCTAATTACTTGGGGATCATCCTGAAGGCCAGGAAGATGGCGGGGGACAGTGCTGCCTTGGAGTATGATGAGGAATTTCGGGGACGGGCGGCCGCGGATCCCAAGGCGCGCTGGGACATAAAAGATGCAGACATTTGGTCGGAAGTAGTGGCTCCCCATTTCCGTAAACAGCCTCATGGGGACAAATCAGGAAAACCCCCCTCAAAAATGCGGAGGGTGGTTACATCTGCGTGCTGGGAGTACAACAATGGGCAGTGTAGCAGGGATAGTTGCCGCTTTGACCACGCGTGCGAGCGTTGTGGCGGTTCACACCCACGTGCTAAGTGTTTTCGTGCCAGGCTGCCTTTTCGTGGCTTTCGGAAGACGGGTTCAGGGAGCACATTCAGTGACGCTAAAAGAGATTCAGGAGCCTCCACCTCAGGAACCCAACAGGCTAAGGCCAGCTCTAAGAAGTGAGGTTTTCTCCACCCTGGCCCCGACCCCGGTTTCCTTGGCAGCAATGTTACCTTTCCTGCAAGCTTATCCCAACAGGACGGCGGCCACCTACCTGGAAGCCGGATTTCGCCACGGTTTTCGCATTCCAATTTCCAGTCCACCGGTATCTAGAACCCCTCCCAATCAGAAGGCAGTAAGGGAAATGCCCTTGGTTGTGGCCAACAAAATCGAGAAGGAGCTGCGTCTGGGCAGGATAGCGGGCCCTTTTCCTGCCCCCCCGTTTAAAAAATTTATAGTTTCCCCGCTGGGCATAGTGCCCAAGAAAACCCCGGGTGAGTTCCGCATGATTCACAATTTGTCTTATCCTAGGGGTGGGTCTGTAAATGCTGCCATACCACGGGAATATTGCTCGGTAAAATATGCGTCTTTGGATGTGGCTATTAAAATGATTAGAGAACTGGGCCCGGGGGCCCTATTAGCAAAATGTGATATTGAGTCAGCCTTCCGGCTGCTACCAGTTCACCCAGAGGATTTTTGGCTCTTGGGTTTTAAATTCAATAACAGCTGGTTCTTTGATAAGGCCATGCCTATGGGATGTTCTGTGGCCTGTGCGGCCTTCGAGGCCTTTAGCACATTCATTGAGTGGGCCATCAAAACAAGCTCTGGCTCCCCTTATGTGTCACATTACTTAGATGACTTTCTGATAATGGGGCCCCCTAATACCCCCACCTGCACCCGGGTCTTAGATGGTTTCATGCGCCTGGCGGCGGAATTTGGCATACCGTTGGCCGCCGATAAGACGGAAGGCCCTTCTACGGTTCTCACCTACTTGGGTATTGAACTCGACACTCATCAGCAGTCCTCACGTCTCCCCCAGGCAAAACTTGATTCCTTGAAAGTGCTATTGGAATCAATGTTACGGGCCAGAAAGACCACCCTTCGCCAGGTCCAATCGCTAATGGGCCATCTCAATTTCGCTTGTAGGGTGGTCGCACCGGGCCGAGCATTCTGTGCTCGTCTGGCACGTCTAACAGCCGGGGGGGTTGCCCCTCACCATCACATAAGGGTGACAAGGCAGATAAAGGAAGATATAAAGATTTGGCTCGCTTTCCTGCGGGACTATAATGGGGTCTCATTCTGGCAAGAGGTCGTCGACCCAGGCATTGAACTCCAGGTCCATTCGGATGCTTCTGGCCGCCATGGGTTTGGCGTATTCTTCAGGGGCCGCTGGTGCGCACACCCGTGGCCGCCCGCCTGGCATACAGCGGGCATCACTCGCGATCTAACCTTTCTTGAGTTCTTCCCTATTCTAGTTGCCATACGCCTCTGGGGAACCTGTTTCGCAAATTCCAGGGTATGTTTCTGGTCCGACAATCAAGCGGTGGTAAGAATCATTTCCAGATTGTCCCCTAAGTCCGCCCGGGTTATCAGGGTGATGCGCCTGTTTGTACTGGATTGCCTGAAGTACAATATTTCCTTCACAGCCCGTTTCATACCTGGTCTCAATAACAATATTGCTGACGCATTATCTCGTTTCCAGATGGAGCGTTTCCGCCAGCTAGCACCGGATGCAGCCCAGACCCCGGACGTTTTTCCAGACGAACTGTGGGAGATTGGAAGCGAGAAGTGAATCAGGGAGTATTGTCAGCCTTAGCCCCCTCCACTAGGCGTTCCTATTCCAGGGCCTGGGACGCCTTTGGGCGTTTTCGCGGCTCCACAACACGGCGCGCAACCGAAGGGGAAGTTCTTCAATTCCTAGTTCTTCTGAAGCACAGGGGCCTGGCCATAAAAACTCTGCTGCTTTACAGGGCAGCCATATCCTTCTTTTGCAAATTCTTTCGTTGGCCGGATCCATGCGACACATTTCACGTCAAAAAGTTGTTGGCGGGCTGGCGTCGCATTATCCCTCCGCGTCAGGACGGCAGGAAGCCCATTACCATCGACATCTTGAATCTAATTTGGAAAAAGTTGCCAGAAATTTGCTGGTCTAATTTTGAGACACGTCTCTTCCGAGCAGCATTCTCTCTGGCCTTCTTTGGGGCTCTGCGTATCGGAGAGTGTCTGGCAGCTGGGGCATCTCAAGCAGGCTTGAGTGATTCAGATGTCAAGTTCTCCGGGGACGCTGTCAACGTCAAAATTCGGTCATCCAAAACAGATCAGCTGCAGAGGGGTGTCACATTGACACTTGCCCCAACAGGGCGAGAGGGTGCCTGCCCCTATAGGGACTCACGCAGTTTTTTCAGGGTTCGGCCAAAATGCAGGGGGCCTTTTCTTATTCATGCTAACATGCGGCCTTTATCGCGGTTTCAGTTTACAGCAGTCTTGCGCAAAGTCTTAGCAGCTTGTGGAGCGGATCCCCTAGGATACTCGGGGCATTCCTTCCGAATCGGGGCTGCCACCTCAGCAGCAATCCAGGGTTGGGACCCAGCGCGCATCAAGACATTAGGTCGTTGGCGCTCAGAGGCATACAAAAGCTACATTCGCCCCGGCTCCTCTTCCTTAACGCTTTCAATTTAATTTTCTTGCAGGTTTGCCCGTCACGAAGATCTGGGTGGTAGGGCACAGCTTTGTACATTGGGCAGCGGAGCATGCCTGGCAAAAAACAGGGGGCCATCACCTCAACATTCACCCCAAGGTACGTGTTTATTGGATGGGCCACCGGGGCATGCGGTGGTCTGCCATGATGCCCACGGTTAGTAAGGCTGCAGCGATGCATGGCCCCCCGGGAGTTCTGGTGGTGCACCTGGGAGAAAATGATTTGGTCGAGCAAAAAGGCATTGCCCTTACCCTTGCTGCAAAGGCTGATATGGAGAGGCTCCACACCTTGTACCCATCAATGGCAATAGGCTGGTCCTATCTAATCCCCCGCCTGTCTTGGAGGGGGGTTTCCAATCCTTCTCGCATTAATTATGCGGTCCAAAAAATTAACAGAGCAATGCGCAACACCATGCAAAAAATTGGGGGGTTCTCTATCCCACACCCCGCCATTAGGGTGGACGCGAGGGACATTTTCAGGGCCGATGGGGTGCATTTGACCCCGCGCGGAAATGACCTCTGGCTAGATGACTTGCGGCAGGCCCTCTTGGACCGGGTGGGCGTTAGGCTCGGATGTCAGAGTACGGGTTATGGTCACTCGGTCGTGGGACTTGGCGGCGAGGCCCCTTAAGGGCCTCGGGTGGCGGTTTTTAGGCCTTGGCAAGGTTTCCTTTGTCTATCTTCATGCGGCGGCGTTGCAGGGGCCCAACTAAAAAGGGCAAAAATCGGGAGTCCCTGGCCCTGGAGCAGCGGCTTGTAGGTCAAACTCCCAGATGGGGTCAGAGGAGGGCATGCTGTGTAAGTTTGCGCTTTACAGTCCCCTCTCTCGGGCCCCGTCAACCTGCAAATCCTCAGCCACAGGGGCTGAGAGGGTTACCTGCCAAGGCCTGAGCCAAGTTTCCCACGTTTGAATTCAATAAAAGTTGTGGCCAATTTTAATCCATATTCCTGACTCCTGACTCTTTATTGGGGATGAGGGTAGGCACCACAGACAGGATTTAGCACGTGTGTACGCAATATCCGCCCTCACCCCTCCCCTCAGGTGGGCGAGGTTTGCGACACCGTGCGGGGCTTACCTGGCTGGTGACGCCTACCTGGCTGCGTCGGGCCTATGACCTGCCACCCGGCCAGTAAAGACAAAGGGCACCTGGCCGGTGGGGGCGGGAGTAAGGCCAAAGAAAAGGGACAGGAGCACCGTGGGGAAGCCTCTTTGTCCTTCTTCCTGTTCCAGTCACCCGCCCTCCCTCCCTCATTTAATTGCCTTTTGTAATTTCCTTCCTAGGTCAGCGATCACCGGGTTAACAGTGTTTCCGTTAACTTTCTTCTTTCCAAATAATAATAACAATAATAATTAAAAATTCCTTCCTAAGGCAGCGATCATCAGGCTAACAGTGTTTTCTTTACAGCATAACGTTTTGCGTTACAGGTGAGCGGGCGCTGCTGCGGCATAGTTGGTTGCTGTATTCAGGACCGGGAAGGAATTTCCCTGCATTGGCAGGTTTCGCCTTCCCCGCAGCAATTCGTCACAACTTTGGCGGTTTTTAGGCCTTGGCAAGGTTTCCTTTGTCTATCTTCATGCGGCGGCGTTGCAGGGGCCCAACTAAAAAGGGCAAAAATCGGGAGTCCCTGGCCCTGGAGCAGCGGCTTGTAGGTCAAACTCCCAGATGGGGTCAGAGGAGGGCATGCTGTGTAAGTTTGCGCTTTACAGTCCCCTCTCTCGGGCCCCGTCAACCTGCAAATCCTCAGCCACAGGGGCTGAGAGGGTTACCTGCCAAGGCCTGAGCCAAGTTTCCCACGTTTGAATTCAATAAAAGTTGTGGCCAATTTTAATCCATATTCCTGACTCCTGACTCTTTATTGGGGATGAGGGTAGGCACCACAGACAGGATTTAGCACGTGTGTACGCAAACACACACATTAAGGGCTAAATTCCATCCCTCTCTTCTATCCGTCATGTATATATGGCCTGAATCCAGACCCTGAAGAGATAAACATGCCCTTTGAGGCAGCACCTGACCTGGTGTTAAAATAAAGCAACAACTGGTAGAGTGGAAAGAGTTGCAGCCAGCACATATTTGGATGATGGTTTCATTAGGGTTTGATGAAAGCCATGCAGTACCTTTGCAGCCAGACGACACTCCATCACCCTAATATTAAAATGAGAAGTCGCTGCCTTGTTCATTTCAACACAACTGTTGGCAATAAGGAAAGCTACTCCCTCTGGAAGCCTCACATCAGTTGCCCTAAGAGGATTGAACTCTATCAGCTTGGCCTATGGAAAGAAAAAAATAAATAGTAGAGAGTTATTTTGACTAGTAGGCAGCACAACATTTTAGATGAATAATCACACATCATTTACCTGCAGACATTCTCTCCCCCACCACCACCACCATTTTGAGCAATGGGCATAAACCAGCAGGAAAAAGACAACCAAGTTAAGTTTTTAATGTTTGGCGTTTTCTTATATTTTTATATTTTGCTGGAAGCTGCCCAAATGGGCGGGGTATAAATAATAAACTACTTCTATTCTTCATCATCATCATCATCATCATCATCATTATTAATTCTAAACAAATCTGAACCCCTTTTTAATTTGGAGGTGCATTTTTAATACCGGCAGTTATCTTTCAATGAGATCAATTTCTTAAAAAGAGTTAATAGCTCTAGATGACCAAAGGTCAGCCCTGGCCCTTGGAGCAGTTTTGCCTTGCCCCTGGCAGCTGCACTAATTTTTAACCAAGGTGTGATTACTTTTCTGAAAGGTAAAGGTGTTGTTATAAGTAACAGATGTGCCACACTTTAATGTTACATCTCTCTGTATTGATAGCATGCTTCCCTGTGCAGGTATGTATTCATAATGACATAAAGAAGAGCCCCGCAGGATCAGGCCAAAGGCCTATTCTGTCCAGCATCCTGTTATCACAGTGGCCAGTCAGGTGCCCATGAGAAGTCTGCAAGCAGGACCTGAACACAACAGCACTCTCCCCTCCTGCAATTCCCAACAACTGGATTTAGAAGCATATTGCCTCTGACAATGGAAGCAGAACATTAGCCATCAGGGTTGGTAGCCACAGATGGACCTATTCTTCATGAATTTGTCTAAACTTCTTTTAAAGCCATCCAAGTTGATTGCCCTCCCTACCTTGTGTGGGTGTGAATACATCCCTGACTTGTGGAGTTAGCCCTGGATCCACCATTTGTGCATCATTCATCAGCGCAGTTAACAAAAGCCCTTTCTTATGTTGTAACACAATGGCTACTGAGTTCATGCTCAGACAGTACGTACAGTTCCCTTTTCCGCGAGAAAGCAGATGGATTGGTCCATGCCTCCTCCTTCTGTGCCAATGTAGCGTTCACTCTTGCTGCAGAGTTCAGCCAGCTCCACCTGAGGAAACACAGAACTCAGCACACAAACCAAGGCAGGGGGATGTTCCCTCATACATTCTTTACAATTGAACTAATGACAGGGGGTGTTGATATGCCTTTGAGATCTTTATAGTTTCCCACACATTCCATACCAGTTGACTAAACATTTGATACCAAGCCACTCCATCTCTACATTGGTATCCGTCAGTCTATACTTAGGTTTCCTTCTCCCTGCTTTCCCTCCGAAGAAGCATGAAGCGTTTCATATTTTTTACTGCTAATTGTAAACTTCTCTTCTGATATGCACCGGGATTGCTCTGCCTCTGGCATGCTCACAAAGACAGCATGATTTTCAGAGCTGTCTGCATTTAGAAGGTGCTCCTTTTTTGCTTCTCATCACTTATCCCCAGGCTGGAGCTATCTATGGGTGACTGTACCCAATTTTCAACTTGGATAGTATATTCCCCAACTCTGAGTAGCTGAGATCAATGGCATAGCATGGGAACTTGAGCCTGAAGATAGCAGCAAGCAGAAAAGTCTGCTTCATTGACCAGGCAAAGAAAAGTGGTCAATTTGGTCAAATGGCAAAAATGACCGGAACAATCAGAAATCAGGAAGACCAAAATTGTAATAAGGAATGGGGGGGGGGTTATAATTTATCTTAAAAACAATTGTAAACAGCTAAAATTGTTAGCAGGATTGGAATAACACTTGTCGTTTAATGTTGAATTTGGGGCATAATGGAGAAGTGAAAGATTTGGATTATTATAAAAGATGCAGGAAATGGTTAACAATAGGACCGGAGGAGGAAAGTCCAGGAGATTCTTTGGAATCTTGATTTTATGTTGTATATTGGATAATTGGCTGTAAAACTTTAATCTGAAAAACCAAATAAATAGAAGTGGTCAATTTATGTCAATCTTGTCCAATCCAAGAGCATATTACAGTGGTACCTCTACGTATGAATAACTCTACTTACGAATGTTTCTACTTACAAATGGAGCTCCGTCCGCCATCTTGGATGCGGTTTAGATAGGATTTTTTCTACTTATGAATTTTTAGATAGGGTTGCTTCGACTTACGAATTTCTCCCAATGCATTCCTATGGGATTCGACTTACAAACTTTTTCGACTGTGCGTTCGGAACACATTAAATTCGTAAGTAGAGGTACCACTGTATTGCCTGCCAAATGCAGGGCCGATATTGCCAACCTTGAAAGTGTCTGCACCTGAAGAGGACTCCAAAATCTGAACTTGCACAGACAACAATAGTTCACAAAACTGGATCCTAGCTTTACACCCTAAGATTCCCAGGTTAGGTTCCCACCACTCCTTTTTATCCAGCCAGTCCCTGACACATGGTCAGCAATGATGGGAGTTGTACCCCACTGTTTTCCAAACTTGGGTTTCCAGCTGTTTTCCCCCATCTCATCCTCTCCCATATCTGGAAGAACTATACAACTCCTGTTGCCTTAAAAAAACAAGGAATAGTTTTACAGGATTCATCTCATCCTGGATATAGCCTTTTTGCACCGTTGCCTTCGGGCAAGAGATACAGAACAATTAAATCAAGAACGAATAGATTAAAAAACAGTTTCTATCCGAGAGCTATAACCATCTTAAATGCTGTAACTAAATAATATGATCCCGGGAGTTGTGATGTGTGTGTGTGTGTGTGTGTGTGGCTGTAATTGTGTTTTTATATTGTTTTTTATGGGATGGCATTCAATTTCGTTGTACTATGTACAATGACAATAAAGTATCTATTCTATTCTTTTGCACTACAATTCCCATCATCCCTGAGCACTGCTCCTGCTGGCTAGGGATGATAGAATCTGTAGTCCAAAACAGCTGGAGACCCACGTTTGGGAAACATTGTTGTAGCCAAACAACTTCTGGAGGGGACCATATTGGCTATCCCTGTTCTAAGTACTGTAGGATAACAGGAGCACAAGCACTGGGGGGGGGGGGGAAGGAGAGGGAAGAATGTTTGTGTGTATTCCTTCCAGCAGGGTTACACAGCTTCATGGGGCCTTAAGCTAGATAATTACCAAAGAAATGACATTAACCAGGGCATGGCTGTGAGATAAAGCCCGTAACTCATTGCATTTGGAAACGAAGAATGTGGGCACGCCTGCCCACTTGTTCAGTTTCCATAAAGGCACTGGAAACAGACGAAGCTGTAAAATGTGAGCTCAGAGCACCCTAATCAGGGCGAATGGCTTGCAAATGCAGTGAAAACTGATAAGACTCTACTCACAGGGCTCCTTAAGCCATGTAAATTCCCTCATAAACTCCAAGTTGAGAGGACAGAGCTGTCAAAAAGGGATTAACAAACTTGAAAATATGCACAGAGTTTGATGTGAATAAACCTTCCAGGAGACTTTCAAGCGGAGCTGGAGGCCCGTTATTGGTGGTCCAGATTAAACAGATGTTTTTAATAAAAAGACAAAAGGTGACTGTTCTTACTTGAATGCTCTTTGGGGGTAAACTCAAAATGCTAATGGTGAATTACATAGTTCTAATCCCTTTTTAGTAACTGGAGAGACGTGGCACATTATTTTACTATTTTCAGCATCAAGATTTCTGCTCTACATCCACCTCTACATATATTTAAAGGTAAAATTAAAAGGTTGCAATATTTTACTTACTTAAATGCTTCAAAAATGGATTCCCCCCCCTCCCCTCTCCATTGTTGCATAGACCCAGTGAAATTTGTTTCCCATCAAATATGCAAATTTATTTAGACATTTTCCCCAAGTAAACATGCTGCATGGGCTAAAAGGTAAAGTAAAGGTAAAGGGACCCCTGACCATTAGGTCCAGTCGTGACCAACTCTGGGGTTGCGCGCTCATCTCGCATTGTTGGCCGAGGGAGCCGGCGTATAGCTTCCAGGTCATGTGGCCATTATGACAAAGCCGCTTCTGGCAAACCAGAGCAGCACATGGAAACGCCGTTTACCTTCCCGCTGTAGCGGTTCCCATTTATCTACTTGCATTTTGACGTGCTTTCGAACTGCTAGGTTGGCAGGAGCTGGGACCAAGCAACGAGAGCTCACCCCACCACAGGGATTCGAACCGCCAACCTTCTGATCAGCAAGCCCTAGGCTCAGTGGTTTAACCACAGCGCCACCTGGGTCCCAGCTGCATGGGCTACATGATGGCAATCCTAGTTCTCGTCTCAAACCTATTTGCGTGTTGAATAACCAAGGGGCAAAGATTGCCATACCTACTCAGCTGTTAAGTATTTGTGCTAACTTTGGCCTTAGCAAAATATCAGTTTCTTTTAAGGGTGGCACAGTTAACAGTGAGCAGAATATATGGTAAAATGGCTAATGACTGCTCTGAAAATGCTTGATAGGGGAGCAAAATTTTATAGTCTTCTGTGTGACATGAACAGACACCCCCAAACTGCGGCCCTCCAGATGTTTTGGCCTACAACTCCCATGATCCCTAGCTAACAGGGCCAGTGGTCGGGGAAGATGGGAATTGTAGTCCAAAACATCTGGAGGGCCGAAGTTTGGGGGTGCCTGGACATGAACATGAAAGCTATGGGAATGATTTATTTTCAGGATCAATAAACAGGTAAACGTTAAGCAGTGGGCAGTTCGAGTTAACTAAAATCAGAGCAGCTTACCAGGGCAAAATTCTGTCTATAAAAATGGCCTTTACCTCTCAGTGGAAAGACACCAGAGAGGAGGCTAGTTAGGCCTCCACAGGGAGGGAATTGCAAAGCTTGATGAAGTACCTACGGTAACTGAGAAAACTTATCAAGTTTCCACCAAACACATTTCTGATGTTCGTCGGGTACAAAGAAAGTCCTCTTGGAAAGAGTTGAAAACATAGGCAGGTTTATATTCAAGAAGGCAGGCAGCCTTTCAAGTAACTGGTCCCCAACCATTTACTGCTTTACAAGACATAACCACCACTTTTATTTGTGTCCGGAACAGAACCAGTAGATAATGAAGTTGTAAAATGGGAGTCATGTGCTCCTTACACCCAAGTCCTGATCAACAACCTGGCTGTAGCATTCAGCTGAAGTTTCTGAAGCTGTTTTTTAAAAAACAAAGCAAAAGCTGAAGGCTGAAAACAGAATAAAATAAAATACTTCATGGGACTGCACCACTTCAAACAGCAATTGGTAAGGTTCATATACATGAACATTGCCCCGTGTAAAATGAACCCCCAAATCTCTGCATATAGGGGAAAAAAGCATGACACACAAAGCAGGGTTCTACCTTATTTCCAACATGTTCCTTTTCCATAGCAAACAAGGGTACATTGATATATGAGGGGCCCCTACAGGCCTACAGGCAATCTTAAGTGGTACAGTCCCACAAGATTATCCCACGTTAATTCTCTCTATGTGTACATTCCCTCTGAAATTTTGATGACTTTCCCACAGTACCCGAACCAGGTTGAATACTGCAGGAAACCTTTCATATGTATTGCAGCCTTTGCCACAGTAGCTTCAAGCAACAGCTGGAGATTGGTTGCCGATTTCTAGAAACTGCTTAACAGAACTCAAAATACATGCATTTCCCATCTTATGTAACTTCTCATCCTATGATGAACTGCTACTTGAACTCAGCTATCACTTGAGAAAACGAAACTTGCATCAAGGAACCCATTCAGTGGAATTGGCCAAAGAACTAGCATGTTAGTTTAATAAAAAATTTAAGGTCATGATAGATAGATAGATAGATAGATAGATAGATAGATAGATATGTTCATAAATGTACCAAGCAAACATGTACAACAATATATACACCACATGAATGAAACAGTACAGGAAGATAGTCCTGAAACTATTTTGACTCTCCCAAACTGACCAAATGCTTCTCTGAAAGGAGGGAGGAAATGAAAAAACCTCCCCATTTTCTCTGTGCTCACAGAACCTGCCTTAAGGGCACATTTAAGGTGTGAATGGGGTGAGCCTGGGACCTGAGACCTGGATTCCGGAATTGAGTAGTTATAATAACAAAAAAGTGGTCAGGCCCCAGAGAATGCAAGCAGGTAACCTGCCAGACAGGAGATAAACAACACTCTCAGATTTCTGTTGTAGACCGCCTTTTCTATGATGCAGGTATGATGTATCTGGGGCGTAGTCTTAGGCTACACCCCTTCTGTGATGTATGTATGATGTTTCTGGGGGTGGTCTTGGACTCCAGGGTGGGCAATTTAAATGTCTACCATATATAAGGGCAGCCACACCTTTGTTCTGGGTCCTCCTCTTTTCTTCTGCGTGAGAGGGGAGCACCCTGTTGCAACAGTTCAATAAAGAATAGGCTTACTAGCTGCTTTGCTTCTCAATATTCTCTGGTTGGCCTCTGTTATTTTCTCCTACCAATGGAGAACCTACAAAGGACTCTACAAGGGCTCTTGTGTACCCCATACGGGAATAAGGGCAGATTTTGTTTATTGCATTAGCATTTAGCAGTGCAATTCTCCCCATCTTTTTCTCTGCTCTTGTGATGAGCTTTTGGTCCTTGCTGGTCCCAGTCTGCCAAAAGTCCCATCTGCATTTATTATTATTATTATTATTATTATTATTATTATTATTATTATTACACAAATGGGAGGATTTGCAGGACCACCAAGGGTGAACTGGCAGATCCAGGAGAATTTTGCCACAAGACAGCCCAAGGTCTCCCTTGATATGATGGACTGCTAGACTCTGAAATTGAACAGACCTGTGCCTATGGCTTCAGAGTCTTTCTACTGATATCAGCAGAACAATGATGGATGCAGTAAAAAACAGCTTGTGCAAAAATACAAGACTTTCACTCAAGTAAATGGAAGGCTATCATGGAAGGAATTGGACATACATAGGAGGCAATTAGGTTCATATCTCAGACATACCCACTGAGATATCCCAATAAGTGAATGTACTCGGTGAGCAACATTCTTGTTGCAAAAGCTGGTGCCGATTCTCTTTCTCAGCACAGCAATACTTACAGGAATACGGTGCAACAACAGGGATTCACTGATATTTACTTCTGAAGAAAATCTATGCATTGGCAAAGGGAAAATTCACTATGGCTTTAAAGAGGTGACAGAAAATTAAAGCACAGATTTGCAGGGGAAAGTTGTTTTTATCAATTTACCTTCTGCTTCCATGAGAAAAAAAATAATGACAAAAGTGTACACCTGAGATAAACACAGACTGCAGTTTTTGAAACCTACTGGCTGTAAAATGTCTGGCTTCAGAAGACTAAGATGAGGCCTTCATAGCCAAGCTAGACATCCTGAATTATTTTTCTGGTTGTTAACTGATGTTAAGCCATGGTTCCCTGGTTCAGATGTAACTATGAACTCTGGCTTGAAGCAAGTCAGGATTTTTTTAGTTCTAAATCCAGTGCATAATGGCCATGGGGGGGACAAGGAAGCCTTAAACAACCATCCCAATTTAGCCAATTTACACTTAGTCTTAGCTGTAAGAAGTGATGTTTTAGAATGTATAACCATGACTGTATATTTTAGGTTTATAAATTTAAAACAATCACATGGGAAGTGCACTACAACACTGGATTACTACACATAATTCCACCCCCATTATGTGTGTTGGGGGGGGGGCGTATCATGAAAGGGATTTGTGGCTTTCCTTGCTAATCTCCACCTTGCTACACTCCACACAACACAACACAACCATCATGGTGGCTATGCTTGCTGAGGTGGAGGCAGGTGGGGAAAAGTATCACCCATTTCCCAGAAGCTCGATTTAACAGTCAGGATGCTGAGAAACCACAACGCCACCCCACATGCAAACACTCGCTGGGGCAACCCCATCTGGAATGTTCTCAGAACGGTAGCAACCACTGCCATAGTCCCTGTGGGAAAAAAATCACATCATGTGGAAACCCCTTGGGGGGGGGGGAAATCAAACTGTTAAAAGAGATGGACCATGTCTTCTCATAAGTGGCCTCTCTGGAGCCCTCTAAATGCTGTTTCGCCATGTGGCGCTAACAACCACAGAAGGATAAACATAACATCTGCGCAGTATTATCACTCTTAAACCATGACTTTACCTCAGAGTATTCTATTCAGACAATATCTGTGGGATTTGACATACTTCCTTTACCATGTAGTAACTGCCTGCACATGTTTGTTTTTTTAAAAACCATCCTTTTATCACACTGCTCATTCCTGCTATCCCGGCCTGTTATCAGAAGCAAATCACCATATAATTGACCTTTTCTTTTTTAAAAAAAAAATCCACATGAGAAGAGTGTGTTATGCCTGTCGGCCACAATCTGCTCCTGTTTTGGCATACAGTAGATGTGATAGTATATTTTAAACTAAAGATATGAGGGCCTCACATTAGTGGCTTCTGTCGGTTCTTTGCTCTTAACTTCTCTTTTAACAACCAGTCTGCTTGTTGGCTCAAATACCCTGGGCCTTCTCGACATTTCTTCTCAAGGACTCCTCCAGGGCTTTTTTCCCAGCCAGAACTTACCGGAACTCAGTTCCGGCACCTCTCAGGTGAGCACAATTGCCATTATAAGAGAAGAAGGGAGGTGTTCATGTTGAGTTCTGGCACCTCTGTTTCTGGAAAAATAGCACTGATCATGTCTGTTAGCTACATCAGAGATCTTGGCGGATGTTCGCGAAAAGATTAGCTGCCTTGGAGAAGAGTATAAACAAACTTGCCTTTCTTTAATTATGCAAACAGAAACAGCTCAAACACCCCTTATATAGCTCACTTTGAGCATGCATCCTGATAATGGACTGCTGCACAAACAGACAAGTTCAGCCATTGCCCCCAACAATGCAGCGTCTATCTTTAGCCTCCCATTGTCTAAAAACGTACGTGCCCTGCTAATTAAAGGCTGCTTCCCATGCAATCCAGATCATGGTCTGAAGGCACATAACATATGGCACATGTTGCAGCTAAGCAGGTCTGGTCCTATAAACCGCATGAGTGAAAAACCACTTGGGAAAGTGGTGTCGGCAGTTCTGAGCAGTGAGGTGTAAGTGTTTTAAACCAAACAACCAGTGGCCCATGCCCAAAGGCTGTATGGGTAAAGGCTATTTCCTTAGTAAAGGAAGCTGGACCACGTCTACAGGATGTGTGTACCAACACTGTTTCCACAAACAGGAACAATGGCTAGGGTTCAAGCCCCACAAAGCCAACTGTGCAATTTCCTGGTAGTTAAAGAGCTATGACGCCATGACTCACCAGAAGTGCCAGATGGTAAGGCCAATGCCAAATCCAGTTGCAGGTAGTTCCGAAGGTGGACTGCAGCTTGGTTCATAAATCGGGGGAGGTTGTTGGGAGATTCATTCCCCGTCTGCAGTCATAGGTTTATTGTGTATCATATGACTGTATGTGTTTCCATTCCACAGAGTGGAAGTGACGTAGACAGGATGTTCATCTACTGTTGTTTTCCTGAAGTGGAACTGTTATTTCCTTTGTTCCTTCTTCACTGCCTGCTATGCTAGAGAGAGGCAGCCATGCTAAACAGCTCTGAATGTCTGAGCTGGGCAAACAGAGACAGACTCTGCATTTTGCCATAATAAAATATAGTTTGGCCTTATTCAATGGCTTGTCTGTGTTGTTCTTCACGTTGGGGAACAATCACAGATTTGCAAGTGGGGCAAAGTAACTCCATTGTGTCTATAGCTCTCACTACGTTGCAAGTGTTATTGCAATCCTGCTAGTGTTTTCAGCTGCTCACAGTGGTCTCCAAGATAAACTATAATTTTCCCCCATTCCTGATTAAAGTTTTGGTCTTCCTGGTTCCTGAGCTTTCCAGTTAGTTTCGCCATTTCGGCGTAGTCCAACAGTTTAATTTGCCATTCTTCTCTGGTAGGGACTATCTTCTTTACATCTCTGGGCTAAGAACATCCGTGCAGCTGTCATCGCATACATAAAAAGTCGTTTCTGCTCCTTTGGAATTTCAGCAACTACAATTCCTAATAGAAAAACCTCCAGCTTTTCAAAATAAAAGTTATCTTAAACATTTTTTCCCCCAATTCATTATATATATCCCATCTTTTGCAGGGGCTCAATTGGTACCAGCGCCTTCTGTCAAGAGTTTGGGTGTAACCTTTGCCGCCTCCCTCTCCATGGAGGCGCAGGTTGCATCCACAGCAAAGATGGCATTTTTCCATCTCCGCCGCATCAAGCAGTTGGTCCCTTACCTCTCTCGCCCCGATCTGGCCACAGTGATCCATGCGACGATCACCTCCAGGCTTGACTATTGTAACTCGCTCTACGCAGGGTTGCCCTTAAAGCTGACCCAGAAACTCCAGCGGGTGCAGAATGCTGCGGCGAGGCTCCTTACAGGGTCCCGGCCGCGGGATCACATTCATCCAGTGCTTTACCAGCTGCACTGGCTCCCGGTGGAGTACAGGATCAGGTTTAAGGTGCTGGTTTTGACCTTTAAAGCCCTATGCGACTTGGGACCCTCGTACTTACGGGACCGCCTCTCCTGGTATGCCCCACGGAGGACCTTAAGGTCCACAAATAATAATATTCTGGAGATCCCGAGTCATAAGATGGCTAGATTGGCCTCTACTAGAGCCAGGGCCTTTTCAGTACTGGCCCCAACCTGGTGGAACGCTCTTTCCCAGGAGACCAGGGCCCTGCGGGATTTGTCATCTTTCCGCCTGGCCTGCAAGACAGAGCTGTTCCGCCTGGCCTTTGGGTTAGACTCAGCCTGACCCCTGTGTTTTCCTCCCTCGTGGCTTGGATTTATGGCCTACTTGAAATGAGGCTGCACTTTAAATTTTAATACTGTATTTTAATCTGTATTTTAATTAATTGTTTTTATGTTTTATTGTAATTCTGTTGGTGTCAGCCGCCCTGAGCCTGGTTTTTGACTGGGGAGGGCGGGGTATAAATAAAAATTTATTATTATTATTATTATTATTATTATTATTATTATTATTATTATATCATTTCCCAGAATGCTTTTATTGCCTTACAGGACCACCACATATGATAAAAGGTGCCTTCTTTTTCTTTACATTCCCAGCAGATGTTTGTACCTGTCTTATACATTCTTGCTCTTCCTCCTCACTCTCAATGCTGCCCTTGGAGAACTCCGCAGGGAGGAGGATGAAGGCAAAGCTGGAAAATTGTTGGTTTTGCCTATCCTCAGTTTTGGCTCCACCTGCTGCTAGGCTATCTGCCTTCCACCCTACCAGTCCAAATGGGTACCAGGTACCACTTAAAACTACCAATAACAAAATATTACTGAGTGCCCTGCCAGGGGCGCAGAAGTAATGCTCAAACTACAATGGGGCTAGAGAGGACCCAACCTCGTTACTTTTTGTGACATCTCCTTAGCTCCTGTTTTAGAAGGCTATGGGTGGAGAAATCGTGACATGGGGCTTGTAGATTCCCAGATGCTCCCAGAGTACTTCAAGCACTATACAGAATTGCTGGTTCTCCAAACTCTTACCCACTCCTTGAAAATGCAATCCGGATGTTCATATCAGTTGGCAACTATTAATTCCAGATTGGCAGAATACGAGCAGGGGATGTTTATCAGTGGTGGGTTATACAACATATCATGTTTAGCCTTTTTATGTTTATGCAGTGAAATAACATTTAATCAGAAAATATCTAATTAGAACAGAGAAAAACAACATCATCAAGAACAGCACCACATTCTGCAAGAATGCATTAACCCGCCCACAAGGCACACACTAACTACTGTCTCAAACACTTTAAAAGACTGTGATATAACATATATCGAGGATAGTGGTGTTTCGAATAAGCTGAAGCATGCACACAACCTTCTGGTGATTCTATGCCTCTTGACTTTTAATTGTAGGCTTGGCGCAAAAATTGGACAAATGCTCCACTCCAAAATCTACCTGCCTCTGCCAACTCAGTATTTGTTTAATTCTTTATTATTATTATTTATTTGAAATATTTATAACCTGCTCTTCCTTGAATATTTTCAGTTCCAGAGCGAAAAACAGCTTTGGACAAGTAGGTACATTCTAACATGCAATGTTCTTCCCCTCACCCTGCTGCTGTGTGCATTCTTATCTATCATCTTCCTTCTGCATTATGATGTGGTAATGTGATAAGCAGCCTTATTTAGAAGGGAGGACTTTACCTTTTTTTAGTCGCTACTGTTGAACAATTACCAGTAAGCTTCAGAAACCTTTCTGATCTAATGCAAATGAAGCTACAAAATCTACCAGTAGATCCTAATCTATTTTCTACCTGTAAAGGACTCTTGTTTCTCCTTAAAATACTTATGGCTTGTTTCCCACAGACTGGCCTACTTTCATCCAAGCGCCTGCCTTCCAAGCCAATCATAGCACCTTTTGCCAAATTATCATGCTTTTCTCTCTAACTGGAGCAGCACACACACACACACACAAACTCCTGTCCAGGGAAGAGAGACTGCCAGAAGGGACCATGAAGGAAGGAGACTTAGGAGAAGCCACTAGACTACTGGGTACAGCCGTGTATATTTAACATTTGACAGAGAGCAAGAGGAATGTGATTTTACATTAGATGAACAAAAGGATCGTGGTGTACCAGAAAACAAGCTATGTGCCAGTAACTTGGAGTATGACAAGATGTCCCACCAGAACTATTTTATATGTTAACATTTTAGAATAGGTTTAATTGACAGTCCAAACACACACACACACACAAGTTTGCATTTAGGTATCAAAAATTCACACATTTTTATTGTGATAATGTGACATGCCATCTAAACAGAGGTCCATTTCACACATTATGCAAAGCAAACCTTGGTTTGGAACTGGGTGTATCCAGAACAGGAAACTGCACTCAATCCTGGCTTCTTAATGTGTCTAACTATCCACAAACATGTTCTGAAGACGCATTTAACCCAATTAAAGCCCAGCTAACATTACATTGGAGGGTATGCTTATCTTTGGATTCGCATACAAAAAGGCCTTTAGAAAATTAGTGAAAGGCTAAACTGCATTTGCAAGCTAAAAACCAGCAGCTCTGAATTACACAATTTGCCTGCAGACTTTAATAATTCAGTCTGGTTTACAATATCATTTAAACTATATTGCATATGAAAGATCCAGCATTCTAATCTTGTAGAAATCTTTACACTCATGAAAGCCTTAAAACCTCTTAAAAATAGCACAACAATTTGAGTGAATGAGAGACAGGCAATTGCTTGGTATATTCTCGAAACAGCAAGCACTTTATCGCACACAAAAACCTGATATATGTTTGTGGTTAGCATGAGTTGAGTGGAGAATGTGGATATACATGGGTGGATTGGGCACACGCTCAGGAATGCATGGAAAGTTTGCACAATGAAAACATGGACAGGGTTTTTTTGTATGCTACCCAGTCAACATGCATCTTTTGCAACTAATGCTGGAAAATGTGCACACATTGACAATGAGAACGGAGTAGCATATACACTGTTAAGTTCAAAGCATAATTTTCTTGACTAGGCAGAAATTAGACCCACAAATGCCTAATGTGATGGAGTTTTATATTGAACATTTGGATTTTCTAGAATGGGTTTATCAAGCACTTGGTGTGACTTAAACTGCACCATACACATGATTTTAATTATAAAGTTAACCCCCCCCCTCATTCTGAGTATGCCAAATAATTAGAATTTTAATCAAAACTGAAACATGAGAAGATGGTTTTAAATTTTTGAGGGATAAAAATGTTTGAAAATGTTCACAACAGTCCTGTACAACAATCAAAACATTTCTTTTAAGGATTCAGGTCTCCTTTCTGTTGAAAAAGTAAGCATTTCTGAATGATGGGATCTCCTATATTTAGCAGGCTTAGAATAGTACATAAAAATCTTGCCTGCCACCTTCCCTGTAACTCTTTCATCATGTAGCAACTGGTGAATTAAAAGCAACCACCACCAAACCAACTGTGTATGCCAGGCAGAGCAGAAAGCATTTGACTGCATCAAGTCCATCACTCAAATTAATGTTGCTCCATGTCTGCTCACTAACCTTTTGCCCAAGCCATTATTAAATGCTAGCAAAATGCCAATCCTTACAACAACTGATGGGGGGGGGATAAGGAGGACCTCTATATCGCAAGGACTTTGCTCGCAGAAGCACAGGCCCAGTGTCGGCACACAGCATCCCTGAACAGCTCCCAAGACCCCAGCACCCTGACCTCACCCCCTCTGGAAGCCACCATTTAAACTTTCTTCAATGCTCTGGGGCAAGGGTAGCCAATGCTGTGCTCTCCAGATGTTGTTGGGCTACAATGCCCATCAGCCTCGACCAGCATGGTCAGGGATGATGCAGTCTAACAACATCTGGAGGGCATGGTGTTGGCCATCCTTGCTCTAGAGCAAGGGTTCCCAACAAAACTTTCTCGAGGACCCCTCATCGAGCCGCTATTGTGACAAGGACCCCCATTATTGTGACAAGGACCCCTAGGGAGGAGGGAGGGGAATGGAGAAGACAGGGTACCTGCGCAGTAGCGCACAAATGAAGCCAACGCGCGCAAAGCATCTTGGGGAGGTGAGCGTTAGTTGAATGCACGCGCTGCCTCTTTGCAAAACAGTAGTGTTTGTAAAGCGCCACCTAACGGCATACAGCAGAACTACTGTCTCTATCTAATTCGAGTTTTGCGCTAGACTCTGCTCATGCTGGAAGCATCCAAAACAAAAAATCTGTTATCATACGAAATGTATTTAATATATTTTTTATTCTAATAGCATCTTATGGACCCCTCTGGCATAGCTTAAATGGCGGTTCAGTGAGAATGCTGCTATCACCACTAACAAATATGCCTGTGGTGCTGGTGGGAGGCACTTTGCCGAGGGTCCTCTCAATTGTGGAGCCACTCAGGGCGCTGACCCTCCCCTTCAGGACCCATGTCAGTTAAGGCTAGGCCATTTGGGGTCAGGAGTGGAAGGCAGAGTTCTCATCAAAGTGTCCCTGCATTGTCGTGATCGACAACTGTAGACTTACCTGGAGGACAGTAAAGGGAATCACCAGTGGAATCCCCAGTATCTGAGGTGAAGGGCAATGGCTCCCCTTCTCTACAGTGTGCCCTACAACAAACTATTTACTTTGACCCATTGATAGGAGCTAACAAGAATCAAGCTTAATGGCTCTTATCCCAGCAAGCCAACCCAAGCTCTGTCTCATACCAATGACAAACTTAGTTGGTCTCTAAGGTGCTACTGGAAGGATTTTTTTATTTTGTTTGCACTATATGCGGTATATACGGTATATATTTTTAAGCACTATGATACCACTATTTAAACAGTCATGGTGTCTTGCAAAGAATCCTGGGAAGTATGGTTTGTTGTAGTTCTTTAAAATGTAACAACACTGCTTTAAATGCATATTGCAGATAAGTCCTCAATATTTCTTTCAGCAGCTTTGAAAAGTAGGCAAGTATTGTCATTTCCATAGTACAGAACGAAGTTCTGGCTGAGAGATATTTAGTATCGGAGGAATCTTTCCATGCTCTTCCCTCTCTGTATTTTAAAGAGCACCCACATAGAAATTCATATGCATTTTTGTGTATATATCTCCTAATACATGCACTATTTATACAGTTTTGTCAAATGTGATATGTATTTTGCATTGCTGCATGTGATTTTTGCAATGCAAAATACCCTAACAGAATGCATTTTTGTACATTACTTTTGCTAATACCGTATATACTTTTTGTATGCATTATTTGGTTGGAAAATTGAACAGCAAAAGTGCTAATTTCAAATGACAGCTGTATTTTAGTTTGCATATTGGTTTGCAAAGTGTACATTTGGGAAGTTTGCCTTAAAAGATGAACCAAATGAATTTGTCCACAATTATCTTTGTTGCTCACTAACCAGAGTTTAAACCATGGATGGGGAAACTGAAGCCCTTCAGATGTTGTTCAACCCCAGTTCCCATCAGTTGCAGAGAGCATGGCTGGTAATCAGGGATAATGGGAGCTGTAGTTCAACATCTGGAAGGCCATGGTTTGATTTAAACTAACAACGTTGAACCTAACAGGGAACTCTAGTTAGTTGAAAAGCAGGAGCAGATGCTTCCAAATTCCTCCCCACAGCTAACGAAGGAGAGTGCAAAAGACTGAGGCTCGCTCATGGAACACTAAATCGTATTTTAGGGTTACATCCAAACTGGTCTACTGGCTTGGATACCCAGTAAATTTGTAGCTGAGATGAAAGTTGAACTTCCCCACCTCACAGCTTAACCTAGGATGAGAAACCTTCAGCCTGGGAGGCAAAAGCAGCCAGTCAGGATTCTCTATACCAGGCATAGGCAAACTCCGGCCCTCCATATGTTTAGGACAGGGCCGTCTTAAGCATATCTGGCGCCCTGGCGCGAAGATCCCTCCGGCACCCCCTCCCCGTTTCCCAGCACGGCTGTCTGGTGGGCGCAGCGCGGCTGCCGCAGGCTCAGCTGCGCAGCGCCCTGGCGGCGGCCTGCGCCACCCAGCCTTGCCGTAGGGCCGGCCCTGGTTTGGGACTACAATTCCCATCATCCCTAGCTAACAGGGCCAGTAGTTGGGGATGATGGGAATTGTAGTTCCAAACATCTGGAGGCCCGGAGTTTGCCTATGCCTGCTCTATACGGTCCATGGGACACTTGCCAGGTCACAGCCACACCCACTCTGCCCAAGCCACACCCCTCACCATCCCTACTTCATTCCCTGCTTGAGTTTTTCTGCCTGGCTCCGACAACACCTCTTGGCTGCCTGGAATCATAGCTGTCAAGTTCTCGCTTTTTTTAAGGGAAATTCCCTTATGCTGAATAGGCTTCCTCGCGAGAAAGGGGAAAACTTGACAGCTATGGCCTGGATGGATGCTAGAGAGGGTTGTGTGAATGTGTGTAGAAACCAGCCTTTTGCACAAAGGTACAATTTACATTATTTGGTTTGCCCACAGTTGCCTCTGCCACTGCCCACCACTGGCATGCCCCCCCCCCCGAAGGCTGCTCAAGTGGGGATGCGGCCCTCTGTCTGGAGAGAGTTCCCCATGCTTGTCTTAAACACTATGCGACGTTAGCTAGATATTGGCTCAATGCTGAAAATGGTTAGCACTGTGTATCTGGTTGGAGAGTATCCAAGATTTTCTCTAAACCACTGTGCATGAATGATGACCTTTAAAAAGAAAAAAATCTGGGCAACTGGAGACAATGCAGATTTCTAAACACATTAATCAGACACAGCATAAACTGTTTTCTGAATTTAGTTACAACAGACAAAAGTATGTTATTTTAAAAATAAAACAGAGTCAATGTTTCATGTGAGTTTTAACTGCACAATGCTTTTTGTTTTTAGTCTTCCTTCATTCTCTTTAGTGTACAGAAACACAACCCACACAAAAAGGGGAAATCGTATTGAATCGGCATCATTAACACACTGACATAGGACTTAAGCATGCTTACCCTAAGCTTGGGTTAAAATACTTTTCTGATCAGGATATTTTGATAAGGTGTGAGTTCTTCTTCCAAGCTAAATATGCAGCACTTTCAAGGTTTGATCCCTGAAGCCCTGTCCACAATCTCATTATGTTAAAGTATGGGGAGCAGGTATCAGATATATTTTCCTCCTCTTGGAAACCTATCAACAGCTCCTAGGGATTGCCAAAGAACAACTCCTAAGGGTGCCAATAGTTGATTTAAAAGAAAACAGGGGAAAACATTCAGGACCAATGAATGGGAGTGTCTCCAGTGCCCTTACTGCTGGAATCCTGATGTCAATCTGTCACGCTGGGCTCTGACTTGCTCTGACCCAGGCCTCCTGATGAATGATGATCCCATGTAAGCAGACAACCCACCCGCCCCCGCCCCCAAAAAAATCCGGTAGGGGCTCCCTGGGCTTGCCTCCAGGGGTCACTCTGGAGGTACATCAAGGTGGGTTTCTGACAAACCTCTGGCAGTGGAACTGCCAACTAAGTCAGAGGGGAATGTCATCATCCCAGCCCTCAAGACGATGTACTGTACATCAGAAGGTCCAAGCCCAGACAGCAGGTCATTGACAAAATACATGCCTGTGAGCCCAATGCTGCTGCACAACACCTGAGTAAAGGGCTCCTTGCAAGTAATGGCTCTTGCAAGGAAATGCTCTTAGAGCAGATTCAAGCATCTGCAGTTGGTGCTGGGTGTGGTCTGGGGCAACAGGCTTCAGTTAGGAGTCTATCAATTGCTAGGAACAATGCATGCAATTCAGCTTCCTATGCTGAACTTGACTTGTTACTTTCCTTGCATGTTGTGAGGCAGCCCCAAATATTGTCCGGTTGTTATCAAACTGCCAGAACTATAATGAGTGGACCAAAAGACAAGGCCATGCAAGGAGGCTTAGGATAGGCTAAAATATATCCCCCTACAGCACCTTTAACATGTGTTTCCATGCTAGACAGAAGATAGCCAACAATACTTTCTCCATTTTGCAATGAGCTATCCAACAGGTCATTGTGAAAACAATCCGCAGCTTCTTCTTTTTTTTAATGTTAATACAAATCAGCCTTCCCCAGCCTGATGTCTTCCTGATGTTTCGGACCACACCTCCCACTAGCCCCAGCCAGCACTGCAGTCTTATTCTTATTCTTAATATGCTCCCCATCTGACTGGGTCACCCCAGCCACTGTGGGCAGCTTCCAACAAATTAAAACACAATGGCCAAAGGTCAGAGATGACAGAAGTCGTAATCCAACAACACCTGAAATTTAGAAATGCTGATTTTTAACATGGTCTCTCACGAATTGTACTCCCCTCCCCACAACCTGCCTTCTGTCCGGTACCTTTGGAAGAGTCTTTCCATTGGCCATAAGGGTCACGAGTCCTGCACAGCAGACCAAGGCACTGGAACTGGAGAGGCCAGAACTTGGAGGGATGGTGCCTTCTACAAGGCAGTTCATGCCGCTTGGGCTGTCAAGACTGAAATGATCCTAAACAGTAAGGGGAAAATTACTAAAAATTAATCAATAAGCTCAGGCACACATATTCAGTATAAAATAAGCAAAGAATGGCTCTTACATTAACATTGGGGCAGGACTGGCATAGTTTCTCACAGGGACAACATAATATTTGAAGGCTAGAAATCTAGAAATACTTTATTGTCACTGTACCACTTGTTTACACCAGGTGGCGCTGTGGGTTAAATCACAGAGTCTACTCTAGGGCTTGCCGATCAGAAGGTCGGCGGTTCGAATCCCTGCAACAGGGTGAGCTCCCGTTGCTCAGTCCCAGCTCCTGCCAACCTAGCAGTTCGAAAGCACATCAAAGTGCAAGTAGATAAATAGGGACCGCTCCGGCGGGAAGGTAAACGGCGTTTCCGTGCGCTGCTCTGGTTAACAGGTGTTTGCCAGTACAACTTACCAGTAGCTAATGAAAAATCCAAAGAAAACCTACATCCACCTGTTCCTTGCCCAATTTTTTTCCAGTTATATAGCAGCTATTTAGAGGCCCAAATTATCACTGTACTCAGCCATGATAAGTCTATAAAAAGTGCTGCTTATATGAAGACTTGTGCAGAATGCTCTGCAAACCACTTTTACATTAGTAAGAAATTTCAATATTGGGCTTTGAAAAAATGGCCGGTTTTTACTGAAACTATAGTATATAGACAGCTCCATTTTTCTATAGTAGGACAAAGCCATCTTATGTGGTCTGTGGCTTACCGTAGAAAGTAATCATTCTAACTCCCAGACTCCTAGTACAAGATCAGCAGACGAGCTACTGGGCCAGCAACCTCATAAGCTAAAATATGTTAACAATTTCCCCCAAAGTCCACATATTGTCAATCAAAGACCTGTTTTAGCCAAGTGGAAGTTTTATGAGTTAGACCAGATGCCAAATGGGATGCCAATGCCTTCAAGTCAAATAGATATCAAATATATTATTCTTGTTGGTACAGATGGAGAAAATATTAATAAATATCAGATATTATCACAGAGGTAGGGAGTTGTGGTCAGCATTTAGAATTCTCACTACTAACTGGACAGAACACAGCACATAAAAAACTTTTAATGGTACATTTAATTTTCCCCAGCAAAAAAATTATTGGCAGAATTTATTTGAAGTTGCTTTGCTTTTGATGACAACTAACAAATCAGTGTTTTTAGAACAAACTGGTATGTTTTGAATATGTCTTCCAGTGTTAAGACTCTTTCAAGTTGTTTAAAAAATGTCTTACACCCAGAAACAGACCTATGCATAAAATTGCTGCATCAAAATTTTTACACATCATGCTTTGTGAACGTTATTCTATATATACACATTAGCTGGCCCTGCCACGCGTTGCTGTGGCTCATCCCTCTGACTCCCCCCCCCACTCTGTCCCGACCCATGACCTATTCTGGCCCCTCCCCCCCACCCACCCCGGTTCATCCCTGTGACTGTCCCCACCCTGTCCCGACCCATGAGGCATCGCCCCCCCTCCCCATCACATCCCTGTGACTGGTCCCAGTCCCTTCCCTATACCCCCTCTTCCCCCCACCCCTCGGCTCATCTCTGTGACTCCCCCTACCCCCCCTGCCCGCCCGCCCTGGTGGATCTCTGCGATTCACCTGGTGGCGGCGTATCCCGGCCTGTATGTCAGGTATTGGGAGTGCGGGGTTTGGCCTGCGGCGGCGGCAACAGTGGCCGTTGGGCCTGGCCTGCCTTGCGGGGTTGTTGTAGTGGCGGCGGGATCCGGTTTGTGACGGCGGAAACAGGAGGGTGGGTTGGCTCATGAGGTGAGTGCAGCGGCGGTGGGGTTCGGGCTGTCTCCTGCGGTCTGCCTTTGAGGGGTATTGGCCGTTTTGGCGGTTACAGCATCTCTGGGGGTTACGTCATGATTTGGCCCTACCCTCAGAGACGCAGCTTCTGAAGGAAGCTTTCCTAGCTGCAGTACCAGTGTAGCCGCCGCTAGAGGGTGCTGTTTTGCAACATCTCCTGTGCTCCCAGCAGGCACTTGAGGGTGATTTGTGAGTTCTGGAACACGGTTTTGGGGTTTTTTTTTACGTTGCCCAGGTGTGACATCTGTCTACACAACCTGTATATGGTCACTCTCATATTCACTTTGGACGTTGTGTCAAAATTTGAACGTAATTGGTCAAGCAGTTTCGGAGAAAAGTGGACACCCACCCACATGCCCAGTTTACATTTATATATATATATATAGATACAGTGGTAGGCACAAACATCCATGTTTTCCATTTTATTTCTAACAGCTTGGCTTTATTATTATAATTATTATTTATTAAGTTTGTTTACTGCCCTTCATCTGAAGATCTGAGGGCAGTTTTATCCATTTTTATTTTGAAGAAAGGTCTGCTGACTTTCTGGGCTTCTGAAGTGAGGTGGCTGGCACTTCTACAGGGCAATAAAAACTAAAAAATGTGATGGGTTTTTTGGAAATGGAAACAGACTTATGGATGCTACATTCTATATGATGTAGCCAATTGCACATTTGCACAGTGATGCAATGAATGCACAGTCTCTCAGAGGCTGTTAATGGCAACCAGTAGATGGAGTTGGGCTGTTGACCAAGTTAAATTCTTTGGTTAATTTAGCCCTGCTGAGACTATCAGGTCCAGTGAGAACTCTGAGGTTAAGATCTAGCAGTTTAAGTGGCCCTACAAAGGAGTAATGCGATCAATTACAGCTGCATCAAATGAGCTGCTTCCCATGATACAGTAACTGAGAGATTGCAGGAGCATGCTAATTCCTTTTTTGTACATGTCACTCTTCAGTCAGAAAGCAAAATAACACACATCTATCACCACTTGCAACATCCCACTTAGCAATTGTGGGTCTTTTTCTTTCTATATTTTGCAATCCTAGTGGCGAATGAAGCAATCCCTTCTCCATTTTTTCCAATTATTATTATTTTCTCTCCCCCCACTTTGCTTCCTAGGAATCTCTCCTTCTGGGAGCTGAAAGAAGACCTGGCGAAGAAATCTTTTAAATTCCTGGCCTCTCATTTTCTGGAGCTGTAAACACTTGCTCTGCAGAAGGTTGAAATATTTTTGATTCCTAGGAAAGAGCATCATTTTTTTCCCCACATTTTCACTGCAGATGGAACAGAAATTATTTTGGCCAATCACATATGACACAGGCATAGTGCCTTACTGACAATTTAAGACAAATTTACAGGAGCTTGGGTTGCCTGAGATTTGGGAGCAATCGGTTCAGACTTTTGGCAATCTGCTCCTCCTTTTGCGGTCCATGGTTCAGGGAAGACGGGAAGAGAGAAGGGGTGTTGGAAAAGGAGAGAGTAAATATGGGGCTCTGGCCACTTCGGGTTCTGGTGCCCCCTCCACCAGAATGTGGCCCTCAAAAAATTAGTGCAAAGGGAATGTGGCCCTTGACTGTTCTACTAAGTCCCCCTAAGCATACTGTGAGTTTCTTTTCCATGTATCTATCTGCTTTGTGTTTGGTAGGTGGTCTGGCTTATCCTGACATGAAATATTAAATTAAGAAAAACATACTGGAAAGGCCAAAAGGATAAATGATATAGTACTAAACAACTTAACTTTTGCACAAGGATTTACAAATTTCAGTGAGTGGGTGACTTGGCCTGACTATTTTAGTATCTCTCCTGGATCACAGGCTGAGATACTCTATAGCATCCTTGAGACTGCAGTCCATTGTGGTATTTTAAGGAAGACAGAAAGTGAGGAGGAATTAAAGAACCTTTTAATGAGGGTGAAAGAGGAGAGCGCAAAATATGGTCTGAAGCTCAACATCAAAAAAACCAAGATCATGGCCACTGGTCCCATCACCTCCTGGCAAATAGAAGGGGAAGAAATGGAGGCAGTGAGAGATTTTACTTTCTTGGGCTCCTTGATCACTGCAGATGGTGACAGCAGTCACGAAATTAAAAGACACCTGCTTCTTGGGAGAAAAGCAATGACAAACCTAGACAGCATCTTAAAAAGCAGAGATATCACCTTGCCTACAAAGGTCCGTATAGTTAAAGCTATGGTTTTCCCAGTAGTGATGTATGGAAGTGAGAGCTGGACCATAAAGAAGGCTGATCGCCGAAGAATTGATGCTTTTGAATTATAGTGCTGGAGGAGACTCTTGAGAGTCCCATGGACTGCAAGAAGATCAAACCTATCCATTCTTAAGGAAATCAGCCCTGAGTGCTCACTGGAAGGACAGATCGTGAAGGTGAGGCTCCAATACTTTGGCCACCTCATGAGAAGAGAAGAATCCTTGGAAAAGACCTTGATGTTGGGAAAGATGGAGGGCACTAGGAGAAGGGGACGACAGAGGACGAGATGGTTGGACAGTGTTCTCAAAGCTACGAACATGAGTTTGACCAAACTGCAGGAGGCAGTGGAAGACAGGAGTGCCTGGCGTGCTATGGTCCATGGGGTCACGAAGAGTCGGACACGACAAAACGACTAAACAGCAACAAGGAAGACAGAATAAAATTAGCTATGGAAATTGGCTGTACTAAGAGGAACGGAAGACTTTGTCCATTATTTACTGTTGTTGTTGTTGTTGTTGTTGTTGTTGTTGTTGTTGTTGTTGTTGTTGTTGTTGTTATATTTATACCCTGCCCATCTGGTAAGGCCTCCTCAGCCACTCTGGGCGGCTCCCAACAGAATATTAAAAATAGGATTAAAATCAAACATTAAAAACTTCCCTAAACAGGGCTGCCTTCAGATGTCTTCTAAAAGTCAGATAGTTCTTTATTTCCTTGACATCTGATGGGAGGGCATTCCACAGGGCAGGCGCCACTACCGAGAAGGCCCTCTGCTTGGTTCCCTGCCTGTAACATCACTTCTTGCGGGGAGGGAGCTGCCAGAAGGCCCTTGGAGCTGGACCTCAGTGTCCGGGATGGATGATGGGCATGGAGACACTCCTTTAGGCATACCAGGCCGAGGCTGTTGAGGGCTTTAAAGGTTAGCACCAACACTTTGAATTGTGCTTGGAAACGTACTGTAAATTATATGACATTCAGATGGAAGCTTTGAGGAAGGCCCATAGCTCACCGGTAGAGCATCTGCTTTGCAGAAGGTCCCAAGTTCAATCCCTAGCATCTACATATATATGTAGAGAGATGTTTTGCTGCTTTCAGTTTTTATAGACAACACTGAGCTAGATGGAGCAAAGGTCTGACGCAGTCTACGGCAGCTTTCAACATTCCTAAACTTTGTTCAAGAACATTTGGTTAACAGTGGCCAAGCTTATTCAGCAGAGGTGAATAACTAGTTTTCCTTGGGCAGGGGCATTTTCTCAAGGGTAAGGGAGGAGGCACACAATGGCAGTGGGCAAGGCCGCAACACACACACACACAGCCTAGCTTCCAAGTAAATGCATTGGATTGCAGCCTCGTTGCATTTAAAGGGGTTTATTCCACAGTAAGTTTGTTTAGGGTTACAGTCTAAAAGGAGTAGGGGAAAAGAATGGAAGGCAGGTCTACCAGTGGTTATTACCACGATAGCTAAGTGGAACCCCCACGTTCAGAAGTTGCATATGCGGAGGAAAAACAGAGATAGCGGCCACCTTCATAAACTGTTTACCAGCACCTGCTGTTAGCAGGCTTGGAGCCAGCAAGCAATATAATGGAGCAACTGTCAGGGCCCAATACCACTGGGCCCGCTGCCATAACTACCACCACCACTGCTACGGCCTGCTCAATGCAGTGGCCAGCAAAAACACGGCGTGGTGCTCATGGGAGTTGTGAGCCCACACTCACCGGGTGGTGGGGCCAGTGAATTGCACCATTTGCAATGCAGTGGTACCTCCACTTACGAATTTAATGCATTCCGAATGCACATTTGTAAGTCGAAAAAAATTGTACGTCGAATCCCATAGGAATGCATTGGGAGAAAAAATTCATGTCGAAGCAACCCCATCTAAAAATTCATAAGTAGAAAAAATCCTATCTAAACCGCATCCAAGATGGCGGACAGAGCTCCATTTGTAAGTAGAAACATTCGTAAGTAGAGTTATTCGTAAGTAGAGGTACCACTGTATAGCGAAGCTTTTTTAACGTTTAATGTTCTGTTACGTTTTTATATATGTTGAAAACCACCCAGAGTGGCTGGAGTAACCCAGTCAGATGGGCAAGGTACAAATGAAGAAGGAGAGGAAGAGGAGGAGGAGGAGGCCTGGCCCATGTATCAATACATCGTCCAGGACTGGTTTGAGGGCCAGAGCGCAATAGCTCCTTCACCAGCGGTATATTGCGAGTGGGGCTTGCCTGTTTCCCCTCCCCAGCTGAGACAAACCCAGTGCTACTGCCACTCACAGCTGAGTGGGCAGAGCATTGGGGCTCCTTTAAATGCAGGAAGCGCCCGTTTCCTCGCAGTTTCACAGAGTCCCCACCCCACCGCCGGCTCACAATATATCTTGTTTCTCCCTCTGCATCATATGAGGGCAGAGTGCGATGGCGGTTTCACCAGCGATATATCCTGAGTCCCTCTGCTAGCAAAGTTCGCTGGAGGAAGGAACGCTAGCAGACACTGCTAGCAGAGGGACTCAGAGGTGGCAGTTTCACCAGGGATATACCGCTGAGTGAAGCCGACATGATGGTTTGTTCCTCATACTGGTCCTGGGCAATATATCAATATATCGCCCAGGCCTACCCACCAAGGGTAGCCTGTTTGTCCCCTTCAAAAACAAACAAACCCAGACCTGAATGAAATAGAATGGTGGTCTGGTCCAGCAAAGTAAGATTCACATGCTCTTATAAACCTATAGCTAAAGGTGAGGATTTCCAAGAGAAAGTTTGCAATCTCTGCAAAGTCTGATTTATTTTAAAACGTTATCCTCCCACACGCCCTGACATAATTCCAGTATTAGACAGTTCTTGCGGAATTCTTGCAGCACCCACAGAAAATAGCTCTAGTTCAACACGTCCTAATCACCACCACAAATGACCCACATAAAAATTCCCTTTCTTAGACACACAAACAAACTATTAGCTCAAGCACTGTCGCCGCCAACCACTTCCACACAGAACATCAGAAGACAAGACTGAGAGGCAGGGGGGAAATCTAAGTCATATATTTAACTAGGAACTCATTGGCAGAATTGCCTTGAAAGGGGATCACGCTTGCAAACCTATCACGCAATGTTTAACATTGGGAAGGGGGGGGGAGAAGAGGAGAGCGCCTGACTCCAGTTTCAAAACTGAACGTGGATTTTACCAAGTTCTACAGCACTTCTCTTCCAAAAGGATAGCACGTTCAATTTAATATAAACACGTTTAGGTCCTTGGATTCTCTTGCAACTTCCAGTTGAATAATGTTTTGCTTAAGGGGTTTTTGTTGTGTTTGCGTTTACTTTCTTTTTAACGTTTTATATGCATCACCTCCTTTATAGAGAACTGTTCAGCATGCACAAATCTCCCCCCCCCCCAATTTTATTTCCCACTTGGAGCCAGGAAACAAACTGGAGTTTACTGTCTCTGCGGGCCCCAAAACAGGTTACCTGATAGAATGTGGTTTTGCAATAAATCACTGGCTGATTTGCAAGCCCTAGACAAGGCACACAAGGAAAGGCGAGTGGAGAGGAAAGGTAGAGGAGGAAGATTGATTTTTCAAGTACAAAACCAAGTAGTAAGCTATAAGCAGGCACTTATATCTAACTGGAGATCAGGCTGAATGCCCCTTAATGATTCTTGTCTATGAGGAAATGTAACCCTCAGGCCGAAAAAGAGTTCCTGTCCCTGGTACAGGGCTTTACTGCAAGTAATATGGTTATTAGCCCCCACTCCACAACTCTGCCCACCTGTAATTTTACTAATTTCAGTGGGTTAACCCAGGATTTCCAGGTTATAATGTTGAGTTAATATTAGAGAATGTTGATCATATTCCTATGTCCCACTTTTATTAATTTTCTCTATTCTTGGAGCTCTGAAAAAAATCTTTCAAAAACTCATAGCAAGGAGAAACATTTTAATGTCTGAAACGTGAAACAAGAGACCATAAATTTTGAAAGAGTTTTGTAGCCATGGTGCTTTATCTGTGTAAATAAATATAACTATAATGCATTTTAAATTATTAAATTAATACTTTGTTATATTGTGTTATTTTTTTAAAAAAAACTTCAAATGATTCACATACCCAATACATTTTTAATAAAAAAATTAACTTGCTAAAATGATGCATACTGAATTTGTTTTACCTCAATTCCTTTGACTCCACATAGAAAGTAGTTGTGCCACAAAGGTTCCATTTGATTAATTTGAATGTTGTTGGCATTTGTCGTAAAATCCCTGGAAAATATAAACATACAGGGGAAAACATTAAAAGTCCATGAAACTATCAATGTAGGTTTTAGTGCTTTTAAAAATATAAATGACCTGCTGCTGCCATCTGCTGGCTAGGGAGCGACACATTCTTTTCTTTTTCTGCCAAAGGTTTTGCCAAGGGCCTGTCAAACATTATTTCTTCATCTCACCCAGGGTGGATTTGATTTAAATCAAACTGATTTAAATCACGATTTAAATCACTAGTCAGTAAGGCTTGATTTAAATCATAGTTGATTTAAATCATAAAGACTAATTCTTGCTGGTATAACTTTAATATGCAAGTAGATGAAGATTTTTAGAATAACAACTTTTCATATTAGTTTTTTTATCCCCAGTTTAATAGGTTAATCATTCATATTTGGACAACTTTACTGTTGTACTTAGGAAGGAGAAAAATAATCATTACCTTAATAATAACAATTTAAATAGATTTATTCAACTGAAACAATAACATTTCAGCAAATGTTATTTGCTTAAACAAACATCCATGTTTGTTAACTAATTTGGCTAAACAAAAACAAAATATATATATTTTAAGAAACTTAGACTGTCAGCCCAGCCTACACATGAAAAACTTAAATACTGTCCACTCCAAACAATCAGAAAAATATTGTTTCGTTTCTATTCACTGAACTTCTTGAAACTTAGCACTGAAGGGGTTGCTTCTGTATTCATAGGTTTGTAGAACAATAGGATTAAGGTCTTTTTCTCAACTCTGTTCATGTTATAACATTTTTGCTGTGAAGAAGAGGCATGTGATCTCTGTTGAGTCAAATTCAGTTTTGAGAACTGCAAAAGTAAACCAAGCACCTGTGATAATATCTTGTAGGCAGAGAAACTGCCCAATAATCTTACAAAAACCTCTGGAAGAGCATGACATTGTGAATGGATTAATGGAATTTATTTACCCCCAAAATTAAACATATACAACCTTATACTACAAAATTAAAAAACTAATCTTTATTTCATGATGGAATAACCTTTGGATGGTAATATGTTTTCCTCGAAAAGCATTTTATTAAAAAAAATCCAATTTAAATCAAAAAAATCCGATTTAAATCAAAAAAATCCGATTTAAATCAAAAAAATCCGATTTTTTGATTTTTTTAAAAAAATCATTGATTTTTATCCACCCTGATCTCACCTGACCCCACTCTGACTCTCAAGATGCTGGCCAGAGAGAGATCGGGATCAGGCCGCACGTTTGTGCCAGCTCACTTTCTAAACACCCTCCCTGCTCTCCTCACCAGGTGGAGAGGTAAGCATGCCTAATCTGCATTCATGTTCATCACACGGACTCCCAATTTGGGGTGCCCCACACCATGTACTCTGAGGGACAGAGGGCACCTCCAGATTGTCTCTGTTTTGTGGAATACTATTTTGTTGAAAACATACAATTTTGCTCAACTGAACTACCCTAGTGTGGGGATGGAGACCCTTAGGCCCAGGCGCCAAATGCTGCTCTCTAGGTCGGTCGGTCTCCTTGGCCAACACACCTTCCTGAGCAGCACCCAGTGGTGACTAGTGCCCACTAGGGCTAGTAGGGGCAGAGAGCAGAGAGCCTGGCCATCGGGGGAGTCAGAGACAATGAAAGGAAGAGCCAACTAATTCTGCCTTTGATCCCCATCCTCTTTCTAACTGAGTTCTACAAGGGCAGGCATAGGCAAACTCCGGCCCTCCAGGTGTTTGGGACTACAATTCCCATCATCCCTGACCACTGGTCCTGTTAGCTACAGGTGGGAATTGTAGTCCCAAACATCTGGAGGGCCGGAGTTTGCCTATGCCTGTACAAGGGCAACACTAAGGCTAATGAAGAGAATGCTGGCAGGCAGTTCCATCCCTTGGACTGGTTTTAGCTAAGGTTAAGGTAGATAGGGGGGGGTGACTGAGAGAGGGGCAATGCCCCAGTTACAGAATATACCAGCCCTGCTTTGCATCCGCCTGTTCTTGCCTGGCTGTAGTGTGTCCTAGAACACGCATAGACAAACTCAGCCCTCCAGATGTTTGGGACTACAACTCCCAACATTCCTGACCACTGGTCCTGTTAGCTATGGATGATGGGAGTTGTAGTCCCAAACATCTGGAGGGCCAAGTTTGCCTATGCCTGTCCTAGAACTCTGCTAATGCTTCTTGGTTGCCTGAATTGAGGGTTGTGGGTTATGCCACTAAGGAGCATGTGGCCCCTGGAAGATTCTCCAAAAAAGAATGTGGCCCTTCGGCTGAAACACCAATCCACTTTTTTAAAAGAATCGGGTTTTGTGGTTTGGACAGTGTTGGTGAAATGCACTGAAAAGCGTGGGACAGTGATTAATATGAAGATGCAGAACAGTGCACAAGCATATCAGGATGAATGCTCACTGTTGTATAAGCTTCCCACAAACGAATGTTCTGTAGGGACTGAACATGGTATAACTATTCTAGGTAGGGGGGGAAAGCATCTAGACAGACCCTAAGGTCTATTTTACAAACCAGACTGTTTTCCATGTTTTCTTAAAATTCATCAGGCAATTCAGATGAATGATACCACAAAAAAGAGAAGTTACTGTTGATAGAAATCACTCTGTGCTACGAGTTCTTATTGTTTGCCATAGAAAATAAATATGCAGTCTGCTGCTTCCCCTTTTCTCTCCTCCCTCCAAATAAACAGGGATCCTGTTTCCTCTGTGCATGCCTTTCTTTTAAAAGCTCAAAAACCAAACAATAAACAAAACAGGGATAATTATATGGTACTGCTGGCTGCCCCACGGAATTAAATGTTACAAGTTGGGTGTGCAGACCACTGAAATTATTTGCAGCCTCTTCAAACCAAAAGACTGAAAGAAATGTTGGCATCTAAACCGGCACATGATATTCAGACATCCATCCTCACAAGATGGCCAGGCACGATGCAATATAACTGTGAGAAATGAGTAAATGGGAAAACTCTTTGCAAAGAACAGAAAACTGACACTTTCATTCTATCCTGGAAATTATCAACACAATAATCTTACTATAGAGTTGTCTGAGGCAACCTTTCTGCAATTCAGGTGCAGAGAATTTTAAAATCCAGTGTTATGAATCAAGACTCCATTCTTTTTTTTAGAATAATAATTTGACCTGTACAGACAACCAAAATAGCCCAAGAGGAAATCTCACTTAGGTATAGTTTGGTCCTCTGTATTATGCTGTAAGACAAGGGTTGGGAGCCTCCGGCCCACGAGCCAAATTGGCCCATGAGGCAGTTTTCTTTAAACTACATCCCCCGCCAAGCATTTAGGAACACTTAAGACATAAGGTGCTTCCGTTTCAAGAGAAAGGTGTGCAAGTTCTGTTACATACAAGGAAAACACAAGTCACTCTGAAAGAAAGTATTAGAGCACTCCAAATAATTTGCTCATGTACAGTACACACACAGAATATAGCAGATCTAGCTGAAAGGCACCACATGGATATCTGCACTGATCATTACAATGCATCCCTAATCATCATCATTGTATAATCTTAGTCTTTCACTGCCAGCAGCTGTGGTTAGGGTGGTGTTTAGGAGGCAGACCTCCCTCTTGAATCTTCCAGTTGCTAGAATCACCAGAGTTCTCTGGCTCCCAGTTCCTGGCTCAAGTTTTATAGACTTGCAGAATTATACCTATATCACTCCCTGTGATATTCACCTTGGCCTGGTAGATTGGTCTTTGTCTGTATTATACATTTAAAGCAGTATTATAGTACTTTAAACAGTCATGGTTTCCCTTAAAAAGAGTGTACTTTGTGAAGGGTGCCAAAAGTTGTTAGGAAACATGATCATTTAGAGTAGTATGATACTGTTTTAAATGTACAGTGCAGATGTCCCTGTGTCATGGAATCATAGAGTTGCAAGGGAGCATGAGGATTATCTAGTTCATTCCCCTGCAATCATTTGCCCAACGTGGGGCTCAAACCCACAACCCTGAGATTAAGACTCCCATGCTCTACCGACTGAGCTATCCACAGGGCTAGACTGATCCTCTGCTCTTGACCTTGGTTTGTTTGGACTGTGCTGCATCTGTAATCCTGTCTTCATTGGTGAGCACTTTGCTGACGTCCAGTCTCCTGTAACTTGGGACACTTGCTCCCAGAATGGCCCTTCCACCTTGCTATGAAATATTTGCGTGTCCAAATTTACTTCTTTTTCTGTTCCTTTCCCATCCCATTTTGCTTTATATTGTGTCTATCAGAATGCAAGCTTGAAGGCATTGGGTATCTTGCTTTTTAATCATTGCACAGTGCCTAGGAAACTTTAGGTATAATTTAGGTAATTTTAGGTAACAACAATAACTGAAATAACGAGAACACTTACGAGTACAAAGGGTTTGTATTGGCCAGATGGATAGCTGGGGTGTTTAGAGGTTCAGCAGCTATAAGTATATCTTGCTCTATGGCCATTGGGAGCACAGCATATCCACAATAATCTATATGTTCACCTACCAAACAAAAAAGAATATTAACAACGTTTTGAGATGGGCTGGAACGCATCGGCAACAGCAGAATAATCCCTTTTAAAAGAAGGATAGTTTTTACACACGCCAGAGAAATTCTATCAAATATACTGGGGTATATAATTTATATACTGGTCCAGTTCAGATGTAATGGGAAAGAATTATTTCCTATCATGACACTAACAAACTGTACACATTGTCTACTCACACAGTCTCCCCCTCCCCATGCACACAAAGAAATTAGAAATGTATGTTTCTGATGTTCAAAAAGCAGTAGTTCACCATGACATCCTAACTGAGGAAACTGTGGTTTGTTTAAACTGTGATTAGTGAGAACAAGCCAAAATCAGATGAAAAAAGAAATGTTCTCAGTGCATCTCAGTGGCAGGCACATACCAGTAGTTCATCTCCATTTAAAGCAGGGCAGGAGACTTGGTGGCCCTTAAGATATAACGTACTGGCCTCCAGTGAGCATGGATTATTATGAGAGATGATGGCAGTGGGAGTGCCACAGGTTCCTCAGCCTGGTATAATAAAGCATAACAGGTAGCAGGACTGCGAAAGACCTCGGCCGCTAATCTTTGAGAACTGAGGCCAGTACTGAGGTAATCGGTATGAGGAAGTTTCATATTTTCATATACTACATCAAGAGGCTATAATAGCAAATGGTTTGCAATGCAGAAAGTCCCAGATTCTGTCTCTGGCACCAAAAGACTTGGATTAGGAGGACTGGGAAAGGTCCCAAACTGATGGGTTTGACAGCTGCTACAAGTCAGAGTAGACAACACTGGGCTAGTTGGGTAAAAGGTAATCCTGTATGGATTAGTTTCAAAAATGAAGACACAAAATTGCTGACCATCCTGCACTTCTTGCGAGTTTCATCCTTTGATGTACCGGTAACTGTGTGAAATTGCAAAAGCAGAGGAAATAAGATGTGGTATCTGAAAGCATGCTTCCATGTATGTACACATGTTTATGCATATTAGCCACTGAATTCATATTAACCTCAGTATGTATTCTTTTACCTATTAAGTTGACTCGCCCTGGTGCCCGAGCATAAAACTTGGGAGTTGATTTAAATTTAGAGATGAACATCTTCTTCAGCTTCAGCAATCTGGAAAATCATGTTGGCACATTTAAGATTAATTTTGCTTCGGTTTTGTTATGTTGTTTTGATTTTAACTGTGATCTTGTGCACCACACAGGTATGTATTACAATGCAGTACAGTGGTACCTTGGTTTGCGAACAGTCTGGTTTGCATACGTTTTGGATTACAAACACGTCAAACCCGGAAGTGCGTGTCCTGGTTTGCGAACTTTTTTTGGATTACAACTCATTTTTTGGATTACAAACAAATCTTTTGGGGAGACCCCATTGGAGAAAGCACGCTTTGGGTTACAACCTGTTTTGGTTTACGAACGGACCTCCGGAACTGATTGTGGTTGTAAACCAAGGTATCACTGTATATCAATTGAATGAATAACAAAGATGTAGCAGCTTTAGAGAACCAACATCAATTCAAGGGATAAGATCCAACAGGTATAACATCCAAGGCTAGCTTAACATGAAGGGGCAGCAGTTTTTGTATACTAATGAAGTTTTATCCATTTATGCATAACAGGGTTTTCATTTCTGTTAATTATCAAGAGGGAATGTATATGTCAGGGTGGGTGGGGAACAGCCTCCCCCCAACCTGGTGCCCTCCAGATGTTTCAGAAAAAAATTCTCTCATCATCCCTGGCTGGCACAACATCTGGAAGGCACCATGTCATAGGAGACTATAGTAGAGAGCATATACTTTGCATGTTGAAGGTTTAGGGTTCAACCACTGGTACGATGGAGAAGGCATCTCAGGTAACAAGTGATGTGAAAAGATAGCCTCCTGAGGCTGTCAAGAACCATTACCAATCAGAACAGACAATAGTGACCTAGTTGGATGATTACGGTAGTTTGATATGTGATGTGGCAGTAGTTTGATATGTGATGTAGGCTTCCATGGTCAGATTGTCTACCCCTGCCTTATATCGCTGGTCTATCTAGTTTAGCACTGTCTGCACTGACTGGCAGTATCTCTTGAGAAATTCAGACAGCAATGTTTTCCAGCCCTACATAGAAATGTCAGGGATTGAAGCCGAGGCCAACACGTGTTCTTCCACTGAGCTATGGGTGTAGCCAAGGGGGGGACGGGGGGCAGCTGACCCCCTAAATCAATCAAAATCAATACAAATCTGAGGTTCTGCCCCCCCTAACAAAAGCCTGTTCCCCCCTAACAAAAATCCTGGCTACATCCATGCACTGAGCAATGACCTTTTTGCTATTTTCTCAGTTCAACCTTCCAACAGGAAGGGGAAGACTCATGTAAGCCACCTTTTGCTCAGTGAAAGAAAGGCAGCATGCAAACCCAATAAATAAAAATAATACAGGGACATGTTGTATTGGTTGGGGGGGGGAGTGTTATGGGCTTCAATCCTATGCACACTTACCTTGGAATAAACACCATCAAACAAGTGGGACTTATTTCCAAGTAAACACACACAGCACCAGTGCTTTTTTTTTCCTAAAAAAAATGTTTAGGGGTACTCTCATTTTCCTACTCATATTGAATTAATGCCCCTCAATGAGGCCAAACTTAGATTCACAAAATGTTTAGGGGTATGTGTACCCCTGCGTACCCCCAGGAAAAAAGCACTGCACAGCACTGTATAGCATATTACCGTAAAGAATAATATATATATATAGGGGTGGGTGGGTGTGAATGAGAATGACAAAAAAAATATGAATCCCACAAGTTCATGTTAAACGTGGGTCCCAGGTCTGAAAACGTCGATCTGGAACATAATCTTCAACAGTGCTGGAGGATGGGCGTTTGGGAACACAATTTCTTAAACATCCTTTGTGTCTAAAGCATAAAAATCTTGGTTTTGTATTTTTTAAAAAAAAAAAATCCCGTTGTTATGTTCCTTGCTGTATGGCAGCGACTCCTGCTTATTGCTGGATAGGGTAAACAAAAACAAAAAAACGATGGAGGATCTAGAGATCGGCTGTAGGGAAGACAATCACGCACCTGGGCTCCTCTACCAGCTGGACCGAGATGGTGGGAGGGAGATCCGCGGCCATGGTTTGCTCCTTGCGAGTTGGCGCGCACCAGGGCAAAGTAAAGCGGTTGGAGATTTTCTCTTTTCTAGCTAGCTTGCAAAGCCCTAAGGCTCAGATCCTGGAGTACAGAAGCTGCTTCCTTCCGGCATTACGGGGGCGGAGGCGGGGGAAGAGAGAAATCAGCTGCAAACGCCCAGCCGCTGCTACATTTCCTCTTTGTATTCCCCGCCCAGGTCCGCCATACAGGCAGCGCTTGCGCCAACAACTCGCTTGAGCAAATAGAAACTCGGCAAGTTATGATCCTCTTGCAGCCAAATTTAGAGGCTGTTCGCACACCAGTCAGTACATTATCGTAGCTCAACCGGGCGGTGGAGGAGGAATCTAGTTACTGAATCTCTGGCGCCTCCCCCATCGGGAAGACTTGTCTATAAGCGCCACCAAGGACTTCCCTTAACTTGAAATAGGGTTTATTCACACGGAGATGGCGGGGAGGCAATCAGCAGTCCGGTCCTGTATAAGCTTTCTTTGAAGTAAATGTCACTGTCTCAACGCATGATGTGTGGAATTCCCTGTCACAAGATGTGGCAATGGCTTCTAACAAATGTATTCCTACCTAAAATATTTAAAATCGCAGTGAATTTGTATGGTATATAGTTGGTATAGTTTACAGAGACAATTTCTAGATACGTATATACTGTATGGGACGCGGGTGGCGCTGTGGTTAAACCACTGAGCCTAGGGCTTGCTGATCAGAAGGTCGGCGGTTTGAATCCCTGTGATGGGGTGAGCTCCCGTTGCTTGGTCCCAGCTCCTGCCAACCTAGCAGTTCGAAAGCACGTCAAAATGCAAGTAGATAAATAGGAACCGCTACAGCGGGAAGGTAAACGGCGTTTCCATGTGCTGCTCTGGTTTGCCAGAAGCGGCTTTGTCATGCTGGCCACATGACCTGGAAGCTATACGCCGGCTCCCTTGGCCAATAATGCGAGATGAGCGCGCAACCCCAGAGTCGGTCACGACTGGACCTAATGGTCAGGGGTCCCTTTACCTTTACCTTACGGGAAGGTAAGCGGTGTTTCCGTGTGCTGCTCTGGTTCGCCAGAAGCGGCTTTGTCATGCTGGCCACATGACCTGGAAGCTGTAAACCGGCTCCCTCAGCTAATAACATGAGATGAGCGCCGCAACCCCAGAGTCGGTGACGACTGGACCTAATGGTCAGGGGTCGCTTTACCTTTATATACTCCTTTAGAGGGTGGGCAGGATATAAATTTAATAAATAAAGAAATCTGAACTAAAATCATAGCTTGTTCTATGTTTATAGTCCATATACAGCAGAAAATTATCAACTGTTTCTAATCTGCCTTCTCTAAATCTGATATGTTAATTTTAGACTACCAATGATATATCAACATTTATGATAGCCACTAATTTAGGTGGCATTAAAAAGGGATTAGAAAATTAACGGACAACAAGTCTATGGCAAGGGCCATAGCTTAGTGGTACAGACATCTGCTGTGCATACAGAATGTCCCAGCATAGCTGTCACATTTTCCCTTTTCTCGCGAGGAAGCCTATTCAGCATAAGGGAATTTCCCTTTAAAAAAAAAGGGAGAACGTGACAGCTATGTGTCCCAGGTTCAGTCCCCAGCATTTCCGGGTAGGACATTTAATGTCTCCAGCCTGAAACTCTGGAGAGCTGCTGCCAGTCAGTGTAGACAATACTCAGCTAGATGGACTCAGTATAAGGCAGCTTCCTTTGCTCCTAGTCATGATAGCTGTATGGAACTGCCAGCATCAGAAACAGTCTGCCACTTTAGATCAGTTGCTGGGGAGTAACTGCAGAAAAGTGATATAAACTTCAAGGTTTGCTGATGAGTTTTCCAGAGGAATCTGCTGGGCCACCTGGGAAGTGGACTAAGTGGATCTTTTGACTGATCCAGCAAGGCTCTTAGTAGAACTTACTTCCAATTAAGCATTTTAGAATCACATCTTAAACCTGCTTGAGATGGCCTGATGTACTCTAACATCAAAAGATGTTGACATTTTAAAATCAGTAGAAAGAATTCCAACAAGGACCAGGCTTAAACATAGGGTACCTGCTCGGATCACCATTTGTCATGCTTTCACCTCACACATACAAAAGATGATTCATAAAAAACGGGAAGCAAAATGGTTCCAAATAGCTTTAGTATCTAAAAGCATCTATACAACAGCAACACTGTCTTTAAGACATATTTTGATACAGTGCATTGCCTTTCATAAGGGCAATGAAAAAGTCTTTCATGTTCAAAATGTGTAATCCTTAAAAGCTGTGTGCCATTGTCCTCACATAGACTGGGAGTAAAAAAAACCAGTAAGAATATGTGTTCCTGCTGGTGATGCATAGAAAAAGCAGGATGGGATGGATCAATAATTTCTGCAAAAAAAACTTGTGCTATATGCATGTAGAAGAGCAGGAATATCCTGAAAGGACCCTCCCTCTTGTGTTTATATGAAGCAGTAACTGTCCAAATGCTCTCTTCAGATCCAGTGAAGACCATCATTGATCTATGCACATAAAACAAATTCACACACAGACATCTTCCAAAAACCCATCCCAAACCCAAACCCCAAAAGTCCCATGGTGACAAGCAAATGGAAGAGAGGGGAGATCCCAGCAGACTTTAGGGATGCAAAAATTATCAATCTATTTTAAAATGGTGATAGAACAGATTGCGGAAATTATTGAGGCATCTCTTTATTAGTTGTGGCCGGCAAATTTTTTTGCAAGGATCTTAGCAAACCGTCTCCTAACAATATCCGACGCTACCCTTCCTGAATCCCAAAATGGTTTTCGACCTTCTACAGGGACAGTGGGCATGATTTTCACTGCTCGACAGCTTGCGGAAAAATGCAGAGAGCAAAATCAACCCCTGTATATGGCGTTTACTGATCTGGATAAGGCCTTCAGCACTGTAAATCGTAATGCCCTGTGGACTGTCCTTCTGAAAATTGGCTGCCCATATAAATTTGTGAACATCCTTCGGCTCCTCCATGATAATGTGACAGCAACAATCACAAGTAACAATGCCTCTCAAAGTGAATCATTTACAGTGGGATCAGGTGCTAAACAGGGTTGTGTTATCGCCCCAACTCTATTTATTATTTTGATTGCATGATCCTACACTTTGTTGAAGGGAAACTACTCACCGGAGTAGAAATCATATATCAAACTGATGGAAAGCTCTTTAACTTGAGTAGGCTGAAAGCAAAGAGTAAGGTTACTGTAACTTCCATCATAGAGCTTGCTGATGACAATGTAGGGTGTGCACACTCAAAGGATGACCTCCAAACCATCCTAAATATATTTGCAGAAGCTTACAGAAAGCTTGGCCTATCGCTCAACATTCAAAAAACAAAGGTGCTGCCCCAACAAACACAAAACAACTCCTCTGCAGTGCAACAAATCCAACTCAATGGTGTAATGTTGGAAAGTGTCTATCACAGGTCCCCAAACTAAGGCCCGGGGTGGACGGATGCAGCCCAATCGCCTTCTAAATCCAGCCCACGGACAGTCTGGGAATCAGCATGATTTTACATGAGTAGAATGTGTCCTTTTATTTAAAATGCATCTCTGGGTTATTTGTGGGGCATAGGAATTCGTTCATATTTTTTTCAAAATATAGTCTGGCCCCCCACAAGGTCTGAGGGATAGTGGACCGACCCCCTGCTGAAAAAGTTTGCTGACCCCTGGCACTCTATCACTTCTCCTACCTGGGCAGTTATCTTTCCACAAGGGCCAACATTGATGCCGAAATCCAGCATCGCCAGAGCTCTGAGAGTACAGGTTTCTCTCGAATGAAGTGCAGAGAGTATGAAGACCGGGACATTCACAGACAAACCAAAATGCTTGTTTACAAAGCTATAGTACTACCAACCTTACTGTATACTTGTGAAATGTGGACCACTTATAAATTCCATCTCCAACTCCTCGAAAGATTCCATCAACAGTGTCTCCGAAAATTTTTGCACATCACTTGGGAAGACTAATGCCAGTGTACTGGAAGAAGCAAAGATCACCAGTGTCAAAGCAATGATTCTTCAACATCAACTTCGTTGGACTGGTCATGTTGTGTGGATGCCTGATCATCTTCCAAAGCAACTACTCTATTCCAAACTTAAAAATGGAAAGCATAATGCAGGTGGTCAACAAAATAAGTTTAAAGACTATCTCAAAACAAATCTATAAAAATGTAGTCAACAAAGTAAGTTTAAAGACTATCTCAAAACAAATTATAAAAATGTAGAACTGTATAAGCACAGACAACTGGGAAACACTGGCCTGCGAGCGCTCCAGTTGGAGAACAGCCTTTTCTAAAGGTGTCACAGGCTTTGAAGATACTCGAACTCAGGACGGAAGGGAGAAACATGCTAAGAGGAAAGAACGCTTGGCAAACCCTCACCGTGATCAACTCCCGCCCAGAAACTTATCTCCCCACTGTGGAAGGACGTGTGGATCCAGAACTCGGACTCACTGTTAAAACCGTGTTCATGGAAGACAATCTTACTCTGCTACCCATACAAGTGATTAGCAAAGAAGACTGTCTCTCAACATAACCCACCTCACAGGGCTCTTGTGAGAATAAGATGGGTAGAACCATGTAAGCCATCTTGAGCTCCTTGGAGGAATAGTGGGATATATACATTTAATAAACAAACACCGACTACACCTGCCCTACAGAAATTCAGCAGGCGCTTTTCAGCCTCTGCAATCGCAGCTGCTCAGTTCACGCTTGCCCTGCTTTCATGGCAAGGCACGGGAAACCCTGTCCTTTAAAAAAACAGTATTGTGTTGTATTTCATTTCATTTTATTTATTGTTTTCCATTTTTATTTCATTTTTTCATTTTATTTTATTCCGGTAGTCCTAACTACAGGAGACTACAAACAGCGTTCGCCCTTGAAAAGACAAGAGAGGGAAGGAAACGAAAGGGCGAAATGCATTAGGTGGGCTGATTCAACCACGCAGGAGCAGCTGCAGCGCTCGCCGAAGCGCCTCCTTTCTCTCGCGCCTCTGAGGCCTAGTCAGGCCCAGCCGGTTGCTAAGGGCCCGGTTGCCAACCACAGGCCTGCTGGTGCACCCTCGATTAGGCTCCGTGCTCGCCGCGCGCGATAAAAAAATCCCCTCCCCTTCACCCCCACCCAAACAGAGCCGACGGGGGCGCGCGCGCCGCCGAAATTCCCACCCCCGTCCCCTGCTCAGGCCGAGAACAGAGTCACATTGAGGAGGAGCCGCGGTGGATTGTGGGAGAGAAGAGGGGCCGGCCGCAGCCTGTTTCTCCTCCCTCCCCTCCGCCCCTTTCTTCCCCTCCCCTCCCCTCCCCCCTCCCCCGCGCGCGCGTCCTCCGGCCAAGATGTCTGACATGGAGGATGATTTCATGTGCGATGATGAGGAGGACTACGACCTGGTAAGGCTGGGGGGGGGCCTTCGGCGGGGGAAAGGGAGGCTGGCGCCCGGCGGCGGGGGGAGGCCGAGCTTCCACGCCGGGAGGGGTCCTCCGGAGCCTCCCCTCGACTCCCTCCGGGGTGCTTCCCTCGCCTTCCTTTCAAGTGCAGTGACAAGGCCAGCCCTTCCAGGGGTTGGGGGTGGGAAAGTGGGGCAGACAGAGGAAGCTCGTGAGTGGGGATAGTTCGAGGGGGGGGGCACCTACCTTCTCTGTGTCTCACCCAGCCACCAGCACCACCCCCAGCCCAGTTAGGAGGTGCAAAACCTGAGGCTGCAGGAGTAGGCCCTTTCTCGGGCCCAGCGAGAAGTCTGGGCCCCCTGTGGGTTAAAGAACCGTTTCTTTGGATTTGGAGAGTCAGGGACGAAAGGGCTTAAGGGGGCCCTAGTACTGTTTCCCCCCCCTTAAAATACCTTAACATCGAAGAGGAGGGAGCCAGAATTTGCCCCTTTCGGGTGCTTAGGGGTGATCGCTGTGTCTGCCAGGGTCAGCTCAGAGGAGGAGGTGAGAAACGGGTTAGCACACAGATGCAGTTCAACTGGGATACATTGCAGTGGGAAACAGGCCTTTTCTGTATAACGCTGGTTACTGCTTTATGTGGTGTTTTTTCCTTTCATTTTTCTCCATCTCCTTTTTTCCCCCCTGAGTGTGTGTGTACACATGTGTGTTTGCAGTATGAATCGGTCTGTGTTGCTGAAAGGGAACTCTTAAAATTTGAGGCAGTGGCTAAATGTAATAGATGTGATATTGCTGTTTTTTAAAAAATGTTTTGAAATGTGTCGTGCATCTATTTGGGTCAGGATATATGGACTATTGTGCGCTCCTTATCATTTGTGTACTTATGATTACACAGAGGGAAGGAGTTTTGAAATTTTCATAGAACTGTGTAGTTATTTGCCGCCTGTGCAATGAAGTTCTCCTGTTTTAATATAAAAAACACGGAATACTATTAGATTGCCATCCTATGCACACTTGGTGGGAATCAATTTCCAAGAAGCCATGTGTAGGATTGAATGAAAAGCCATGCTTCTTCCTTTTAGCAACAGCTTATGTGTAATGTCAGTTTCTACAACTTCCTCATGTCCACATATTGTGAACTTACTGTTTTCTTTTGCCCTTTCCAAAGAACCATTAGAACAGAGAAGAAATTATAAGCATACTGTAGTCTTAATCTCAAAACTCTTGACTGTCGATGTGTATATTCTCACATCTATAAAGCATTCAGAACACTGACAAATATGGGTAATATATTAAAGCATCCTGTACAAGCCCTGCCAAGGGGGATAGGGTGACAGTTATCTTGATAGTTCACAAGGTCCAGCTCCTGGCGTGTCAAGTTAAAAAGATCTCAGGCAGCACAGCTAGGAAAGGCACTTGTCTGTGACCTTGGAAGACTGCTGTCAGTCAGCATAGACCACAGTAGATTACGTACACCTTGATGTATGATAGTCACAGGTTTAGCATTATTATAAATAAGGTTTCTGTCAGTTTATAACTTTTTGACAGATATGTTTACGAGACAGTCCAGTGTTTAAAATTTGTTATATTTTCCCGCTCCACAACTTTTTTGTGCAAATTGACTTGATTATGGGATGAGAACGGAACACCTTTCCCCCTGTAGAATGCAATATAACATTTACTTACAGAATTAAGGAATTAGTTAAGATATCCAACAACCATGCAGTGCATCAGCACAGATCAGGAGCTAGTGTAAATTAACACAGTTTAAGTGTAGTTGAACTTTTCCACTTACACGAAATTTTACAAGTGCTTTTTTCAGAGAGCTGAGCAACCTGTGAGATATTGCTAGACTACAACTCCCATCATCCCTGGCTGCTGATACAAGTATCATATTCACTATCCAGATTTGCAGGTTGAGAAGAGTTTTGAACTGACACAGAATTTTAGTTGGATCAATGAACAATCATTCAAACTACTGTAACGTAGCGTGCTGAATGGATGATTACATTGTGAATCAAGCAAAGAAAGCAATAGATGCCTGCTATACAGGTCCCTTTATAAATCAGTGTAGGAAACCTGTGCCTCTTCAGATGTTGCTGGTACACAACTCACATAAGAATATAAGATGAGCATGCTAGATCAGTCCTGTTGCCCATTTTATCCAGCATTCTGTTCTCACTGTGCAACCAGATGCCTGTGGGAAGCCTACAAGCACAACATGAGCAGAACAGCACTCTGCCTACCTGTGATTTCCAGCAACTGGTATTCAGAGACATAATGCCTCAGAGCATGGAGGTAGAACATAGCTGTTATAGCTAGTAGCCCTTGATAGCCATGTCCTCCCCTTGCCAATCCTCTTTTCAAGCCATCCAAGTTGGTGGCCATCACTGTCTCCTATGGAAGGAAGTTTCATTATTTAACTATGTACAGCATGCTTTGTGCAGGGGGCACAGATTGTTTTTATTCATGTTCCTGCAGGGTTAACAGCCACTTGCCACGATTGCTAAATAGAACCTTCATGTGCAGAAGCAGTTTGTCCTTGAAAACCAGGTGCTGGGGCAAGCAGGAGACAACTGTCTTTTTAATGTCGTATTTATAAGCTTTCAGAAACATCTACCTGGGCCTTGCTGGAAACAGTGCTGGACCTTCTGATCCAGCAAGGCAATAATATTTAGAAGCACACCATGCTTTTAAATAAGCTTCAGACCACTGCTTCCTGATACACTCTTTCACACCAGTAGCTTTCCCCCCCCCCCAAATACATTAATCTATTGTCCATTTCTTCATAACTTTTACCTAGTCCAGGAAATTGTGTTCACAGGTAGCTATGCTTGTTCCTGAAAAGCTGCTTCCCTCTCTCCTTGCATTGGAGATAAAAGTTATCAGCAAGAGAGCACCAGTCACTTGTTAGGTAGGTGTAGTAGCAGTGGAAAAGCCCTCCTCACTTTCCCCCTAACACAGCATGAACTGAAAGTATATTGGATAGGGAGAACTAAGCATGTTGTTGGATGGCATTTATTTTTCTTCCATGCAATTGACTTTTCTTGCCATGTTACAATACATGAGGACATAGTTTGGGTGTGTAGATGTTTGCTGTAGGGTCATTATAGTAGATAAAATTATTTGCAAGACAGGACTTCAACGGGTTAAGAATCCATTTCTGTTTACTGGTGATGCGGTGATGTACCAAAGGGATATTTGATGCTGTCCTTTCGAAATGGAGGAGGAAACTGTTTCTCAATCGCAGCGGTTGGATTCTGAAATAAGTATTGAACATCAAGTGTGTGTATTTGCCCTCAAAAGGTGGAATTTGCATAGTAACAGCTTTGCTTTCCACAGATCAGTGAGCATGCTTTAAGGAAAACTACATTGCAGAGGCTTTTAAACAAAGCTATACAAACTTTGAGTCATTTTACATATATGACTTTAAAAAGCAGTATACTGTACTTCCCAAAACAAACTGACATTCATCGGATAACACAAAACTTTAAACAAATGATAAAGGAGCTTGTAAAAGCATTAAACAGGAGAATAAATTCTAATGTTAATGTCTCTATCAATCATGATTTGCACAGGTTTGCATAATGTTATCTTCAGAAAAGGGATGAGTTGATGGCTTTCGTTCCTCTGAAATGTGATAGATAGTGCCAATATGCATTGGCTAAATTTATGCCTAACTTCAAACCCTTGTTCCTGTAACTCTTCCAGAACACCACACTTTGCCATCTGCATGCATTCAACTTTAGTCTTCATCCCCAACCAAAACCTAGCGCAATACCTAGATGTGTCTACTCATAAGTAAGTCCCACTGAGTTCAATATGGGTGTAGGATTGCAGCCATAGCGTGTAAAACTCACTTTGATGCCTCTTTCTCTTTGTTGTCTGAACTTCTACACTGCTGAAATCTAAATTTGTAATCTCCTTTTCACAGGGATCTTTATGTTTTGCTTCTGTTTCTTTGGAAAGTTCACATACACTTATAGTTCCACATTAATAACTAGTGAAATGTTTGTTGCTACCGGTGTGGGTGGGGGTTGTCCATTTTGAGAGAGGGATTCTATCAGGCATCCCCAAACTCTACCCTCCAGATGTTTTGGGACTACAATTCCCATCATCCCTGACCACTGGTCCTGTTAGCTAGGGATGATGGGAGTTGTAGTCCCAGAACATCTGGAGGGCCGAGTTTGGGGGTGCCTGGATTATATATTTAAAGAGGTGCACCATGCCTTCCTGCAGAATCCTTGTCACCAAATTCTAGACAGCTAAGGATGGAGGGACAAGATTTTAACTTTCTGTAATCGTTTGTGTAGGTGACACACTTTCTTTTCCCAAGGAAATGAATGTCAATCATGCCATTATAGCAGAAGGTAAAAGGATGCATTCAGAGACATCACCAGGGTGAGAATTGAACCTGTTCCCCCACCCCTGACAACTGTAGGCATCAAGAATTCATCCTCTTTCTATCTGGTTTTCCACTGTGAGAGCAGAATGGTAGATTTAAAAGGCTTTTGGTGTGATCCAACAGGGCGGTTACAGCAGGTTAATGGTTAAAGATAACCATATGTTCTGCATATGCATGGCTAAGTTATGGTGAAAGCTGACAAGAGAAGATAGATTAGGGAATTTATACCAGAGAACAAGGAAGAGAGAGTGAGGGTGTTCACTCCCAATATTTAGGATATTGTATGTGCAGCAGGTATCCCTGTCTCTGATGAACTTGACTTGTGCAAGAACAGAATGAAATACTGTAATGTGCAGAGTAAACTGCTACCAGTGAAACGTAATACATCTTTGCTCTCTGAATATTTTATGTATTCCTTTTATGTTGTGATTGGACAAGGGGCATGCTGACATTTTAAAAATGCCCAGGTTTAGCTCCCTGGCAACACAGCAGCATGTGAGGTTAATGCCATGTGCATGTGTTGATGACTTGGAGTGACGCTGCATGCTGAGAATGTCTGCCTCTTTCGGGCCATAACTTCACTTACTGTTCTTTTTAAACTTCTCAATCCACCAAACTGTCTTTGTGTGCCTACGCCTTCATGTTCATGGAAATAAAACTGAAGGTTGCCTTCTCAGGCTTATACTTCTAGAGAGAAATACTCTTGTGAACACAAGCACAAATTTGAGGTTGGGTGTGTGCACTTGCCTCAAGGTTCAACCTGATCTGTTTCAGAGGTGCTATGTATCTTACCAGTGCAACCGAATTAGATCTGGTAAAAATGAAGCTGTGCTTCTCCCTACCTTGCACTCAGCCCTCATTCACTAAAATTCAGAATCTAAAAATGGCTATAGCTTTCCCCCCTCTCTTCACAAATGAAATTTGCAGGTATAGCAGCTCCTTCAGAGTGAGTTAAGCCTGCCAGATTGTAGACAGATACATCCAGGGGTTTTCATGCAGGTCACCTTTATAAAGTTTGGGTTCTTTTTACACTTTCAGCCAGAATTGGAAGCAATTTGCAGGCATGGTTACATATTTTGAGGGATTGGAGCCTGCTAAGTTTCATAATGACAGCTGCAGTAGTTTTCCTGTTGGGTGCAATAGGAATTGTAGTGGGAAAGGGAGTGGTAGCGGGGAAAAGGGCATGGATCCCCAGGAACATCTGGTGTGGGGGAATTGTTACCTCAGAATTTGTTGTTGGGGAGTGGGCTTTTACACCCCCCCAAAAAAATACAGTATATTCCTGCGTATAAGACTACTTTTTAACCCAGGAAAATCTACTCAAAAGTCAGGGGTCGTCTTATACGCCGGGTCATATTTCTTATACAGTGAGTATATCCCAAACTTTATATTTTAACTGGAAAAGTTGGGGGTCGTCTTATACGCCCAGTCGTCTTATACGCCGGAATATACGGGTAGTTTTTTTGAGGATATACCCTCAACTCTGGGAGAAAGTGATTTCTCCATGGACTTCCATGTAATTTCATTGTACACAGGTTGTACAATGACAATAAAGGTATTATTATTATTATTATTATTATTATTATTATTATTATATTAAAAGGGAGTGGTGGAAAAACAGCTTCTTGTTGCACACACACACACACACACACACACACACACACAGCAAGGACCGTGTTACCCCAAGCTTGAATCTTGAATGATGGTGATGGGGCTTTTGTGCCCCACTCCCATGGATTTTGGGGGATACATTGGAATTCTCTTCATTGATTTGCAAGGGTGGGGGGAAAACAAATGAAGTATTCAGCCCCTCAAAAGGGATATTTCCCTATACAGCTTGATTTCATTTCTCCACGATGTGGTGGGAACAACAGTGATGTATTTTTTGTACAGCCAAGGCTGCAAAGTGTCTTGGAAGTTCAAGAAGCCCCAGGTTTGACTGAAGACACCTTGTTAATGGTGAGATATGACTCAGAAATGTGAGAATCTTCCCTGAACTAGTCCAGTTTGCCTCGTAATTCAGGGTACACAGCTGATGCACACTATTTTGAGGTAGTAACAAAAGATAACCCCCAGTAGTCCCTCAGAGACCAGATACTATTGGTGGCTTGCATTAACAACTTCCAGTTAACAACCATGGGTCTAAAACAGGTCAGGGATGATGGGAATTGTAGTCCCAAGCATATGGAGGGCCGGAGTTTGCTCATACCTGGTCTAAAAGAACTGGAAAACATGCCTGAGAACTCATTCTAGTCTTTATTGCTTCACCATTTCGCTCACAATTCAAACAGTTATCTGTGCAAAGTAGCTATGCGTTATGATTCTGCATCAACTGTAGGATCATTTTCCCTTTTTCTAAAGCTAAAGCTGTTACTATTTTTGGCTGGAATTTCTTTGGAGTAGATCAATAGTGTACTAATATGGACTGCTGCCCTTGCATCTCAGGATTACGTGTACTTGTATTCTGTTTGAAATATTTTTTTAAAAAATGTAAATACTGTATAGCACTTCTTAAGTCAAACCGTAGCAAAGTAGGTTATCTGTTCCCCCTCCCCAACCCCCTGTTCTTATCACCAAATTGCTTAGTATTTTTAATGCTTTAACCTGCATTATTGCTTTCCACCCTTTGAATGTAGGAATACTCTGAAGACAGCAACTCTGAACCAAATGTGGATTTGGAGAATCAGTACTATAACTCTAAAGCCCTGAAGGAAGATGACCCCAAAGCAGCGCTCAGCAGTTTTCAGAAGGTTTATAGTTTTTTCTTTCTTTATATTGGTCCACATGTTACTGTGTTAGTTTTATGATGTTAGCCGCCCTGAGCCCGGCTCCAGCTGGGGAGGGTGGGGTACAAATTATTATTATTTTCCAACTAAATGTTTTCCTCCAAGTTTGTAAGAGCTTTCTGATCTATGGTGGCCTGATGCAGCTGTAACTCTGCCCATTAGTCTTGGGACATTCCTCCTCATTTCATTAGCCAGTTATGGCTAATGTTTTGCTTTCTAACTCTAGATATTATCAAACCATAGTTTGAAGCAGGTTTGCAAAATGTGGTCTGGGCTAAGCACTCTTAGAGTCAATGTCAGTGCAGACATGGGCATGGTTCATATGTCATGTTAAACCATAGTATGGCTTAATGCAAACAAGGAGCATGCTGCCCAAAAGTTTCCAGGGCTCCTCCCCTGCTGCTGCAGTGCCACAGACAGAATAAGCCTAACTTACCATCCTGTCCAAACCCATTGCTTGGACAATACCACAAGCCAGACCCCTGCTGGTTTCATCCACTTATGCACTACTCTGGTGGTTTCTTGATTATATTTGCTTGTGATATGACTTTTGAAGTTGTTAAAGAACATTAGTGTCAGAACATAACACAAGGGAGAAACTAATACATATGCTTTATTTTTGAAATCTCAAGGTCTTTTTAAAATTATTATTTTTCTATAGCAGAAGGTTGATCAGGATCTTCTAGCAGATCTCTGGACGGCCCATTCATGTTCTAGAGTACAGTATATATAAATTCCAGTGCAGCCTAACTTTGAATACTCAGTAATAGGTCTAGAATTCTTGAATCGGTGACGATTCCAATAACGCTTGCAAAATTGGATTGGATGGGATTTTTACACAACATGGTAAATATGAAACATCACAGAATCAGCAAAATAGTGGGGAAAGAGTGAGTTCTTGATGAAGATTTATCTATGTCTTTGACCATCACCAAGCTATCAAGATAGACAGCAGTGGGAGTTAGTAGAATGACAACATTGCAAAAGCATTTCCAGACTGCTTTGGTAGATTGTTAAATAGACTTCAGCATAAATTTTAATGAAATTTACAGATATCTAGAAAAACAATTATCTTTGATTTATGTGGTTGTTTTTTTATAGGTTTTGGAGCTTGAAGGTGAAAAGGGAGAATGGGGATTCAAAGCATTAAAACAGATGATAAAAATAAATTTCAAATTGGTAAGCTTTATACTGTTTTTCCTTGCTATTTTTCTGTATTTGAAATTAAACCACATACAGGTGAAACTCGGAAAGTTAGAATATCATCAAAAAGTGCATTTATTTCAGTAATGCAACTTACTATTTTTAATTTTTCTTTTAATTTTAACAAATGCTTTCTTTTGGAAATTCCACAGTAATAAAACAAATAGTTACAATAATAAAAAAATAAACACCGCTATTACATGTCATTAATTACATTCCATTTATAATTGACCCGCCTAATGACAAATAATTACAATTACAACAAATAAAGGCTTGACATATTTTGCTTTGCATGACATGCATCTATCTCATATATTGCGTTACTGAAATAAATGCACTTTTCGACGATATTCTAATTATCCGAGTTTCACCTGTAAGTAGGGCAGCAAGCCACTTTTATAAAATGGCAATCTTCCTCCTTTCATTTGCTTACATGTACCCAAAAGGTACTTCATTGCTGATATAACTCAGCATTGCTGCAGTTGCCACAAGATTGCTTTATAATGAATAAATTAATAAATGCATATGAGAGATTTCCCAAACCAGTATATTTCTTGTAAAAGTGTCTGTATTTCCTTTTTTTAAGTAAAAAAAGTTGATGCCCTCTTCAAACTAGTAATAAACTCGTTTTCATATATACTGGCATTACAGTCTATAACAGCAAACCTTATCATTGTAAAAATAATAATGAAGCTTCATACCTGTGGGTCTTAATGCATTAAAGGTACATAGAACCTGTTTCCATCTTCCTTAAGTATCCAGTAATATCCTGTAGGGAGAAGTATCTTGAAGTCTCAGACTGCGTAACACTTAATGTTTGATTTAGCCTTATGTGAATGAGACTTGAGCCTTCTTCCCCTCTCCTGCTTAGCAGCCAGAATTAGATTATAAACCTTTGCTTCCCGTTTTAACTTCAATTTAGCTTATGTCAGAATGCTAAAGAATGGTTTTTACTGAAAAAAACCAACTTCATACATAATGGTTTTAAATTATCTTGTTTCAATAATCTGTGGTTAAAATTAATCACAGTTTAGGGTTCAAATGTAACATATTGTGGGAAATGGAAACGAACTCCTGTGCTGTTCTCACAACCATAGAAGGTGGGTGGGTGGGGATTGCATGAGCCTAAGGCTTGTGCACGTAATGCTATACCAAAGTTAGATTGAAATTTTCTTAGTGCAGTGGTTACATTTAGAACTTTGAGGGAATGACATAAGGACCACATGCTCTACTTGCTTCTCTTCACCAGGTCACACATACCCAACAGACAGAAAGACACACACACACACAATGCTATTTCATGGGGTCTTGGCAAATGTCGGATCCAGCAGAATTAATTTGCTTGGTTCTATATGAGTTTCCATTTATTTATACAGTGCTTTTCAGCACTGCAAAAACATTGATCTAAGGCATGGATCCTTCTAGATCTTCAAGATTTTTACATAGGATGATGATAACAAAATTATTAACAAATCACAGAACACACAGGTGACCTATGATTGGATGTTGGTTTTGTGGGAATCCCTTGTAAAAATGTTGAGGACACAGAAAGATCTCTACCTTGGATCCAGGTTTTTTCCAATATGGTAGCACTGGGCAGCATCAGATCTGTAATTTTCATAGTTTTGTTCAATGGAGACATATCATCTATGATTTGATTATCTTCATGCAGGGAGAGGGAGACCATGAAAAATTGAAGTTTCAAAATGATCCATTTTACTGTGTGCGTGTGCCTTTTTCTCTCTGTTGACACTTGTAGCACCCCACTGTCTACCCCCTGGTCACTCTGTTTTCCTCCTCCCCACTTGGTCACTCCTCTTTCAGTTTAGCTGCTGTACTAAGTTTTGAAAGCACATAGAATTCAAAGAGTATTGCTTTTACAAGATTCCTCCTCCAAGTTCATGTCTTCGAGGAAAAAGGTAGCCACCCTCGCCACATTTGCAGGTACCCGGGGAAGTTCAAGAGTACTGTTGCACCCGCAGATGCCTCATTGGTAATCCTCCTATACAGTATTTGTGTTACGTAATGTCATGTTCTTCTAAAACATCTAAACTAAATCACTCCCACTTTTCCAGCTGTGAGTAATGTGCTCATTCCAAATGTATGCACCCTCTGTGGTTTTAAAATTGCACACCTAGTTGTACATGCAGTATAAACACTTTTGTGTGATTATTTTTGAATGCCACTAGACTCTGCTTCTAGTCCTAAATGCTTAGCTGTTTTTTCCCCTTGCAGACTAACTTTCCTGAAATGATGAACAGATATAAACAACTATTGACATACATACGGAGTGCAGTTACAAGGAATTATTCGGAAAAATCCATCAATTCGATTCTTGATTATATCTCCACTTCCAAGCAGGTTAGATTATCCTTCCTTCCAAATTCTAGGTTTTGCACCTTTTTAAAAAACTACATTTGACAATAATTGCACTGTTGCCTCTTGCTAGTCTCTCTCTCGCTATCAGTAAAATAGGTAGGGAAGAGCACTGAGTTAGATTTATGATTTAGAACTGCAGATTTGCACTTCTAAATTATAGAGAATTTTTTTCTTGTGAATTTTCATGGACTGACCCCCTGTGTGCAATTTAATGTCACCTAGTGTCTCAGGATGTCGTATGAACTGTACTGAACTGACATTGGTGTATCAAGATGAGAGAGAGAATATGGGGATTTCAACAGAGCCCTATTAGCACTCATTGATTCCTTAACAGAACTCAGCAAAAAAACAACACAACACACCCTAATCTAATATGTAACAATGCAGTGCTCTGTTTCTCTCCGCCCATCAGAAACGTGCAGGCTGTTTAAAAAAAATGCTGAAGAATGTTCTTGGAGGGGTTCTGCAGAAGGCCATGAAATCCTTGGGCCTTCCATCTTCATTGTTGCTCTGTCAGCTATACTTCAACAGGACAGTTTCAAAACACTTATCTCAGTTTTAAAACAGTTGGCATCTGCATGTACTAGGTTTTCAAATCCCTGCCTGATTGGGTTTGCTTCTGAAAGTTGGATTGCAGAAGTATTTTGGTTCTGCCATGAGCTCTGTGTGACTTGCTTTCAAGGGCCGAGTTTTCTCGGGTCAGGAAAAGCTACCCTGGCCTGTGCCTTTCCAAGACACTTTGAAGAGCTGTTGCTGAGATTCGTAAATGATAAATAGCATGACATAAGAGCTCTTAGCCGAAACCCAGAGCCTTTTGAGAAATCACTATTTCTACTTTTGCAGCTAGAGAATAGCTTGAGCTATAAATCTCCCATCCAAACGACTGACCAGGCATAGGCAAACTCCGGCCCTCCAGATGTTTGGGACTACAATTCCCATCATCCCTGACCACTGGTCTTGTTAGCTAGGGATGATGGGAATTGTAGTCCCAAACATCTGGAGCGCTGGAGCTTGCCTACGGTATGCCTGGACTATACATTATTCTACTTTCACTACTATGGCTGCTCTGTCATCCCTGGTGTCTGATGAAGCAGCTGATTAGGTTCCAACACGAACAGTAGACTCAGTTTAGTGAGGGCCAAAAGATGGGGAGAGGGGAGGTTGCAGCAGCTTTATTCCCATAAAGGGGGAGTGGAATCTACAGCTTTCAGAGAAATTGAGAGCCCAGGTGAGGGTACATAATTATGCCCAAGAGAAATGGTGGCACTTCTTAACTATTAAGCAGAACTCCTTGGGAAAGATATTGGAAGTTATTATTTGTTAAGTTTTTCTCAATAACAAAACTATGTATGTCTTAAGTAGATGTTACAATGTATAAGTTGTTGATTTCTTCATCTGATGTATTATGTACTGTAGTTTAATCTTGCTCTTTGCATATGTTCATGTTGACTTTATTAACAGACACAAATTTGCTGTTTACAATTATAGAATTCTGATTTTTTATGCCAGATGGATTTGCTTCAGGAATTTTATGAGACAACACTTGAAGCTCTGAAAGATGCTAAGAATGATAGATTGTGGTTTAAGACAAACACAAAGGTATAATGGGCAATGGGGATTTTGTTTGAAAGTAATTTTTTTAAGTGTGTGTTTAGAACTCACAGTGTGTTTTTAAAAAGCAACTTGTTGTTTACAGCTTGGCAAATTATATTTAGAACGAGAAGAGTATGGGAAACTACAAAAGATTTTGCGCCAGCTCCATCAGTCATGCCAGGTATGTTACAATCTATTTTCTAAACTGTTTTCAAAATGTTGTTGTTGTTGTTGTTTAGTCGTTTAGTCGCGTCCGATTCTTCGTGACCCCATGGACCATAGCACGCCAGGCACTCCTGTCTTCCACTGCCTCCCGCAGTTTGGTCAAATTCGTGTTCGTAGCTTCGAGAACACTGTCCAACCATCTCGTCCTCTGTCGTCCCCTTCTCCTAGTGCCCTCAATCTTTCCCAACATCAGGGTCTTTTCCAGGGAGTCTTCTCTTCTCATGAGGTGGCCAAAGTATTGGAGCCTATGTTGTGAGTTGCCTTGGGACAACCCTAAAAGGCAGCTTTTCAATACTGAAGTAAATAAAACACCCAAAACTTGATAATGAAGTGGTTTGGCAAGCACCTCTGGAGAAATGTTTCACAGTGATTGTATCACTACTAAGGTCCTATATTCAGCACTACAAATCTAAAGTCTTATAAAGAACATACCCCAATACAAGGCATCATCCCCTTTCTGTCTCTGGTGAGTGTTGCATAGAAGAATGTGCTACAGAGATGTGTGCCAAGTTAGTTTTTCAGATGCCCTTGAAGATGATCCAGAAGCATTTACTAGTTCCGAATTCTGTTGCTGGCGATGTCAGGACTCTGATAAGTTGTTCATTTGCATTGGTTCCCAGTGTGTTTTTGAAGCCCATCAAAGATACTAGTTAAGATCAAAGAAGCCCTAAATAGCCTGAGTCACTATATCAGCTTACACATGGAAATAGAAATTAGTTTTGTAATTGTTATGGTTTGGCAAAACAGTAACAGGCTACATATTGTGCTGATTTTTTTGCTTTATGCATCTACATTCAACTAATGTGATCAGTAACAAATGGTGACTATTTTTTCTGTCCTTTTAGTAAGATTAGGGGTTTTTTAAAATGTGTGTTGATTTTTTAATCCATGCAAGACACTACTTCAGTTTTCTGTCCCAGGAAAGCTTATATGGAATGTGAAATAATATTATGCTTTAAGTTCTGATTATATTTAAGAGTGCAGGTTAAGATTTTTATGGAGAAGAGAGTCGTAATTTCCCAATTTACAATGCACATCTTTCTTCCTTTTTCTTAGACTGATGATGGAGAAGACGACCTTAAGAAGGGTACTCAGTTATTGGAAATATATGCTTTGGAAATTCAAATGTATACAGCACAGAAAAATAATAAAAAACTTAAAGCACTATATGAACAGTCATTGCACATCAAGTCTGCCATCCCCCATCCACTGATCATGGGGGTCATCAGAGGCAAGTGCTGTTTACATTTCGTTATCGGGTCACATAGCATTTGTCTAATTAGTTCACTGCATTTACCCTGTATTTTTCCATTGCATAAAGACAGGTAGTTAAAATCTGAACATCTTTTGTCTGCTTTTATATTATAAAGGATTTTATTGGATTGTACATGATGCAGGAAATAATGTTTTTGTAGGAATGCATCACTTCCTTGTGTATAGATGCAAATCCTAGCATATTGTTTGCTCAAGGCATATTCCACAACATAATGTTTCCGTGATTTGAAGTTTTCTATTTGGAATAATTCCATCTGAACAAATGTATTTATAGTAGGGTGGTGTTTTTTTAATGTAACAGTTGAATCTTTGCCCCAGGGTCGCAGTGTCCTCCTTTAGTTCTCTTTAGAATGTGTGCTTGGAGTAGGTTGTACAATCTGGAAGATCACAAATGAAGTTCTGTTATTTGGTGTGTTTGCCCTTTGTCAGAATTAGAAAATAAAAGGTCATTTCTAGAAGTCCTGTTGGTATCCATATTGAAAAAACATAGCATGCTAGATGGGATATGCCTGGTAATTTTAAGACAACAATATTGATATTTGCTTGTTTTTCTTTCAGAATGTGGTGGTAAAATGCACCTAAGAGAAGGTGAATTTGAAAAGGCACATACTGATTTCTTTGAAGCGTTCAAGAATTATGATGAATCAGGGAGTCCAAGAAGAACCACTTGCTTAAAATATTTGGTCCTAGCAAACATGCTGATGAAGTCTGGAATAAATCCATTTGACTCTCAGGAGGTACAGTTGTCAGTTTCTTACTGCTTTTATGAAGGCAATTAGCATAAACCTTTTAGCTGGTATCTAAATATGCTTATTGTTGTTTTTGTCCTGTTCAGGCAAAACCATACAAAAATGATCCAGAGATTCTAGCAATGACAAATTTAGTAAGGTAAGAGCTAGTTTCCCTTAAGGGCAAAGCTAGAAGCAAATTTTAATCTAAATTATCTAGTGAGCTGTAGAAACAAACTCAAAAGTTGATGTCAAAATTACCCTTAACAGAAGAAAGTTTCCCAAATCTCAGATTTTCAAAATGTGCTGAAGGCATACACACATTCCGTTTTACTGTAAATGAGATTGCACTGGATATTAAAATCCTTATTCTCTGCATACAGGTCAGGAGCCGCAGAACCATTCAACTAACCCCAGGCCCTATGAAAGCATAAAAAAATGTGTGTTTATCAAACACCAATCCTCCCCCAATACCATATGGCAAGCCATTCTTGAAACTGAGAGGACTTCCAAATGTAGTTTTTATTGTAGTGGTATGGAGGTCTGCTGCTGTAAGAGAAATACACTCACTTTGCCCAAGCCCTCGGTCATTCTTACATTCTTAGCCATTTGAATACTCACCTTCAGTTTCTGTTGATCCTAGGAAATTGGGGTGGGGGTGGGGGTAAAGCTCACTATAGATATTGTGTTCACCTCTTGTTTGGATCATAGCAATCAAATTCTGTTATCTGTTTTCTTTCCTAATTGACTAAATTGTAATACAGTGCACATGCTCTCTTTCTCACTTGAAGTGCCTATCAGAATAACGACATCACTGAATTTGAGAAGATTCTGAAGACAAATCACAGTAACATCATGGACGATCCCTTCATAAGGGAACACATTGAAGGTATAGCTGTGAAGAAGTCTTGTGATTTTAGCCAGCCCGAGCTCCTCATCCATGTCCACAGTGTATAAAAAAAAATCCCTTCTTTTGTAGCGAAAGCTTGAGAAAAATGTAACCAAAATAATAATTTGTGCTAGATAAGGCTGAATAAAATGATTTTGCAAAACAAAAATTGGCAGGAGTTTGACTGGAAGAAGAAAAAATAGATTTTAAGTATTAACAATTTGTACTGGCCGCTAAGTAGCTTACCTGTGTTGGGTTTGGGAGAAGGAACCATACCTTGCAGCTTCATGATGGTACAGCAGAAAGAGTCTCCCTGATTATCTGTGAGACTAAAGCACTGTCCCACACAGCCGTTAGCTGGTGGGCTGGAGTGTATTGGACCTCGTTGCCAGGGAAACCAGGACATACTCTGATCCTAACCACCAACATTGGCAATCCAGGAGACATCTGCCCAGTTGCCAAGAGAAACAAGATTGCGGCAGGGGGGCAGTCTGGGCTGGAATAGAGCAGAGGGAGCATACGTAATTCATCACTGAAGCTTTAGACTAGCCTTTCTCAACCTTGAGTCCCCAGGTGGTGTTGGACTACAACTCCCATCATCCCTAGCTAGCAGGACCAGTGGTCAGGAATGATGGGAGTTGTAGTCCAACAGCATCTGGGGACCCAAGCTTGAGAAAGGCTGCTTTCAATGATGAGTGGGAGGGGTGGCCCAGGGAGGAAATAAAGTGTGACTAACCACCTCGCCTTTGACCCAATATATCATGGGGCAGCCGAAGGTATAGGGCAACCTTTGTGTTACAGTTGTGATGTTATATTTCTCTGCAATTAGAGCCCTGGCCTCTAATGAACTATACTAACAATCAGTATCCTTTTCAGCTCAGTGTGTCTTGAGTAGCTGTTAACAAAAGATTACAGGAATTGAACCTGGTGACATTTACTTGGGAAACTTTCAGTTTGTACTGGTTATTGCCCAGTTTGTTTCCAAACTGAGCTACCTTTTGAGTTAGGGGGAAAGCCTTCAGAGCATTTAAATACAGTTGAATAATTTGTTAGTTTGGTTTAAATTTCACACAAATTCCCAGCTGGAAACGTCATTTGAGAGTACATTCTTAGGGTTTGATATATGCATCTATAAAAGTGTAGTGATCACTAGATATAAAATTAGACCTATGCATTTGTTTTTGTCTAAAATGCTTTCATTGTATTCATACAGTAATTACATTGCTTTTGTTCTTTTCCAGAACTTTTGCGAAACATCCGAACACAAGTGCTTATAAAATTAATTAAGCCTTACACAAGAATACATATTCCTTTTATTTCTAAGGTATTTGAACATACTGTCTCCAGAGGATTACACTTAAAACTGCTTACAAAAAGAGGGGAGAAAAGCTGCATCTTGATATCTTTTCTCATGGAGGCTTTAACAGCTGGCCAACTTGCTGCTTCCCTTCCAGATGCCAGGGTTGTGAGAGATGCTGTAAATCCCAGAGGAGCACAGCATAAGTTGTGATACTGGGTTGAGATGATTTTTTTTGGCTCAAATGTTATGGTTGGAGGTCAGCAAAAGGAGCGGCTCAAAAACCGATTGCAGTTTTCTGTGGGAAGAAAATTCTGTTAATTTGTGCAGGCTTACCTATTAGTGATGTGACACCCACCCACCCACGACGTTTGTTCTTTCTTGGCTTGCCACTGCTACAAATGTCAACGGCAGCAGAGTTTCTAGCCACTCCCACCTCTAGCAACTGCCCTCTTTCACCCAGCAGTGCATGATGCTACACCATGTGCAATTGTTTCAATAGGGCATTCTGGAGTGAAATGGGTGTCTGCCGATATTATGGTTGTTACTTGCAGCAGGAGCAAACTAGAGAAATAACAGTGGGAGGGTCTGGTGAATAACAGTCGACTACTGCCAACTCAAATTCTTTTCTGTATTTGCTATTCTTAAATGGAGGGGCGGGGAGCGGCAAATTTGAGACCAACACTGCTATTGGATGCACATTCATCTTCCTCACAAACTTATGAAACTACATCCATGAAAGATAAGTTTGAAAAGCTGTGGTCAGTGCCTTCTAACTTCTCAAAAGCCAAACAGGAGGCTGAAGTGGAATTGCAGCGGGTACAGAGGCCTGCACAGCTACTTGTTCTTCAGTTGAGCTGGCAAAATCAAAATTAATTAGGCAGATCTGGTTATTTGCACAATTTATTACAGAATTCAGCTTTCACTGGCTTTTTTTAAAATGTGAAAGGCAAAGCCATGGTTTATGCTAGCTAGTTGAAAGTCCATGCCATTATTGGAACTTCCAGATATGCAAAAAGAAAAACAATGGTACAGTTGGACCTTGGTTCTCGAACATAATCTGTTCCGGAAGTCCGTTCGACTTCCAATACGTTTGAAAACCAAGGCGCTGCTTCCGATTGGCTGCAGGAGCTTCCTGCATTCAACTGGAAGCTGCATTGGACGTTTGGCTTCTGAAAAACTTTTGAAAACTGGAACACTTCTGGGATTTCAGCGTTCGGGAGCCAAAAAGTATGAGTACCAAGGCGTTAGAGAATCAAGGTGTGACTGTATAGAGTGGCTTTTCTTCTTTCTTTCTGCTCAGAATTCAGCTTCATTGGTTTCACTCCGGTCTCCATGGTGCAGCAGCCTCTGGGTCATAATTGGTGTCAGTAGTCTGTGGAAACCATGGTTTGCAGTTCAGCTTCAAACACTTTGGTTTAGATACATTTTAAAATGTATAGCTAAAAAACATGATTTTGCATTACATCTGAACCCAGCCCCTGTCCCTCTCAACAGGCTGACCTGTACATAGGTTTTACTATTGCAAGTAAAGTCAGGATAACTATAACTGATTCTGCTGTTTGTATTACAACTTTCCTACCGTTTCCTTGACCGTCATATATACCCACTGCAACTTGCATCTTTCCTCAACCTGGTGTGCTCCAAACGTTGCTGGATTCAAACCCCAGATAGCACGGCCGGATGTCAGGGTGCTGGAATTATAGTCCAAGCATTTTTTTAAAAAAAACACACAAACATTTATATTCAAAAGTTACAATACAATAGTCCAAACTTCTTGAGGTCACAAGGTGGGGAAGACTTGTTTATGGTATTGAGCTATAAGTGCGCTGCCAGCAGTAACCCACAAGGCTGCCTCTAAAGGCTTTCATCTTCTAATCCTTCTTTTCTGAATGCTTCATCCTTCCTTTCCCAGTGATCATACTGGTATTGACATTATATATTTAGTCTACATCAACTTTACCCTTGCGTTCCTAGATAAAGAAAAAAATTGCTTACTACCCAAATTGCTTACTACCCAATTGATATTACCCGTTGATATTTAATACCTCTTTTCTCCCTTAGGAGTTAAACATAGATGTAGCTGATGTGGAGAGCTTGCTTGTGCAGTGTATACTGGATAAGTGAGTATTTTCTTCTTTTCCTTTTTGAGTACTGAATATTTTTTAAAGGTTTATAGCAGGGGTGGGGAACTGGATTGGGCCAGACCCTTCCCTCCCCCTGCTCCCAGTGTTTTTGGTGCCTGCTAAAAATATTTTTATTTAGACAAGCCTATTCAGATGCTTAGGAAGTTGAGGTACTGGTAATTATAATCTGTTTGAGTATTTTAACTTTTGCATGTTTTAAAGTACTGTTGTAATTTTTTTCTTTTTATGTTTTTGGAAATAGCTATTAGGTTTTTGTTTTTAAAAATAATAATAATCAAGCAGTGTATAAATTTTATGAAATAAATAATAAAAATATCCTACTCATATTCAATAAATTAGGAGTGTCCCATGGACTTGCACACGCCTTGTTAATCCCACCCTTCCCTTTTGGACCCTCACCAGGGTTAATTTGAACCAGGGACTATTAACCATAGTTAGTTTGCAAACTTTGCTACAAAGTTTGTAGCATTAATTTAATTCCTCTACAGAAAGAGGAATCGAGGGAACCAGAGATGTCAGGAGGGAGGGGAAGGACGCCATGAGCCCCCTGTTGTGCTCTTGACCTCCTGGCCATGAGTGGAAACACTCTTAAATTTGCATCAGCTTGTGTTGTCTGGAACATTCATAACTTTGCACCGACCTGTATTACCTATGCTGTAGGACGCACTTTAACACTTTCTTGTTTTGTCTCTTGCTTTAGCACTATTCATGGCCGAATTGATCAAGTCAATCAACTCCTTGAGCTGGATCATCAGAAGAGGGGTGGAGCACGGTATACTGCATTAGATAAATGGACCAACCAACTAAATTCTCTCAATCAGGCCGTAGTCAGCAAGCTGGCTTAACCAACAACAGGCAATTACAAAATGTACTTAAGGCAACAGCGCAGTGATGTAAACCTTAAAAACTGGGAATGGCAAAACTACTGTCGGTTGGTGTGCCCTGAAATTATTGGAGTTAATGGCAGAAGTGCTTTTTTGATCAGCTGGTTTGTGTTTTGCTGCTGCATTTATCCCAAGAAAAAACAGCTTTAATCTCCAGAAGAAAACCAAATGCCACGGGATTTATGCTGTGTTGACATCTTGCCCTCACCACGCAACACCCTAATAATTTGTCAAGGGGCAACAGAGCGAAGGTTTTGTTTGTCATGATTTTAAATACACTGACACGTTCCTGTTGGTTTAAATTTAAACATGTTTTACCTGCAGAAAAAAGAAATCTCACAAAAAAATAACCTGCAATAACTTGAAATGCATACCCCTTTTGAACACTTCCTTTTTCTCATGTATAAATCAAAATGTTTGCTGCATTTTGCAAAATGTCAATTCTCCAAAAATGTGTCCGTATATTTCTGTACCTGCAGTGTAGTAAAGGTTTAGAAGAAACCCCGTAATTATGGTGGCATACTGTCACTTAGGTTTCAAGCAGCAAAAATAAACAGTGCAGTTCAGAAATTGTACAGTTTTTGTTTCTTGATGTGTTTTTCGTTATGTGGCTGGCTTAGAGATTCAGGGAGAGTGTTGTTGCTTTCTGTCTGTATTTTGAAAGCACTCTGAAGGTCAGGGGCACCATCTATGAAGCTCTGCTGCTAAACAACTGCAATCTGTCAAAGGGGCTTATGTGAAACTTCCACACATGCCACATTTTCTTAGTGCAAGCCTAATACTGCCTGCTCCGTGGCTAGTCAGTCAAGAGCACTCCACTGGCATCTTCCCTTTCAGTTTCAAAGAAGAATGTTCTTGCTAACCATAGTTAGGGTCAAACCACATTTTGCAGCTGGAGTTGGAATGGGTTTGTAGACTGGCTGAACTAAATTTAATTAATGAAAATACAAGTGCAGATGTAATCTTAACCATATTAGCCAGGCATCCCTAAACTTCAGCCCTCCAGATGTTTTGGACTACAATTCCCATCTTCCCCAACCAACGGTCCTGTTAGCTAGGGATCATGGGAGTTGTAGGCCAAAACATCTGGAGGGCCGCAGTTTGGGGATGCCTGCTATTAGCTCTGAAACTGAAAGGGAGGTGGGAAATATCCACATTGGGTTGCAAACCTGTGGGATACGCTTGATTATCTAATGTGATTAGGTAATTGTGCAACAGTTTAGCAGGCTGCACCTATTAACTTAAATGTTGCACGCGTGTTTAAGTATTACTCTTTGGTATTTATATGCAAATGCTATTGATCAAGCATTACCAATTTAACTGTTTGCTAATGTACAACCCTTTCTTAAGAGTGTCATAGCCACTGTTTTGGCACATTGCAGAACTGGATTTTTAAATCTTGGATTTAGATAAACATGGGCTGTGGTTGATGGGATTGCTCAGACAAGTGGTGCCAAATGGAAGTTTGTGGTTTTACTCTTTTTAAAAGAAAAGGGGGAGAAACTATAAATAAAAACTGTAGAAACTAAGACCAGCATTCAGGAGTCATACCTGATGGCTATGGAGTCAGAATTGGTCTTTTCATGAGGATTTCTGAAGTGGCAGGCAGGTGGACTACAGACAGTTCTTTCACAGCCTGCCAATAGGAAGCAGTAGAGGGTATTTCAAAGCATTATTGCAGCTGAGACTGTTAGGTTTCCATATGGAATCTGATAGAATATGGTTAACAGAAGTAAAACTTTGAAAATGAGTGTTGGTTGGCTTTTTGTTCTTTTCATAGTAAATTCCTAGAATTTAGGGGAATGTGGTTGTGGAAATATTTCTGAAAGCCTGCAGGGTGTGTCCAAAGATGGAGTTTTTGTCCTGCCTGCCCTTGCTTCTCCTCCTCTTCCATGTCCTGCAGCTGCTTCCCATTCTGTATCCTTATGTCTTCCCTTTGTACTAGCAGCACTGGTGAAAGGATAATCCTGGTTCATACATTTTAGCTGTCTTGTGAACTTTCCCTTCCACCCTCACATGGCATCCCTTTTGAGAACATGCTGGATCAAGCAAAGTGCTGTTTTATAACACGATGTCTCTAAGAGGAGGAGCGCTACAGGTGATATGCCTACCAAGATTTTTTATTTTTTTGCAATGATGTCCCTTGCTGATTTTGTTTTTTTAAGCTACCGCAGTCTTGAAAATTGCAGTAGCCATGTGTACAGCTGCCACGTAGAGGCACTGTTGCGTTCGAATGTTGCCTCCGCATGATGCTGGCTAGAAGCTCACTGGTGCCTTCATGTGCTATAGGGCATGTGAGCAGGACCAAATAATTTCTTACTGCTTGTATAACACACTATATAGTAGTACATTCAATCCCCTAGGCCAATAGCTTTCAAACTTCTGCCATGGAAATCCTGAATGTTGCACAGCATTCTGAAATAGGTTCTAGTGCACATTAAGCTCTCAAGAGGTGGTACTGTTCCACATGAACTGAAAGTACATTCTAGAAGATGTCTTAACAAGGGTTCCTGGAACACAATCACAATGTGAATGTCTCCTCCCCACTCTTTAAAAAAACTCACATAGGTAACTGTGGGGTTGTTTGTTTGTTTTTTACTTGAGCTTTAAACAATGAGGATTTTATTGTCCAGGGCTGAATTACGTACTGTGTATCCAAATGGATTTCCCCACCTCCTTCCATTAAACATTATGCAAATCTGGGAAATGGCTTGTCATTTTAGGTAGGAGCCAAAATTTATGTCTGAAATCAGGTGGCTAGCTTTCTTTCATAGATGTTAACAAGGAGCAGCTTTCTATACAAAAGTAAGGAACACCAACATCCTTTGAAACAATATCCAGCATGTAAAAGGTCCCAAGTTCATCTCTCTATAGCAGTGCTCCCCAACCTTTTTATCGCCGCGGACCAGTCAACGTTTGATAATTTTACTACGGCCCACTGAGGGGGGGCCGTTGATTGTTTCGTGGCCCACCGAGGGGGGGCGTTGATTATTTATATTTTATTTAGATTGTTTTGATTTAATAATTTTAATTTAATTGTATTTAATGTTCCTTGGGCGGCCTGGTACCAATTGATCCACGGACACCGCGGTACCGTGGCCCGGGGGTTGAGGACTACTGCTCTATAGGACTGAGAAAGACCCATCTGAAAATTGTGGCGATGTATTGCTATACCAAGTATCTCCTGCATCAGCCTTTGTCACCATGGCATCCGTGATGAGAACTATAGTCATGTATGTATGTATGTATGTATAGAGGGGTGGGTGTGGCAGGTGTCCTACCCATTCTATAGCTAGGGCTCATGATAAACTAAAGGATATTTCAGCGCCAGTGCAGTCCAAATTCTACAATCCAAATTATGTGCCTTTTTATAAATTGTGCAACCAATGTCCATAATTTGCAAAATTCCACAATTTTTACATTTTCCACCGCAAGGTGGTAGTATTCCACTAAGTTACTCAGAGTAGACCTATTGAAAGTAATTGATATAACCAAATTAGGTCTATTGGTTTCTCCCCACTCCACAACTCCAGTAGCAGCTGAACAGCTCTAGCTACAGACTATACATTTTGTGGCTTTTACTATAATTCCCAAAGATGTGCTCATTGAAGGGCCAGGGCAAAATGGAACATTTTTCCAGAGTGTGACAAATGGATTGGCTGTGTTTTGATTAAATTTTATTAGGGCTTATAGAGAAAAATACAAAACTTAATATCAAATAATGTTGGTTTTTGCCCAAACTAAGACTTGGTTCTATATACACTGGAAACAAAGGAGGAGGGGGGAGAGAAATAAATAAATAAGAAATAGAAAAGGGGTTAAAAAGAGAGAAAATAAAAATTCAGAAGGTAAGGGACTTCTCATTCTTTGTCTGTCCACTATAATTAAACAATATTCACTTCATCCACTCCAATATAACACCCAACAAATGGATTGGCTGCAGAGGAGCAGCATGCTTTATGATGTCCCTTGGTTAGCAACATAGAACTGATGTAACTGGGCATTCATATAAAGCAGTATTCGGTAGGCAAAAAACTGCAATACTTTTTTGCTTTGAAGCTTTTTAAAAGCATGTGTTGGCCTATTTTACCATGTAGTATATAATAAACTTGATGAGCAGAACGCACACATGAACACCAACAGAGTCCATGGACAATTTATGTGTGTTAAGTTATTCTCAAAGTACCCTATGACACCATAAACAATAATATTGTTGCTCTGGATGAATATGACATACTTAAAAATCCGGCGAGTGTGCTAAGACCCAGGCAAATTTGTCCTAGTGACTTGGTTGAGCCTCTGTGCCATCAGTTTGCTACCCTGCCCTATCTGTGGTGCAATTTCTCAGTCTGTTTAAGCCAAAGTAAGGCCCATGGAACTTGATGTGACTTACTCGCTATGAAGTGTGTTGAAGGTTGCAACTCTAATCTTAAAATTGTCCTTCGCTGCCTTCATCCCCATTCCATAGCTGCTGCTGTGAGCTACTAAACAGCATTCAGAGGAGGATTGTCTGGAATCTGACCCTGCCATGTAGGAATCTATGCAGTCCTCCTACACCTTCTGACAGAGGAATTGCAGCACTGTAATAGAGACCAAGTTGTCGTAGATGAAGTGAGATAACAAACGGATCAGAAACTGGAAGGCAAACCCTACTGAAGGGTTAGGTCCTGCTTATGTAGCTGTACAGCTGACATTCCTGCCCTGCCTGATCCCTAGTGCAAAGTGTTGTCCCTAAAACGTTTGCCTCCATAAAAATGTTGCACTGTGCATGATGGTCTACCACATCAACCCTCCCAGTATAAACCTTCCTAGACCCACAACTGATTTCAAAAGCAGACAAGCAGGGCTGGTGCCAGCACATAGCATCTTTTGCCAAAGGACAAGGCCCACCGCCACTGGTACCAGAGCCCCATCTGCCCTATACTATTAAAACAGTGTCTTTCCACTTTAAATAGTCAAAGCTTACACCCAAAGAATCCTGGGAAGCATCGTTTGCTAATGTTGTGGCAGCTATTAGAAGACCTACATTCTCCCACAGAGCTATAATTTTCAAAGTGGTTCCCTTCTTTTTGGGGAACTCTGAAAACTGCCGCTCTGTGAGAGGAATGGGCAATGTGTGAGTATCTCCTAATAACTCTGAACACGCTGAACAAACTACAGTTCCCAGGATTCTTGAAGTGGGGGGAGTAAAGATTTTAAGATGGTTCTGCTTTAAACGTATAGTGAAGATGGGGCCCAGGTGTGGTCTGGACCTCCCTTTATTCCCCCCCCCCCCCCCGTCCCATAGAATTGGGCTTGCTGCTACCACCATTTTTAATTTCCTCAAGTACCAAAGAGCTGAGCTAATAAGGCCCAGTGTTTTACCTCCTTGTTTCTATTCAGAAAAGAACGTTTTGCACACCACCTGGAAGCATTTTTCTTTATTAAAACATTTCTACACCACCCCGAGCACATCAGTCTGGAAGCAATGCACAGCCAATTGTTTAACATGCTGGCATCCACCTTTAAATCAATACAGATAAAAATAATAAACTGATAACACAGGACAGAGTTGAAACATAACAGCCTGCTGGGAATAAAGTTGAGGAAAGGTCTACAAATATAGGAACCTACTTTAGCACTGGTATGGGGAATCTTTGTTGCTCCCAAAATTGCTCCTATCGTCCCTGGCTATATGCCATGTTTGTTGGGGCTGATGGGAGTTGTAGTTCAGCAACATCTGGAGGGTCAAAGGTTCCCCAGCCCTGTTTAGTGAGTCAACAATGATAGCACTTGCCACCATAGAAAAGGCTCTACCCCTCACCAAATTTGCTGGCTACCAATAATACATTTTCCGCCAAACATAACAAGCAAATAGGGCAATAGAGGTGAAGGTGCTCCTTCGACAACCAGCTGGAAGAGGAAGTGATTCTCGGAGTGAGTCCAGAGAGCAACAGTGGGTCCAGCATCCAGAGTTGGAAAAGAGACTAGAGTTGCATGGCCACAACCTGCCCTGCCATCAGTCTTGCTTCTGTCCAGGAGCGCCACAAAATGTCCCACTGTTTGGCACTATAAAGGCTAAACAGGTACCACTAGAAGGCAAATGTGTTCAATACACTTCCGGCTATATTGGGGAGAGCAGTGGTTAGAATTACCTTGGTTGGCCAAGTCACTATCCCTGCCTAAGCTACTTTGCAGGCTGGTTTCGAGGATAAACTGAGGGGGGAGTACCATGTGCATAGGAGGTCCCTAAATGAGAGTTGGGAATACATCATAAACCTTTATGTCAGACTCTCCTCCCTTACAATCTGTATAGCTGCTGCAGACTGTTCCACGGTCACAACAGAATCAGTGGATCCTTTCTGTGGCCCAGGACGGTCTTTGAGAATATTTTCTGGAGCACCACCATAGCCCTCATTTTCATTTTTCATGCATGCAATAGGCTTACAAGGATGTGTGCATGGATTAGACAATATCTCTTTCTTCTCTTGTCCAGCGGGATAGGGCTGTATTCCTTCCCCTTGCTTCTGTTAAGAATTGAGAAAGCGTTGTTGAAGTAGCCAGTTCATGCTGGTGCTTACTTCAGGAATAGATTGTGGTGAAGAAATTATTTATGGGATGTGGTGCAGTTGGCGTAAGTACATAAGAAATGTCTTGCTGGATCTGACCAAAAGTTAATCTTATCTAGCATTCTATTTCTGACATACCAGCCAGCTGCATTTGTAATCTGAGTACAATGGTGACTTTGTCACATGTGAACATTACCCAATCCATTCTGCTTTAAGTTTTTAAAAACTGATTTTAATGTTGTATTTTTATATTGTCGTAACCCTTCACAGGGATCTTTTTGTGGTCAAGGGCAGGCAGGAAATCCAATAAATAATAACAGATGAAAATATGCATTACTTCACTTAGTCCAAACTGTGTCAAGACATCCCTGTTGCATTTGGGGGGCCCTCCTGCTCATTCAGCTGAGTGGGGCTCTGGAGTTCTGCCCTGACAGCACCACCAAAGCCCTCCTCTGTGCACACAATCTGCCCATCATAGTGACAGACATTTTGCTGCCATAGAATAAAAACAGAACCAGAAAGCACTACCCAGATTAGCTCTGAAGAACTGCATTGTTAACAAAGCCTGAATAACAGCCTTTACCAAAAAGAAAAGAAAAGTGACCTTTATGTGGGCATGTATTGCTGGAGCATAAAAGAGAACTGTACAATGGCCATTTTCATTGTAGCAATACATTTATTTTAAATACGATCAAGCAAATATCTTAAGAAAAATGTCACAGGCTATAACTTGACAGTCGGCACCATTTGGAGTAGGATTCCTAACAAGCTGAACTGCATTCCAGATTTACAATCCTGATGGCCATTACAAAGAAGGCAGTTGTTTCAGGTCCTGCTTGTAGTGGGCATTTTTCACTGGATTCTCTGGGCAGACGGGTTCTCCCACATTTCTCAGAAGAAGAGCGGTGACTGGGTTTTTAGATAAGTTGTTTCTCAACAGAAGTACAATATGCACAAACATATTGTTGCATGCCACTGCAATTTCAAAGCGGTGTGAGATTCCAGGGGTTCCTTTTGCAAATGAGGCACAGCAGACTGTGGTGTCTTTAGGATATATGGTTTACTTATACGTACATATATACAGCCTGAGCCTACGATGGAGGGGTTCACAGCATTAACTCCCATAGCTGCAGCCTTGAATTCAAGCAGAAATCAGCCACAGCTCACTCTCCATCTTTTCAGCCTGCAGCTTTTTCCCTCTAGGTCACATCACAGCAAACTCTGCTCTCAAACTCAGTCTTTGTTCTTCTAGTTACAGGTAGGTAGCCGTGTTGGTCTGCCGTCGAAACAAAATAAAAATAAAATAGAAAAATTCCTTCCAGTAGCACCTTAGAAACCAACTAAGTTTGTCATTGGTATGAGCTTTCGTGTGCATGCACACTTCTTCAGATACACTGAAACAGAAGTCACCAGACCCTTATATATAATGGGAGGGTGGAGTAAGAAGTTGCAATCCGGCAACTTCTCTTTCCAGTCTATTTACCAAACAAAACCATGGAGAGACCTGGTCTGAATAGAGACATTGGATTCTTATCTCATTATACATGATAAAGCTATTTTTAGCCATCTCACCCCTTGCTTTTTCCTGTAAGACCAACTGCAGTCATTAACAGTCAATAGGTTTACCACACCTATCAGCCAATCACCCATTCCCACCACCCTTCTGAGTAATACCCCTCACCACCCTCCTACTACCGTGTATATATAAGGGTCTGGTGACTTGTTTCAGTGTATCTGAAGAAGTGTGCATGCACACGAAAGCTCATACCAATGACAAACTTAGTTGGTTTCTAAGGTGCTACTGGAAGGAATTTTTCTATTTTATTTTTATTTTGTACTAATTATCAAAAAGCTGGAGGAGGGACCCACCCTTTCATTATCTAGCACAGAGCTCTCTTTCCTTTGCTCTCTTATTAGCTTTTCACCCAGGCGATCACCTCAGTGAAAGGAGGTAGCTTGGCTTATATTTTAACCCTTGCTGAAGAGGATTAGAAGGCTTGATCAGATTTTAACACCCACTCACTATGTTACAAAGAACTGAAAGGTGAATTACAGAGGGATTTAGTTGTTTACTTTCAAAGTTATGAAACCTTTACACACTATTTATCTTCTTGATGACGTCTTACCCTCCTGCATTTATTAATGAATCACGAAACTCCTTTTAAATTGCAGGGTTTTAAGCACACTTAATCTGATCTGTATAAAACCATATTTTGGATACACTCCTTTAACACAGATGCTGGGAAAGATATGAAAGGGCAAAATATTAAAATTATTGTAGCATCATAGCCGGGGAGGGGGACTGTAAACCACCCCCCTTAATCTCCTAATTCAGCCTTCTGCCAGAACAGAAAATGTTTAAGATTGCAGTCCTAACTACTAGGAAGTACATACTATTGGAGGAAATGACATGAGTAAATATATTTGGGATTGAGCTGTGTGACACACATGTCCTTAGCTTCAATAGTTTCTAAACATAAATACAAAACCCTATTGGGCAGAATGCTGATTTGTATTAACAATGAAAAGATGAAATAGACATTGGAAACAATGATCAATCATTAAACTAAATACTGAAGAAGAGGCTCAAAGGCTACTTTACTTCATTTATACGCACGTTTATTTCCACTTGAGGCTGCCAACAGGAAGAATTGTGCTCTCTTGATCCTAATCTTCCCTAAGGGTAAAGGTGAAGGGATCCCTGACCATTAGGTCCAGTCGCGGATGACTCTGGGGTTGCGGCGCTCATCTCGCTTTACTGGCCGAGGGAGCCAGCCTACAGCTTCTGGGTCATGTGGCCAGCATGACTAAGCCACTTCTGGCGAACCAGAGCAGCGCATGGAAAGGCCGTTTACCTTCCCACCGGAGTGGTACTTATTTATCTACTTGCACTTTGTGCTTTCGAACTGCTAGGTTGCCAAACCCAGAGGTAGTGTGGTGCTGTTCAGCCCAGCACTGACATCACTGTGATACTTCCACAGATCTCAACAATATGTTTAGATAGATCTCTCTCTGTTGCAGATTTGATCTTGAGATTTGGGTCCAATTGGAACACAGAACATGTGCAATGCACTATGTCTGGTTGCATTATCAATTTGCAGCCCCACTTAAACTGTCCTGTTCAGTTTGCAGATGATAGTTTTAAGAAATGTTGCAGTGATATGTTGCCTGTGGTATATACAGTATGTCACTTCCCCTTATCCCGCCATGGGCTCTGGTCAAACAGGTTTTGAAGCACTACAAAATGTACTAGACCTGTTTAGACTTCGAAAACCTCCAAGGAAGGTGCCTGAGTCTGGGGCTTCATTGCAGACTGATCCTATGCATTAAGTTCAATGAAAGTTGTCCCCAAGTAAGCACTTAGGACTAGAGCCTCAGACAGCTTGTTGCTTGGCTAAATTAAGAAAATGTTCGTGCAGCCCTATCCTGGGCATGGTTACTTGAAGGTAAATCCCACTGTGATCAGTGGGGTTTCCTCCCAGGAAAGTGGGCACAAATTACAGCTTCACAGTTTGACAGAAATCTACCTCTAAGTTAAAACTGATTACAGGTAGGTAGCCGTGTTGGTCTGCCATAGTTGAAACAAAATTTTAAAAAAACCCTTCCAGTAGCACCTTAGAGACCAACTAAGTTTGTCATTGGTAAAACTTATTGTGCCGAAACAGGGAACCCGTTATCCTTCAAATGTTGTAGACTCCAACTCCCATCAACCTAAGGTAGCACAGTTAAACCATCAGGGATGATGGGAACTGTAGGCCAGCAACATGGAGGGACCACAAGATCCCCACTCCTGCACTAGTGGATATGGGAACAACTATTCTCTCTTTTTTTCTTGACACTGATAATTATTAGAAAGTTATCGACCTGGCCCACTTTGTGCAACTTAGTCAGGCTTTATTCTGTTGCCACTAAGGAGAAAATACTTTTGTTCACCTAGCTCTCATGGTTGCATGTGGAACAGCACCCTAGGTTGGTTTTATTTGTTCTTGCTTTAATGACTGGTCTGACCAGGGGTGGGTGTGTTAAGTTATGGGGGGTTATTTCTTTCCCTTCATTGTATCCTTTGTTCTGTGAAAACAGTAAAACTATTTTAAAAATAGAGAGACCTTCAAAAGGCAACTGGCTCCTTCTTCTGGACTTCTGATCACCAGCAGTGTTTTCCTAGTGTGGAAGGGAAATGCAACCACTGTGAATTTCACAGCTGTGTTGCAAGCATAATGCATTATGAAGTTTTAACTTGCATCCAAATCAAGTAAGGTCATCTCACAATCCTACTGACATGAGAATATCTCATCTCAAAAAACAAAACAAACATACCATACATATGTGTGCAATAACAGCACTCCTACATGTTTATTAAGAAGTAACCCCTACTGTCTTCAGTGAGGCTAAACCCCTAGTGTGTTTTGCAATGCAAGCAAAGTTAATTAAATTGCACAATACTTGAATAGGCAGTCACTCCATGTGCTGGATTAAGAACACCGTGTATGTGTGTATGTGTGTGTGTGTGTGTGTGTGTGTGTAATTGAATTTTTCTATTTTACATTTTAGAGTATTCATTTAAACAACCTTCAGTCAATGACTTCCCTTCTTCTCTTTCCATGGTTCAATTTACATACCATAAACCCCTGCATATTTTACATAAACTAAACCATTCAGTATTCCATTATTACATCCATCAAAACTTATCTACACTGTTGAATTTATCTTAATGCTGCCAGCGTTTTTAAATGTAAACATTTTTCACCCATATATTCAATAAGCGTTTTCCAATCTTCTTTAAACGTATGTTCTTCTTGTTCTCTTATTCTATATGTTAAATCTGCAAGCTGCACATATTCCTTCATGGGCTGTGGTAGGGGCATACATAAATAATCTTTTTTGACACCTGGGAATTTCCATCTGAATTATCCCCAACGAAAAGGAATCTGGTTTTTTGGGAAAGGTACTTTTAAACATTTTTTTTTCAATTCATTATAAATTATTTCCCAGGACTCCTTTACCCTTTTACAAGTCCACCACATATGATAAAGCATACCCTCTGTCTCATTTTATCTCCAGCACTTATCCGACTCAGACTTACACATTTTAGCAAGTCTACTTGGAGTTAGATACTATCTGTAAAGCATTTTCAAATAGTTCACCTTCAAAGAATTAATATGCTGTGAACTTCAAATCACTCTTCCAAAGTTTTTCCCAAAGATTCAAATCTATATTATGTTCTATATCTACTTTTTCATTGTGTTTAGTATTGCAAGCAAAGTTAATTAAATTGCACAATACTTGAATAGGCAGTCACTCCATGTGCTGTATTTAGAACACTGGCTTTTTCCAGCTGTAGTTATGCCAATAGAACTGAATCAATGAACTGCCGTGAGGAAATGATCACAGATAGTAGAGTATTTCTGCAATAACACTCTGTTCTTCTGGTATGGCAATTTGACTTCAGGGTGTAGATCAGCCTTCCCCAAATATGTGCCTTCCAGTTTTTTGGATCACAATTCTTATCTATAAGAATTCTTACCTATACAGTACCTCACTAATGGCCATACTGACTGGGGCTGATGAGAACTGTAGTCCAAAACATTGGGGAGGCACCAGGTTGGAGGAAGATAGTATAGATTCAAATTAGAAGTGCTTTCTACACTTTAACAAGTGTTCATTGCCAGGTTTGGGGAGGCCCTTAGACAATGTGCTCTCAGTCTAAACCAGAATCAGCACCTGGCACCTTGGGGAAGCTGTCAAGATATCAGTGCCTTGTCAGGGCCCCCTGCTGATACCTGTCCTGCCCTGTCCTGCCCTTCGCCTTCCTTTTTCTGGCTCAGCACTCTAAGCAAAATAAAAAAATTCCTTCAGTAGCACCTTAAAGACCAACTAAGTTTATATTTTGGTATGAGCTTTCGTGTGCATGCACACTTAGTTGGTCTTTAAGGTGCTACTGAAGGAATTTTTTTATTTTGCTTCGACTCAGACCAACACGGCTACCTACCTGTAACACTCTAAGCAGTGAGAGACAACTGGATCTAGCCACCCTTTCAACTTTCCACAATGCCCCCAATCCTAGCAGCCCATCTAGTTCGGCATCCTTTCAACAGTGAACAACCAGATGTTTCTGAGAAGCCTGCAAGAAGGATCTGAGCACGATAGCTTACAGGAGTCAGCAAACTTTTCAGCACGGGGCTGGTCCACTTGTGGACCTTGTGGGGGGCCGGACTATATTTTTGGGTGGGAAATGAACAAATTCCTATGCCCCACAAATAACCCAGAGATGCATTTTAAATAAAAGCACATATTCTACTCATGTAAAAATACCAGGCAGGCCCCACAAATAACCCAGAGATGCATTTTAAATAAAAGGACACAGTCAGTGTGGTATAGTGGTTAAGAGCGGTAGACTCGTAATCTGGGGAACCGGGTTCGCGTCTCCACTCCTCCACATGCAGCTGCTGGGTGACCTTGGGCTAGTCACACTTCTTTGAAGTCTCTCAGCCCCACTTACCTCACAGAGTGTTTGTTGTGGGAGGGGAGGGGAAAGGAGATTGTTAGCTGCTTTGAGACTCCTTCCGGTAGTGATAAAGCAGGATATCAAATCCAAACTCTTCTTCTTCTATTCATGTAAAAACACACCAATTCACGGACCATCCATGGGCCAGATTTAGAAGGAGACTGGGCCGGATCTGACCCCCGGGCCTTAGTTTGCCTAAAGGTAAAGGTACCCCTGACCACTAGGTCCAGTCGCAGATGACTCTGGGGTTGCGACGCTCATCTCGCTTTATTGGCCGAGGGAGCTGGCGTACAGCTTCCGGGTCATGTGGCCAGCATGACTAAGCTGCTTCTGGCGAACCAGAGCAGCGCACGGAAACGCCATTTACCTTCCCGCTGGAGTGGTACGGTACCTATTTATCTACTTGCACTGATGTGCTTTCAAACTGCTAGGTTGGCAGGAGCAGGGACCGAGCAACGGGAGCTCACTCCATCGCGGGGATTCGAACCACCGACCCATGGTTTAATACATACCACCTTCTGAGAGGGAGAACAAGATGCATGGAGATTGCTACTCATTCTCATACCTCTCTCACTCTGCTTGTTCCTTCACAGAAGGGAAGCAGTCACAAAGAGGGGGCTGAAGGAAACTTCAGGGACTGACTATGACCCCCACAAGTGGGCTGAAGGAAACTTCAGGGACTGACTATGACCCCCACGAGTGGGCTGAAGTTTGTAACCAAAAATAAAAAACTCTGAAAGAGCTGGTGCAGTGTGTTGCTCAAAGTGAGAAAGTACGGCAAGCCCTTGGTTCAAATTTTGCCTGTCATTAATTCCAGAGGTGGCCTTAAGCAACCTTCTTTCTTTCAGCCTCTGCTCTTCTGCACAACTACTGATGCCATCCCAGTCTATGAGCTGCTCCCTACCCCAAAGAGAGGTGCCTCCTGGAAAATAAGAAGAACCCTCCTGGATCAGACCAAAGGCCTATCTAGTCCCACATTCTGCTATCACATTGACCAACCTGATATGTATGGGAAGCCCATGAGAACACAAGTGCAATGGCACAAGATGCAAGAATTTCTAAAAGAATGTTAAAATACTATATTATAAATTGTAAACATTTAGGATTGTTAAACTGGTACAGTACACTGTTAGTATACAACCAGTGGGCTTTGAACTGCCTTGCGCTAGTCCCCAAGGCAAAGAAAATATAGAGAGGGTTTCAGTTTGTATGTTCCAACATTTAATCAGCAGCTAAGAAAAGCACTTTTACTAGCTGTGATGTTTTCTAACTTGTTTTCCAAGTCTTCCATTTGGTTGTGAACCATTGATCTAATAGAGAACATTCTGGTGTTAAAAGCATGGAATCCTGAGTTCAAATTCCAGCTTCAACAGATGGTTTTGAATATTCTTATCTTCTTTAGACTTGATTTCCCATCTGAAAAACAGCCTACTTATTTACAAGCATCCATAATCCATTTTTGTGGAAACATCTAAAGGTACGTGGTAAAATCAGCCTTTTTAAAAAAAAAAAGTGTGTTGGAAATAATGTTGACTAGAACAGCCAGTTATATCTAGGTCAGCATGTAGCATCCTCATTCTCTGTGTTAGCATTATCTATATAGGATTAAAAATGCAACCTCTAATTGAGAGGCATGATCAACAGGAGGTGACTCACTTTATAATTGCTATGTATGTTCATGTATACTTCCAATGAAGTATTTACCGTAGTCACTGTCACTAAACATGATATAAATTGATAGGCTGTTGGTTTTTCATGGAAAGCTTGATCATGTTGCTTTGCTTTTGAATAACAAGCCCATTACTGAGAGTGATTTCAAATACCAGTAAGTGATCTAGATCATCCCATGCCAGCCTGGATCTTAAGACAACCTGAAAAGATGCGTGTCTATAAACATAGGGTTTATAACCCTATAAACATAGGGTTTGTTGTCTTGACCCCATGGCCCTGGGTGAACAACCAGCAACCATTTTGATTAGGGTTGCCTCTGCTCAGATTTTATCTCTGAAATTATTAGTGTATTTGTCCACATGAACTTCAATTAAACTTTCCTCCAGCATTAAGGAAGCATTTAGGTCATGGGTAGGCAAACTAAGGCCAGGGGGGCGGATCCGGCCCAATCATCTTCTAAATCCGGCCCACAGACAGTCCAGGAATCAACGTGTTTTTACATGAGTAGAATGTGCCCTTTTATTTAAAACTAGTGTCATTGAGCCCGTTAAATAAACGGGCGCTAGAACATATGTGTGTGCGTGCGTGCCGCTTACGCATGTGTGTAACGCCCACTTGCTGCTGGTCGCCGGGGGGGGGAGCGTGGGGGGGAAAGGAAAATAAAGCAGCCTCCTCCTCGCGCTTTAGCGCAAGCGCAGTGAGGCACTTGTGTGGCCAGGAGCGGCAGTTGGCGGCCGCAGGGAAACGGTAGGCGGGGGGAGAGCACGCACGCGTGTGTGCGGCGCCCGCTTGCTGCTGGTCGCTGGGGGGAGCGTAGGGGGGAAGGAAAAGAAAGAAGCCTCCTTCTCCTCGCGCTTTAGCGCAAGCGCAGTGAGGCGCTGTCCGGCCGGGAGCGGCGGTTGGCGGCCGCAGGGAAATGGGAGGCAGGGGGTGGAAGAGTGCGCGTGTGTGTGCGTCCAGTCTCTGTGTCCAGTCCCTGTGTCCGTGGGGCACATGCGCAGTAGCGCAAACCCAGGGACACAGGGACTGGACGCAGAGACACTTGGACTTTATGCATCTCTGGGTTATTTGTGGGGCATAGGAATTTGTTCATTCCCCCCCCCCAAAAAAATACAGTCTGGCCCCCCACAAGGCCTGAGGGACAGTGGACCGGCCCCCTGCTGAAAAAGTTTCCTGGAGACAGACAAATGCAAAAGGAGGAGGTACAGTGGTACCTCTGGATACGCACACCTCTGGTTGCGTATCCTTCGGGTTACGCATGTGGCAAACCCAGAAGTATTTTTCTGGGTTTCACCCTGTGCACAAGCGCTCTACATGCCATGCGCATGCACAGAAGCGCTCTACCATGCCGCGTGCATGCGCAGAACAGGCACCTCCGGTTGCGAATTCCTCGGGATCCAACCGGAGCTCCGGAACGGATCCCCTGAGCAACCGGAGGTACCACTATAAATTGTTTTGTAGGAATACAATGCTTAGTGACGTTTTATCACCCCATGTGAAAACTAGAAAAAAATTATGACTCTAATGACCATTAGGAATGAATGAACCATTTGCCAACGCCACGTTTAATAGTTAAAATAACACTAGATACCATTATGGCTGCAATACCTTGTCCAATGGCATCGGACATTATAAAACATTAAAACTAGATTACAGTGCAATCCTATACACATCTACTCAGAAGTAACCCCACTGAGTTTAATGGGAATTACTCATTGAACTCAGGTATAGGATTATTACTAGGTATAGGATTGTAGCCTTGTCGCTTCAGTAGAACTTACTTCCAGGTAGGCATGGCTAGGTTTGTGCTGTGAGTTGAGCAACTACCATAATTACCGTATTTTTGTGTGTATAAGACTAGGTTTTTTCCCTAAAAAATAATTTCAAAAATTAGGGGGCATCTTATACTCTGGGCCATCTCTCCCCATTTTCTTAAATCTGAGTCCCCAAAAACAGGAGGTGTCTTATACATGGGGGCATATTATAGTCGGAAAAATACAGAAAAAATATGGTATATGAGTTTCAATCATTTAATCAATTTTTGTATACACACACACAACAAAAGCATTAAGGAAAAATGCCTATTTATGGAAGAAACTGAGAAAGGGGTAAAATTCAACCTTCCCCAAGTTTCACAGAGATATTTTATAAATACGGCATTAGGTTCTAGTTAACTACAATAACATATTTGGGGGATCGTGTATACAAGTTCTTTCTTTTGGTCTGTTCTTTTTTCTACTATTTTGTAAAATTCTTTTTGTGTGTGTTCTCTTACTCTGTGCCCTTGTGACGATGTACTTTTAATTTTTTCAATAAAGAATATGAAATAAGTTTCAGAGATATATGCATGAAAACTGAAAACATACATGTACACAAATAAGCAAGCAAAGCCCTGGCCTAAAAATGCACTGCTAAGCTCAAGTATAAAAGGCAAGCATTTTAAGCATAGTAGACACCACCCTAAAACAAAACCATGCACAATTATAGTTAAAAACACGCACCTAAATAAATAAATACTTTATACCCCGCCCATCTGGCTTGGTTTCCCCAGCCACTCTCAATACTCTTTTACTAGGCAGCAAGCTGCAATCTTATTACATACTTACCGGGCGTAAATCCCATTGTGGGCCTTACTCGTGAGTAAGCATGCACACGGGCGCACGGTACGTCGGACTGAACAGAACACAGCTCAAGGAAAGCTCGCACCCTGTCATGTAAATAAAGCCCCACTGTGGGCCTCACTCCCACACTGAGGAGCGCTTATATGACTGCAGGCAAAGGCATAACACACCTAGATATAGGGACATATAAATAAATAGATAAATAAATAAATAAACAAAAGTCTAAGAAGAAGGCGCGGAGGAGTTCACCAGCCCTCCCCTTGATGAACTCCAGCTGGGCTGCATACGAGCCTTACAGGCCCGGCGTTGCTGGGCAACGGCGGAGAAGATGGGTGGGGGAGGGGGGAGTTCCGAGAGCGGAGGAGGACGCTTTTAAACCAACGCTTTTAAGCGCAGCGTGGCTCCCGTCGGCTTCCGTCCCAGATGCTCCCTCCTCCCCACCCCTCCCCTCCATCGCCTCCATCTCAAGCCGTCGCTAGTGGCGTAGCCGGGTCTTGTTCGGGAGCCGCGTCAGTCGCCGCGGAGTCGCCTCTGCTCGCCGCGCCGGGTGGTGAGCGGGAAGCTGGTCCGTGAGGGGAGGGGAGGGGAGAAAGAGAGAGCCATGGGGGAAGCGTCCCCCCGTCCCCGCTGAGAGAGGCGCCCGGGCCCGCTCTGCTCTGGCTGCTGGAGCCATGGACAAAGCCGTCGGCGGCCAGGTAGGGAGGAGTCCGGCCAAGGAACCCGCTGTGCAGCGCCCGACCCCCGGCTGAGGGGTTGCTAGGCAACGGGGGGAGAGGTGGACCGCAGGGAGGGGGTTCCACTACCCCCCCCCCCAATCCTGGGAGGAAGTCCCTTGAGACAGCAGTGCTTAGGGGTTAGTGGCTGCGGAGGGGGCGGCGGCTGAAATGGTGAGTGTAAAAGGGGCTAAATAACACCCCGGCCTTCTAAATCCCAGGCGTCGCCTGCGCCTCCTTTGCTTTTGTTTTGGTTTTTTAAACCAAAACTTCGGGGGCGTTAAATGAGTTGTAGCTCTTGCTTATGGGGAGTTGCCTAAAGAACTCGTCTGCTGTAGAGGCGGCGTACAAATGCCACCGACACGTAAACAAACCGAGAGGGTGCTTTGTGTCGCGGTAATAATATTAATAATGGGGGTGGGGAGAAGCAGCAGTGTGGAGGGGGGAGTTATGGGGCTTGAGCCCTAGACCCGGTCCCTGGCGCGGATGGAATCGGGCCCGAGGGGAATTAGGCGAGGTTGCCAGGGCAGTGAGGGATTTAAAGGGATTTGTTGAAGCTCTGGGAGAAGGAGCTGTTTATACAACGCTCTCACACTTGACATCCGTACGGTGTTCTTCATAAGTTTTAATAAGCAAAGGATATAGATTGTTTCCTCTCCCCCCCCCCAAATCTAAATTCTGCAGCAAGGAATCTAAATTCTGGAGTAAGAAAGCAAAGGCAAAGCTAGCTGGCGTTGAACATGGGCCACTGGGGTTATGGGTGTGGGGGGTGTTGAAGTTTAAATCGCCAGCTGTTGCTATCTGAATGGTGCTGGTTTCCGTAGCAGTAATACATTTAAAGTATGCTTCTGTATTGTATTGTGGTTAGTGTCGAATTGGGACCTCTCATACTTGAGTTCAAAACCCCACTCAGCCATGAAGCTCCCTTTGTGACTTTGGGGCCATTGCCTCTCAGCCTAATTTACCTCACTGGGCTTTTCCGAGGATAAAATGAGCTCTGTGGATAGAAATTTCAGGGGTTCAAGACACTTTTGCTATGCACTGTTTCAGTAACTCTTAAAACATTTCTGCATGACACTACAGTATTTTTCTTATTGCAAAGTATTGGGGAGGCTGGCCAAGGATGGAAGAATATAGTGGCTTGTCTAATGCCACCAAGTGAATTTTGAACTGGGAACTTATTTTCCGTGCTTTATGGGTGGGAGTGAAAGGATGATAATGCTGACAAATTATCAAATTTCCAGTCTTGGCAGGAAAGACCTGGGTTAGCAAATACTAGTAGAACTTGGCCACAGACTTGCAATGCGAAAGGGAATGAGGTCAGAAGGAGGAATGGGACAGAAAGTGCATCACTCCCCAGTTTTTTTGAGGCTAAAATCATTGTCAATGACTGACTTGAGGGTTGGATATCCTTTACCTCCTCCTTAAAGTAGACTTGATTTTCAAATAAAGCTGGACTGCCATCAGCAGCGGGTATTTCTTCGCCTCACTCTTCACACACCTCTTTCCAGTTTGAGGCAAGTGGGGAAGTCAGATGGCTTTTAGAGAGAGAGAGATTTGTCCCTGGGAAATTCAGGTATTGCTTCTTAGAGGGCAAACTACATGTAACTCACATTTACATGTAAATGAAGCACCAACACACTTGATTAAAAGCGAAAGGCTTTGATTTTGAGTTGAGGCAGTGTCTACTTAAACCTTTCCTTATCAGCTGATTCTTATACTGTATCAATGTTGTGCTTCTCTCCTCCAGCCCTTTCCCCCTTCAGGGTTCCAAAGCATAAACATATGTCTGGAATTCTTTGCAGGGAGAACAGCTGATAGAGTGGGAAAACAGTTGGAAGGAGAAGAGTTAAACATCCCTTGCTTTAAATTGCTGCCTCCCAGAGTTGTTTCTGATTTAAAACACCACCACCACCATTGGGGCTTCATTGTACACACTTTATTTGTTTTGTTTGTAATGTTTAATTTGACCCATTGGTAGAGGTTAAACACACTGTGGACACATTCAGACAGCTTTTAAAATTATGATATTGAAAAACATTTTGCCTTTGTAAGAACAACCTAGTTGCATTTTTAAGCTACCGGTAGTAATCTGTACACAACCATAGTTTCCCATTTCACTTGAACTAGGAAAATGATCTGGAAACCATGGTTAGAGATTTTCTAGTTTATCAGTCCATGCCATGAAGAGGTTTTCTAAGTGGGCAAGGTTTCTGCATATTGCAGCATATTTAGCCAAGATAAACTGAACCAGGCCACTGACTCTTGCAAGACAATAGTTTAAACTTCTGTCCACAGAAGGCATCCCTTTATAAATTTGTTTGACTAATATTAATCTCTTCAGTTTATTATCACTATCATTTTTAATTACCCACCCTTCACCCTAAGGTCACAGGACAAGTTATAAAAAACAATGCTAAAAACAGTTTGAAACAACATAATCACAAAAATAAGGTTGGTCCTAAAAATACAGATTTCATGTATCAACATCTAGGATAAAGAGGTGTGTCTTCAGCATTCACCAAAATTGTGTAATGAAGATGCCAGATGAATCTCTGTGGGGAAGAAGTTCCAAAACCTAGGGGCTACCACAGAGAAGCCACCTCCCCTGAGCTCCTAAGGGATGTGGAAGAACCAAGAGGGTCCCCTCCACTGATCTTAAAACTGGTGGAGGTCTGTAGGAAAGATACACAGTATTTCAGGTATTTTGGGGTGGGGATGGGGGCTGAATCAATTAGGGCTTTAAACACTTGTAATTAGCTTCAGAAACAAACTGGAAACCAGTGCAGCTGATTTAAAATGGGTTCGGTGAGATCTAGGTAAGTCCAGAACCCCAGCTAGGAATTTGGCTGCTGCATTTTGGATCAGCTGAAGCTTCTGAGTCTTCAAGGGCAGCCCCACGTAAAGCACATTGTAATCCAATCTGTCCTGGGATAGCTCAGTTGGTACAGCATGAGACTCTTACTCTCAGGGTCATGGTTTTGAGCCCCACACTGGGCAAAAATATTCCAGCATTGCAGGGGGTTGAACTAGATGCTCCTTGGCGTCTCTTCCAAGTCTACAGTGCTATGATTCTGAAAGTAACTAGAGCATGGAGTACCGTGGCCAAGTCATTTCTGTCCAAAACAGGCTGTAGTTGGTGAACCAGCTGTAGCCAGAAAAAGACACCCTTAGCCACAGTGGTCTCTAACCCTTACTTGCTTTATTTTCTCTAAACTAAATAGACCTCAAATACTGTACTTCGGGGAATTGCTTCAACTTTGTGATATTTTGGTTGCCTGTTTTTGCACCTTTTCCATCTCTACAATGTTCTTTTGAGGTGCCACAGTGAGTGGCCACCTTTGGTGGGTGGGTAGTGAAGATGAATAGCTGCTGCTCCTCTTCATGTATTTTCATACAAGAGGGGATGGGGAGAGGAATGAGGCCTAGGTTGGTCTTCCCAATTCCTGCTTCTCTGTGCATGTGTGTGAAAAGGAGGGGGGGCACAGGTAAAAGGAACAAAGTGCAGGACCCATATGCAATTCAGCCAGCCTAGATTTCAGACCACAGATCTATGATCTGACCTAATATTAGGTGGCAGCATATGCTCCTAAATGTTAATTTCTACCCAAAACAACAGTTGATTTGGTCTGATCATTGCTGTTGCTATTTAAAGATGTGGCTGTTTGGGGTTACATATCATTTCTTTTGTTTTTAACAAGTCTTTTGTGTTGCCTGTAGTTTCCATGAATTTTTTTTTTTGTTTCTGAAGGAAGAATGGTTATTAAACCAGACATCACTCTTGTTGAGCAATATGTTGTGGATTAGTTAGTAGGAATTGTAATTACAGTAGTCTTCAGCTGACTTCAGGTTACTTCCTCGTTGCATTCTTCCAATATCTTCCTGTGGCTTCAGTTCTTTGCAGCCAGCCATTATCTGGATTTCAGTAACTAGGCATGGATAGCTGTAGAAAGGGAAGAAGCTCCAGACGACTCAAAGATAAAATAATAATAATGATTAGGTTCAAGGAGAAGGTCTCATTCACAGGGATGGTAGAGCCACTTGCTTGCAAAAGGCCACAACTTCACTCCCCAGTATTTGTAGACAAGACATAGAAAGGCTTCTCTAAAACCCCGAGGGGTTGTTCCCAGTCAGCATAGACAGTAGTAAGCTAGATGGACCAGTGGTCTGACTTGGTTAAATGCAGTTTTTCTGTGTTCCTGTAACATTTGCCAGAAATTTTTCTTAAGGGGACAAAGGGTGTGAGTGGGCATTGTGGGTTTTAGTCCTCTTAAAGTCGTATGCTGCATAGTATTGTGCCAGGCAGCAGGCACATGCCTTCACAAGATATTGGTGTTAGAAACTCAAATATATATAAGCTAGGTGCTAAATGGCTCCTTAAACCAGGTTTACAGTTGCCAAAACAGAATGTCTAGTTGCCATTTTGGGGTCAGAGGGCTCAAAAGTTGAATTTTTCAATATGAGTTTTTGGTTCCTGAAATTCGTTCTGATTGTGCAGATAAAATATCACAGATAAAATTCTAAAGGATGTGTTGTTAATTTGTGAAAACAGTAACGATCCAAGGATACCCAGGCATGCACCTCCAGATGGAGGAGATGTCAGGCATGTTCTCTTGGCCGCAAGTGGCCTGGCAAATTTCGAGTGCTGCAAAATATGTATGATTGCCTGGAGAAAGAAACTATATGCTAAAGAAATTGGCTGCATAGGGATTCTTTTATCAAGTGGTCCTTACATTTTTCTAAATAAGCTTTAGTAAAACTGTTCTTGAGTAAATTAAAGTAATATGAGGAAAAACAATTTAAATATGCTTACTATTATCCTATTATTTATTTATAAAATGTTTTAGAAAAACTATAACTAAAAACTATTAAAACAAAGATGCCAGAGCAGTCATAAAAGCTTAACAGACAGTGAATGTCTGGGAGAAGAGTGGCACTTACATGGTGGCACAAAGATGGGTGCTAAAGAACTGTGTTCCTGTATAGCTTTGTGCAACACTAGAGTAACATCAGCTTTGCCGCCTTTTGTTACCGGTAGCTTTTCTCTATCTACTTGCAGTCATTATCTTTTCTTTTTGTGTTTACTTGCATTTTCTGTAAAGCTAAGAGCAACATGCATGTTGAAATGTGGATGTCAAATATTACTTTACTGTAATTGTTCTGTGTTAAATAATATCACTTTTATTATGAAAATGCTTCAAATCTGGTGGGAAGTAATGGTTTTCTCCCCACAAATGTATGCACCCTGTGCTAAAGGGCTCAGTCGCCAAATAACAAAATTAGGAAACAGGTTGCACAAAGTAGCTTGGTGTCCTACCTTGTATCATGTATCACTTCAAAACAACTTGTTCTGTGCTTCAACCAATGGCAAGATATTTTCCTCACATTAAGACAAATTATGACTTAGCATGAATGCAGGGGCTCCAAGAGAGTAGATTGGGGCCATTTTGCTCCTCCCTAGTCACTCTGCTACTGCACTGGTGTGTGAACTAGGCCAGTGTCTAATCTTAGTACAGTGGTACCTCTACTTACAAATTTAATGCTTCCCTAACGCACATTTCTAAGTAGAAAAAATTTGTAAGTCGAATCCCATAGGAATGCATTGGGAGAAAAAATTTGTAAGTCGAAGCAACCCTATCTAAAAATTCGTAAGTAGAAAAAATCCTATCTAAACCGCATCCAAGATGGCGGACGGAGCTCCATTCGTAAGTAGAAACATTAGTAGAGTAGAGGTACCACTGTAGCTCCTTTTCTTGGGAACGTATCTGTTCTAATGTGGAGTAAACTTTGGCCTTTATGAAATCATGGAGGTACAAATCAAGGATGGATAAGATAGGCTCTTACAGTTTTATAATGCAGTTCTTTCCAGTAGTAAGTTTTAAACTCTTTAAAATGGACGGGTTGTGATAGGGAAGGAGGAGTTGCATTTTGTTGATCCAAGTGTAATTCAAATATAGATACAGTTACTAAACATCAATAGTTGTATCATTAAAAATGAAATATATGATTTATAAAAAATAAATATTTTTTATAAATAATGAAATAGGATTGATCATTAAAAGTCTTCCAGTACTGGATCCCTGCTACCTGGTAGGATTCATGCCCAAGTAATTGTAGGATTGAAACCTTACAATCCAAACATAAGCATTTTTTTATAGATGCAAATCCCTGTGGTCAGTAGGAATTGTTCTTGTTAATTGTACATAGGATCCTTTCCTAATGATGTTTGGCCTTGTTTAGAAGCTAAGTAATAGATTACTTTATATGAGCTGCTCTTCGTGTATTACTTGTACCCTCATGTAGTTTATAGGGAGACCTCTTGGAAGTTGTATTAATTAAGCACAGTCAGTAGAGCATGAGACTCTTAATTACATGGTCATGGGTTCAAGCCCCAGGTTGGGAAAAATGATTCCTGCATTGCAGCCTGTTGGACTATATGACCCTTATGGCTCCTTCCAAGTCTGCAATTCTATGATTCTATAAACACAGTGTAAGAGCAAGGAATTAAATATGAAAGTTGTGAGTAGGTGTTCATGTGAAAAGGTTGTTCAGTATTTAATGAAAGTACCTATGCATTTATAAAATGATAGTGCTACTGCCCACTCATGTTACCTTGTTTTATAGCTTATCTGTTTGAATAAAGATAAGTTATACAGTATATTATATGACGTGTCATGTGCAATCTTAGAGCTTCCATTGTTTGTGTCTCCACCTAGCAAAGATGTCATACTGGCAGTATTGAGTTTGTAAAAGCATTTCACCCAATGTGTTCATTGAATATTGATTTGTAGATATTCCCATGCCTTAGTATACCCATTTCCTGATCAGAATTTGCTTTGTCTTGGGTATATTTTAAAAAAAAACAGCCCTTCATTAGTCTAAACATGCAAGCAAATGAAACAGTTTGTATGATCCTTTTTAAAACAGATAAATGATGCATGCTAATCTGAATCTGTAAGATGTTCCGTTTGGCAGTTGAACTGGAACAGATAATAAAAAGTGGTGTGAGTTTTCCAGACAAAATATAATAGGAGCATTTTGTGCTGCTTTAAATGGAGATCTGATTTAGCATGTATATTTGACTTGCATTTAGTAAACAATATGTGATCCCCTCTCAAAAACCAAAAGTAGTTTGACTGAAACATATATGAGAAAAATGTCAAAACAATCAAGTTGTTTTAAACGTCATATTCAAAGCATTACTTAGAAATTTATATTTAGACATACTCCAATGAAACTGCTAAGACATAACTCAATAGCATACATTCCCCTTAAGCTATTTAGATTTTAATAACACTCAGAAGTAAGCCACATTGAGTTCCATAGTGCTAACTCCCTAGTAAGTCTGTTTAGGATTCCAGCCTAAGGGAGAAAAAGGAAGGTGCTGAAAATTAACATATACTAATTTTAGCATGCCTGGACTGCTGCTTGCATAAGTGTTTGCTTTCTAGTGAGAGTCTCCTGAAAAAAAGTTTGCTTTCAACATTACCCTGTTTCTCATATTTTAAGACATACCCATAAAATAAGCCATAGCAGGATTTTTAAGCATTCAAGGAATATAAGCCATACCCCGAAAATAAGACATAGTGATAGGCGCAGCAGCAATGCCGGCCGCAGCAGAAGGAGGAGGAAAAAAATAAGACATCCCTTGAAAATAAGCCATAGTGTGTTTTTTTGAGGAAAATATAAATATAAGACATGTCTTTTAATATGAGAAACACGGGTACTACTATTATTTTGGTTCCATTTGCCTAATATAACTTGTATTACATTAATGCACAGAGCAATCCTAAAAGTGGAGAAATTACTACCCCGTTATTGATTAAAAAGTAAGATTTTTTCAGACAGAACTTTGCATAAAATGCTCCTGCTATCTTCTAGTTAACCAGCATATTTCCCATTCCTTAAGATTGCATTGAATAGAGTTATCTAACTATAGCCACATCTGTTTTTGTGTTTACAAAGCTACTCTTAAAATAGGCAAAGTGTAAGTTCTTAATATGCTTGTTGCTGCATACTCTCAGTTTGAAAACTGACACAATTTTTTTTCCAAATTGCTGAAAGATAAAAGGCCACTATTAGCCAGTATAAAACCCAATATTATTTTGAATTTGAAACATAATATGTAGGCATCTGCCTTGTGTTAATTACACAAAGTGCCTTCAGCCGACAGCACTATTCTGCTTAGAAGGACAGCATGGGTTCTGTTTTAATGGGTAATATTGAACGTCCGTTACAGGTTTTTTGTATATTGTAGTCTAAAGATTAAACACAGTGCTGTAACTATAAGACAAAGTTTACCAGTCTGTTCCTGCTAGTGTCATCTTCTGTCGCTGCAGCTGCTAAATAATACAGTAGCCTTTATATTGAAAACAAAGGTGGCTTTATGTTAAATATCTTGGAAGAAATGTAATGGTCAGTGGGAAACATATATAATGAGCTATTGCATACATTCTGTAAAATTAAACTGAAAGCTGAGTAAGTCTTAAAATCCTGTGCTTTGAAAGAAAATTGCTAACACAAACAATAGAATATGTAAGTACTGATTGTTGTATTTATATAGTGTCATCAGTGTGCATGTTCCTTTAGAGCAAAAATAGGTTCCTGTGTAATCCATACTCCGATAGAAGTGGAAACAATAGACAGATTGTTATTTGCAAATGGCTTAATGTAGAGGCTCTGAAATCAAAAGCCAAACTTAATTCAAACTAAACCTGAATAAGAAAACAATACACAAATTAATCTTATATCCTGCTGTTTTGCTCAATGGTGGGCTTTGATTATGAATTATTATTATTATTATTATTATTATTATTAAATAAATTTATGTAGTCGAAACAAAATAAAAAAATTCCTTCCAGCAGCACCTTAGAGATCAACTAAGTTTGTCGTTGGTATGAGCTTTCGTGTGCATGCACACTTCTTCAGATACACTGAAGAACGAAAGCTCTTATCCAAGCATCCCCAAACTTCAGCCCTCCAGATGTTTTGGACTACAATGTCCATCATCCCTGACCACTGGTCCTGTTAGCTAGGGATCATGGGAGTTGTAGGCCAAAACATTTGGAAGGCCGAAGTTTGGGGATGCCTGTGTCTTATCAATGACAAACTTAGTTGGTCTCTAAGGTGCTGGAAGGAATTTTTTTATTTTGTTTCGACTACATCAGACCAACACGGCTACCTACCTATAACTATATTTATGTGGTTACCATTCAATAGATACTACTTGTATGACTTGCAACAAAATACTAAAAACATAATATACAATAAAGAATAAAACAAGAAACCTCAAAAAACTTCCTTGCGTTGCGGCAGCATGAAATAATTTACATCCCAGTTCTAAAACAGTTTAAAAGTTTGGGTGAACAAAAGGGACTTCAGTTGGCACTGAAAATACCATAAAGTCTCTGTATGGCCATCTCTGGGAAGGCTGTTCCACAGCTGAGATGCCACTACTGAAAAGTTCCTCTCCTTGGTACCCCCCTGCTTTGCTTTGCCTGCTGAAGCTACCCAGAGGAAGGCCTCCAAAACAACATTAAGCTTCAGGTAGGCATGTGCAGGATAATACAATTGGTACTTTCAATTGGGACCAGATTACTTTTGCAGGAAAGAATTGAAGGAGGTCTTGAGTTTAAACACTCCTCCTCTCCCCTGGTATAGACACAAGTGGCCCTGAAGCTTTCTCTTCCCATTTAGTTTAACCACCAGGTTATCTGCACTATGGTTGTTGAAACAAGGCGCACGCGTGCACACACACACACACACACACACACACACACACACACACACACAGCAACAAATGGCTCCTTAAACCAAGGTTACAGAATATCTATATGCCATTTTGGGGCAAGACATATGTAAAGTTTTATTTTTTAAATGACTGTCTATAATTGATTATCTGTTAAACATCTGGCTAGTTCAGATGACAACATAGGGCAGTGATGGCCAAACCTGGCCCTCCAGCTGTTTTGGGACTACAATTCCCATCCCTGGCCACTGGTTTTGTTAGCTAGGGATGATGGGAGTTGTAGTTCCAAAACAGCTGGAGGGCCAAGTTTGGCCATCACTGACACAGAGCTAGGTTAAGAACTTTGTGAACTTAAAAAAGAAAAGTCACTTGATCCAGGGATGGTCCACATATATATATCAGCCTATTCCTCCCTTTTCTTAATGATGAAACAGACCATTCTTAAATTACTGTGAGCAGGGCAGTGGGGAGGGGTAAGTGAAGGCAAACTACAACAATTAACTGTAATGTCGTTCACTGCTCCTGTTCAGGCTGCACAGAAAAAGCATTTTGGTTCCTGAAATTCATTCTAATTCTGCAAAGAAAATATAACTGATGGAATTCTGCAGGATGTGGTATTAGTGTGTGGAAACATTCAAGATCCAATTGTCCCCAGGCATGTACCTCCAGATGGTGAAAACGTCAGGCGCCACCACCCTGGCACCCAGGTATTTTCACTTGGTGCAAGTGGCCAATAGGCAGGTGCAAAATGTGCCTGGCTAATTTCGAACACTGCTTCAAACCATAGGTTTTGTCTCAATTAACCATAATTACAATTAAGGTGTGAATGTCATGACCAGTTGCAGTGAATCTAAAACAGAAGCAAAAGCTTCCCAACTCATTGCAGTTGTGCCAGAAGAGGAAAGGGGGCCTGACTTGTTGAGAGTATTGCTGCATGCAAACCCAGCCTTTAACACCTGCAGGGTGTTGTTGTTTTTGTACTGTTGAAACATTTTTGCCCATTTAGTGCTTTAACGGGTATCATAGCTGAATAGCTTTCCTTTGGGAGGGTAACTTTTCTTCTGCAGGTTTTAAGAAAATTAAGTAAATACTTTGTCATATTTGTTCCATACTAGTATATTTCCTCTAGTACAGTTCCTTCTCTTGAAAAACAAAAAAACTCAAAGACTCTTGACTCTTGATTGAAGTGCATAACATTGGATACAGTGGAACCTCGGTTTACAACTACCTCTGTTTATGAACGCCGCAAACCCGGAAGTGTTTACATCCGGGTTCCACGGCGTCGGATGCGCAGATCGCTTCTGCACAGTGCGTGCGTGCACAGAAGCGCTCTATCGGCGCTTCACGCTCGTGCAAAAGCGTGCCTTCGGGGAGCGAATGCCTCGGTTTACGAATGCCTCCATGGAACAGATTGCATTCGTAAACCGAGGTTCCACTGTATCAGTTTTATATTTCTTTGAAATACACAGCTTTGCCCAACAGTTATCCCCTGATTCTAGGTTGTGTGGGACACTTATTACAGCTCAATCTTTTGCACCTATTTTTGGAAGCAAGTTATATTTTGTTCACTGGAACTTGTGTGTACTACTTCTGGGTTAGCGGAGTGTGTAACCTGAAGTGTTTGTAACCCAAGCTACTACTGTACTTGAATAGACCCACTAAAAGCAATAAACTTAAAGTTATATTTTTCCTGGGGGTGTAACTCATTCCATCTTCATTTAGATGGATCACATGCAATGCTTTAAATCAGTTATGGCCACCAGCTGATTTTGGACTACAACTCCCATCTTCCCTAGCTAACAGAACCAGTGGTCAGGGATGGTGGGAATTGTAGTCCCAAAACAGCTGGAGGGCCAAGTTGGACCATCACTGCTCTAAATAGTATCTCCTATGCTTCCTTCTACCATAAAATGTCATGTCTTTACTGCAGATAAATGTGTAGCACAAAACAATGTGAGGGCGATCTGGCTGCAACATCTGTCACCCCATTGATCGCCAGGGTTGGTTCGACTGATCTGGCTGGTTAGGCAGGTGTCCCCTTCCTCCCTCACCGCTCCATGTGTGTCCCTCCCGAAGCTGCACGCTTGGTGGAAGAGGACGACCATCCCAGATAGGAGTGTACCATTCTTCGGTCAAGGGTATACGATAGCTGCGCTCCCCTGCTAGAACCTCCCAACAAATGTGTAGCACGAAACATTTCTCCGTCTTGGCTGTCTTTAATTGTTTTCCTGTTTTGTAATGTGCCTTCTTCAGAAGACTGAACTTAGGTCTGTTGTGCATGTTTCCTTGGGTGGCATAGTTGTTTGCATAGTTGTCACCACCTTTTTGGTTACTGCTCTGGTGCTCTAAATAAGGGATATATTTCCTGCTTTGGGGTTGCTGATCTTAAATGCAATTCATTTCGCTTCAATAATTTTGACTGGGGAAATGTAACACGGTAAACCTAATGAAAATACAGCCATAGTGGCTATGACGTACAGGGATACCTCTGGTTACGAACTTAATTCGTTCCGGAGGTCCATTCTTAACCTGAAACCGTTCTTAACCTGAGGTACCACTTTAGCTAATGGGGCCTCCTGCTGCCGCCGCACCGCCAGCGCATGATTTCTGTTCTCATCCTGGGGCAAAGTTCTCAATCTGAGGTACTACTTCCGGGTTAGCGGAGTCTGTAACCTGAGGTGTTTATAACCTGTACTTAAGCACTGATAGCCCAGAAAATACTGTAGTTTATGTTCCCTAACATGTTAACATGTTTTTTCCCCCCTTCCCTCAAGAATGTGAAACTCTCTGCTGAAGTAGAACCATTCATTCCTCAGAAGAAGGGTCCGGATTCACTTATGATGTCTATGGCGTTACCTACTGACAGTGGAGGAGTTAGTGGCGTGGAACCAGCTCCTATTCCTAGCTACCTGATTACTTGCTACCCATTTGTTCAGGAAAACCAGTCCAATAGGTAATTAAATATATTCCGTGACTAAATAAATGAATGTAAACATTTTCTGCATCTTCCATTTAGTTTTTTGTGTTCCCTAGAATACTGGGAAGCTTTCACACTCAACTTCAGCACTTAAAGCGGAAATTTTGTGCACACTTTCTTGGGTGTAAGCTTAGTGGCACTTGCTTCTGGGTAAACATGTGAGGATTAGATTGCATGTTAGTTAAATAATATTGTTGTAGAAGGAACTATTTGCTTTCTCTCCAGGTTTTTTCTTTAACCATTCAGAAAAATCATCTATTTTTTGTGTCTCCTGAATGAAAGGTGGTGAAGCTCAGGCCTTCAAGCCACCTCTTAAATTTGCTGTTAGTGCGGCAAAATTAGTTTCATGCCACTTCCAAAATGAGGCAGTGGCCCCCATTTGCTGCCTTCTTTGCATAGTTGCTGAGAATAGATAAAAGGCAGAAAACTGCTCATATTTTCACCGAGCATAGGACTATGATGAAACCTCTTGAAACATGTAATTCAAGTTTCCCTTTGATGTTTAAGGCTGCAGTTGTAACCCCATTTACATGGAAGTAAGCCCCATTAATTCAGCAGAATTTACTTCTGAATTGGACATTGTGAGGACTTGGCTATAATTATACCTGTAAAAACATAGGACTGCCATGCTAGTATAGCACTTGATATCTCACAATAGTATAATACTGCTTGTGCAGTGCAGTTTGGTGCAATTAGTTCCTCATCCCTAGAACTGGACAGCCATATGAACACAGTGGGGAAATGTATGTGGGATGGATAGCACTTAGCACTTGCAAAATCTTTCTTTTTGGTTTTAAAGGAAAGAAGCGATGGTGGTGGACTGTTGTACATTTAACCATTCAGAAAGTGTTCTATTCTCTTCCTCTCTACAGGCAACTTCCACTGTATAACAATGATATCAGATGGCAGCAGCCTAACCCAAACCCTGCTGGTCCATACCTTGCTTATCCCATTATTTCTGCCCAGCCACCTGTTTCTGCTGAATACACGTATTATCAATTGATGCCAGCACCATGTGCCCAGGTCATGGGCTTTTATCATCCATTTCCAGCCCCTTACTCTGCACCCTTCCAGACAACAAGTGCCATAAATGCAGTCGCAGCAGAATGCACGGATCGCCCAACCCAACCCAACCAGGTCTTTCCATTATGTAGCCAGCAGAGTAGAAGCTCCAACAGGGGACCAGCTGTGCAAAAAGTAAGTCCATTTAGCAAGCAACATAATTGAAGGATGAATGGCTAGTTTGGAATATATCAGTGAAGTTTATGTTTGTCAGTACAGTCCAACCTCGGTCCCCAAACGCCTCTGTTTTGGAACGTTTTGGCTCCTGAATGCCAAAAACCCGGAAGTAAATGCTCCATTTTGCGAACGTTTTTCTGAAACCGAACGTCCAACACAGCTTCCGCTTGAGTGCAGAAAGCTCCTGCAGCCAATCGGAAGCCGCCCCTTGGTTGTTGAATATTTCGGAAGCTGAACAGGCTTCTGGAATACATTACATTCGACAACCAGGGTTTGTCTGTATACATATCATTGTTGTAAAACACTATGCTGGAAATGAAAATCCTTTTTTTAAAAAATTTACACCAGAAATAGAAGAATCTAGAAAATATTTTTGTACAGAGAATAAACTTTTTGAATTGTGTACACCTTATCTGGGCAGCATAAAGCACAACCTCTCACTTGTGCCCTTTCTCGGTCTGTTTATGCAATTGGGCATGCACACAAGCCCAAACCTAGGTGTTTTGTGTTGCTGAGTCAATACCTTTTCACATGTAGACACACATACCGTATATAATAGTTTTTATCTAATACAGGTATCTCAAAACTAACAAAAGTTAAAACAAGTACTCCATATAAAATGCACCTTTCTGAAAGATAAAACCATTCTTTTTTATTATTACGTGCTTAGGTTTTGAGGATAAAGGACATCCTTAGTTTATTTTGCCAGCAGAATATGGTGGTCATTGAGCTTTCTAAAAAAATAGTCTTCCAATATATTTTGCCATATCTAGTGCACACAGGTCCTGTTGAGTTCAGTATGTTTTACACATGTGCAGTTGAAGGCAAGATTGTAACCATAGTGTTTGTACATGTCTGTTGTCTAGAGCAGGGGTCAGCAAACTTTTTCAGCAGACCTTGTGAGGGGCCGGACTATATTTCGGGGGGGGGGGGGATGAACGAATTCCTATGCCCCCAAATAACCCAGAGATGCATTTTAAATAAAAGGACACATTATACTCATGTGAAAACACACTGATTCCCAGACTGTCCGCAGGGCGGATTTAGAAGTCGATTGGGTCGCATCCAGCCCCTGGGCCTTAGTTTGCCTACCCATGGTCTAGATCAGGGGTCCCCAGACTTACCGGGCTTCGGGCCGGTGCCCGCCGCGCCGACCGCGCGGCGGGCCGGAGAGCAGGGGAGTGCGCGCGCAGCGGGCCGGAGAGCGGGGGAGTGCGTGCGCATGCGCACACGCACACGGTCGGGGAAAAAATCACCGAAAATCGCTTGTGCGCATGCGTATGGGCCTCCCCCGACCCGGAAGTGCATCGGAAATGACCTCTTCCGGGTCGGGAGAGGCCCATACGCATGCGCACAAAGGATTTTCGGCGGTTTTTTGCCGATTTCGAAGATCGTCGCCACGCCGCGTGCGGCGGGGGTCGTTGCAGGCCGGATTGGGCAGCTAATTGGGCCGCATCCGGCCCGGGGGCCGTAGTCTGGGGACCCCTGGTCTAGATTCTAGAGCAGGGGTCCCCAAACTACGGCCCCCGGGCCGGATGCGGCCCAATTGGCCTTCCAATCCGGCCCGCGACGACCCCCGCCACCCGCTGCCGCCGCCCGCTCTCGCGGCGCAGCGGCGATCTAAAAAATCGGCAAAAAATCGCCGAAAATCCTTTGTGCGCATGCGTACGGGCCTCTCCCGACCCGGAAGAGGTCATTTCTGGTGCACTTCCGGGTCGGGGGAGGCCCATACGCATGCGCACAAGCGATTTTCGGCGATTTTTTTTCCCGCCCGTGTGCGCATGCGCACGGGCGCGCACTCCCCCGCCCTCCGGCCCGCTGCGCGCGCACTCCCCTGCCGTCTGGCCCACCGCGCGGTCGGCGCGGCGGGCACCGGCCCGCCGCTCGGTAAGTCTGGGGACCCCTGTTCTAGAGTAATGTAATGTCCCCTTTTTTATTTCTAAAAACATGTTGCAGTATCAGCCTAATTTCATTTTTGGTGTTTCTGAAGTGCTGTGGTAAGATTGTAGTGTTGAACTTGATACATTTTAAAACCTTTACCCACCCTTCTTGAAAACCATGAATACCTCTAGCTCACATCCATGCAAACATGAATAGGTGTCATATTTATGTACAGTGATACCTCTGGTTGCGCACGGGATCCGTTCCGGAGCTCTGGTCGGATCCAGAGGAATTTGCAACTGGAGGTGCCTGTTCTGCGCATGCGTGCAGCGCGGCAGAGCACTTCTGCACATGCGCGTAGAGCGCTTTTGCGCATGTGCATGGCGAAACCTGGAAAAATACTACCGGGTTTGCCGCGTGCGTAACTCAAAGGATACGCAACCAGAGGTGTGCGAATCCAGAGGTACCACTGTATTTGCTTTTGAAAATTTATTTTTAAAATATGTGTTAAATGACAGTTCTTAAAAAAAACACAGGCAGCCATATGGATCTACTATTTAAAAAAAAAGTCTTAAAAGCCACCATAATAGTAAATCGCTGCTTTTGGCAAATTAATTCCAAAAGGAATTAATAGTGCTTAAGTGCTTCCTAACCTCTGCTTAAGATGTATTAAAAGCAGTTAATTTATCCATTTGAGTTACCCTTAATACTGTCTTCCATGATTCCAGGACTGATGGAATTCTGAACCATTTCCAATTCTTAATTATCATACTTGGACACCTACCAAAAGGTTCTTAATACATTTTTAAAAATCACAGTTAACAGTTATACTTCAATAAAGCACTGTTACTGAAATAATAATAATTATTATTTACTCCGCCCATCTGGCTGGGCTTCTCCAGCCACTCTGGGCAGCTTCCAACAAAATATTAAAATACAGTAATCCATCAAACATTAAAAGCTTCCCTAAATGTCATAATTTCAGCAGCTAGACATGCTAGGCTTGGGTTCCAAACACGTTGTAGTAGTTGGAACTTCAGAAGTGTATATCTAATGTAGAAATCATAGTTTATTAGTTATCAGTACAGATAGATGAAAGCTGCTTTGCAAAATATGAAAGATCTTTAAACAATGGTGCTCATTATTTATTCATTGTTTTGTATGGAACATATGTTTATTTTTTAATTAAAGTGCTGATGGATCTAAGGTTAGTTTCCAAATGTTTGCAGATAATATTCCATAATCTTCTGTGGTTACTTTCTGTGGAAAATTGTCTTTCCTAAACCAAGTCCACTGGCTTACCAAATAAAACTCTTTCCTTGGCTAATCATTTTAAACAGCAACAGCCTCCACAAATACACATAAAAAGCAAAAGGCCTCCAGTGAAAAGTGTTGCTATCCAGAAAGAGACCAGTGCATCGGGCCCTGAGAGCAGACCTAAAATTGTACTCCTGGTGGATGCTTGTCAGCAAACAGGTACAGTGATAATGTATGTGTATTGGTGTTGTGACCTGTTCTATGCTTAAGTGAAATTTCCTTGTACCTGAAAAGTTCCTTGTACAAAGCTTATATAGGAATATCTGTGATGGAAGTATTGGGTGTTCCTCCCATTCTGAGATGATATGCTTAATCTGCCTTGGCTCCTGGGCAAGTTTACATTGGCTATTAGGCATCATTCAGGTGGTGTGTCTCCCTTCTTTTCCACTAATATTTCTGTCTTTTTTAGTCAAATTTTATTTAGCTATTTTCTCAGAACGTAGTCTTATGAACATAATCACAACTGACAGTCAGTATATTACTACTTTCAGTCTAGCCGCCCAAGTCCGAAAATGGCCAGTGAGGACTAACTATGCTGAATGGCCACATAATGCTGACCAGGGCAGAGTGGGAATGGAAAATGGGGAAGAAGGAATAGTGTCCTAAAAATGAGCATAATTAACTAGAATCTGGGACATTTCCCACACAACATAGCAACAGCTGTTCTTATTTGTTTTTAGCATTTTGTATTTTATCTGTGCTTTTTTAATTTGTGTAACACTCCTTGAGTCCCACTGTGGGGGGAAAGTAGGATATAAATTAAATAAAAATAGATACCATCCATTGCCTATTTTGCACTTTAGATACTCAAGCACTGAGGCTGTAGAAGGAAGAGGAAATTATTGCCATCTGCACCTGTAACAAAACTCTCTGGCAATGGGCTGTTCTAGATAGCTATCTAGCATGCCTGATGATTCTATTACTGTTGTGACAGTTCTTCTTAAACACTTGTATGTTTGTGGAAGAAGACTAGGTTGCTCCAAAACTGTTGGTTCTTAGTAATCCCACTTGCCTTGCATTGCAGACTTTCCATCAGAGATCGCAAGCAAGTCACTGTCTGAGAGTGTGAGTGCCATGCATTGGAAACCAAAAAGCAGGCGGCGGCGAACCTCCCACCCTGCAGAATCCTCCAGCGAGCAAGGGGCTAGCGAAGCAGACATTGATAGTGACAGTGGTTATTGCAGTCCTAAACACAGCAACCAGGCTGCAGGTGTGACCTCAAGGAGCACAGAATCTGCTGCATCAAATGTAGGTAAACGCTTGAAGTGTTTAAAAGGGATGAAGATGGCACAAAATAAGCAAAATCTTAAAATCTCTTCTTTTTTAAAATTTTCAGATCATGGAACCATCAATACATCCAGGTAACTTTTATATATAGAGAGAGAGATAAAATAATCTCAAGCTTTGCTGTTTTTGCCAACATTCTCTTCCTAACAGCATCAATACACCACCTTTTTTCTGTTGTCCTTCTATCTGATAAATATGCCAGGCCCAAGGTGAATATTAAGCTCCATAAGAAATGCATATAAGGCTTCATTTTTAATTGTGCATTTCTTACTTCTTATGTTAACACAATGCAAGTAACTTACAATAAAGGAACAAATAAATGTTTGTTTAGAAAGAAAACGTTGTACTTGGCAGAAAGTACACATGGGAGTAATAGCTATAACAAGCCACTTTCATTCAAAATTATCTCTGATGTGAACTATTAGAACAGGTAAAACTACTGAAAACAGGAACTAATTTTACACAGAGCTAGATTTTGCACATAGCTATCTCTCCTTTTATGTGTATAACTTTCAGTACTGTTGGAGAATAGTTTTTTTTTACACATTGTTTTTCATACATGGAGTATTTCCTTAAATGTCTGTGGTGTTTATTTCAGGAGCCGTCAGTTGGGCAAGTGTCAGTTCCCAAGCAACTCAGAAAAAACCTTGGATAGAGAGAACACCAGTTTTCTCAAGAGGTGGACGGCAACCTGAGCAGCGTAGTAATTCACAGGTAACCTTTTACTATGAAAACTCTAAACTTCTTGTAAGTTTTGCAGGTTAAGCAGGGCTGTACATCAAAGTTTCTTTAAAAGACGAAAGCTACCGTAGAAAGCAGGTAAAACTGACAGACTTGTACCATGCATTGATTCAGAGCTATAGAGAGCATTTGGGGACATCATTAAAGGACACATGAGATTTATAACCATTTAGTCATGATAAGAGTTATTTCATGATAGAGTTGGGGAAAGTACCAGTCCATAATATGTTTTGGGTTTTTTTTTTTTAATGCACATGTAGCCTGCCTTTAGATGTAGGGGACATAGCACGTCTTCAGAGAGAAGACAGAACTTGCAGAGGAAACACGAGAAGCCTATAACCATAAATCAGTCAAACAGAACAGAGCCAAGTCCTGAGCCCCTCTATTTTGAGGTAACTTTTTTATTCATTCATTCATTCATAGTAATTGTCACACAAAACCCTCACTGAAATTTTTGAGTGGACGATGGCGACCTGGTCATGTTTTGTCAGCTCCACTCCACCCTGTCTGCCATAAGGATTTGCTCGGTGTTACTTGCAAATCTTGTGTTTTCTTTCTTTCTAAACAATGTGTAGAAGCCAAGATTTGTTCTTTGCTTGCTGTTTGCAGTTTGTTTGGAAGAAGCAACCTGTGGTTTACTGGTTCACACATAATCCTAAGCCAAGTTTCATGGTTTGTTATCTCCTGGAGGCAGAACAGAGCTGAACCCATGAACCTGAGCTCCATGCACCAGCAAACTGTTCGTTCAGAGCGAGCCTTGGTTTTAGTTTTGACCATGGATTATTGAAGAATATGGGAAACCTTGGGGCCCAAGGCAAAATGCCACCCTCCAGATCTCTCTATCTCCCGCTTTGGCCTTGCTTCCTCCTCAAGCATTTTTGCCTGGCTCGCTTGTGTCACTGGATTCATTAAGCTTCTTGCTTGCTTGGATGCCAAACAAAGAGGGATTGGGGAGTGTGTGTGGAATTTTTTGTACAAAGGTACAAATTGACATCCGTTGCTCTTCCCATTTCTGCTTCTGGCACTACCTACTACTATCAGGCGGCCCCTGAAAGACTGCCCAGGAGGACCTGTGGCCCTCAGGTTCCCAACACCAGGATGATTATTATGTGCAAATAATAGACATGCTCATTTTGAAAGTATATAAACTTGCCTTTCAAATTTTGTTATGCTGCTTTTTAGTGTGTCCTAGCATCTTGCTGTCAGCATATTCCCTTCTCTAATTGTTGCATGATGAGTGTCTCATGATTGGGCAAGTTACTCTTTTTTAAGCATTGCAGAGTGACATCTGCCAACTTCTGCTATTGGCTTGAGTGAGGCCTTGGTGCCTAATAGGGATAGAGCCTTGCAAACTTAATTCATTTCAAAACTTCCCAATATTTTTATTCAGGATGAAGACGAATTTCCAGAGTTAAACAGTGAAAATGGAAATTCCAAGGGTGGTAATATGCAGCTTAAACATGCCCCTAAAGTGGTAAGAGGCTTTTATAATGTAAATAGTATTTTGATTTAAATTAGCTAGTTTTCTTCGCTAGATATTGTGACTGACTATTGATAATGCAGCAGCAGTGAATGCTTCTATTCTGTGGGAGTGGAGAAAAAGAGAATGTGGTGGAACAAGGTGCAGAATTCAGTTTCATAAGAATATTTGCTTTTAAAGAAGGAAGCATGTTTCTAGCCCTTTATGGCTTGGATGATATGCCTGAAAGTATGAACAATGTCTGCTGAAATCTCAAAAGCCAGAGTTGTGGAGGGAGCTTCAACACCTTGCATAGCTCGTTATTCTAGTCATGACAGGTGTAATAATTGGAATAACTAATACAAAATAGAAGAGTACTGGTATTTTTCCTCCATGTGCATGCATATACCAGAGGCAAGTAAAAAGATCCAGCCTTTCTGGAGTAATTCATGCTAGTAATATTTTGAGTCTCTAGATTATTTATGAGTTGCCTAAATGGCTTATGAGCCCTAAATGGCCTCGGTCCAGTATACCTGAAGGAGCGTCTCCACCCCCATCGTTCTGCCCGGACACTGAGGTCCAGTACCGAGGGCCTTCTGATGGTTCCCTCGTTGCGAGAAGCCAAGTTGCAGGGAACCAGGCAGAGGGCCTTCTCGGTGGTGGCGCCCGTCCTATGGAACGCCCTCCCATCAGATGTCAAAGAGAAAAACAGCTACCAGATTTTTAGAAGACATCTGAAGGCAGCCCTGTTTAGGGAGGCTTTTAATGTTTAATTGTTTTATTTCATTTTTCTGTTGTAAGCCGCCCAGAGTGGCTGGGGAAACCCAGCCGGATGGGCGGGGTATAAATAATAAATTAGTATTATTATTATTTCATGTGACCTAAAAGCCATTGGTAGAGGACTGCATCTGCCAAATCAAATAATTGCTTAGACTTAAATGTGATACTGTTTAAATAAAGCAATCTGACCACTCAGGACAGGCATCCCCAAACTTCGGCCCTCCAGATGTTTTGGCCTACAACTCCCATGATCCCTAGCTAACAGGACCAGTGGTTGGGGAAGATGGGAATTGAAGTCCAAAACATCTGGAGGGCCGAAGTTTGGGGATGCCTGATTTAGGAAGGCCTATATGAGTGTACTAAGTTGGGTGCTGATACAGTTGAGGTAGTTTGGGAAACAAGGTCAACTTTGGCAAGTTTATGATGAGCTATGCTTTCTGTTGTAACACCTTTAAAGCTGTGCTCTCTCTCCTTGTTCACCCTAGTTGGATGGATTACCTGAAAATTCTCCAATCAATATTGTACAGACTCCAATTCCAATCACCACGTCTGTTCCTAAACGGGCAAAAAGTCAAAAAAAGAAAGCCCTGGCAGCAGCACTGGCTACAGCTCAAGAGTATTCCGAAATTAGCATGGAGCAGAGAAAACTCCAGGTCTGTTTTTTTTTTTAATGTTATAATCGTGATTGGCTGCATATTTAAATCAGGGACAGCCAGCTGGAAGGCTCCAGCCCTGGGTACAATCCCCAAAGCATTCATAATCCCCAAAGGAGCCTTGGTGAACCTATCAGAAAGTTCATACAGCCTCACTTGCAAGATGAATGTTCAAGTTGTACAATTTCCTAGAATTGCGTCTCTCCTTCTAGGTTTTGTATGTACTGCCTTGGCTATGCCTTTGTTGTTTGTTAAGCACAAAAACAGATTAAACACCAAGATCAGGCATCCCCAACCTTCAGTCCTCCAGATGTTTTGGACTACAATTCCCATCATCCCTGACCACTGGTCCTGTTAGCTAGGGATCATGGGAATTGTAGGCCAATACATCTGGAGGGCTGCAGGTTGGGGATGCATGACCAAGATAATGGAAAGTTTATAATGCCTGGTTTAAGTTATGCCTCTGGTCACTGGAGGTGAACTGTACTACTTTTATTCTGATTATAGGAAGCAGTTTCAAAAGCAGCTGGAAAGAAGAGCAAAACACCTGTGCAGTTGGACTTGGGGGATATGCTAGCTGCTCTTGAAAAACAGCAGCAAGCTATGAAAGCTCGCCAGATCACAAATACCAGGCCCCTTTCCTACACAGGTGGGTACATCTCACTTGGCTGGTTTTTATAGCTACCCACCTAAGGCTAACCTGTGGCTCTCCAAAATTTGTTGGACTGCAGCGGCAATCGGTCCCAACCAGTATGCCAAATGGTCGTGGATGATCAGAGTACGTTTTTGTTATTCAGTAAAGGTTCATACCATTCTGTGTGATGAATAAAGTCAGGTTGGCCGGCGTATATAATATTATATGTCAGGGTGGCATATTATAGTTATCTGGCTAACAGTGTTGTTGCAAGGATAAAATGCAAGCCTCCACAATTTCAAAAATGGTTTCTGTGTGGCAATCCTCCTTGAGTGTACAGTATGAGACTGGCTGTACAATTCTTTGGAAGCCAGCCAAAGGAAGGTTCCTTTCTGCTAGTACTTAAATTCCATCTAACAATTGAAATAACATAGTATTAATTTTAAGGTACATAACCACGTTTCTGTTTCCTTGCTGAGCTAAAGTGTTCCTGCAAAACAGTAGACTGAACCGAATACTAGTTTAAAGCCAGCTGGAAGCAGAATCGTTCCATTGTGTAACTTTCCTGTCATTGTTGTCTGTTTTTGTTTCCAATGAGAGGGAAAGGCTTTTGTAACAAGAACTGATAAGCCCGGTGTGGGTGGGTGTGGCTAATGTTGGTTTTCTTTCATTAGTAGGGGTTAGAATAATGGTTGTCTTGATTTCATTCAGTTGGCAGTGCTGCACCTTTTCATGCCAAAGAACCTGCCAACCGAAAATCCTTAACTAAAGGACAGCCGTCAGGGGGTTGTCTCAATCCTTTGGACTCCACTGCCCCAAAAGTGAAACGAGGAAAAGAAAGAGAGCTCTCAAAGCTGAAGCGTCCAACAGCACTTAAAAAGGTAAGCGGTCTCTAGAATGTTGTCTGTGGACATGGTGATCATGAATCCTAATGGCCCAGCTTATTATTATATATTATATATTATTATATATTATATTTTAATGAAAGCAGGAGACAGGATAAGTTTCCATTCATGAACATGATATATGATTCCCCTCCCACCCAGTTGATGGGAACAAGCAGAGCTCCAATGAAGCCAACCGGCCAATCAATACCTTGATGTCACTTATTTCTGGTCATCCCCAACAGATCCAAACTGTCTCAGTAAAAGTGCCCGATTCCAAAAAATGGTCTGCCTGCTCACAAAAACACAGTTCTCTTGATGAGCTGTTCTTCTCTTTGCCCCGCAGCATCTATTTCTGTGTTAATTCCCAGGGTTTGCCCATGCTGACTTGTGCTGTGGGCTGAGCTGCTGATCTAAGGGTTGCCTGCATTTAAGGTCATCTTTCTCATTCAGTGGCTTCTCTGCAAAGGCTGGTATGCTCTTAAGTCCAGTTGTGTTATTTCTAGCAGATGAAAAGTGGACATTTTACACCACAAAAAAGCTTAAAGTTTATATTTGCTTGTTTCTTTTCGGCAGCTCCCATGCATGCACAGCACAACACTGCCTCTGACTCCTCTGCACTCCAGCCCCGGGTCAGGCTTGACCTGGGAGTGCAGCTGCTGCAGCTGGGTGCAAGAAAGCTGCCTCAGGCTTCAATGAGGGAGCATGTCATGGGGGCGCCTGCTTGCACCCCCTCCGAAAAATGTGCCCGGGGCTATGGCCCAGTTATGATGTCTCGGGTGACCGGCTAACCCAGGCATCCCCAAACTGTGGTTGGCCTACAACTCCCATGATCCCTAGCTAACAGGACTAGTGGTTGGGGAAGATGGGAATTGTAGTCCAAAACATCTGGAGGGCCGAAGTTTGGGGATGCCTGGGCTAACCACATACTTTCTCTGTACCAGAGAGCATAAAACTGGTAATCACTATCCTGTTGTTAACTGTGTGATATGGCCAATAAAAGGGGCAACACACATTTAATGAAAACACAGCCTAAATGGCTTTCCTTTATGCTTATTTTGGGATTCTAAAAACTAGACCCTCCTTTTTCAAAGATTTTTGTCATGTCCCAGGTACGCTGAGATTGTTGAATCAGTTAATAATAAATACTGTTTTACACAATTTCTAAATATTAGCCATATCAATTTAAATACTTTATTATTGTTGCATCGTTTGGGGAGAAAAGTGTTTTTCAATTCTGAGTTATTTTCATATGTTGCTGTGTTGTTGTTGTTTTTATAAAAAAAAAGCATGCAAAAGGAAATTCAAAATTGCAATCATCAAGTATCCTGTTCTTGAAATAAAAGATTGCATGTGCCACTGAGGAAGAAAGCAAGATTTAAAATCATCTGGCAATTGAAATCACGATTTGCCCCAAATATTGGCAGTTAGATTTATTATTCTCTGGTTTGCAATAAGGATATAATTTTATAAATAATGTGGTTAATCTTTTCTTTTAAAGAACTATTTTGTTTTAGAATATTTGATTATGTATATGCTAATCTTAGTAACATATTGTATATCATAATATATTCCCAACTTTTGCATTGTTTCTTAATTTTCTTTTGTCAAGGGTAATCTTCTTTTCTTGTGGTGTTTATAAAAATACAATTTTTTTCCACACACTTCTGAAAAATGACTTGCCCTTACGAACAAAACATCCACATTAAATTTCCTATCCCTTTTTCTACAAAGCAGCAAGCTTATTTGTAGAAGAAATTAGCACTGCTCACATTATCCTAAAGTGTCTCTCCACCCCACCCCACCCAGATCATCCTGAAAGAAAGAGAAGAAAAAAAGGGGCGCTTATCTGTAGATCATAGTCTTCTGGGAGCTGATGAAGAACAAGAGGTGAATCTGACTCCAAATCTGTCAGAAGAAGTAGCATCTCCAGAAGGTCAGAACTCTAAAGATTAAACTGAAATATCTGTCTAGATACAGTAATATGCTTTACAGTATTCCCTGTGTGCATGTGTGTGCCCTTGAACATTATTACTTTTTTGTAAATTTAAGTAGAGTTACTAAATCAGGAGCTCTCTGTCTTGCCTATGGAATTTGGACTAGAAGGAGTAAGCTTTGTGCATGTTTTTAATCTAAACTGTAAATATAATGTCACTCCAGAAGCTATTTTAGCCTTTCAAGAGCAGTAGGAGTCTGTGGAGGGGCAGCTGAAGAGCCTCTATAGCAGGCTTCCTCAACCTTGGCCCTCCAGATGTTTTGAGACTACAATTCCCATCATGACGTGGCATCCTCAACATCTCAGCCTATAAGTTTTTAAAATTGCCTTGATAGTTTATTGCTATTGCTGTACTTTAATATTCTTTTCTCCAACCGAAAACAAAACGAAACAAAAAAAAAACCCAGCACAGCAACCGCATGGTGTCAGTGCACCATTGTTTCGATGCACAAAAGCTGGATCTGTCAGATTATACTATTGGCTAGTCTGGTTTACAGTGTTGGGTTCTTTTGAAAGTGTTATGGTGGCATGAAGGAATGATAGGTTCCAGTGATCCACGCAGTTGCTGTTTTTGACTTTATTATTTTCCTGTTACAGAAACTGGCTTGAGTGTGCCGAGTGACACCTCACTCTCTCCGGCAAGCCAAAATTCTCCTTACTGCATGACTCCAGTATCCCAAGGCTCACCTGCCAGTTCTGGAATAGGTAGCCCAATGGCTTCTTCAACCATCACGAAGATTCATAGCAAGAGATTCCGGGAGTAAGGGCTGTTTTTAAAAACTAACCTTCCGCATCACTAGTCCAATAAAATGTGTATTGCAGAGCAAGTAGAATGATAGAATTGTAGAGTTGGAAAGGGTCACGAAGTTCACCTAGTCCAGCCCCTTGCAATGCAGGGATCTTTTTAAATGCAGGAATGGCTTTAAAACCAGCACCATAATTTTGCCTTGGAAACAATTAGCCCAAGGCAGTTGTGCTAAGATAAGAGGTATTCATTCTCCATGGCCCTAGAAATATGCAGCAGGAATTTGCACTAGCTGCAACTTCTGAATAGTGTTTAAAAGCCAGTCATATGTAATATTTCAAATTACCAAGCACAGGTAATAGAGACCAGAGCTCCATCAGCGAAGAAGAGGGTCCAGTTGGCTTACCAGCTATTCCTGGATTCCTGTGATATTTTGTCCTTTCACACAGCACTTGTAAATTACATTTGTACATGTTCCCAGATGCTTTCATCATCTTGCCATTGAAAAACAAAATGAGCAAAACTATTTTCAAGTGACGTGGGAAAAGTATGGAAGACCTACATTCAAGGCAGCCTAGTAAAGAACCCCAAGGAAGTTACTAACCTCCAAAATACTTTATTACCCTGCTGGTGGCTCACAGAGGAGAGACAGATTGCTCAGTTCTTTCTCCATTCTATCTTTTGTGTGGAGTCAAAAGGAGAAATGGAGTGCTTGGTCATCATTAACTTGCTCGCAGTTCCTTATTTCCTGTGGCTACCAGGTGACAAATGAAATACAGGGCTGACCAAAGAGCAAATGTGGTGGCTTGAAATTGCTTTTTAAACATTCATAAGCTGTGGTTGGAGCTTAAGTAACACAGAGATATACTACTTTGCCAGGGCTTTTTTTCCTATAAAAAAGAGGTGGTGGAACTTGCTGAGGTTTTTAAGGGGAGCACCCCACCCAAAGCTGTTGAGCTTTTTCCAGCTGAAAAAAGCCCTGCTACTTGCAGTGCAGATAGAAAGGCTTTAAGTGGTCTAGCAATAAAACCCTGGAAGACCAGGGTTCAAATCTGGATTTGTCCATGAAGCTCCCTGAGCCGGGCATAATCTCTCAGCCTAGCCTACCTCTCACATGGTTGGTGAAAGAAAATAAAATGATGAAGGGGAGAACCATGTGCACCACCATAAGCTTATTGAAAGATAGGTGAGTTATACATGCAATAATTAAAACAAAATAAATTTAAAGCTTTGGGCTACTTAGCAGATTAAAGTACCTGGGTATTTTAACACAAGCTCTTCTCTCCTATAGAGGGATGAGCCAAAGGATTTCAGAAAAGTGTAAAAACCCTTGAGGAAAGGATAGTGAAAGCAGTTTGGTCTTCCTGAACTTTGTCTTATTGTATCCCCTCTGAATTTACAGGTACTGTAATCAAGTTCTAAGCAAAGAAATAGATGAGTGTGTGACCCTCCTGTTACAAGAGCTTGTCAGCTTCCAAGAACGAATTTACCAAAAGGACCCCATGAGAGCAAAAGCAAAGAGGAGGCTTGTGATGGGTTTACGCGAGGTTACAAAACACATGAAGTTAAACAAGATCAAGTGTGTTATTATTTCTCCAAACTGTGAGAAAATCCAGTCAAAAGGTATTAATGATTATCTCTGGTGGACCACCACCTCTTACAGCTTTGGTCCGGTTCTCTGCTTCAACACAGAATCATTTTTGTTTCTTTTTGCCTATGCTGTTCTTTATTCTACAGGGCACTGAGGGACTTTCAAAGAACTGTGTGCAGAGCACCATGTGCACGCTGGGGCTTTTCTGTCTCCCTTTCCTCCTGCAGTTCCTTTCACCCCTTGAGAAGCCACTGCTGAGGAATGCAGAATGATTTTCTGTGTGGCACAGACCCTGCCGATGGGGCTGGGGTTGTGGGGAGAAGACTTGAGCGGGTGTCATGACATGCACACACTTTTTATGCACTTTCTACTTGCACAGGAGGAGGGATTGCAACCTGGCTCTCACATAACGTGAGGCCAAAACTGGCTTAGCACAAATGAGTACCGTACATGTGTGGGCTTCCAGAGAGGAGATAATGGCTGCTTTGCTTCTCTCCTCTAGTTGTTCTGCTGCTGCACTAAGGCATAGTCTGGCTTAGCATGTTGTTTGAACTTGGGCTTATGGTTTAGTGCACTCCAGACAAATTGCGAACTGTAACCAAGGTTAGTCTTTTGGCTTAAAGCTTGTGGACTTTCTGGGAGCGCTGAACCACAGGCCTGGTTCAGACAATATGCTAAGCCAGTGAAAGTTCAGTGCAGCACTGCAGTCACACATCTGCTCATTCGTGATTGAGCAACATCTGCTCATTCGTGGTTTGGCTTGGCATTGTCCTGACAAGGGCTTTATATTTTAATTGAACTTCCTGTCTAAGGCCTTTAGACTTTTTCTTTAGAACCTTGTCTTACTGATAAAAATAAGTTGGCTTAAAGTAGCAATTTAGCCATCATTTTATCCTTACGTATGTAGCATCTTAAAACTGGCAAATTATATTTAATTATATGACTGAATTTTGAGCTGCAGCCAGTACCAACTTCCTGACTCATGTGCCTGTGTCCTGCAGGTTTTTGTGACATCCACATTTTGTGTGTGTGTGTGTGTGTGCTCTTAAACCTGAGCTGTTTGCCTAAAATGCAGAATGTGTAAAAGATTTTTATAGTTCATCATCCTGTGCTGTATGTGCTGCATTGATACAGTTTTCATTGGTTGGAAATGTGTAGTTGGACATAAGCATTTGATTATTGATGTAAAGTTAGCAGACTTTAAACTAGTTATGAGGAAGTTCTTCACATTTTAATCTTCTGTTGTTCTCCCGGCATGTACCAAGGTGGACTGGATGAAGCTCTGTACAACGTAATAGCCATGGCACGGGAACAAGAAATCCCCTTTGTCTTTGCCCTGGGTCGTAAAGCTCTTGGTCGCTGTGTGAACAAGCTAGTTCCTGTTAGTGTGGTCGGAATATTCAATTATTCAGGTGCTGAGGTAAGAGCATATAAATCAACTCTGCCACTATGGTGTGAATCCTTCCTGTTTCACTGCGTTCCTAAGCTTATTCATAATGGTGCCTGACCTGTGCCACATACCCTATTACTGAGCTTTGTATGTGTTGCGTTCTCCACATCTTTGAAGTAACCCAGATCAAATCCTCCTCTTTGCACACATCCATGCATCCCAAAACGTGAAGAGGACTGCCTACCCATCAAATGTGATACACAAGAACCATGAGAGTAGAGTCAGGCTCCTGCTTTCAAATGAGCACTCTTGCAGGAATCTGATTGGTTCCTTCACAAAATTTCAAAGAATGACAGGAAATGAGCTTGGAAAAGCAGCAGGCTAAAAATACACTAAACACACTTACCCATTTTTGACACGTGAATATGGGCCATATCTGATATTAAATGTGTGTCTTTTTTTCTCTTAATTGGAAGAGAAATTGGAGTGAGAGCCAAAAATCTCATCTTCATTAAATATTAAGGAAAGTGGCTCACAATGTTTTTACAAAACGTAAGTGTCATATTCACTAGGGAGTGTTCTGTTAAGTAAAATGATGCTTCTATTTTGTACTAAGCTACACCATGCAGTGGAACACACATACCCCTGCCCCCCCAAATTTCAAACCACTCTTTCTAATTCAAATGTAAGGATCTTATTTGATCTACATTTTATTCCCATGCCTAATTTTAATTGGCATGTAGAATTTTAGCTGGTGCAGAACTAGAATGCCTTTTTGCTATCACTGTAATGAATTTCTTCAGCCAAGTGATACCCTTATGTGGCTAGGATCTAGGGATGAATGGTTTAGTCTGTTTCCAGTCCATGGTAATTTAACAAGTGTTTACAAGCCAGTTTCATTCTGTTTCTGCATTAAGCTGCAATTTTAGATTTGTGTGTGTGTGTAAACATAGATTATAACAGCATATGCATGTCTAAATATGGGTGGTATTCAGCTAAAGTTTACTCAGAGTAGACCCATTTAAATTAATGAACCTAAATTAGGTCCATTAATTTCAGTGGTTCCACTCTGAGTAAACCTTACCTGAATACCTCCCACTTAATTCTAAATTACATTTGTAATGCATTTTATTACATTTTGGCATTTTGGGTGACTTACAACCCCAAATCTTGGGATACAAAACAGCAAAATCCGGACTATAATTATGTTCCATTCCATAAGTTAGTGTCAGTTTGTATCAGCATTCCAAGAAATCAGATTCCTCAAACATCCCTCAAAGACCATTGTCTATGCCTTTAGCTAGTGTGCAGTTCTTTCTCACAACTTGATCCGCAATCCCTCTGGATCTATAAACTTGAGGCTCTGTAGATAAGGTTACTACTATTTCAGCTATCTCCTTCTGAACTACCGTGGTACAGTCTTTGGGTCGCAGAATGAGAGGCTCGTTGGTTTCCTTCCTCGGATTCCCTAGGCACCTGTATTATTATAATGCAATGCCTTGTTTCAAGACAACTTGTGACACTAGAGTGTCCGGCCTTGAAAGCAGGGGACCTTCCAATTAAGAGATACACATAACAGGGTGGCCTCTTGGGGTAGCTTTAATCTCTTGCTGGGGTCTTTGTCTTTTAGAACCTCTTCAACAAATTGGTGTCACTGACAGAGGAGGCTAGGAAAGCGTATCGAGACATGGTTGCAGCAATGGAGCAGGAGCAGGAAGAGGCCTTGAAGAACATTAAGAAGGTGCCCCACCACATGGGGCATTCTCGGAATCCTTCTGCAGCAAGTGCAATTTCATTCTGCAGTGTTATTTCGGAGCCCATTTCAGAAGTGAATGAGAAAGAGTACGGTGAGTGCATTTTCAAAACAATGCTTATGTAGCAGCATCGTACTGAGTGAGTTAGCTGTCAACTTCTTTCCTTTCCCTCTTTAATGTTGGTGATCTGCTTATTTTATGATTTTGAAGCAAAATTTGGGGTTTTTTGCCCCTCTGGCAGATTGGCTGGTGGCTTTGGGGGGGGTTGCCTCATTTTTTGTAGCCTCACACTCCAAATTGAGGCACCTGGATTGTCTGACTAAACAGGAGTTGCTTACTGGTGTGAGATACTCAATTTGCTCCTCCACTCTTCTTGTGGCACGCTGGTTTGGATGACAAGATTAGTGTGTAGGGGTTTTATTTTTTGACGTGGAAGTGAATCAACATGTGCGGGATGATACCTTGCAAGCAGAATGATATACTAGATGGTCTCTACACTCAACCCAGCCATAGATGTGGATATTCCTGTAAATGTAAGTTTGTTTGATGTGACTGACTTAAAAGAAAAACCCCTTACTCCAAAGTAATGCAGCCCTGTGAAATAGGCCTCAGCTCATTATCGGAACATATGTTCTTCTTGCAGAAGCTCCTTACTAGTTGTTGCGAGAAAAATGCTGGGAATCAAGTGGTAAAGCCCACCTGTGTTTAAATAAAATTAGGAACATAGGAAGCTGCCTCATACTGAATCAGATAATTGGTCCCTCCAAATCAGTATTGTCTACACCAGGCATCCCCAAACTTCGGCCCTCCAGATGTTTTGGACTACAATTCCCATCTTCCCCGACCACTGGTCCTGTTAGCTAGGGATCATGGGAGTTGTAGGCCAAAACATCTGGAGGGCCGCAGTTTGGGGGTGCCTGGTCTACACTGACTGGCAGCAGCTCGTTGGGATTTCCAGCAGGATTCTATCGCAGTCCTTTATGCAGATACGAGGATCAAACCTGGGAACTCCCAGACACAGTTCTGTTCACTGGAACAATACTTAGAATGGCTTTTTCATTTCTCTCTCTCTCTCTCTCTCTCTCTCTCTCTCTCTCTCTCTCTCTCTCTCTCTCACACACACACACACACACACACACACACACACAGAGAGAGAGAGAGAGAGAGAGAGCAAAGTTTGGTTTTCTATGGAGAGCTGTTTTTCATTTAATTGATTCTTAAACAACTTTAAAGCACTTAACTGGAAGCCTGCATGCATCCCAATATTTTACAGTGTTAATGTTAGGCAGCTAGCAGTGGTGCTTAGAACATAACCTGTGTTCTATACTTCCTTCTCATGGCAACACATCTGACTGCAATTTCTGTTTTTTTGCCATTATCTCTTCCCCACCCTACCTTACCCCAAGATTGATGTAGCTGAATTGGGGGGGAGGGACCATTTCTCTGATACCCCCTGAGAAAAGTTCAAAAATTGTACTTCGTTTTTGTGTGAGGGTGAGTGGAAAGTGTGTGTGTAACAACTGTTTAAAAAAAGAACAAAACCACACCTCTTTCTTGCGTGTCAGCCATTCCCAATCTTGTCTGCATTTCTTCCCCTCCCCAGAAACAAATTGGAGGAACATGGTGGAAACATCAGATGGACTGGAAACTTCTGAAAACGAAAGAGAGGCCTCTTGTAAGGTTGCTGCTCCAGAAAAGCCCGACAGCAGTAAGGCTGTTGCTAATAAGCAGCTGTCTCTAGCCACTGCTGGGGTGGTTGTGGTCACAACTCATGGGAAAGCACTTGGTGGCAAGGAAGAACCCAAACCAGAAGACAATCTGGAATGGGCCTCGCAGCAAAGCACAGATACGGGATCTTTGGATGGCAGTTGCAGGGATATTTTGAACTCCTCCATGACCAGTACAACCAGTACCCTTGTCCCAGGAATGCTTGAAGAAGAGGAGGATGAGGATGAGGAAGAGGACGATGACTACACCCACGAACCTATATCTGAAGAAGTTCAGCTCAACAGCAGAATTGAATCTTGGGTCTCGGAGACTCAGCGGACTATGGAAACGCTTCAGCTTGGGAAGAGCCTTAGCAGTGCAGAGGACGAGAATGTTGAGCAAAGTGGTGAGGAGGAGGAAGCCGAAACTCCCGAGCAAGTGGATTCGGTCGTCGACAGTGAGGAATGGACAGTGGATAAGCATGCAAGTAAAGCCCAGCAGAAGCCTTCAGTCTGCAGTTCCCTGGAGACGAAGCATACAGACTCAAACTATATACCATAAACTCGAGCACAAACTCAGGAAACATTACTATTTTAAAAACTAACTGTTGTAAGGATTTCAGCCATTGCTTTGTGTGCTTCATCTCAGCATTTTGCACTGTGTAACGTTTAATATGCATATTTAATTCACAACATAAATATTTTTTGTCTTTATTACTTTTTCCATTAAGAGCTAGAGTGTATGTGCATGTGTGTAATGACTATTTATATCCTCCTCAGAACAGATTATGTGTGTTGAAACTGTCAGTAGGCATCTTTTTGTACGAGAAAACTATTTGCAAATGACCATTTTTATGCAAAATTATTCTCAAACTATAACTCAAAAGTTCTTACACTTTCTAGCCTGGCAATAGTGACCAATATTTGCTTTGTCATTATATTACCTAATATTATTTGACCACATCTTAGTGTACTAGAATTTTGGCCGGAAGGAATCTTTCCAGGGGCTTTTATCCTTGCAGATAAGAGTTAGAAAGATGCATATTAGTAAGTAACATAACTCCAAACCTCTTCTTACTGGCCTCAGGATATGCCTCTCAGAAATATACTCTTGAAATCCTGGTTATAACCATTTAAAACAATTTTGCAAGGCACCTTCGGAAAGAAAAATCTTATTTCCATTTCGATTCACTATCATTGTCACTGTGCCTGAAGCACTGTCACAAGGGGACCCATTAATCACAGCTACTTTTCCTTGTTGGGTTTTGTTAACTTTACTGTTTGCGGTTTTCACTTATCTCAGGAATGCTAATATAAATTTATAAATGCAGACACCGAATTGGATATTGATCATTCAGCAGAAAGTAAGATGGGCCATTGAGGCTCAATTTATTCGGGTAAAAGAGGGGAAAGTTGTGCATGCAATGCTCCTGATCACCTCTTATGTTTTTAGCTTGGGGTCAGTCATAAAAGTTGGTTCTTGTTGATGTGAACTCTTCTGTAACAGGAGGAGTTCATAATAGTGAGCAGGCAGAATTTATTTAGGTTGGTGGGAAATCAGTTGATTTAGTGGGAGAAAGTCAGGCTGCTTTGCTATTAACATAAAAAAAAGGCTTGTCTAACTTCTGCATGCTCTGCATCAAACTTTTGTCCATTGCAGAACATCGAATTGTACCCAGCTAAGCTGCATGGGAAAAAAAGAAATCTTTAATGGTGAATGTAGAAGGGTTGTATACTCATTGGTAGTGCGAAAAGATATGCTTTATGAAAACATGGACTTCCAACGATTATTGAAGTATTTCACAGGTTGTTCTCTTAATTATTGGGACCAATAGTTTCAGCATCTTCATAACTAGCTTATTATATTGTACGGACAAAAATCTAATACAGTGTCTTAAAATCTCATATTGTCCATCATGGAATGTAGCAGAATAAGCCGGTTTGAGTATTTGTGCAAGAAGCTCTTTGGAATATATGGCTCAGCACATGTTAGACAGAAAAAGTCTTGGGGTTCAGCTATGACAGGATGTGAGTAGTTCCCCCCCCCCCACGGGAGTGCAGAAGTTGACATTTCTCCACTCTACCCCTCCCCTCTCTAAGTGCTAGTAACTCATATTAGGTACCTTTTTTAAAAGGTTCGTCTTTTTTTCAGAACCTGCTTCATCCTATGGCAATATACATAAAAGCAAAGTACATAAGTATATCCACTTTTTCAGCTGTTGGTTTCAAATTCAGTCAAGGCATTCTTCCCAGTTTGCTACCAGGTGTGAAATTACCTGTCCAAAAATTGCAACAGGTCTCAGTGCAAACAAGACGTGAGTGTAAGGAAGCCACCCTTTATTTATTTTTAAAAAGAATGTTCATCCTGAAAAGTGGTAGCCGAGCCTCCAGGTGGAAATGGAATATCTCTGTATTTGTATGCTTGTGAGGTTATGTTAGCTTATATTTAATAAGGTTTTTTCTGGTGCAGTATAATAAGGTGTATGTGATTCTGTCATCTTCTGTAATGAGCATCTACATTCTGTTCCTTTTGATGAGTTACCTTATCTTTCAGTGCCACGATAGTTCCTATTTGTTTGGGTTTCTTAAGTAGCACAATTTCTATACTGGCATAAAAAGTAGATTTTTACGCACGGTCAAATGGTGTTTCTGCTTTCGTAAGTAGGTTCAAATTTAGGACATGTTCAGCAAATATCTGTGCTCTTTTAAAAACTTGTTTAGCAGATTTTACCAGAATTTGTGGAAGGAGATTAGGGTTGCAGGGTGGGGAAAGTGCACAATGAGCTAGATAGATCTTCCTTTGTTTGAAGTGACTATGTGATGAAGTATTAAACACTCCAGTATTTGGATAAAAATTAGCTTACCCTGGAAAATGGAATGCCTGGGTGAGCTAATGCACTTGAGCCTTTGGCAGTCCAAACACGATTTTAGGGTTTGTAGGCTGCTAATGCTGCTAATGCAAGTTTACGGTAGCCAGTAAACCCCATTTAACCTATTCCCTCTTTCCTCTGGATTAAATTTCAAACTGTATTTACAGACTAGAAGCTTGATCAGTGACTGGTGTGGTGTGGTGTTCTGCTATTTTTAACATGGAAGAAAAGGTCCTTTTGATTAATGCACTTGTGTGAATTTTGAACTCAGTACAAGACAGGGAGAGATACCTTGGAACGTTAATTGGGTGGGTGGATGTACACAGTATAGTTGAGTCCAGTTCAACTGGAAGTTGTTAAGTTTTAATAGCATGGAGCAAAAAGTATTGTTTGAAAAGCTGCTGTTTGCTGAAATTGTCATAATATTTTGTGTGTGTGTTATGTGCCAACTAATCAAGTTATTCAGTCAAGTTACCAGATTTTAATCACTAATTCAATAAGAAGACTTTTTTTAAAAAAAAAAAGTTGCAAAGCCATAAATGGAAATTGTACAGCTTTATATACCCAGAGCTGCCCAGCAGAAACAGTAAGAAAATGCCTAAACAATTAACACTTTTAAAAAATCAACTTAATGGCACAGCCCAATTAATGTTAATATGTGGTTAATGTATTTTTAAAAGACTATAATAAAGTAATGTCTGTTAATCTTTGATACCTTTACATTTGTAGTAACAGAATGTGGGTTTAAAATAGAAAATCATTATGAAATTACTTCATGAACAGGTTCTGTCTGTGTTTTCTTTTTCGAAGGATAATTGTTCTGTCTACCATACCTTTTTGAGTAATAACAGCTTTTGCACTATGTAAATACTAGTGGGGGTTCTTCCATAATGAATAAAAATGATTATAAAAAAAAGTAATGATGTGGTGTGCTTTTTTCACCAAGCTGTTAATGGTTGCTCTGTGTCAACATTATTGTGTAAAAACCCATTTTTGAAGGGGAGTTGGTTTTCCCAGCTCCCTGTATTCAACTGTGGTGGCTAAAATGAGCCATGCTGGCAGTGTGCCACAACTCCAGAATATTATTGCGTACAGTATGTACTGTCTCTGCCCTCGGTTTTCACTAGTCTATTGAGCTAGGAAGGAGTTAACATAGGCATGGAAGAGACACACAGAAGTGATCATCCTAGCAGTTGTGTTTCAGCTGTACTACAAATGTCCACCATATGCAATATCTGTGTTGTAGGTTGCCTGCTCATGAGTTAGAAATAGCCTCTCTTTTAGCCATATAAACTGGAAGGATGTTAGCAAGGAGTGGACTGGAGTGTATACAGTTGTAGGTTACTGAATGTACAGCGTATTCAACTTCAGATGCTGCAAAGTCATACTCTCTTCAGGTCATTAACTGAAGGGCCTGCAGCCAAGCTTCCACTTCCTGTGAGGAAATTTGTCAGCCACTCAAGTTTTTAATTTTTACTTAAGTGAATAAACAAATTAAGCTTATGCAGTTATTGCATGAATGCAAGAACTATTCCGCTTCCTCTGGATGAAAAACTGCCTTGGGCATGATGAAATACTGCTTGTTGTATATCATTGAGGTGATTTGCACATGTATATGCACCACTTTGATTTTTTCTGCTCTTGGTTACCCTACATTTTTCTGTTATTGCAGCAGGAGCGTGCAGGCCAACTTTTATTGAAAAGTGTTCCATCTGTGGTGACATTGGGCGGCAGGCAAGTGCTATATGCACTCACCCAGGGAAGGCTTTGCCTGGGCGGATTGCCCCACGGGAGTATTACAAACTGGAAGAAGTGGAATTAAGCAATTTAATATTCAGCATTTGCTTTTTTCACACTGTCACACACGGTTGATATTTTCCTTTTTTAGCTATCTATTGTGACCCCAAGGTCTTGCTCCTTGTCAGTCACTGCCAATTTAGACTTCATGAGCATATATGTGAAATTAATATTTTATGCCCTTTCCTGCAAAACTTTACACTTACAGTGGTCCCTCAACTTATGAATTACTCGACATTCGTAGGTTTCGACTTACAAATGGGACAAATGGCCACACGCTTACAATTTTTTCTACATCCGAACGGAAACCGTTGGCGGTTTTAAATGCGGTTTCCTCGACTTGCAAATTTTCCCAAATATTTTTTTCCCTATGGGAAACTGTGTTTCGACTTCCGAACTTTTCGACCTACGAATGTGCATTCGGAACGGATTAAGTTTGTAAGTCGAGAGGCCACTGTATTTACACTGAATTTGCCATTTTACTGCCCATTCGTTCAGACTGGAAATGTCCTTTTGGAGCTCTTCAGAATCCTTTTTTGTTTTGTTTTTTATTTCAACAACCCCAAACAGTTTAGTATCCTCAGCAAACATGGCCATTTCGTTGCTTTCCCCCACCCCACAATTCTAGATAGTTCATGAACAAGTTTATAAGCACAGGTCCCAATACTACAATAAGGGGAGTTCATGCTCACTGGGCACAATAAGGATTGGAGTCCCATCTACAAATTCCTTATCCATGTGACAAGAGGGTGGAGTTTGGTGTGAGAGTGCTGAATTGAAAGTTTTCAACAAAGTTTTCAATGGGAGATCGACATGTATATCTCAGATTACCACTGCCCCCTTGAAAGGGGGATGGGGGCTTAGGCGCCACATATGCTGAGGCCCATTTGCTTCCTTGCTCCCACAGCACAGGTACATAATTTCCTATCGGTGTGTAAAATTGTCTTTCAGGCGTCACTCCCTCTATCCATGTGTGTAGAGAATTGGAAAATGGTTTGGAGCAGCAGGAGACAGGGCCAGCCCTACCATTAGGCATAGCCAGAGGCGCTGACCTGGGCACAAGATTTGGGGTGGTAGTGATGATGCGTGACATTGGGAGGAGCCAAGGGGTGGAGCCAAACATGCCAGCACAGCTTCAATGGCCATTGGCGGCTCCTCAGCTGCCGCCGCCTATCACTACCACTGGCTGGGGGCTGCTTCCCCTGTCTTCCCCTTAATAGGGGGAAGGAGGAGCCACTGGCCACTGAAGCCATGCCACGCATGGCTCAAAAATCAACCACCTTTTCCTCCCTCTGCTGCTGGGAGCAGCTTCTCCCCTCCTGCCCCTCTTTAGCAGGAGGAGGTGTTAGCCATGGAAACTGCTCTGCGATTGGCCTCGTCTGCCCCCCTGATGGTTCCAAACATGGGGGGGGGGATATTAGGGGCTCCAGAAGAGCTGGTCCCCTAGGAGTTGGCACCTATGGGTGGTGGATGAGGAGTGGCAGCAGCAGCAGTCCCCCCTGCACATTCCCCTCTGTTAGACAAGAGTTGTGCCTGCCCCATAACCCTCAGGTGCAAGGGAGGGTGTTAATCTTCAGTGTTGAAGTGAGTTTCAGTTGTTAGTCCAGGCAGCTTCTGTATCTGGAATGGGGTAGGGCGCCATCTTGCCCTTTGCCTCAGGCAGCAAAATGTCTTGGGCGAAAGCTGGTAGTAGAGTGCATTCTTTACTTGCAAAAGATCTCAGGTCCCATCCCTGCTGTCTCCAGTTAGAAGGAAGAGGTAGACCTCTACCTTAGTCCCTGGAGAGCGGCTGCCTGTCAGAACAGACATTATTGGGCTAGATGGACAAATGGTCTTGCTTCGTATTAGGCCGTTTTTATGTTCGCTGTAGTTTTGTGCCTCCAAGCCAGGGCCTACCTTTAACGCCAACCAGTTAACTATTTTAATTGTGCAAGTTTCTCTTCCTCGCTACCACATGTAGCCTAGACAGGCCTTTTGACACAAGTTCCAGCCGTTTTGGATTTACTTGCCCCATTTTTTAAGCATATATTTGCAACCTTGCTCCCCCCCCACAACAATGAGCAGCTCCCCCCCCCAACAATGAGCAGCAAAGGGGGGGATGGCGGCTGCATTACTCGAGTGACCTGCCTTAGGTCAGACTGGTCCTCACTTGGGGTTTTCTGGGGTGTCAGTTGAAAAGCACTGTTCAGAGGAATCGGGGGAAGATAGGATGAAAAGCTGAGCTGGAAGCAGGTGCAAAAATTAAGAGCAGCTTGTGATTAGAAAGATGGGGAAAGGGGTGGTTTTGCGAGTTTATTCTGTAGGAAGGGAAGCTGGGAGAGGGTAGATGCACATGGCTGCGAAGAAGGCTGAGTGCTGGGCAGGAGGTCTTCCGGTAACAATAAATATTGCTGTTTATGCCAGCGAAAAGCTGGCCTCTGGTAGAAACTGATGCTATTTGTGCCTGAAAAGCAAGAACAGATGCCTTTTTGCACTAAAAAAGAAAGTCCCCATCTCCTTAGCAGGGGCGGTGGCACGTGCAATTCCAATCACGATTGCTTCCCTTTGAAATCCTTTCCCTTTCTTTTTTACTTCCACAAGTGATGCATTTTATATGAGCAGGGAATCTAACGTGATTCTGGACTTCTGCATCGAGCGATACCAGCACTGGCATCGGCACATGCCTCTCGCTTCCCTCTCCGCCCCTCACTCACAAGGCAGTGAATGTGACTGCGGTCTGTCTCACCCACACACTGAGAATTAACATGAGGAAGTGCATGTGACAGGAAGCATCCACTGCAGTTTAAAGCTCTCCTGTGGAAGAGGTCAATAAAGCCTATTGTTGCTCGGAATTTTTTTTTTTAAAAGCCTTTTGGAGAAGGCAGAGGAATTATTCCCTCTCTTTTAGACAAGCAAGTTGCAATCTTGTGGTATTTTGGTAGAAATCTGTTTGCAGGAAGGAGGGGTTCCAAACAAAAGCTAGGAAAGAGAGACTGCCCACTTCAGTGAAATCTGATACTTAGGTACCCGCTTTTCAAACCTTCCTTCTCCACAAGTACAGCCTAATAATTCCTTCAAAGTTCACCTTCCCCGCTCTTAAAATGGCAAAATCCTCTGATGCTAAGGGAAAGAAAAAGTGTGTAATAACAAGTATGAAATGCTAGCTACTGAAGAAATGACATACAAATTCAAACCTCTGTTGTTCCATAGTATAAAAACAAACCATATAGTATATACCGTATATTCTGGCGAATAAGACGAGCCCCAACTTTTCCAGTTAAAATATAGAGTTTGGGATATACTCGCCGTATAAGAAATACGACCCGGTGTATAAGACAACCCCCGACTTTTGAGAAGAAAGTACTGTAGTCTTATACCCAGGAATATACAGTACTTTGCATAATAAAATTCACTCCAACATCATTGCAACTGAAATGTGCAAAGGACAATAGCTAAAATAAACACAATCCTCTTATATACCTGGAGTTATAACTAATGGTAGTCCTACTCAAAGCAGACCCATTGAAATCAATGGGCACGGCTAACAGGTTCATTAATTTCAATAGGTCTACTCTTATTTGAACTATTAATTTGACAGTGTAAACAAAACAAAAAAACCAGTACAGCATTACCTCATGTGGTGCATTATACTTTTGGGTTTGTCAGATCAGTAGGTCAACTCTGTAGCAATCTCTTAAGAGGCCCCCACCCCCCACCCCGACTTTTTGCAATGTGAAAAGTGATAGAAAAATGCAATGGAAAGTGTGGACTAACAGTTGCTTGACGTAACCTAAACTTTGTATCAGCAAATCAGGATGAATGCTAGACCTCAGCCTGATTCTGAGGTGACGGAAAAGGGGAGGCTGATTCTTGCCCATGCATAGGGGTGGGCAGCTGGGTACACTTGCGCCAGGCCTTGGAGGGCCAAGCTGTCTTGGGGTCCAACCAGAAACCAGCTGCCTTTTTGTTTTGAGTTTATAACTTTATAAACTCAAAACAAAAAGGCAAGACTCCCCTCCCTGGGCCTCAGAAAAGCTCTGCACGGGCCTCCTATGTTCTCTCTCCACTCACAGGCAATGTTCTATTTGTGCAGAAAACTCTGGTGTGTGTCTGCCTTAAATGTACCTTACTGCTCAGAAGAGTTGCATCCATTTTCCCCTCCCAATTTTGCCCCTGGCTCCACCCAGCACTGATTAAGGTGGCGCCTGGAATATTAACCATGAGGGAATGTGGCCCTCAGGCTGGAAAAGTTTCTCCAACCATGGCATACGCAGTGTAGTATCTGTGACTGGCAGGGCTTATGCGCCATTGCTAGCAAGGCAAGAACACTACGTAAACAAAATTATCCCCACAGAAATGGCTTGTTATATGGTTTCGGGGTGATCTTAAAGGTCTTCTATTTTTTAGCATAGCTGCAGTACGGCATCAGGTACATGGACTTAACATGAATAATTTTGGTAACCCGGAGCAGGCCAGGAGTAGCGTTAAGTGTTGCTGATGACACCAGGCACAGGGCAGGGGGAGTCCACAGAAAATACACAGGTATTGTCTTAAATCGGGCTTCCTCAACCTCGGCCCTCCAGGTGTTTTTGGCCTACAACTCCCATGATCCCTAGCGAATAGGACCAGTGGTCAGGGATGATGGGAATTGTAGTCTCAAAACACCTGGAGGGCCGAGGTTGAGGAAGCCTGTCTTAAAGCCTCAGAGGTTTATCTGGCTTTTCCATCCCACCCTCCACCCATGTTTCGTTCAGGCTCCATCTCATAATATGACACAGAAGGAGGAGTTCGTATGAAGAAGGTTCTGGAAGAATGTGCTTCAGAGAAACCTCAGCCCTAGTGGGAAACAGTGGCTTTGTTGGGATCTCTCTCTCTCTCTCTCTCTCTCCCTCCCCCCCCCCCCAATCTCTGCAAACCTTTCACCCGGCTGCATTATCCACCCTGCCAATATATATTACACATTCAGAAACAGAGGGATTAAATCAATGGCCCCTTTCCTGCCAGGACTTGGTACTGGGGGGATGCTCCTGTTATGGTTTTTCTGCATCAGATGCCACGTCCCTGCTTTTCCAGAGAGATGCAGAGTTGGGGAAACGATGGAAAAGCAATTTGAAATATCAGAGAGCCACAGGTAAGGCTGAGAACGATTACGATTGGAACGTGGGGGCCCTTTCAGCTACTTTCAGATGAATGCCTCAGGGTTTCAATCAACTACAGAGTTAGACCCATAGAAATCAATGAACAAAGTTAGCTGCGTCTATTCATTTCAATGGGCCTACACTAAGTAGGACAAGCCTTGAACACAACCCTCAGCCTTGTAAAGTTACTGGAGGGAAGTGGATAAAGTTGAGGGGTATTTGAGTGGGTAAATCAGGACCAACTTGCAACTTCGGCTTGCTTTTCAAATTTGAGGGGTGTGTGTGTGTGTGTGTGTGTGTGTGTGTGTGTGTAGAGATGGAGAGAGAGCTTTTTATTCATGCATTTCCACCTCCTTCTGCTAAGGCTGGTTTTTGTGTTCTTGCTCCCCCTGTTTTGATATAGAAAGCTATTTCTGATTGTGTTCTTTTTTTAAAAAAAAAACACCACAAAAGCCAGCTTTTAAAAACCTTGCTTCACATGTGCAGCACCCTGTGACTTACTAAGAGTGTGTTATTATGATGTGTCTCCTCCTCCACCACAGGCCCACACACTGGTGCCTCTAGATAGGGGAGTCTTCCTTTGATGTTTTTAAAATCTCCCTTTCATCATTGGGAAAGACGTGGCAAGGAAACTTCTTTGTTTTTAACAAAAAGCCCTCACATAGGAATTTATGGCATAGGGAATTGGTGCCTGTAAGGAAAGCCCAAGTTTTTTTGCCCTGATATCACGCGAACGCCTCATGGGGCATCCAGAATCACAGGACCCTCATGTTAAATGTCATGTAAATAAAAACTGGAGGGATCTGTTGTGATTTAGTTACAAGGGCCCAAGGCGCAGCATAGTGTGTGTGTGCCAGTGGGGCCATGGCCCCAGGCACACATTTTTTGAGGGGGCATGAACCAAGCACGCCCCCCCACAAGCACCCCCAGCACCCGCCCCCTGGGTGGATGGACAGGCCCTTCTTTGGGGGGGGGGGTCAGGTCGCTCCAGCAGTGTCGGTGGCTCCCTGGCCAGCGTGTGTGCATGCCCCCCACCCTGCATGCTTGCCCTTGCCCACCCCTGGCACCACCAACCAACGCTACGGCACTGTATGAGGGAGTACCCTTTGGGCTAGGCAAAGACTGGCATCCTTCAGCATGTCATCACGGCAGACAGAGCCAGTGGCAGTCAGATGTATGCCACATCTGTCTATGGTGTTTTCATGCGCACAAAGCAATGACAGTGTTGTGTGTCTGCGTTTGACATATTGATTGGCATGGCCAGGAGACCGAAGAATGAAGGAGGGTGCAGAGAGAGGGTCAGAGGCAGAGATTATAAGAGGGCACGAGAGGCCTGACCACATTCAAGGACTGTTGTACCAAATGGACCAATAATTATATTATGTTCATTACTACCACGGCTAGCACCGGCACCCTACATCTTTGGGCATCTGCCAGGGCCCCAACACCCTGGTGGGGGGGCTACTGCTGATTCCTCCCCTGGGTCCTTTAAAAAAAATGACTCAGTGCCTGGGAGGCCTCTCATCTCAGCCTTTTGATTGGACTCAGCTGGTGTTTTACGTGGCACTCCATAAACACATTAAGGAGATGGTGGTGATTTCTTGGGCCCTGAACACAGGACAGGTAGCTCGGAGTTTCCAGAGTGTGAGCTTTGCCTTCTGCCACCCAAAGTAGCCCGAAGGAAAGGCAAGAGGTCGCAGTGGAAGAAGGCAGAAGGTGCAATCTTGAGGCACTGCAAAAGCACTACAAGCCTCAGGTAAGAGTGTCACCCCTTTAAATGTCCTGCAACTCTGCTGTGGGACTGGGGGATATATATATATATATATATATATATATATATATATATATATATATATAGGCTAAAAATGGTTGAACTCACTGGGAAGACTCTGGTTTCCTCGTTGCTTCCTATGAGGTCTAGGTTTTCTTCTGTTAGGCTTGATCTCTATATCTGGTATATCTCTATATCGAGTCCAGTTGAAGGTAATATCGTCCCAGTCTTGCTACTTAGCATCATGAAGGCTCCTGGCTTGAGAGTCAGGATGTTGCAGGAAACTAACAGCAGAAAGCCTGAAGAGAAAGTGACTGGATTGCCCAGGAAATAGATGTTTGAACCTGGGTCACTACATCACCCCTGCTTTCATCAGCCACATTTCTGAACATCACCACATGTACACTGAAGCACACTGGGTTTTCTTTGACTGTCAATAGGTAGCAAGTGCTTGTGTTGGTTAGGCTTTCCCATGGTACTGACCTGAGGCTGAAGAAGTGTTTTGTGGGAAAGAGGCTGTCATGGGCTTAACTCTTTGCAAGTGATCATGGCTAATGAAACAATCTATGCCCTTTTAAACTGGGGGGTATCGTTTTTGTTCCTTATTACGGTATGTATGTTGTGTTTTTATATTGTAAATTGCTCTATGAACCTCAGGTGAAGGGCGGTAAAGAAATTAACAACAACAACAACAACAACAACAACAACAACAACAACAACAACACATGCCCATTGCACACCCCATGCTGGTTCTATACTTGTTCCTGTAAGGTCTTGGAGATCTGTTGCCAGTCAGAGTGGACAACACTGAGCTAGATGGACAAATGGCTGCCTTGCACCAAATCAGATTTCTATCAGATATAGAATAAAAGTGTGCAAAGTAAGTATATGTTTTTCACCATTTTTGTATTTTGGCCACTAATTTCGTTTTTTTCTCTCTAGTACAGAATTCAGATTATTGTTTTTAAGTGTAATATGCACATCCTTTCTAATAACCATTTGTAATAACCGTTAAATCATTGGGTCAACGCGGGTGGCGCTGTGGGTTAAACCACTGAGCCTAGGGCTTGCCGATCAGAAGGTCGGCGGTTCGAATCCCCGCAACGGGGTGAGCTCCCGTTGTTCGGTCCCAGCTCCTGCCAACCTAGCAGTTTGAAAGCACATCAAAGTGCAAGTAGATAAATAGGTACCACTCCGGCGGGAAGGTAAACGGCGTTTCTGTGTGCTGCTCTGGTTCACCAGAAGCGGCTTTGTCATGCTGGCCACATGACCTGGAAGCTGTACGCTGGCTCCCTCAGCCAATAACGCGAGATGAGCGCCGCAACCCCAGAGTCGGTCACGACTGGACCTAATGGTCAGGGGTCCCTTTACCTTTACCTTACAGAATTCAGATTATTGTTTTTAAGTGTAATATGCACATCCTTTGTAATAACCATTAAATCATTGGGTCAGCCCCACTGCTTAATGCAGTTTTGTGTTCCTTACTAATGGCTAAGACTGCTAGCAATTTCGGTGGACGCAATGTGCTTTATTGCACTGCCGACTCAGCCTCACCTCCGGTGTGTGCTCAGTCCTTTGCAGTTTTTCTCATGTCTTCAGAGTAAATTTGATAGGCACAGGAAGTGTCATTAGATATTGAACCGAGAGTCAACAAAAAGGAACTCTGCTTCTAAAAATGGTACATCACTATCTCTCTCCCCCCCCCCAATTTTATACCATATGAACTAACACTGGTTGGAAAAGATGTTTGCTTGTTTCTTTCTCTACTAGCCTTCTCATGCTGCATTGCAGAAATAACAGCACATACACACACACGTTTCTTCTCAACAGGAAAAAAAATGAATTGCACACATTGGCAGTGTAATTATTGATGTCTTCATCCATTCACTGCCTACCAGAACATTAAGAATTCCCCCCATCACTAAAAGTCACATTCTGCATGGCTACTAGTTTAGTGTATTTATGGTGCATGAGTCACTGAGCTTTCTCCTGATTGGCTGAAAATTAAACACCCCTGGGACTGTCAGTCAGTTACAGCCATTCTCAGCTTCATTCACAGATTTATTTCGCTTGCACACAGGGAAATTCATTCAGAAAACTTCATTCATAAAAACTGCAACATTCTCTTTCTTTTAATCTTCCATACAAATAAGCTACCATGACCTGGCTACTGAGGAAAACCTACGGATGACTCGAAAGGCTGCTGGAGATGCTTCACTGTAATGTTTCCACTGACTGATGATGAATCTGAAGTCCAATTGTGCCGGATCATAAATCTACGAGGAGTATTTTGCTTATTGTGGTGCTAAAGGATATTTCAAGAATTACCAGGGTTTTACTGAGAGAAACTGAGTTTCATCTGCAGAATTATTTAACATGGGATCTTTTCACCTACATTTCTGTGAATTAAGAATTTTTAAAATTGCATTTTTTTCCCGACAGAGAAATTCAGCATTAATATGCTAATGAACAATCTCCTTTCAATGCTGCTGTTCTAGGAAAGGTAGAAATTTAAACTCTCTTGTGCTGTTTTGGTATGAAATAGTGTTTTGCTTTCTCATTTTGAATATATTTAGATAAAATTAATTGCAGCCAGGGTTTGACTATTGCTAAAATGGGGCTATGGTAGTGAGAGGTCAAAGCAGAGCTCTTCAGAATAAACAGTTGTAGCTTTCTCTGGTTTATCTGCATGCATGTGTGTGTGTAAATTTAATTCAGATTTAATTCCAAATAGCCATATGTCCAGACAGAGCGAGGCTCAGTTTATTAAAAGGAAGAAGTCACTTGGGAACCTGACGAGGACACCAGTGACAACCAAATCTGCTCTTTTCTTCTTTCTTTTCAAAATAGTTCTGGTTTGCCTAATTCCATATTTCTTTCTCTTATTTATAAAAAGGCGGCCGATTTAGAGAAGGGTGGGGTAGGGAAAGAGAACCCGGTTGCAGAACTTTGAAGGCTATGAGAGAACGCATTCCACACAGCCTCGGCGGACACATACTATATGTAGGACTGTTGAGAGACCTAGGAATGCTTCACAGGGCTAAGTACAGTCGTTTTAAAAATGAATCCCTCACATCACTGGAGGAAGATGTGCAGAGCCGTCCTTTGCACCTTAAAGGCTCTTCGTCTTCTCATTCCTCGACGCCTAACATGCCCATTGAAGATGTCACCATAGGGACGCCGGACAGCTCTGTCGCTCTGTGCACCTTGATCCCTCGGATTGCTAATATCAAGGTGGCCAACCCTTCCACCCTACCAAGCTTCAAGAACTTCTGCCTACGGACTAAGGAGGTTCCAAGAATTAAGCTCACAGAATGCCAAACCGTCCCGAGCAGCCCAACCTTGCCAGAAATCAATTTAACCAGCTGCCTGACTGCTTCTTATTCCCGGGGAAACCCAGACAGGCCAACAAAGGCCAAAACAAATATCCAAGAGGACAGTTTCTTGTCTGGTTCTGAAGAATCAGCTTTCATATCTAAACAGGAAAAAGACCTTAGGCAGAAGGGTGAATCCAGTTTGGAGACGGGGATATCATACACCGTCCAAGTAAGTTGCTTCTTAAAATGTCTCTTTCCCCCCCTAGTTTTTGACATGGTAGATTACCTGCTATTAAGAATTTAACAGCAAGACCAACTTGGGAATTATGTGGGGTGCTAAAGAGCATTGAAAGCACTTCAGTTAAAATGATCCCAATCCTTGCAGCTGTGCAAAACAAGACAAAATGCCAGTATTATTATCCTCATGCTGCAGATGAGGCTCACTAGGTAGCTTCTTTAAGACCATTTTGTGATGTGAGTTAGTGATATTTGATTTCAGGATTTCCTAGTTTATGGCTCACTGGGTAGCTTTTATCCTGTGCCAGTATATAACCCACCTCGTCTTAAAGGTCTAGGTTGGATTGCAACAGAAAAGCTAGGCAGAGAACCATGCAACACTGAAAACATTTTTTCTCTCATATGGTGGTAAAAGAAATTCTGAACTCCCTTTTGGGCTGTGTGTACTCACATGTAGGGAAGCAGACTAGAGTTATTTTTAAATCAGGTATGCATATGTCTCAGCTGCGTACACGCTACACAGCATGTGCAAAGCACATTGTCTTTCAGATAAGACTGGGGCACTGTAGTTTCTTAAGGGCTGCTGGGAATTACGACGGTGTGTGGTTAAAAACAACAACAACAGTGCCCAAATTTCTTTGAGGGGAGGAAAGAATGTGCTTTAAAGGTATAGTGTGAACATTTTATGTATGTTTTATATTTGAGATGTGCGTGGAAATGTGACAAACGGTGTGTCATGTGAGAAAACAGTCTCAAGGTAATGATGCATGACGACCTAAGCCGTGAGTGCTCTGAGGTTTGCTGATTTTAAGACATAGTACAAGGTGTTCCTGGTGCACACTAGATCAACCTGTCATCTGACTTGACCTCCATTCTGCATAGTGGTATGGGCTCAGCCCAGAAGAAGAGAATAAATTTGTGGATACGGATGTGGAGCCACTTGGAGGAGTGCCAGAGGAAACCCCCAAAATCTACAACACTACAACTACTGGACACTCAGCCATAGCTAAAAGGGTTTCCTGGGAAGAGGGGCATAAGCAGGGATGGGGGGAGCTTGTGCTCCACTAGATGTTTTGGACTTCAACTCCCATCATCCCTGACCTTTGGCCAAGCTGCCTAAGGCTAATGGGAGATGGAGTTCAACAACATCTGTAGGGCCACAGTTTCCTTATACCCAGCATAAGGGAGGGAGGAAGAAGATTGCAGAGGGGGTCATAGAAAAGCTGTTGTTCGAAAATGACTCATGAGTCCAGGACTTCTCAAACATTTTGAAGTGGAACCAAGCTGTAAATTGACTTTACTGGACCCACTTGTAAACTACCTACCTGTAACTATCTCTACCTTGCGAGCCCTACTTTCCCCCTTTATAACACTAAACAGGAATATCATGTAAAATGCTTGGGACTGAGAAAGTTTGTATTTAATTTTCAATTTTAATAGAGAACGTAGCGTGTTCCCCTGTTTGGATATTTCTAATCCACATTTATCGTTTTTGCGGGGGGGCAGGAGGCAAATAACATGGGTATTAGGCAACTAGGTTTTACTCTGAGTAGGCCCATTGGAAGTAGACATGCCTACTTTGAGTATGAGTAAGACTGATTAGAACCCTATATATTTAAATAAAATTTAAGGATGGTATTATACATGAAGCTAAGGATGGAGTAAGAGGGTCGCTTCCTTCTGAAAGAAAAATGGCATTGAAATAAGGGAAATAAGGAGGCAATATCCTGATTGTCCAGCCTGCTTAGGAGCAGATCGGGACCCACAGCTTAAGAATCACTGTGTTTCTCGGACTGCCAGAGAACTGGCATATCCAACATTTTATCATTAACCCAGAAGATGAAGCCCTCAGCTCAGATCTCCCAGTATCTTTTCCCTGCCTAGAATAAATGAAAATTACAAAACAAAACATATGCCCCAGAACAACTGTCCCAGTTGTGCAGGCTTGTATGGTCAAAGATGTACAAGCTTCCATTTTTATTTTTTCAAGTCAGTTTCATGGCAAATACCTAAAGATCAAATGATTTGTATTGTCATCCCTGTGTTTACCATGCAGTTGGGTTACATTCCATCTTTTTGTATAAAATGCATTCGGGACAGCTTGGGCATGTTATGCAGCTGATGGCTGCACAGCTTGCGACGTGCTGAGCAAAATGTTGATGTGTGATGTCCTTCCATGCGCTCTGCAACCCTTATGTTCTTGCAGACCCCCAGCTAGCGACAAAAAGCAGGCATATTCACGAGCATAGGGAGCTGCCTTACTGAGTTGGACCATTGGTCCATTGAGCTTAGTAGAATTGTTTGCATGTAATGCCAGTGGCTCTTTAGAATTCCAGACAGGAGTATTTTCCCAGCCCAACCTGAGGGTGTCAGGGATTGAACTGGTGACCTTCTGCATCCAATACAGAAGTTTTCCACCCAAGGTATAGCCTTTCCCTTTCTGTTCCTAGTAGGCCCCCTTAGAATCATAGAATTGTAGAGTTGGAAGGGACTCCAAGGGTCAGCTGGTCCATTCCCTGCAGGTCAGTAATGAACATCCACATATCATATTCTTGCATTGCAGGGGGTTTGTAGATGATCCTCAGGGTCCCTTAAAACTCTATGATTCTATGTCGCCATCAGTCTAGCAGGAAGTTTGGGCTGACAAGGAAGGATGCCTGCACCGTGTTCCCAAGCAGCATCAACCTCATTGCAAGCCTTTTTGTTGTGAAGATGCTGTTTTGTCTCCTCTTCACCCTCTGTGATTGCCACAAAAACCACTGAATGCTATTGGGACTATCACACATTTGAACATGTTTTCACTTTAGGTTCTTAGCCCCCATTTCATTCTGCTTTATTTTATTTGTAGCAGAGCAAGATTCAGTTTTAGCAGGACTGGGTTTGGATTTTCGAGGTCCGGCTTTAGATCTCTCTGCTGAGCTCAGACTTTTGGGGGGGCAGCCCTGGTCCTGTCAGTATTTAACAGTACAACCCTATGCACGTCTACTCAGAAGTGGAGTGCCTCTGAATTCAGTGGGGCTTACTTGCAGGTAAGTGGGTACAGGACTGCAGCCTTAAAGATTCAATATCTTCATCATTTTGTAAAGCAGGAATACTCTTGAAACAGCTTTTAGGGGAAAATATTGTAGTGCAGTATAGGGAGCTAGGTCTGTTTTGGCTTCTGAATACAAATCAGGTTAAGACAACAAGATATGCCACTGGGCCGAATTCTGCTGACTAGCCTACAGAGCTTTGCATTTTCTGCTGTGCCTCAAAATGCACATCACTGGGATTTTCTTTAAAGGAAACACAGTGCCCAGATTAGCTAATCCTGACCTGGCAATAGGTTCCTCCCTTGATGGGGGAGAGTTAGATCCTGAGCAAAGCCTGCCCATCTGACTTAAAAGGGAAAAAAAATCAGACTGGAAAATGGATTCCACACAACATATTGGCCCCAATCCAGAGATCTTCATGGATTGCCTTCCGCTGCATGCCTTCCATGGTAGGGGAGAGCTCCCTTGCTGAACAGCTGGCCCAAACTGTCAGCTTTGATAGCACTGAGCACCTGTTACAGCGGGACAGGGGTACTTGGCATGAATTCCTGGCCCCTTAACAGGTGTTTGCTGCTGATCAGAGCTGACAGTGTTATCTGTCTGTTTGACAAGTGTGGATAGGGTACACAAAAGCTTTTTGGGTGCATCAACATTGTGTGCATGTGAGCACCCATTCAGGTGGGCAACCTGCTGAAGCTCCACTTCGGAATGAATATTTCCTCTCCTGGATTGACCTAGCTTGATCAAGGTGCCCAACTTCCATTGTGGTTGCAGAAGTAAATGGGAAAGCTGATAATAAGAGGTTTGGAGAGAATATTTCCCAGTTTATTGTTTGGCTATAACTTGAGGCAATAACACCAATAGCATAGTGAATTCTGTTAGCCTATTCTGCTTTTGAGGCAGATTTTCTGCATTTACGTGTTTGTGTGTGTGTGTTATGGAGGAAGAGAGAGGAAACGTACAAAACTACATATTTTTTTCCTTTAAAGTGAGTGCACACCAAGAAGAAGATCGAGCGTCTGTTGATGGGATAGAAAGTGATGCCTTAATATGTTCGTTCTCAGTCTCTCATATCAGAGAGGTTAATTTTGAGGCAGCTCTCTGCTCTGGGAGCATAATAATGCTTAGAATTTAACGCTGCAGAAAACCAACTTAAATAGAACTGATTAGAAAGTTGTGGCAGCATCTGGGGATAATTAAACTAATGAAGGTGAAAAAAGCAGAAGTATAAGGAAACACAAAGTGGCAGGTGCTTGGTGATCAAATGCATCACGGAATAGTTAGGGATTTCACAGATAGAAATCAGTGTTTCCCTGGGAAAGGCATGAGTTATGTGAGAAAAAAGTAATATTTTTTTGTTACTTTTATAATTATTAGATGCCATTCTAGTATTTTCCTCTCTTTTTTTGTATTTCTCCCCCCCCCCATGCTCTTTTGTATTTTTGGGTAATAAAACTATCCATAAAAGAACTTCGAACACATTCTTCACATATATTATTGCAGCAATCCTTAAAACAACTCTGCATCATAATAATAATAATAATAATAATAATAATAATAATAATAATAATAATAATAATTTATTATTTATACCCCGGAACTAGGCAGAGGGCCTTCTCGGTGGTGGCGCCTGCCCTGTGGAACGCCCTCCCAACAGATGTCAAAGAGGAAAACAACTACCATACTTTTAGAAGACATCTGAAGGCAGCCCTGTTCAGGGAGGCTTTCAATGTTTAATAGATTATTGTGTTTTATTTTTCTGTTGGAAGCCACCCAGAGTGGCTGGGGAAACCCAGCCAGATGGGTGGGGTATAAATAATAAATTATTATTATTATTATTATTATTATTATTATTATTATTATTATTATTATTATCTGGCTGGGTTCCCCCAGCCACTCTGGGCGGCTTCCAACAAAATATTAAAATACAGAAATCCATCAAACATTAAAAGCTTCCCTAAACAGGGTTGCCTTGAGATGCCTTCTAAAGGTCTGGTAATTGTTGCTCTCTCTGACCTCTGGTGGGAGGGCATTCCACAGGGTGGGTGCCACTACCAAGAAGGCCCTCTGCCTGGTTCCCTGTAACTTGGCTTCTCGTAGCGAGGGAACCGCCAGAAGGCCCTTGGCGCTGGACCTCAGTGTCCGGGCAGAACGATGGGGGTGGAGACGCTCCTTCAGGTATACTGGACCGAGGCCGTTTAGGGCTTTAAAGGTCAGCACCAACACTTTGAATTGTGCTCTGAATTGAATTGTCTTCAGCTTAGTGCTGAGGAATGGCTGCATGAGGGAGGGATGGAGCACATGCTTTGCATAGACAAATGTCTGCTTGGACCTGACCACCCACCTCCTTGTCCACATCCTCGGGCCAAAACTCATGCAACAAAAGTGGGCAAGACAGTCCTCCAGACACCTCGCCAGATTCAACTGCAGCAATAGCGGAGCCCGAGTATCTCACAGTGCCTCACAAACACATCACTGTGGGGTTCAGAGAGCACATAACAAGACACCAGGCCATCTCAAAAAAGCACCGCTGGATAATATGCAGAGGATGCAATGGAGACTGAGAAGGAATTATCATAGTTAGGAACACAGAAAGCTGCCTTACACGGAATCAGACCATTTGGTGGTGGAATTCCCCATCAAATAATTGCACCTGGTAGGCCAGCTAGTCTTATTTGCATACCCTGTTTTCTTCTCTTTCAGTTCCTGGCAGAGCAAAGCCTTTGCTGCACCAGTGGTTTCTTGAGAACCACATTTTCCACTCCCCACCTCTGCCTTGCTTGCCCACCTTCTGCCTATGCTTGCTTTCAACCCAATATGGATTTTGGCAGAATATTCAAGCTGGGGTTTTTTTTTTAATAAAAAAGTGCATCAAATTGCAGCTGATTAACAGTAAGAAGCTGCCTTCTACACAAGTCAGGCTGTTGGTCCATCTAGCTCAGTACAGTCTACACTGACTGGCAGCAGTTCTCCAGTGTTTTAGGCAGGGGATCTCTCCCAGGCCTACCTGGAGATGCCAGGGATTGAACCTGGGATCTCCTGTGCACAAAGAAGGAACTCTACTGCCGGACTATGGCCCTTTCCCATATTACGGTGAATTATGGGCATTTGAATTTAAAAGTTATGCAGGGAACAGCGACAGCCCTGCATTTAGGCAGAGTGAGATTTTATACCCTGCCCATCTGGCTGAGTTTCCCCAGCCACTTTGGGCGGCTCCCAACAGAATATTAAAAACACGATGAAACATCAGACATTTAAAACTTCCGTAAACAACTTAGCCTGGGTAAATGCATAGAATGCATAGAATCATAAAGACAGAAGGGACCCTGAGGATCATCTAGTCCAGCCCCCCGCAATGCAGGAATATGCCGCTGTCCCATATGGGGATCGAACCTGCAACCTTGGTGTTATCAGCACCATGCTTTAACCAACTGAGCTATCAGCCCGAGGGCCACATTCCCTTATAGACAACCTTCTGGGGTCCATATGCTGGTGATGGGCAGGGCCAGAGGCAAAAGTGAAGGGAACACTGAGTTTGAATTTCACCTTTGGGTAGAGTAGGTTTGTTTCTACACACACTTGTGTATCCTCTCCGTCCTCCGTCCAGGCCAACAAGAAGCATGATCAGAGTGCAAGCACACTTTCCAGCTAGGCATAAACACCTAAAGGGGGTTCAAAGCAGCATTGGAGAGGGAGTTGTAGATTTCTCTGGGTTTAGGTTCTGCCTAAGATCAGAACTGCTCAGTTGGAAAGGCTACATACACGGCCTGGAGATCAGGGCTCTTGTAATCTTAACAACTGGGCAGTAGAAGGAATTTTGGCACCTGCGTCCCTGTAGAGGTGGGAAGAGTCTCTAAAGACTTTTAAATATTGTTTTGCAGATGGATGAGTGTATGTGCAAAACAAGGCACTTTCCAAAATTAGAGTATGTAGGCTTATGCTGAATATATTTTTGTCTCTGCTCTGCCATGAGATTCAATATGGGGAGGGGACTCACACCCAAAATGCCAGGGAGATTTGGGATGCTTTTCAGGTGATCTACCTCTTGAGCATCCTGTTTTATTTGCAAGGAAGATTAGCTGATGTTGGCTATTTAATAACCATCCATTCTGATGGTTTGTGGGGACATTAGATGTCATTGGGTCAAAGCAATGCATTTTCCAATGTCCAATGCATTTTCCTGTCACTTTCCTTGTCACAAAAAGTCTGATATGGGTGTGGGGAGAATGATGGCCAAGGTTTGACAGTCAACTACAATTCCACAACCTGAATTTGCTGGTATGTGATTGAAAATAACGACGGTCCAGAAGCACTCACAGCTCTTCCCCTCCAATCTGACACTGACATTCCTGGTGATACTTGCCCAATTGTGTGTTTTCATTAAGCTCAGTCAGTTCCATGGGAACAAAGGTGAGGAGTCTCAATCAGTCAGGGGTCAGCAAACTTTTTCAGCAGGGGGCCGGTCCACTGCCCCTCAGACCTTGTGGGGGGCTGGACTATATTTTGGGGGGGGGAGATAAAAGAACAAATTCCTATGCCACACAAATAACCCCAAAATGCATATAAAATAAAAGGACACATTCTACTCATGTAAAAACAGGCTGATTCCTGGACCGTCCATGGCCCAGATTTAGAAGGCGATTGGGCCGGATTCGGCCCCCGGGCCTTAGTATGCCTACCCACACTCAGTAGTACAGTTCCTGGGATCTCTCATGGTTCAGCTTTCAAAGGAAGGTTTCACCTTGAACCTTAAACTGCTATGAAATGATGTAACACAATAATTCCTAGGATTTGGAAGAAAGGCCTGATGGTAGTGCCACTGGTGTGAGCCCCCCCCCAAAAAACCCACTAGCCTATCTTTCAGTGTCCTGCTTTCTATCCCTGATAAATTGCTGTCCTGATATTGCCTCACTTCGACCTTTTGTGAATACCTTCTTAAAATTCCGTTGGTGTGATTTGCCAGTGTCTTGGAACATTTGCCAGGGCAGCCAGATGGCTACTGATGTGCTCATCTGGCAGCCTGTGATTCCGCTTCTATCGCCATGTCTTGTATGAACCGTGGGGTTTTCCTTCCTAAGGGTCTGGTGGTCTCCCCTGGAGCTCTAGAAATTAAATCTCATTGCGGGGTGGCTTGCGGGCTTGTGTCTCTTAACATGCATACAGGGAAACACATGCATACATGAATGAATGTTTAAGCCTGCACATGTTTAAAGAATTTACTTTCCCCTCAAAGAATCCTAGGAACTGCTGTTTACCCCGCACAGAGTTATGATTCCCAGCACTTTTAACAAATTACAGTTTCAAGGATTCGGGGGGGGGGGGCAAACATTATGTGCCTTAAATGTGTGTTTTTATTCTGTATTTTAATATTTTGTTGGAAGCCGCCCAGAGTGGCTGTGGGAACCCGGCCAGATGGGCGCGGTATAAATAATAAATTATTATTATTATTATTATTATTATTATTATTATTATTATTATATTTAAATGTATGACATGTGTCATAGTGTACCCTAGCATTTCACATTTCACCGGGGAGGCTCATTTTGAACTGTTGGCAACAGATTGCAGGACAAAATCATGTTCCCCACCCCCAAACAATATATTTAACCTAAGAAACAAAGGCTCTCCTGGCTTTAAAAACTGGGGAGGGCAGAGTAAATCTTATGTAGCATTCAGCAGACAAGAACTTCCCACAATGTATCATATGGAGCAGTGCAGAGTTGGGTAGTACATAAGAAGTTGTCTTATCCAAGGTCAGTTTGTTCCTCTAGCCCAGTGCTGTCTACTCTGACTGGCAGCAGCTCTCCAGAAACAAAGGCAAAGGTGTCTCCCATCACCTGCTCTCTGAGCCTTTGAGCAGATGGTTCCAAGGGTTGAACATGAGACTGTATTATACCAAAGAGAATGAAAAGAATGGGGTTAACAATTGTGTCTAAACTGCAAAATGTTGGAGGGTATTTTCTTCTTGGAGACAAATGCCCTGTTGCAGGGATGGGGAAGCTGTGACCCTCCAGATGTGCTCTTTAGTCCCAGCCAAAATAGCCAACAACTAGGGATGATGGGAGCTGCAGGCAATAACATCTGCAGGGCCGCCATCTCCCCATCCTTGCTTTGTCACATACTATCACTTTTAAGGGGTAGAAGAAAATTAACTGACCCTCCCTCCGCCACATACACACACAGAAAGGTCCTTCCTTGTGCACCCAGGTTCATGCTGCTTCCATTTAATCTAAACAATTTGTGTGTGGACATCAGTAATGCAAATGTGGCATTGCTCCTAAGACATTGCCCCCCTCGCTTTCATTGGTATCTTACCTTGGCTCAAGACAGAATGCATAAGGGTCCAAGGCAGTCTCCCCTCGGGGCGCTGTCTGGGCCCAGACATAATCCTGCATGGCTTCAGTGTGGTTCTATATTTTTGCCTTTCAATCCACCCAAGACTCTCATGGGGAGGAAATGAACTTCAAGTGACTCAGTGTTTCTCAAACTCATCTATGATTCAGGAGCTGGGGGAATATATTTTTAGCTTCTCCCTCTCTTTCAGATCCACTGCGCTGGGTGCAAACATTTAATTATAATATCCAAATGTGTTTGTCAGTACACTTGAGAGCACAGGTGTCTGCTTGAGGACCCTTGCAACTCCAAGCCTTACCAAAGAAATGGACAAAGAGAGAGTGGGCTGCAGCTGTTCCATCTGCTTCCTTTGTAATTACTCCTGATGAGTTGTGGTTTGGCATCCCGTGGGTGACTGACCTGGCAAAGAAGCCTGCCAGATGTGCTTGCTCTTTGGCATTCGTTACTGAGTCCCTTACTGAATGGCAAAGTGGCCTGTGCACTGAGGAAATAGATCAGTTAAGCGTCATAGGAGGACATGGAATTTCCAGGGACTAGCATGATACAGTAGACGCCAGCGCTTTGAAGCTACCGGGGATCTACTGAGGAGGTCAGCTGGATCAAAGGTGTTTGGCAGGGGTCAGCAATGTGATGGATGGCTGTTCCAGGGTCTCCAATGGTTTCTCCAAAACATAGATATTTCCTCAAAAAAAATCACAGTGCACAAGAATACTGTTTGCTGTTCCCGCTCAGATCCTGTTTGCACTGGGTCATCTTACCAGCACATTAGAAAAGCTTGCTGGAAACAGGCCAAGGGCCCATCTAGTCCAGCAGCCTGTTCACACATACACAGCATTTTTAAACCTAAAAAAGGAGAGGGATGCAAACCCTCAATTCTTTCTCAAACCTAAAGACGTACAGTGGTACCTTGGTTTAAGAACAGCCCTGTTTACGAACTATTTGGTATAAGAACTCCGCAAAACCGGAAGTAGCGTTCCGGTTAGCGAATTTTACCTCGGTCTACGAACGGAAGCCGAACGGTGGAAGGGCACCAGCTGTGGGAGGCCTCATTAGGGAAAGTGCGTCTTGGTTTAAGAACGGAATTCTGGAACAGATTAAGTTCGTAAACTGAGGTACCACTGTACACCCTTTCTTATCTGCAGTTTTCCAAACTTAAATACAACATGATGGCAAACAGAGCATTTTTAAACCTCTCCCACATTGAACATGCTCACATTTCACTGGATTTCAGGACTGGACACCCACCTTCCCCATCTGTTCTGAACAGAGGAGGTGGAAAGAGCTTCTCTCTGTGAGTGAGTCTTGTGGTGGCAGGTATAGGTGACTTTCCCCCCATGGATGTAGCTGCTGAAATGCCTACACCATTTTGTGCTTCTATCTCTTTTTCAGACCTTAAGGAAAATCCACACTGGAGAGTTAAGGCATATTCAATGCATGTTTTAAAGCGCATGGCCTCCCCCAAAGAAACCTGGGAGATGTTGTACTTTCACCCTCACAGAGCTACAATTCCTAGCACCCTTAACAAACTACACTTCCCAGGATTCTTCAGGAGAAACCGTGTGCTCTAAATGTGCACTGAATGTGCTTTAAATGTGTGACGTGGTCCCACTTATATTTTGGAGAAAGATGTTGGCCCATATGGCTTGGCTTGCTTGCCCTAGTCATTTGTCGGGGGGCTCCTCTGTGCACTCTGTTTGCATGCCATGTCTTCTCTTTGCTTTTTAATATGTCCCCCTAATAGTTTCTTGCTCAGAAACTCTCAAGATCCTGAAGCCGGCCCTGTTATCTCTGGTGAATACAGCAGAATCTCAGCACTACAGACCTCAGAGATATAGCCCTAGGATGAGTCATAGCTCAGAGGCAGAGTAAATGTTCTGAATGCAGAAAGTCACAGGCTGACCAAGTTATCTGTAGCTAAAAGCAGCTGGTGAAAGAGTCAAAGTCAACATTACTGGGCTAGTCAGACCAGTGATTTTATACATTATAAAGCAACTTCACAAATTAAAAGGTTTGCTGAATTACTCCACCATAGCACAAACGGGATGCAGTTAACATGCTTTGTGGAATATGATGAACTTCTCAATATAAGTTGCTGCTCCTACTGAAAGATCCCAATAAGTTTAGAACAGCAGAATCTCTTGTTCAGGTACTTAGTAGCATGTCCTAAGATTAATAGAAATTCTATGGATTACATAGTGATCCTGGTTTTCTTCTATGGTTTCGTGTGATTTGATATTTTTTAATTGGTTCTGTAACAATTGTAAAATTTAATGACCGTGCAAGGTTTGTTTCCTTGACATACAACTAAATCTGTATAATGGCAAGTGGCCATATCAGATTAAGTGATGATGACACATACGGTAGATCCATAGAATCATGGAACTGTAGAGTTGGAAGGGACCACAGGGGTCATCTAGTCCAACCCCTGAAATGCAGGAATATTTTTGCCCAATAGGGGCTCGAACCCATGACCCTGAGAGCCTCATGCTCTACCAACTGAACTATCCATGCAAATTACTAACCTAGAATTTGATGCCTGTCACCAAACTAAGCTAATGTGTCACCCCTAGTTTAGAGAAAACAATAATGGCTACCCCCTCCTTTTCTAACTTAAAACCAGAACTCCTCTGTTTTTCATCAACTTCAGTGCATGGCTCCAAAATATCTGTTAACTAATGCTGTGTTCTGGTCCAGTGCTTTTTTCTGGGGGGGACACAGGGGTATACATACCCCTAAACATTTTGTGAATCTTTGTGTTTTTGTCCATTTACTGTATTTATTTCCCCTGATGTGAACTATAAAACGGTGGTTTTCTTGAGTCAAAATGAGAGTACCCCTAAACTTTTTTTTTTTAGAAAAAATGCACTGGGTTCACACCTCCCTCCTTTTGAAGTGGAGGAATGGGGGCAAGGGAAAACAACAGGTAAAATTCATTCTTTCCCACTGTTATTGATTTATTTAAAACATTTTCACGCTGCTCTTCAGCCAAAAAAGCTGTATTTTATAGCTTTTATCCTATGCTGAACACATACCATACCTCTTTGCCCTGGCCTTTGACACCTGAAATAATTTTAAGGCCCACCTATTCTTCTGATTGTACAGTCATACCTCAGTTTAAGTACACATCGGTTTGAATACTTTCAGTTTAAGTACTCCACGGACCCATCTGGAATTGATTAATCCACTTTCCATTACTTTCAATGGGAAAGTTCGCTTCAGGTTAAGTACACTTCAGGTTAAGTACTCTGCGAACCGTCTGGAACAGATTAATCCACTTTCCATTACTTTCAATGGGAAAGTTCGCTTCAGGTTAAGTACGCTTCAGGTTAAGTACAGACTTCCGGAACCAATTGTGTACTTAAACCGAGGTACCACTGTATTTGTTTTAACTCATTTCAATACAGTGGTATCTTGGGTTACAAACACTTCGGGTTACAAACGCCACTAACCCGGAAGTAGTACCTTGGGTTGTTGAGAACTTTGCCCCAGGATGAGAAGGAAATCGCACAGCGGCGGCAGTGGAAGGCCCTATTAGTGAAAGCGCGCCTCAGGTTAAGAACGGTTTCGGGTTAAGAACGGACGAATAAATAATGCCATTCCTAAAGTGGCTTATAGTAATCAGGCGTAAAATCTAAAAGACACGACACACAAGGAAAAGGGAATGGGAAGGGAAGAGAAAACAAGCAAACTCAATCACCAGCTCTTAAATTTACAAAGGTCCTATAAGAACAGCCGAGGAGAAGAGAGGACAAAAAGAGCTGGCATCTCAGCAGAGCCAATGGGGTGGCCCTGCTTCCCATCTTTCCCTGTGCTGCAACAGTCTGGTGAAGACTGATAGCAAAGCAAAGGTCACCTAGTGTCTCTGGGATTTCCCACAGGACCCTCAGACTTCCTCGGGGCCATTGGTGTTTGCCCCACCTTGCTGCCTTCCGGAGCCAGTTCTACCCATTTTTCTCAACTCCCTTCCTATTGAAAACTACTGCCATTGATAGTCCCAGGAGCTGGAGTCACCCATTGACGCTTTTTTTAAAAAAAACCCAGATCCCAAGCGAAGCTCTTTTATTAATGTATTATCCCCGTTCAAGCTTTTAAATGAAACTGGCTTTTGTGAAATGCTGGTAAGATTAACTCTGCTCAGGATAATTTATGGCAAAACCCCTGGTATTGATTTCTCTTCTCTCTCACACCCTCCCCACCCCAACCTTGCAGTTTTTGCTCAGCGTAGCTTCCCACACAGATGTGTGCAGCGTGATCTTACTCACAGTCATATGATCTCAAACTGTGACTCACCTACTCCTCCGAATCTTTGGCTTTATCAAGGATGGCGAAGCACAGCCCCGCCAGTTTGCAAGATTTCTGCTCTTAACAGAAAACAGAGCACGTATATAAAAACACTGTTGCCTCCCTTTCATAGCATAGATCGTACACGTTGTTTAATGGATATATGATCTCAAGGGGAATTTTTTCAAATGTGTGAATCAAAAATACTCCCCTCCCCCCCTTAAAATCTACATCTTAGACTTGGGAGCTAATTGCAGGATGTCTACTTATATGAAATGCATTGCAACTTCTTTGGTTTTACATTATATATGATGCCATATTAGGGATGGAAACACTGATTCTGTTTGCATCTAAAGGTGACTCCGTCCATATGGAAACTGAAACACAGCCATCCTTCAGAATCCAGATTTTGCACTACAATTCTCCCAACTGACTTCCCCCCCTTTTCTTTTCAGAAATACATATATTAGGGGAAAGTGTGCATAAGAATGAATATTTTAGAAAATAATAGCATACACAAACACACTAGATAAGGAAAAAAATTGCTTACAGAAATGTATACATTAGTCAACGTTAGGAATAGTCAGGTCTAATTTTGGTTCTCCCACTTTCTCATTTTTCGAACCATAAATTCAGTTTTCCACGTTTCTGCAGCATAGATAGATAAATAGATAGATATAATTCTCAAGAATATGCATCACAATTTTAGTGTGAATTTGTCCTAGCACGCACATTTTTGTATGCAGTTTTGACTAATGTACACATTTTTGTAAGCAATTTGCCTTAATATAATGCATTTTGTATGTTATTTTCACCAATAAATTCATTTTTATGCACACTTTCCCCTAATACATGCACTTCTGACGGTCAGGAAAAATGAGAAAACATTTTTATTTACCCGGGAGTTTGATGGCTGGAATACCTTGTTCTTGGCAACCCTGAAATCACTGGATAAGGTTATATTTTTAACTGAAACTGTTTTTAGAATGTTTTAATTGCTTTTAGAATGCTTTTTTATTGTCTTGTTTTGAATGTGTTTGCTACTCTAGGCTCCTTCAGGTGGAAGGGCTGGATATAAATTCCCTAAATAATCATAAACGGGGAGATTTTGGAATGGGGTTATGTATTCCTGTGCTATCATTTTAAATTAAGGAATATATCTTTTGAATGTTTTCTGATTGGAACTTCTTTCTCTTTATTTTTCTAGATAATTTTTAAACAGCTGTGATTTCTCTCTCTCTCAATATTTACTCTAGTATATGGGCTGTATTGAAGTCTTGCAGTCAATGAGATCTCTGGATTTTGGCACTCGGACACAAGTTACCAGGTAAGTGGTTGAAGTTTGAAAGTAGCAGCTTACTAAATAGTGAATCATTTATTTTGCAGGCAGAAGTGATTGCTTTTCAAATTCTACTGACTTTTTAACGTAGTCCTCTTTGTTCTGTTTGAGGCTACAATAGCAGCTCATAGGGCCGGCCCGCTCATGAGGTTAGCTGAGGCAATCACCTCGGGTAGCAAATCTAGTATCTGAGAAGCACAACACACACCACCCGATTTTCTCTAGCCTCCTATTCTCCTGCTAGCTTCCTGGGCTGTCCTGGCAGCTCACAAAGTGTAGACATCAATAAATGAAAAATTCAGCCATGTGCAAATATTATCACGTGGGAACTTGCCCATTCTTATTTTTACTGTAATTTTCAAGAGGGTAAGAAAAACAATAATCCTTTTTGGAAAAGTGGGAGAACTGGCTTTTAAAAAATCATTACTACAGTCTAAATGAAAAAGAGAGAGGGCCTTATTGTTGGTGGCTCCTGGCTCTGGAATCTCTCCCTAGGGAGGTCTGCCTGGCACCCAGGTTAAGATTTTTTCTGTTTTCACAGGCCTCTCAAGATCTAATTTTAAGTCCCTGTGGTACAGCTGATAGTTGTAAAATATGAACGTATCTGATAGCTGTTTTTGTTCTGCACTGTATGCACTATTTTATTGTGCCTGTTTTGTATTTAGGCCTTTATGCTGGTCATTTCAAGATTATTGTGGTTTTATCAGAGCATGCTTTTATTTATTTTTATTTGCATTACACCTAGAGAAGATATTTTATGAGGTGTCTCATAAGTATATATAAAACACCCTGCTTTTCCCTTTAAGCCATCTGTGGCACCATTGTGAGTCTACCTCTTGGTGGGGGGTGGACAACTTTCATGCAGGGCAAAAGAGTTTAATCAGCTATTTACATTTTAAAAGAAAACAAATTGCACCCTTACCGGTAATTGCTTCCATGCACTTAACACCACAACTAGCTTGGCCCTTAAAGGGAGGAAGAGAATCAGTGGTAACCACAATTAATAGTTGGCTAGTATGCCAATCCAAAGCTTGGGTAACCTTGAAAATCTCATTTAAAAACTTCTGTTGTACAGATTTCTGATATGCTTAGTCATATTCTGTACAGGCTACATATGGCTCTGCTTCATGTCATGCCATGGAAGGTTGTGCCAAAATTCCATTTTTTTCTCAGACAATTCAACATTAACTTTATGCCATATGTACATCTGATGGATTCCAAACTGTGCTGTAATCCTTGTAACATTGTGCTTATCAGCTCCCCAATGGTTGTGAATGATGATTTCTGAACACACAAACCTAACCTAATAATAACACAAACAGCCCTTTTTCCAGTGAGACACAGTTCGGAAACATACATCCTATTGCATATCATAGAAGAATATTCCGAATTGATCAGAAAGAATGAGAGTTTTCAACTCTAGATCAGAGATTCTATCTATCCCACTATATGGGTAGTAAAGGTAAAGGTAAAGGGACCCCTGACCATTAGGTCCAGTCGTGACCGACTCTGGGGTTGCGCGCTCATCTCGCATTATTGGCCGAGGGAGCCGGCGTATAGCTTCCAGGTCATGTGGCCAGCATGACAAAGCTGCTTCTGGCAAACCAGAGCAGGACATGGAAACGCCGTTTACCTTCCCGCTGTAGCGGTTCCTATTTATCTACTTGCATTTTGACGTGCTTTCGAACTGCTAGGTTGGCAGGAGCTGGGACCAAGCAACGGGAGCTCACCCCGTCACAGGGATTCGAACTGCCGACCTTCTGATCAGCAAGCCCTAGGCTCAGTGGTTTAACCACAGCGCCACCTGGGTCCCCATATGGGTAGTAAAACCTCACAAATATTGTCTCCTTCAGCCAAATCATATGGTAGTAGTAATAATAATAAATAATAATAATAATAATAATAATTTATATCCCAGCCACTCTAGGAGGCTTCCAACAGAACACCAAAATACGATAATCTATTAAACATTAAAAGCTTCCCTAAACAGGGCTGCCTTCAGATGTCTTCTACAAGTCATTGCAGGAGATCTTGGGGTCTCTACCAGGCCCCGGTGAAGAAGGTGGTTCCAATAGGTTGCAAACCACCTGAAAGCATCTCCTGCTGCTGTTTTCTGCAGAAGGTCCTCTTCGCCGTCGCCATTGCCACTTGGTAGCTCGATGCTGAGCTCTAGCCCGTGTCCGGTCTGATTCAGAATGAGTTATCCACCACCGGCGCTCTAGCCGTCAGAACAATTGTTTCATCGCACTTAGCTCCGGGGAAAACCACAGGGCTGTCTGGGCTCCATGCAATCAGAGAGGGCGCTTCGGAGCCAGACGACTAGCCCTGGTTAACTCCGCATTCCAGCAGGCCACCAGAGGATCAGCTGAAAAGCCATCAACATGGGATAAAACATCCCCTACCACTCTCTGGAAGCCGATTGGATCCATTAAGTGGTGGGGGCGGACCATCCATAACGTTATTCACACGTTACCCGAGTTACATGCATCTTTATACACCTCATATGACTGGAGAACTCCATTGCTAAATCCAAAGGAGTGCAGATTTCGAAGGGTGGATGTGTTTTGGTCCCCGTATTGTTTGGAATGTGTGGATGAAGTCTGTTCACTTAAATGGGAAGTGAATGAAATTTCTCCCTCCTTCTTAACCAAGAGGGATCTGTCCAGGCATGTAGTTGGTGAAGCTGAGTGTCCACATTGTGATGTTCATATGAACCCCACCGAACAGATACTGAATGCCTCTTTTGATGTAGATGAGGATGTACATCTTCTTCCAGGACTTCTAGTCATTGTAGATGCCTGGTTGCATGCAACTAGAACTGGCTTGGGAGGCTGACATTTACAATGGGCACCAGACCATTTGGATCACTGCCCCATTTTCTTCTGTTTTTGCATGCATGGTCTGGGGAAAATAATCAGTCTAGAAAATACGTTTGGCTGCTCTTTTGTCTCTCAAGTTGCCACGCAGAACATATTATTGTGGCATGGTCCCTGTTTATATCACTACTATTTATCAAAGTGATATTGGAAGGGGAATGGCATTCAGTGGTTGGTGTAGAATGCATTTTGTTTTATAGGCTGGCAAGTTTCAGGCTTCAGCTTAGAAAGCCGCAAAGAGCCTGTGGCTAGATATTATTTCACTAATATATTGCCCACCACCAATCATACGAATGAATATCATAAAATGTCTCCATTCAGCAGGAAGCAATAAAGACAACCCATGGTTCCCTGAAGGCTATTTAAGCATGAACTACACTGTTCTGTATGTCATCTTGAGACGTCTGTAACTTCCTCTGCAAACAGATTTTCTGCCCTACAGTGCTTACAAGGAAGCACAGATGTGGTATTCCTATGTTAAATCTAACATTGGAATTAACTGCTCCTGTCTTTCACTTCCACATGTTGGAGGAGAATCTCATGTGCCTTTCCTCTGAGCAGGCATGCTTTCCTAGGCTCTGGTCAGATAGGAGTGTGTCTTTCAAGATTCTAGTTTTTTCTTTGCTCCCCCCCCCCCCCAAAGCTTGGTGAAATTGATAGTGGCATGAAGGATTCTGAGGCAACATCTTCTTAATATTTTGACTTTTGTGCCACACAGCACAATTGTAGGAAATTGTCAGAGCAGGGACATCATTCAGAGGATGGCAGAGGGCGAGCAGGTTTCTCTCTCTCCCATTTTTCAGGCCACATGTCATTAACCTATATATTTGATCATTGTGAAGAATATAAAAAACGCCACAAAAGCTCTGAAAACAGTTGCTTTTTAGAAAGTTCATCTTCAATACATCCAGGAGCAGACCTTTGGACCTTTCTGTGAATTTCTTCCCACCCTCATTGTGAAACCTCAACATTGTGTCTGGGTGAAAACATACACACAGAATAATGAGGGAGCAGGATCAGGAAGAGAAAAGAGAGAGTCAGGACTTCTTTAAAAGGAATTGCAAACTGATAGGGAACATAAGGTTAGAAAGATAAGAAACTGAAATTGACATTCACCCATACCTAACTTAAATAATGCAATTGTGACAAAGGATGCTATTGCACACTGAGGCCATAGCACAGCAGTGGAAGACCCCCGTGGTTCCCACAGGGCACTAAACCCTACACGCTCAGCTGCCTTAAGCACACAGTTTGCTTGTGTCCAGTCTGGCAGGAAAGGGAAGGGTCATCACTTAGTAGCAGAGCATCTTCTTTGCATACAGGATAGTCCCAGGCTCCATACCCAGAATCTCCAGGTCTGGCTGGGAAAGATTCTCTCTTTGAAATCCTGGAGAGCTGTGGCCAAGTCAGTGTAGATCAGGTTGGGTGGTGCTTGGTGGGGTTGATGAGAGTTGTAGTTCAGCAATATCTGGAGGCCCAGAGGTTCCCAACACCTGGTGCAAACAATACTTAAACTAGACTAGAGGAACCAATGGTTTGATTCCGTACAGGGCAGCTTCTTATGTTCTTGTGAGAGTTGCATCTGTTAGAAGGCCTGTGTCCAGGGGTATCCCTTACCACCTGCTAGGAGATATTACGTATATTTTGGTGACTGGGATGCTGGATTAAGGAGCACGAGGTGGGGCAACACCTATTTGCACATTCCACTACATTTGTGGATACATATCCAATATACACGGGGGTTTCTAGTCATGCCAGTGGTATATCTTGCTTCCAACCAAGGAATCTCCTTTGTCTGATAGGAGTGAGTGCCCAAGGACACATAGTGAAGGATAGCACCCCTAGCAAGAGACAAACAGTGGAAAGAAGAATCCAGTGGGTAGGGTGGGCTAGATTTCTTTTGTATTTCCAACATCAATAAAGAAGATGCAGAAATGGATTGAAGACTGTGCCTAGTTATTTAAAGAGGCTTCTGCATTAAAGCTGAAGCAATGCCTTTGAAAATGAATTGTTACAAGCTTAAGTCATTAAAGCTCCCATTCTGCCTTAATGGATTGCTCATACTTGGGAGTCGGAAGCTTTTTGCTGTTGCAATTAACTTATGCATATCGTTAAGTTTGCAACAACAACAATGAAAAAGGATTGTATACCCAACACTTAAATAAACATTTCAAATTTGCATTCTACCATACAGTAGTAGAAGCAAGCTCTATCTCATTCTGGAAAGCAAAAAGAAGTGAAGGTAAACATTAAGTTGCCGCTTACACATTGAAACACTCCTAAATAATTTTAAAACTTCTGTGTGCCGTAGTATATATTCTTCCACATCATCCCAATTTCCATGAGCAGTGCAAGGTTCCAGGGGTTCCGGGTGCTTACCTGGTTTTGTGCTTCCGTTGGGAAGATCAAGGCACAGCAGTGGCTAGCGTCTTTAAAAAGTAACACTTATTTACACCTAGATGCAGTTTGGGGGGGGGGGTATGGAGTATCTTGGCAAGGCTGGGGCCTGGAATCCTGAGCAGAAGCATTGTACTGTAACGTACTATTGCAGGGCTCACTTGTATACAACTGCAGGTATGTACACACACATGTCTACACACAATGGTGGAGTCAAGGGAGGCAGTGTGTGCATAAACTCTATGTAGATGTTAACCTGATCATCTTTTGGTTAAGAAGGGGGCCTGCCACTACAGTGCCAATTCTCTTTCTGTTACATGTACTGTATATTTCATGCACATAGCTTGAACACCTGCATAGGACTTAATGCACAGACTGTCATTGCAACCTGTGGCACTGCTACATTTTAATACCTGCTGTGGATACCCTAGGCCTAGTATAATATACACCAGTATTTTTTTACAAGTGTCACAGAACCAGATACAATTCAGTATGTGTTCATTGCAATGCAATTCTATATATGTCTTCCCGGAAGTGAGCACCATTGAGTTCAATGGGCTTTACTCCTGGGTCAATGTGTTTGGATTACAGCAGTAGAAATGCTTGGACATAGGGCACTAATCCTTTCCGGCTAGTCTCAGGGGGATGGGAATATCCACTCTATTCCCATTTGGGACAGATCTTTAGGAATGTAACACTTGCAAGCAACAGCTCTTGGTTCTATGTTTTGAACTGAGTTGTTTTTTGTAATAGAATTTGGAAACCAAATTAAGATTTAAAAGTTAGCGTGCATGTGATCTGGCTGTCATCCCTTTATTAGTACACAGTTCATGATTTTACTGAATTGTTTGGTTTGGGTTCTCTCGTGTTCTGCCTTGCTGATAGTAGTTTTGGGACCTTTACGGGATAACAAAGTTGGGATCTATACCTTGTTGGATAGCTACATTAAACCTTGAAAGCAGCTAGGCAAAACCTCTAGGTTTAGAAGGCATCTGAAATTGTGGGGCTAACTGGATAAGGCTGATTTTATCTTGATGATTAGACTTTCTACTTTGTCAATGCATACAATCCCTTTCTGTTCTGTGGGTGAAGGAAGGGCCTCAGATGCTTAAAATCGAATCTTCAACAGCATTCTTATTCACTTACATCAGCCCACCTCCTTGCTCCCAGCCTCATTTGGAGAAACAATAAACAAAGTGGGCCAGTGTTCGTTGCAAGATTGCCTCTCCTCCTCAACAAAATTCTTTTTTCTAGACAGTCTAGAAGACCGCAGGCTCCAGGGGTGGCAAGTTCCTTGACACCCAAAAGAACTTCATATGCTTTTAGCATGAAATGGTTGTTTTCATGCAGTTTCAGGGCAATAAAAGTAACAAATTCCTCATATGCTGGATAAAATCAAATTGGTTTTGCGATTTCCACCTCTGTGTGTAATTGTCAGGCTATATAGACAATTTAAACAGCTGGGGGAGGGCAGAACAGAACTGTTTCAAGAGTTCAAGGCTATTCCATAAGATCCCCCCACCTGACCTAGAGAAAACAAGGTGTGAGTGTGTGGGTGTGTACACGCCAGGTTTCCCAAAGTAACCAGCACATAAGCTTGTATGTATGTATGTATGTATGTATGTATGTATGTATGTATGTATGTGTCTGTTTGTCTACCTACAATATTGTAATTACAAGAAGGAAAGAATACAAAACAGAGTTGCCCTTGGTAACTGCAATATTATTGCTCTTGCCTGAAAGCGATACCAGTTGACAAAACAGGGCAGTGGTATGGCAGCCGCTGTTGGGCAATGTCGTTCTTGCCAATTTCCCTCAGAAATAGCTCAAAAACGTCCAATTTACAACAACTTTGGGTTTTCATTTTTTTTTGAAATATGGCAACCCTACCCTAATGTAGTACCACTTTGTGGCATTGCGAACCCAGAAACCTCTTCAAAGGGGGCAACGGAGGCCCTGGCAGTACCCAAGGAACCTGGGTGCTGATAGCAGGATGGCTTGATTGTACTTCTGTTGCCTTTTTTTATTGCTTTACGCTGTACTCAGAGCTGTCTTTCCCATTGGGTTTACTGGCGCGTTATGCCAGGACGCTGGCCTCTCAGGAGCGGCCCAGCAAGTGGGGGAGCTGCGCAGCTTTGCCGGCGGCCTCCCCTTTCCCTCCTGCAAGCCCACCAGCTGCGCCCCGTCAACCATATGGCTGGTGGGCGTGCAGCTTGCCTCCCAAGCCTCCGCGGGAGGAGAGCGATTCCCGCAGAGGCTTAGGATGGAAGCTGCGCCCTGCCAACTATATGGCTGGCGGATGTGCAGCTTCCTTCCCAAGCCTCCGCAGGAGGAGAGCGATCCCCACAGAGGCTTGGGAAAAGGTTGACAACTCTGGGAAACGGGGGGGGGGGGGCCTCCGGAGGGATCTTTGCACCACAGCACCGGATATGCTTAAGACGGCCCTGGCTGTACTTTTAACTATTCTTTATACAACAACACTTTGGCAGCCAGGCATCCAAAAAGCCTTTTTAAATTTTCTTTTAAGATCATGGGTGCCAAAGCAACTCAAATTCCATGCCAGGAAAAGCAGTACCCTGCAATCTATATAAATTAAGCATGTTTGCATATTTTATATTTATTTTTGCATCACTTGGCTACTGCTAGTTATAACTATCTCGGTCCCCTGCAAACCTTATTTAGCCAGTCCTCTGCTTTCTGAAATATCACTGTGTGTAGCTTACATTTCTAAGCCTGTAGTTCCTGAAGCCATAAGGGCTAGAAATGGCACAACAGCCCTATAAAATATGCCAGTATTACCTCAATATCACAGAAAGGAGAGAGGGAGAGGGAGAAAGAAAGAAAGAAAGAGAGGGGCTTCTTAGTGAGAGGAGAGATTTGAACCCAATACTGCCTAGTTCATGGTTCAGTCTTTACGTTAGGTCTCTTGAGATGGCCAAAATTCTTGCATGGGGGTAAAGATTTTGGGCTATTCAGCAAAGCCTTTTCCACTGGACAATATAAATAATGGGGACCACTTGGTAACAAACTTTGACCTCCCACTGGGGGGGGGGGGAATTACTGGAGTGGGTAGCTGTTTCTAAAGTCCTGCTATTTTTTCCACTTTCAAGAATGAGAACCCTTGTTATTGTATTTGCTTTGGACTTATTCATTCTACCCAGAGGGTCTTGGGCAAAGCAGCTGAGCATTCATTTATTGCCAAATTCCAGTCTGCCCCTCATCCCCCCCCCCCAATTTCATTCATCTTCTCAGTGTGCTTTCCTTACATAAGAGGCCAGTCTGTTTTATTCACTGTTGGGCCCTTGTATATGCTTGGAAGGAAAGTTCTTGCATCCGTATAAAGGCCAATTTAGTAGCTAGGAACTTGGCAAGAACTTTTTCTCTGGTTAATTGTTTGCGAGAAGGGAGTTGAAATGAATTTAAAATAATAATCAATAATTTACTTATATCCTGCTGTCCTGCTGCAAGGGCTGAGAATGGCATACAGAACATAACAAAATAAAATCATACTATACAATCAATAAAAAATGCATGTAAAACAGTTTCTAAGAGCAATATCAAAATGCAATCAGCTCTTAAAGCAAAGAAAAACACAAACATAGCAGCAGCAGCAGCAGCAAAGTTAAAAGTTCTTATACAGTACAGTATATTAAATCTGCTACAAGCAACAATAGAGCCAAACATTATAACAGTCCACTGAAAGAAAAGTGTATTCAGTTTCTGGTAAAAGACAGTGAGGGAGCCTGGTGAATATCATTTTGCAGGACAGTACAATGTCATGACAGCATCACCAAGAACGCTCTGGTGGAATCTATACAAATATTTTAAAAAAACAAAAAACCTTTCCCCAATTTTATATGTATTGGTCATTGAAACTCTGGCCAATGTAAATGGTGAAGATGGAAATATAAAAGGAATAAGCAATAAAGGAAAAGAGAAAATGAGCTTATTTGCAGATCATACCTTGCTAACAATTGAAAATCCGTTGGAAAATATGCAGGTAATAGAGACACATTTGAAAAAAATGGAGAAATAACAGGGTTGCCAATCAATTGGTCCAAATCAGAGATGATGATATTTAACTACCATGAAGATGAAAAACAATTTTTTTTGAAGGAAATAAAAATAGACATAAAATTAAGAAATATAATAAAGTACTTGGGTGGCGCTGTTGGTTAAACCACAGAGTCTAGGGCTTGCTGATCAGAAGGTTGGCGGTTCGAATCCCCGCAACGGGGTAAGATCCCGTTGCTCGGTCCCAGCTCCTGCCAACCTAGCAGTTCTAAAGTACATCAAAGTGCAAGTAGATAAATAGGTACCGCTCCAGCGGGAAGGTAAACTGTGTTTCCGTGCGCTGCCCTGGTTTGCCAGAAGTGGCTTTGTCTGGAAGCTGTATGCCGGCTCCCTCAGCCAATAACACGAGATGAGCGCCACAACCCCAGAGTCGTCTGCGACTGGACCTAACGCTCAGGGGTCCCTTTACCTTTACCTTTTTACTTTGGCATAAATATAACAAGAAATTTAGAACAAGAGACTTTTAACAAATTAAAGAAGGAAGTTAAGGAAAAGCTGGATGAATATAAGAAAAAAGTTTTCATCCTTTTTTAAAAAAACAACACATTGAATTTTTCATCAGGCTCACCATCGCCATCTTGTGCCACATTGTATATTGCACTTAAAACACACTTAAAACTTTTTATTTGCAGTTGTATACCTGAGTCCTCTGTTTATTGTGCTCACAAGCAGGGGGTTGGACTAGATGACCCTTGAGGTCCCTTCCAACTCTACAATTTTATGCCAAATCTCCCAAGATAGCACAAAAAGCAGGGCCTCTGACATTTATCCTAATTCCTGGACAAACCTATGTGGGAACAATTAGTCCTCTAGGTTACCCGTTCCTAGCTGCTGAGGGCTTTAAAGGCTAGAGCAGGCATCCCCAAACTGCGGCCCTCCAGATGTTTTGGCCTACAATAATCCCCCCAAAAGACAACTTTGGGGTAAAATCCAAAAAAAAAAGCTCAACAACTCCAATTCTAAAAAATGTCAACACTCATGTTCACTTCATCAAATCCGGCACTCTTTGAAAAAAGTTTGGGCACCCCTGATCTACTGCAAATTACTCAGAGATCTACCAAGATACTCCAAACTGGATTGCAAGGAAAGCTATTCCACTCAAACACTCACCCTTTGGATTCATGGAGTCAGTGGCCTTTGGCAAAGCTAACTCCTTTTCTCCTTGCATAACTATAATGAGGATAATTAAATGGTACATCGCATGCCAAAACAGAGATTCTGACTGATCTTATATCAGTGGTTTCGTTGTTGAACCATGGCGGCATCGGGAAGGGGAACGCAGCATGTCATTTGACTGTATGGTGTGTAATTTGTCTGTCTTTGATGTAGGTCATTAAGCGTGCAAGTGCTTTATTAGCCATCTGCTTCCCTCCCCTCCCTTCCCCCATCTGGGCACAGAATCTTTAAAAGAGACATTCACTTAAATTTGGTTGGAAAGGAAATCTTATTAGAAGTTTAGGGTGTCCCCCTCCCCCACTTTCTTTTTTTAAAAAAATAGTATTTTATTGATTTTCTAAAAAAAGATATACAAAGCACTAAAGACAGAAAATAGAAAAAAGAAAAACAATACAAAAACAAATACATATAACGCATTAAATCTTATCTCACCTCACATTGTATATTGGGACCTCCTCGGGTTCCCCTCCCTGTGGTTCTTAAATACATTTATAATTAGCAAATTCTTTATCAGATTATTCACCTTGTAAAAAATTCTTCTTTTCCCTTTAAAATATCATATTCACATATTCCACAGTTTGTTTACAGCTTAATTTCTAGTCTAAAAAATTACTTTAGCATATTTTTTTTAATACAATTTAAAATCTTTCCATTCTTCCTCCATCGCTTCCTCTCCCTGGTTGCGGATTCTTCCGGTCATCTCCGCCAGTTCCATAAATTCAATCATCTTCATCTGCCAATCATCAATCGTTGGTAGTGTTTGTAGTTTCCAGTTCTTAGCAATCAGTAGTCTTGCACCCCCTCCCCCACTTTCTACCCTGCCTTGCCAACAAATGTTTAAGGCAGCTTGAAATCAATCACATTTTCAAAATATTCACAGCAACCCTGCAAAGTTGGCTATACAGATAGATTGTGGTTTGTTCTCTATGCTATCTGTCAAGCTGCCCGATTAAACAAAGATTGGAGGCTGGAGATCCTGCAACCAGCTCTACCATGCTTGCTACAGTGGCACCTCGGTTTATGAACACAATTGGTTCCGGAAGTCTATTCATAAACTAAACAACCATGGTTTTGTGAAAAGTAATATGCGGTGAAATCCACCCCAAACTGGAAGTATTTTCATAGAATCATATAACTGTAGAGTCGGAAGGGTCTCAACCCCCTGCAATGCAGGAATCTCAACTAGATCATACATGACAGGTGGCCATCCAACCTCTGCTTAAAAAGGAGAGTCCAGCACCTCTCGTGTCCAGTGTCAAACAGCTCTTACTGTCAGAAAGTTCTTCCTGTTGTTTAGTTGAATTCTCCTTTCTTGTAACTTGAATCCATTTGTTTGGGTCCTAGCCTCCAGAGCAGGAGAAAACAAGCCTATTCCATCCTCCATATGATAGCCCTTTAAGATATTTGAAGATGGCTATTATATCTCCTCTCAGTCTCCTTTTTACCAGTCTAAACATACCCAGCTCCTTCAACCATTCCTCATAAGGCTTGGTCTCCCAACCCTTGGTCATCTTGGTCACTCTCCTCTGCATACATTCCAGCTTGTCAATATCCTTCTTAAATTATGGTGCCCAGAACTGGACAAAGTATTCCAGGAGCAAGGAAATGGATGCTTACCCCTTTCTTCGGGTGGGTGGCTGTTGCTACAAATCATACATTTATGTATTTATTTTTTCATAAAATGTATATGCCGCTTGATTGCAGAAAAAAATCTCAGAGGCTTTTCTAACAAGGAGTGAAATCCCCAGAGGTACAACAAAGGTAGAGCTATGTAGCTTTGATTTAGAGCTATGTAGCTTTGATTTTTATATGATAAGCAAAGACAGAGTACAAAGTAAACACACAACTGCTTTAACACCACGCTGCGTCACTACAAAAGAGTAACCAGTTTAGGAGAGAATAAAGTTCGCACAGTGGAGTGGAGGAATTTGTTTTAACGTTTCTTGGCAAGTCTTGGACCAGCTGTCTTCCTTGTTTCCTTACCCCTTACTGCAGCTCCTGGTTGCTTGCAAGAGGTAGGGGGCAAGCTCAATGGCTGCAGCGACTAGTTTCTTTAGCACTAGCACCTGGGACAAATGTCCCACACGCCTAAAGGCCGGCCAGCCATACTTACAAGTTACTAACAGTTATTTTCTGGAAGGTGGTTGTGCTGAAGCAAAAAAAAAAGGGGGGGACTTAAATATTGAAAATAAGTATTCTCTGTCTGAAGCTAAGGCTGCATAAATAAACCACATTGCTCAATCAACTGCCTGTGCTATTTCTTCTTTCTCAAAGGGAAGCAATAAGTCGGCTGTGTGAAGCTGTACCAGGAACACAAGGAGGCGTAAAAAAGAGGAAGGTAAATATGAAACTCCTGGAAATTTACCGTTTACTAGTATTTGCTTGTTTTAATATATTTAAATTGAGCAGGCATCGAGCAATCAGACCCAGGCTAATCCCAAAGCAGCAGCATTTCTAAAGCAACAGCAATAGTCCCAAAGGCGTAAGACTCCTCCTACTTGCTGCTTTCAAAAGCTAAGAGTGGTTTATTATTTTCCTAGCCAATTCCAACTCCCTCTTAGGCAAGTGGATGTGTACATTCCAGCAACGAGGAATAGTTGCTATCAGTGAAATACATATTGTTTTTACATGCTGTGCTGCATACAAACCTAGAGAGAAAGGGCCATTTTATTTATATTTCTTTATTTATTTTACTGTACAAGCAAACACTTAAATCTTGCGTAACAATGGCTGTAACTGTACGAACATATCTGTGCTTCTAATGAGATAGGTAATTAATCAAGGAAGATCCACAATGAAGGTAAACCATCTTGATCAACAGTGCTTGCATTTACTTTAAAGTGCCTTTTATTTGATAAGCAGCCACTAGCAATGCTGAAATATTTCACCAGCATATTATTTATTTATTTATTTATTTATTTATTTATTTATTTATTTATTTATACCCCGCCCATCTGGCTGGGTTTCCCCAGCCACTCTGGGCGGCTTCCAAAAGAAATATTAAAATACAATAATTTATTCAACATTAAAAGCTTCCCTAAACAGGGCTGCCTTCAGATGTCCTCTAAAAGTCTGGTAGTTGTTTTTCTCTTTGACATCTGGTGGGAGGGCGTTCCACAGAGCTGGTGCCACTACCGAGAAGGCCCTCTGCCTGGTTCCCTGTAACTTGACTTCTCGCAGCGAGGGAACCGCCAGAAGGCCCTTGGCACTGGACCTCAGTGTCCAGTCAGAACGATGGAGGTGGAGATGCTCCTTCAGGTATACTGGACTGTTATGTACTGAGCTGAATCCTAGAACAATAGGATTCAGAATCAGCAGTCGGATTGGTCAGCAGGAGCTACCCAATCCAACTCCAGGTGGAAGTGAATCCGCAACCTGATTGGCCTGCAGGAGTAGCCAATCAGGCGGCTGGTAGAAGTGAATCTGCAACCTGATTGGCCTGTAGATGGACCGAGGCCAGGCATCCTTGTAGAGTGAAGGAAAAAAAGGAGAGTAGCACACAGCCTGTGTTTCTGGTACTAAACTGAAAGCTGACATTGAACATGATGCTTTATGGGGGGGGGGGGAGAAGAGAGAAGGTATCTTCATCCCCTTCCCCTACACACTTGTGGTGCAAACCCTGTGTAACTGCCATTGGCAACCAAATTCAATGTTAATACTATAAATATCAGTGATGACTACATTGGGACTGGGTCACTTTGGCTATCCTATGTGTCCTTACTGCAGATGGAGGAGGTTTGTTTGCTCAGCTATCCAGACCTCCCCAGGTAGCTTGGGCCCCAAAAAGAAGTCATCCTCAGCTCTCTCCTCCAACTCTATGGTAATCATCTCTTCCATCTTTCACAAACACCCCGGTAGTATTTGTAGCTCAGCTACCTCTAAAGTAAGTGTGGAGAATCTGTCGCCCTCCAGGTGTTGTAGGTAGGACTGCAGCTGCCATCAGCCCCAGCCAGCATAGCCAATGGTCAGCAATGATGGAAGTTGTAGTCCAACAACATCTAGAGGTTCCCCACCTCTGTTGCCAAGGAAGGGCAGAACTCTAATTTGCTTCATCTTTATATTTGCATCTTGTCCTTTCCTTCATCTGTTGAGCTGGCCTCAGTAGCCCCTACTGCAGTTGAATATGCCAGCACTACACAGGTTGTGTTTGGCTTTGTAGGGAGGGGGCCACAATACCTTCCATATTGTTGTGCCTTCCCAGCTTGTCCCTGGGTCCCATTGAGCCCCTATGTTACAGGCCAAAATAAAACAAGCAGCACGCAAAGGCACCAAATTCAATCCAGTTTCAATCAAGTATTATTAATCCAAAGAGAAAACAATAAGAGAACCATATACAAGTGCTGACACAAGAGCCAAAATCAAACGTTAAACAGATAGCATGTACAAATTAAAGGCAAACCAGTCTTTATAGTCTTTGAGGCTATCTAGCGGTCAGCAAGTGGCAGCAGGTCGAACGAGGTGTCAATGGTAGTAGACAGGCTGCCGGCGTTTTTTTGCCTGTTTCGCCCATATGACGGGCTTCTTCAGTAGTTCTCCTTGTACTTTTATGTTTAGTGCATTCACTGGTGGTATAAACCAGGTCTTATTAGTATTCGAATTAAGACACTAATATACATATAAACAGAACAAATATCAAAAACAGTACTTACAATTTGTATGAAACCACTTATCTTGGCTTAGGCCACAATGCTCAGGTGTTTTTTCAAAAGGTTCTCTCATTTACATATTCACTGGTAATACAAATCAAATTCTAATTATTGTTTGAAATAATACAGTAATACAATTTCTAAAATACATGTACACAAAAAGAGATACTTACATTTCTTGTATTCAGAGTATTTTTGGTTTGAGCATGTATTGACTAAGCAAATATCCTGTGTTTGGAGCACACTTATATACAAAAAGTTGGTTCACAGGTGATAATAATTAAAGATGACAATTAGGAGGGGGCAGAAGAATGTGAGTACTGATAACACTTACAGTATCTCTATGATTACTGTATGTTATACTGCTAGTGTGTTCGTTTAAATGAATACAGAAAGGTCAAGATCTGAGTTTAAACCGTCCGGTTGTAATGTCTTAAACATAAAAATCAATTTAGTTTCTTGTTGTCTCAATATTTTTAGGATATCCTGCTTGTGGTATTTTTTGGGTGTGTACTGCCATAAGCCAAAAAACATTAAATCGGAGTCACTGTGTTTCATTTGTAAAAAATGAGGTGTAAGAGGGGCTTCCATCACTTTATTGCGGATGCGTGATCTGTGTTCTCCTATACGTACCTTTAGTGCCCGCGTGGTGCTGCCTATATACAGTTTGTTACAAGGGCACCGTATGCAATAAACTACGTTCTTGGAGTTGCATGTGGTCATGGAGTTGATTTTAAAAGTGAACTGCATATGTTCACTTTTTATTTCTTTTACTTGTAAACTGTAGGGGCACATATTGCATGAGCCGCATCTATAGTGGCCTTTAGTGACAATGGATGGTGATTCCAAACAATCAGCTTTGACCAATTGATTGCGCAAAGTTCCTTTCTTCCTCAACCCTAAAAGGGGGGGATCTTTACAGCCAGGTATGTCTTCCACAATATGCCAATGTTTATATATAATATTTCTAATGTGGCTGGCCAGGGGTGTGAAATCCATCCCCATGACCAGGCGGCTGGGTTTTCTGTTTTTAATGCTATCAGACCGTGTTTCAAGCAAATTTTTTCGATTGCGACCGTCTACACGTCTGTATGCGTCCTGTATGATACAATTAGGGTAGCCCCGGTTAACGAGAGCTTTTTCTAGCTGATGAGCCGCATTTCTATAGTCTCTCTTGTCTGTAGCATTCCTTTTCAGTCTGATTAACTGTCCGTATGGTAAATTTCTTTTTAAATGAGAAGGGTGACTTGAAGAGTAATGGAGTAGGGAGTAACAATCCGTTAATTTCTTATATGGTTTGAATGCCAAGGTGTTTCTATTTGAAATGTAGACCACTACATCCAAAAATGGAATTTCTTTTTTGTGATACTGACAAGTAAATTTTAGATGGGAATCCAATGTGTTCACCCATTCTTGGAATGCAATACATGTTGCTTCAGATTTAAAAATTATGAGCAAATCATCAATGTATCTTTTAATCAGAATGATGTCATTTGTAAAGGGGTTAGATTCAGAAAAAAAATGTTTGTGAGTGAACCAACAGCTGAGACAATAGGACGGCCCGGGGGTGGTGTGATATTTTTATGGATCTTGGGGAGAGTGTAAAAGATAGGGACCCGTGGATTTTTACAAAGTAGGAACTCGGCGGTTTGTATAGAAATATAATCTAGCGCTAGAGCCTCATTGACCGTGATACGAATAAGGTTAGAAACTTTCTGAGTGGGATCATAACTAAGAGGTAAATAATATCTTCTGTCGGCCAATTGCCTGTTTATTTCCCGTTCATAAGTGACTGTGTCCATTAAGACAATAGCCCCTCCTTTGTCCGCAGGTTTAATTGTGATGGAGCGGTCATTCGCCAAGTTATGAATTAGCTCTTGTTGTTCTCTAGTTATATTATGTCTAGTAGGGATATGACGTTTTTCCAATCACACCACCCCCGGGGATCTTATTGCTAAACTGGAAGACCTTCCCGTGCCTAGAGGAGCGATCCTGGCAACACTCGATGTAGGTTCTCTCTACACTAATATCCCACTAGAGACCATAAGAGGGACCATTGAAAATTTACTACGTTCCAGACAAGAACAAACCCCTCCTTATTATTTTTTAATCCAATTACTGGATATTGTTTTTGAAAATAATTTCTTCAGGTATAAAAATGACTTCTACATCCAAACCAAGGGGGTGGCTATGGGCGCGGCATTGGCCCCATCGGTAGCAAACATTCACATGATTGACTTTGAAAACAAACATTTTTTTTCTGAATCTAACCCCTTTACAAATGACATCATTCTGATTAAAAGATACATTGATGATTTGCTCATAATTTTTAAATCTGAAGCAACATGTATTGCATTCCAAGAATGGGTGAACACATTGGATTCCCATCTAAAATTTACTTGTCAGTATCACAAAAAAGAAATTCCATTTTTGGATGTAGTGGTCTACATTTCAAATAGAAACACCTTGGCATTCAAACCACATAAGAAATTAACGGATTGTTACTCCCTACTCCATTACTCTTCAAGTCACCCTTCTCATTTAAAAAGAAATTTACCATACGGACAGTTAATCAGACTGAAAAGGAATGCTACAGACAAGAGAGACTATAGAAATGCGGCTCATCAGCTAGAAAAAGCTCTCGTTAACCGGGGCTACCCTAATTGTATCATACAGGACGCATACAGACGTGTAGACGGTCGCAATCGAAAAAATTTGCTTGAAACACGGTCTGATAGCATTAAAAACAGAAAACCCAGCCGCCTGGTCATGGGGATGGATTTCACACCCCTGGCCAGCCACATTAGAAATATTATATATAAACATTGGCATATTGTGGAAGACATACCTGGCTGTAAAGATCCCCCCCTTTTAGGGTTGAGGAAGAAAGGAACTTTGCGCAATCAATTGGTCAAAGCTGATTGTTTGGAATCACCATCCATTGTCACTAAAGGCCACTATAGATGCGGCTCATGCAATATGTGCCCCTACAGTTTACAAGTAAAAGAAATAAAAAGTGAACATATGCAGTTCACTTTTAAAATCAACTCCATGACCACATGCAACTCCAAGAACGTAGTTTATTGCATACGGTGCCCTTGTAACAAACTGTATATAGGCAGCACCACGCGGGCACTAAAGGTACGTATAGGAGAACACAGATCACGCATCCGCAATAAAGTGATGGAAGCCCCTCTTACACCTCATTTTTTACAAATGAAACACAGTGACTCCGATTTAATGTTTTTTGGCTTATGGCAGTACACACCCAAAAAATACCACAAGCAGGATATCCTAAAAATATTGAGACAACAAGAAACTAAATTGATTTTTATGTTTAAGACATTACAACCGGACGGTTTAAACTCAGATCTTGACCTTTCTGTATTCATTTAAACGAACACACTAGCAGTATAACATACAGTAATCATAGAGATACTGTAAGTGTTATCAGTACTCACATTCTTCTGCCCCCTCCTAATTGTCATCTTTAATTATTATCACCTGTGAACCAACTTTTTGTATATAAGTGTGCTCCAAACACAGGATATTTGCTTAGTCAATACATGCTCAAACCAAAAATACTCTGAATACAAGAAATGTAAGTATCTCTTTTTGTGTACATGTATTTTAGAAATTGTATTACTGTATTATTTCAAACAATAATTAGAATTTGATTTGTATTACCAGTGAATATGTAAATGAGAGAACCTTTTGAAAAAACACCTGAGCATTGTGGCCTAAGCCAAGATAAGTGGTTTCATACAAATTGTAAGTACTGTTTTTGATATTTGTTCTGTTTATATGTATATTAGTGTCTTAATTCGAATACTAATAAGACCTGGTTTATACCACCAGTGAATGCACTAAACATAAAAGTACAAGGAGAACTACTGAAGAAGCCCGTCATATGGGCGAAACAGGCAAAAAAACGCCGGCAGCCTGTCTACTACCATTGACACCTCGTTCGACCTGCTGCCACTTGCTGACCGCTAGATAGCCTCAAAGACTATAAAGACTGGTTTGCCTTTAATTTGTACATGCTATCTGTTTAACGTTTGATTTTGGCTCTTGTGTCAGCACTTGTATATGGTTCTCTTATTGTTTTCTCTTTGGATTAATAATACTTGATTGAAACTGGATTGAATTTGGTGCCTTTGCGTGCTGCTTGTTTTATTTTGGACTTTTGAAGAAATTGGCAGCATTAGCCCATCATCTTTGTTTTTGTTTTTCCTATGTTACAGGCGGCTAGAAATTCTGTTTTCGCCACACTGGAATCACAACATTTTAAGTACATAAAGTCCCCCTTTCCATGTACCATAAACAGCATAGTTGCTACTTGCTACCACCTTCATCGCTGCTGTCATGCTGGTTGGGATCCTTGTAAGTTCCCGCAGTTGTTCCTTTAATGATATGTCTTGGATCTCCCAGGGGCCCTGGTGTTATAATAAAGACGTAGTAATAATTAATTCATTTCATTTCTCCTTGGTTACTAGTGAAATGTGAAGACTAACGGATAGGCATTTTGTTGTCTTTTTAGCCTCCAGCTAAATTTTTATCTCCAGTGCTTGGTAAAAGTAACCTTCAGTTTTCTGGCATGAATACGAAACTGACCATCTCAACAAGCAGCCTCATTCTACTGAACATTGAGACCCAGCAGGTAGGCTGGCATGTTATTTTACATTGGGGTGGGGAACTTCCGGGCCTCAATATATCCGTGGGCCACATCCCCTCCGCAAGCCACAGCCCTCCTATTTCATGCCCTCCTTGAATGTTTTCACATGGCTGGAATTTGCCCTTGAGCTATAATTATGCCTCTGAATTACTGGTTGGAAGACAGAGGCGTTTGTGTGGTTGAAACTGGCCTACTATTGCTTAGCCCCCAGTCGTGCTACAGTTCCCAGCACCCATAACAAACCACAGTTTCCAGGATTCTTCTGAGGGGGAGGCATGTGCTTTAAGTGTATGGTTTGTGTATACAGACAATGTAACTTAGCCTGTAACTAAGCCTAAATGTGTATTAACTAAAATGACTGTAGATTGCTTCTTTGTTTGTCCTGCCCCCATTTTCCACTACTTCCACTATTGTATATTCCTTTGTGTAGAATTTTAGTTTGTAAGCTGCTTGGGGCAAGGACCCATCCTCTTAAGCTCTCTAAAACATAGCTGCCAAGTTTTCCCTTTTCTCACGAGGAAGCCTATTCAGCATAAGGGAATTTCCCTTAAAAAAAGGGATAACTTGGCAGCTATGCTCTAAAATGCCATGAACCCTGAGGGTGCTGCATCAATAAATTGCACTATTATTAATAGGCAATGCTTGTGAAGCATGTTGAACTCTTGAAAGTGCTATCCAAATTTATTCATGATTTATCATTTCCTAAAATTTACACACTGCTTGACTGAAGAAAAAAAACCTCAAAGCAGTTTACAAAAAGAATAAAACAATGAAATGATCTGACAAACTCCACAGCTATTTAAAACTTTAAAAAAAACAGCAATGAACTACAGACTGCTTACTTAAAACACACATTAGCATTCTACATATCTGGGTAGGTTCGCCTGAGCAAAAATATTTTTAGCAGGTGCAGGTGCCTGCCTTATATCAGTAAGCAGGGAGTTCCAAATGTTAAATATTCGTTGCTATCTTGCAGTAACATAGTGTAAGAGAGGCAGACAGGCATGGAAGCCTTAATCTCTCATAACCAGCCCACAGGCCTTAGGCCTTCTTGCACCTGTCCAGGTGAACAACATAATCCCACCACAGATTGCCACAGATTGGCCATCCATGATAGATACACTTTGCATACAGTTTCAACTTGTAATATACTCTACAATGTAACTCACTGGTGATTTCTAGCTGCGTAGCACCTTAGCATAATTAATTGTTTTTAATTACTCCTAATTCCTTCTTTGAATTGTTATAAAATGAAAAAAAATCCTTTCAGTAGCACCTTAGAGACCAACTCAGTTTGTCATTGGTATGAGCTTTCGTGTGCATGCACACTTCTTCAGATACATGACAAACTTAGTTGGTCTCTAAGGTGCTACTGGAAGGAACTTTTTTTACGACTACGGCAAACCAACACGGCTACCTACCTGTAACTTGAATTGTTATACTTACTGTTGTTCGTTTGAGATTGTGAGCCACTTGGGACACCATTTTATCAATAAACAGATGACGACAGTGATGTTGTGTTTTTTTCAGATTATTGCGAATCACCACATGCAGTCCATTTCATTTGCTTCTGGAGGTGATCCTGTAAGTACAAACTTCTGAACTTCAAGAACCTGTTATAACACACTGTCTGTCAGTTGTCTCATTTCATATGTGACCCGTTTCCAAGTTAAATTGTTCCCTGTCTTTCTGACTCTTCTCCGATTAGGAGAAAAGGCTCATTTTAAATGATAACTGAGGGATTTGTTTCATATGGAAAAGCTTGTAGTTTGCTTTTCCTTGACCATTAAAAACATAATACTTTGTTGTCACTCTGTTTTAGGCCATTTCCAGATGACTTGTTTATTATTCATCCTGATTTGTTTGTGAGGAGATTAGACTATGTTGGCTATTTAACGAGCGTTCATTCTGATTTTTATTTATTTATTTTTTTGCTGGGAGGTTAGATGATGTTGCATCAAAGCAAATGTTATCCTACACTTTCCAGTGCATTTTCCCATCACCTTTGTTATTTAAAAAAGCCTAATTTCTTGAAGAAATAAGGTTTGTTGAGCAAGGCCTACTGACCAACTATACCAACCTGATTTTTGTCTCTATTGAATCCTGCCTGAAAACAGCAACAGTCTGGAAGTGTCCTTAAGTACCGTATATTCTGGTGTATAAGACGACTGGGCGTATAAGACGACCCCCAACTTTTCCAGTTAAAATATAGAGTTTGGGATATACTCGCCGTATAAGAAATACGACCCGGCGTATAAGACGACCCCCGACTTTTAAGAAGATTTTCCTGGGTTAAAAGGTAGTCTTATACGCAGGAATATACAGTACTGTATCCCTGCTTTCTTGTAAAGTGTGTGTGTGTGTGGGGGGGAAGTCTGCTGTAAAATAGAATGACCACATTGTAGTGGCTTAAGCTCATTAAATAAGATTTCCTTTTTGGCTTTGTGTGTTTTAGGATACAACAGACTATGTCGCCTATGTTGCTAAAGACCCCGTTAATCAAAGAGGTAGGTGCAATCATTTCAGTAACACTGCACATATAAAAGATAATAATTTCCATTCACTTTCCATGTACTTCAAAATGTTGCCATGAGACGACCATACTTTGGAGGGAGAGCCAGATACAAATGCTAGAATGGAAATGATATATAATAAAAAGGTAAAGGACCTCCGGACGGTTAAGTCAAGTCAAAGGCGACTATGGGGTTGTGATGCTCATCTCACTTTGAAGCCAATGGATCCAGTGTTTGTCCACAGACAGCTTTCCGGGTCATGTGGCCAGCAGGACTAAACCGCTTCTGGCGCAAGGGGACACCGTGACGGAAACCAGAGTGCACGGAAACTCCATTTACCTTCCTGACGCGGCGGTACCTGTTTATCTACTTTCGCTGGTGTGCTTTTGAACTGCTAGGTTGGCAGGAGCTGAGACAGAGCAACGGGAGCTCACTCTGTCATGGGGGTTCGAACCGCCGACCTTCAAGTCAGCAAGCCCAAGACGCTCAGTGGTTTTAGACCACAGCACCACCTGCGTCCCAGTATATAATAAAGACATGCTAGTTTGGGGGCAACCAATGACTTTAAAGTTTTGCGATAACTTTAAACAGTAATTTAACACTGTTGTGGCAAAATGGCAGGACTCTTTGGGCAATCTCACACATGATGCTTGGTGATGAGGAAAGACCCCTTCCTCAGAACCAGGCAAGGCATGCCCATGCTGCCACTACGTCAGGAGCATGCAATCATGAGGCAACAGGAAAGTGGCTGGGGAGGTGAGGGAAGAGGAGTTGTGGTCTGCAGCCCATCTCAGGCAACATGTTTACTGGTTACACTGCTTACTGCTTTTCCTGATGAAAATCCTTCCTTGCCTGCCAAGTTCTATTTTCCCAGAAGGCAAGCTGCCTTCCACCCTACGGCAAATAGCAGTTGAGGCAATTTTAACTAGGTAAATGTGGGATGGGGAGAGTTAACCCCCTCTCCCCACACTGCAGTTCCAGTCTGGATCAGGCCCTCTTGGAGCAGATTTATTTTGTTTTTTGTTTAGTTAAAGATATGGAAATGTAAGCAAACATTTCGCATATCATTTAGTTAAGTCAAGTTTTTATTCTACCACATACAATGGCTTTCAAATAGGTGAACCTTTGGTGGAAAATGGGGTGTATAAGATTTTTTTGTGTGAAAACTTTTCCTCCTACCATTGTACAAGAAATCCCAGGGTCCATTAGTGGATAGGGAAAGTCAAAAACATCCAAGAAGAGAATCGTTGGCTTTATTCTTTGATAGCTTTCTTATCAGAGTGGTCTCAAAGTGCCATCTGATGGCTAAGATGGGGAAATGTGGCTAGTTGATACCATAATGCTGTTATACAGATTTGGAATATTTTGTTCAGTTCTGGTCACTTCACATCAAAAAGTGATATTGTAGAGTTGGAAAGGGTTCAGAAAAGGACAACCGAAATGATCAAGGGGATGGAATGACCCCCCCCCCAAAGGAAGAAAGTTTGAGTGTTTTGGATGGCTTTAAAAGAAAATTAGACAAATTCATGGAAGATAAGGCCATCAATGACTGTTAGCTTTGATGGCTATGTTCTGCCTCCATGGTCAGGGGCAGTAATTCCTCTGAAATCCAGTTTCTGGAAACCTCATGAGGGAAGAATGTTCTAGTACTCAGGTCCTGCTTGCAAGTTTTCCGCAGGCATCTGGTCAGCCCCTGTGAGAACATGATGCTGGACTAGATGAACCATTGGCCTGATCCAGCAGGCTCTTCTTATATTGTTATTTATGTTCCTGGAAATATTTTTTTTAAAGAGTCATTAGCGAGGCAACAGAAAATATAATAATGTGACTATGCAAATCAATGTTTACATTTGAAACTGCAGTACTCTCTAAATCAGTGGTCCTCAACCTTGGGCCTCCAGATGTTTTGAGACTACAATTCCCATCATCCCTGACCACTAGTCCTGCTAGCTAGGGATCATGGGAGTTGTAGGCCAAAAACATCTGGAGGCCCAAGGTCGAGGACCACTGCTCTAAATGACTCCAGTGATTCCAAATATATCAGAATACCTCCTGTCCTAAAGGAAAGCTAAAAGAATTAACAGTGCAATTTTATGCAAGTTAACTCAGAAGTCACTCTGTATTCAGTGGTGCTAACTTCCAGATGAGTGTGCACAGCATTGTGGCTTAAATCTTGAACATGGTGGAATTTACTCCTAAAAGTCTGAAGTAACAATTAAAACCCTTATCTCCCTAAAAGTATTCTCCAGTATGCCTCCGGAGCCAATGTCTGTACTTGGCCCGAGGAAAGATGAACTATGAAATTCAAGGAAACCACTGCCTCAAAAAATTAAGCAAGCTCTAAAGAGCAAGGGAATGCTGGTGGAAGGGATGCAGGTGGTGCTGTGGGTTAAACCACAGAGCCTAGGGCTTGCCGTTCAGAAGGTCGGCGGTTCGAATCCCCGTGACGGGGTGAGCTCCTGTTGTTCGGTCCCAGTTCCTGCCAACCTAGCAGTTCGAAAGCAGGTCAAAGTGCAAGTAGATAAGTAGGTGCCGCTCCAGCGGGAAGGTAAAAAGCGTTTCCGTGTGCTGCTCTGGTTCGCCAGAAGCGGCTTTGTCATGCTGGCCACATAATCTGGAAGCTGTACGCCGGCTCCCTCAGCCAATAATGTGAGATGAGCGCCGCAACCCCAGAGTCGGGCACGACTGGACCTAATGGTCAGGGGTCCCTTTACCTTTACCTAAAGAGCAAACAGATACTATACCAGCAGAGAATGATGTTTGCAATTGCCAGCTGATTAGTCCAAGCTCCACTTCCATCTGCTGCCATTTTGTTAGTGGCTCCACCTCTGCACTGCCATTTTGTAATTGGTAGGCTTCAAGAAATTTCAACCCTGTCAACAAATCCCCGTTGGAAAGTTTGAGAACTTAGGTTATATATGATTCCTTTGCTGTTCTACTCTGGAAACTGTTCTAACCTTCACTTCGATGGAATTTTTACCTGCACAGCACTCTTGATAGTCAGACTCATAAACCTTTTAATATATGACAACAATTTATTTGTTTTCCACAACTTTTCTCTGTGTTTTTTTTAAGCCTGCCATATACTGGAATGTCCCAGCAGAATAGCCCAGGAAGTCATAAATACCATAGGGCAAGCTTTTGAGCTCCGTTTCAAACAGTACTTGAAGAATCCTTCCACTTTGATTGCTTCCAATGAAAGGTCAGCATGGTGCTGGGAAATAATGTGAATATACAGACTGTTTGCATGCCGATTTCAAGGTCCTTGCACTGTATCTCTTTCTCTCTGCATCTCTACTGTCCCATACTTTGTCATTCACCAAGAGAGCATTATGTCAGGGCTGGGAACGCTCAGGCCTGGGAGCCACATAAGGCCGTCCTCATTACCTGGCCCCAGGACACACTGCTTCCTTTAACTGAGTTGCAGTCCTAAAGGTAACCTAAAATAAAATCCCACTGAAAATAAAACTCCAAGGAAAAATCACAAATAGACTGTAAATTGTGCAGAAGAGCACACAGCTTAGTGGCAGAGTTCATGCTCAGTGTGCGGGTTCTAGGTTTGTGCAGGTTCTAGGTTCAAGCCCCACATACTCCTGGTAATAGGATGTCCAGCAGTGCTGCTTTGAAAGACCCCAGTCTGCAGACCTGATGCCAGTCACAGAAGCTAATACTGTGTTTGTTGGATTAGTGGTCTGGCTCTGTATAAGGCAGCATTTGCCAAAGTGGTGCCCTTCGCATGTTTGGGACTATTACCATCATGTTGGCTGGGGCTGATGGGAATTGTAGTCCAAAATATCTGGAGGACAACAGCTTGAGAAAGGCTGGCAGTATAAGGCATGACTTATGAATAATCTGAGTGCTCCACACTTATAGGTGAACAGATGTTAACTGTTATCCATCTATTGCTCTGCAAATGCAATGGCTGCTTTTCCAGCCACGGTGAATTATACAATTAAATTCTTGAATTATATGGTCCTAACCAGACTACTTGAAATCTGTCTCTTTCCTGTTCCCGGCCATTTATAAAATTATGTTCTCATTATAAATTAAAAAGCAGGATTCAAGATTAGCTGCGTTACATTTTTACAGAAAAGACACAGCAAAGGGTTTTTTTTGGGGGGGGGCAGTATCCAAACGGAAGATTTTTCAGATTTCTTTGCTGCAACTATGATGTAATCCATTAATATTTTGCTACAGTTCCAACTGCAGCAAAATGTTACATTTATTTATTTATGGTATTTATCTGCCACTTTCAGAAGGACCTCACAAAGCAGTTTATAAAAGATTGTTTAAAACTTTGATTTTAAAAAATCTTGCCATTACATTGAAAGACATGAATGGGGAACCATTGTCATCTTAAGGGCCACTTTCACTTCTGGGCAACCTTCTAAGGGCCACATGCCAGTCGTGGGAGGGGCAATGGATGCAAAAAAAATTCTTGTACAGTAAGCTACAGACATTGACACAAACCTCTCTACCCTCCATCAGGACAAAAAGAGGCATTATCAGAATTCAAGAACCTATTTTCACTAGTGAAAAGCAGGTTGAGTGAAGGGTGTGGTCAGAGTGGGGATTTTGAGGACTAGAGAGAGAGGCATGGTGGGCCATATTTGGCTTCCAGACCTGAGCTACCCCACTCCTTTTGAAAGACAATACAATGTCAGCTCCACCACAGAAAAGGCCCACTTAGAAGCTCTACATTCTCAATTTAAAATTGCCGTATAGACCTGACTGAACTTTAAGAAAAGCCTGGGGAGTCACACCCTCTGTGCCATCATCTCAGACCACTGGGTGAGTGAGCATAACAGGGGCTTTTGGGTGGTGGTTTCAGATGTTTGGAATAACTTTCCTATGAAGATCCCACGAAGCTATGACATATATCTGTCATCACATAAAAACGTTTCCTTTTGGGGAGTTCTTTGGTGTTTAATTTTATGGCTGCCTGGCTTCTTTGTTTTAGATGTATTTCTTGCCTTTGATTATGTTGTGAAGCCATTCTGGGAGTTCCATTAGCAGAAGAGTAGAATCTATATAATAAATACATTGTCAATGCATTCACTGGTTGATTTAATTTAATGTAGTTTGAAACTACTTGTATCTCACATTTGAGACACATTTGAAAGTTGTGCATTTTGTAATGTTGATTAATTTTGAACAGAGAAGTGGTTAATCTTGGTGGATCCACGTGGAATATTCAGGATAAGGAAGATCATGAATACTATAATGAAATCCCAGGGAAAGAACCTCCTGCAGGTGGACTATTAGATGCCAGGCTGAAGGCGCCCGCAGAACAAAGAACTAAGTGCCCTATGCACTATGAACAGCAATATTGTCCAGTAAGTGTGTTTATTATTGATAGGACATTATTATTATTTAACATTATTTAGCCTTCTTGATCGCCAGTTACTCAGAGTTTTCCAGGCAGCTTACAACACACTGAAAACATACATATAGATGCGTAATACAGTACCATAAAAACAGAACAAGCAACTCCTGAAACAGCCAAAGGAAGCTTGGCAGCACACTAACAATAATGACATCATTTCAGTCTATCACATTCCTGGGGGGAAATGTAAGTATTCCCCTGGTGCTGAAAATATGTCAATGATGGTACCAGGTGGACCATACTGGGGAGAGTATTCTGCAGATGGGGAACGACAACTGAAAAGGCCTTGCACTGAAAAGGCCTTGCAACATGCCTTGCACTGAAATTCGACTGTATGAGAAGAGATTTCTTTAATTCCCTAGAAATAACTAGAACAGACTTTCCCAAGCTGGTGTCCCCCAAATGTTTTGGCCTATAGCTCCTCATTATCTCTGGCCATTGACCATGCTGGCCAGGGCTGATGGGAGTTGCAGTTCAACAAGTTGGGGAAGGCTGGACTATGTCAAGAGTGACATTTGGGCTAAGCCAGGCATCCCCAAACTGCGGCCCTCCAGATGTTTTGGTCTACAATTCCCATCTTCCCTGACCACTGGTCCTGTTAGCTAGAGATCATGGGAGTTGTAGGCCAAAACATCTGGAGGGCCGCAGTTTGGGGATGCCTGGGCTAAGCAAGACAGGTAAGCTGTGAGACATTGCTCAGATAGATAGTTTTGGCAGAGATGGGACTTGGGAGGCTGTCTGAGGCTCAAGAGTCAACCTAGACAAGGAGAAATGCAGGTGTCGCAGTCCATATCATCTGGAGGGCGCCAGGTTGGAGAAGTCTGGGCCGGAGTCTCAAGCCAAGAAAGCAGCAACCCGGGGGGGGGGGGCTTCTAGAACAAGCCAGCAAAGATAGAAATGTCAGACCCTTCATATTTATACCTTGCTTGGCCAACCCAGAAGCCAGTGGTGGAGCTACATTTTGGGGCTCCTGAAGCTTGAACTGTCATGGGGCCACCTTCACAACCAGCCACAAGGTCTGGATAACCACTGTTGCCTTCTTTAGTGGGGTTGTTCCATGACAGATCACCACACCTTTACAACATCTGTGCTGCTGACTGTCATACTTTGGGGTTGTTGAAATATACACAACAACAAAAAGTCAGTTTTAGTCCTGCCTTTCCAACTGGGTCTCCTAGACCCAACGTGTTTAAGCAATGTGGACTGAAGTTGCTTCTGGGGCCTCTCTAGGATTAGGATAGGGGCCCTGAAGCTTAAGCTTCATTAGCTTCGTAGTAGATCCAACTGTTGCACTGTCTGAAGAAGTACTTTCTTTCATCTTTCTTGGATCTTCCAGCAGTCAGCTGCTTTGAATGAGACTTTTTTCTACACCGTGCATAACTTTACAAACCTTCCTCGAGTCTTCCCTGACCTTTTCCCCTAAACTAAAAAGCCCCAAATGTTATATCTTTTCCTCATAAGGGAGTTGTTTCAAACACTTGATCAAATTGGACACCCTTTACTGAGCCTTTTCCAACTTTTGCTGTGAGCACAGCACCAAGGATAGGTGACATGTAATTTGTTAGGCAAAGCTATTTGATCCAGATATGTGTGTGTTTTTTATCCAAATGAGCTTCATAGGATTTGATTTGACTGGACATTTTAAAAAAAGCAATGAACCCCCTATATGATTAATTCCTGCCTCTTTCAGACTGGGAGCCCCAAATCCACAAATATTTATGAAAACTGCCCAGAGGAGAACAAGGCAGTAGGTAAGTAACCTGTGGGTTCCTAAGACTTAAGTCACATACTGCCCTCTTCATGGGGAAATGGAATATGTAGAATCAAGCTCCGTTCTGCCTGTGGTCAAGCCTGCCTCTGCCTCTTCTTTCCCTTTGCTAAGGGTGTTTCAGAATTCCATTAGAAACAGGGGTGGAAATTGCCACAATTCACATGTTTGTCTGAGGTCAGATAATGCAAGCAAATACGAGACATGATTCTTTGGGGGAAGTAATGAGCTTTTAATGTGTGCTTTGCAGCCAGAGAAACACTGCCTGGATAACAGAGTGCTTCCAGGAAAAAAAGAGAGAGATTCTTCAGCCTTCCACCGAGGTTGAATGAATGAGTGGTAATGGTTGTTCCAGCCAAGGATGGCAAAGGGGAAGGGGAAGGCACTTTAGCTACAGTATATCTTTCTTCATTAACTGTTGAGTGAAGTGGGGTGGAAAACTGAGGCAGGTACAGGCAGAAGAGAATTTACACTCCTTGTCAAGAATGTGGCACATGAACTAGGTGTTTGTTTCAAAGTTCCCTGGAGCTCTTTTCTGCACGATCACCATCACAGGGAAATGTCCAGAGAGAACCATAACACTCCTTTGCATTACATTCCCAGAGCCGTCTGTAGGCATCAAATGTTTCAAAGGACACAATGCAGTTATTCTTAAGTTTCCATTATGATATACCTGAAGGAGCGTCTCCGCCCCAATCGTTCTGCCCGGACACTGAGGTCCAGTACCAAGGGCCTTCTGGTAGTTCCCTTGTTGCGAGAAGCCAAGTTGCAGGGAACCAGGGAGAGGGCCTTCTTGGTAGTGGCACCTGCCCTGTGGAACGCGCTCTCATCAGATGTCAAAGAGAAAAACAGCTACCAAATTTTTAGAAGACATCTGAAGGCATCCCTGTTTAGAGAGGTTTAATGTTTGATCTATTATTTTATTTTATTTTTCTGTTGGAAGCCGCCCAGAGTGGGGTATAAATAATAAATAATAATAATAATAATAATAATAATAATAATAATAATAATAATTAATAGATATGCCTCAATGGGCCCCCATTTCCAAGGCCACTGTTACTGCTGCTCATTCACTTGCACAAACACTCTCTAGGCTCAGTCCTCACAGCTACCCAGAAGGGTATGCATACCCTTGTTTGCATACTGAGACGGAGCAGGTGAACAAAGGAGGAACAATAACATGAGAAAGCAGTAGTAGGTCTGCTGCAGGGACGTGGGCTTCAGCAGATGCCCGCTTTATATCTGACACCACCCTTGGCTTGCTCTACTTGTAACTGCCAGCAGCTGTCAGGCAACATGCTGCCCTTGCTGTTATTTGAGATGCTTATAACACCAAGGCCATAACTTACACATTTCACACAAATTCAGGGAACAAAAGTTCAGCTGATTTTCCTAGACAGGAGAGGGAGAAGAGATGGGGATGAGACGCTTAACCCTTTCCCCATTCATGATCTTATCGTTATATCCCCTTCCAGAACCTGCTTTGCTTTAGAAAATGTAAGCATCAGGTTTTTTTATATCTGTGTGTGTATGTAAGGTAACGGAGCCAGTGAGGTGTGGTGGTTAAGATACTTGTAATCTGATGAACTTGGGCTAGTCACACTTCTCTGAAGTCTCTCAGCCTCACTCACCTCACAGAGTGTTTGTTGTGGGGGAGGAAGGGAAAGGAGATTGTTAGCCGCTTTGGGATTCCTTAGGGTAGTGATAAAGCGGGATATCAAATCCAAACTCTTCTTCTTCTGCCCTAAATGATGATGTGTGCTGTGCTTGTTACAGAATTTTTAAATTTTGTAACTGATGCTGTAATTTTAATATTGCTATGTGAGCCACCTAGAGGATTCCACTCAGTGATGGGCCTTGGGGTTTCAAATTTCAGCAGTGCCCTATGTGACTCCAAAATTTGGCATCCCCGCCTTCCATTCTACCTACCTAAGTTGCAGAGCCCCCTGCAGAGCCCCCAAGACTCCATGCAACCAAACCAGTTGTGCTACCCTAAATCTGCCTCTGTTCCACTGGGATCATAAGATGATAAATGCATTTATATGCAGACTTTACCCCAGTATATGTATCTTTGTACATACTGCTTAGCTGGTGAATTGCATTTCAAAAATTAGAGAAGTGCTAATTTCAAAGGAAGGGTGGGTTTCAGTTGCAGAATATTTCAGAAAGTACAAATTAGTTTTACCTCTAAATGTAAACTGAATCAAATGTCTTCCTCATCCCTACTGAGTCTGGGACATTATACATTCTCTTCCCTATTGTGGTTCTGAGCCAATGGGATTATAGCGGTAGAAATCAGGTCACAACATCATAGTTTGATATTGGTGTTTATGTAGGATAGCCTGGTATGCTAGAAATTGGTTTTTTCCTATGTGCTGAAAATATTAGATAAGTAGACGCACAGTTTTTTTGAACATGTCTTGGCAGAACGCATTTGGAAAATGTCAAGTGTTTTACACGTCACTGTAATGTTTATTGTGAAATAAAGGAAGTCTCTTTCTATTGCAATTAACTGCAGATGGCTGCACTGAACAAGGGCAGGGAGCAAAGAAAGATGCTTCATTGCTGAAAAATGCAAGCAAAATGGATCTTTTTGATGACCCTCGATATATCAACACTCAGAATTTGCAGACCATACCTAGTACTACCAGAAGCCGCACTGCGGATCAGACCTTTGGCAGCCCAGTTCACCATTCAAGTACGTTCATATTCCTACAAAACATGCCATGAGGCTTTAAGATGAATGTGAATCCTTGCAAAGTCATTCAGGCTTTTTGAAACACTGCTAAGCATCTGTTCTTGATATGAGACTCAAGATGACCAATGCCAAATTTAGTATTAATGAAAACAATGACTGCTCCACACATCAAATGGGGGGTGACCTTTGCGTGGTCGCGCGGAGCCCCCTGATCCTATAAAGCGACTCCCTGGTAGTTCGCGGCTTGCATTGCCTTCCCAGGCAGGATGCCAGGGGTCTCCACCTACCCAAGCCAATTGTCCAATCCTGCCTGGGGAGGTGTTGCCAGGGTACTGGCCAGGTAAGGGGAGGGACTTTCCAGCTCACACAATAGAATTTGAATCTTACCTGCAAGCACCAGTCGGCTCCAGAGCTTCTCCCACCCTCCACACCCTCATTGAAGTTTCTTTTGCAGGTTAACCTTTTCCCACAGGTACACAGGCGCTGCTACGTCAAGGCCGCTGTTGAAAGGCTGGAAAGGAATTTCCCTGCATTGGCAGGTTTTGCCTTTCCCATAGCAATACGTCACAACTTTGGCGGTTTCAGGCCTTGGGCGGAATTCTTTTGGCAATCTTACTAGAGGGAGGGGTGTGAGGCGGAGACCTCACCCCCTTTGTGGCAACAAAATCGGGGTATTGGGGTGAAGCACTGACCATACCAATAAATGTCATCGCTTCCCCCTTCCAGCGGCAGCGAACGGGGGGCAGGCTCTCTCTGCTTGAACATATGTTCTCCAGAGCCAGCCCAACCCCCCATACATTCTGGATAACCCCGAAGCCTCCCAGAACCCCGGCTGGGGACTGGGAAGGATAACGCCCAATGCCTGAGCCAAGGGCTCCCTACATCTGAATCTTAATAAAGTTGTGGCCAATTTGAATCCCATAGCACGTTGTCTTGCATCATTATTCCGCTCAGAGGGTCACCTGGGGTTTGGGGGACTCCGCCTGTCCACGCAATGATTGGTAACAGGATGACCATTATTACTCAACACAGTGCACATGTACCCTCTTCGTAAGCTGGTGCTTCCACTTCCCTGCTTCTCTGGATTTCTGCCCTTCTACAAACAGGAAGCTGCCTCATATCAGGTCCATCTACTATTTATTCTACAGTGGTACCCCGGGTTAAGAACTTAATTCGTTCCGGAGGTCCGTTCTTAACCTGAAACTGTTTTGAACCTGAGGTACCACTTTAGCTAATGGGGCCTCCCGCTGCCACCGCATGATTTCTTTTCTCATCCTGAGGTAAAATTCTTAACCCGAGGTACTACTTCTGGGTTAGCGGAGTCTGTAACCTGAAGCGTCTGTAACCCGAGGTACCACTGTATTTATATCCCATCTTTCCTCCAAGGTGAAACTGAGTACCTGGTTCTTCCCTTCTCCATTTCCCCCCTCACAACAACCCTGTGAGGTAAATTAGGGTAAGACTGACTGGTCCGAGGTCATCTAGTGAGCTTCATGGCTGAGTGCAGTTTAAACCCCGGTCTCCCAGGCATTAGTCTTAACACATTAACCACAACACCATATCGTCCAAAGCTGTCTATTTTGACTGGCAGCAACATTCCAGGATCTCAGGCAGAGGTTTCCCCACCTAGTTTATTCTTTAAAATGGAGATGCCAGGGATTGAATTTGGGCCTTCCGCGTGCGAACACGAGCTCTACCACTGCAATGTGGGTTCTGCCTTATGCTTCAAAGGGACTCAAAGCTGCTTTTGTGTGGTGAGATCTCATGTTCCATGAGTGTGGCTGATCATATAGGTGTAGAACAATAGCAAGATTCTCCTTATCGGTCAGCGGTGAGGCCTCTTTGTACTTGTGAACTAAATCTCATTAGGGACAGAAAGCCGGCTTGTGATCGAGACTCCATAAAATACAGTGCCCCAGTTCAAATGTCACACAGTAAATTATATTAAATGCTTTAGTGTGAATGTGCTGACCTAGGCTGTTTTGGTCCTTCCTGCTAACACATGGAGAAAACAAAGCACGACCTCTGGTTTCGCATTACGGATTGTGGTTCTGAGCCACGGATTTATTTCACACCAAGCAAACCATTATTAGTAAGCTAAGAATAAGCTTATCTTATCACTGAGGTTTGATGGGAGTGAAACAAACCACTATGGTTTGCATGTCAGGAATAATGGTTTGTTTCTCCCCAGTACAAGCAGGGAACAGTGAAAAAGGTGCCCTCCATTTACTGTGGCCAGTCAGTCTCCTGTTCACACTCCTTATGTTTACTAGTTAACTGTTTAAATAATATCAATTGTGCAAGTCGCTACACTGCCCTACAATTTAAAGATCCATTTCTCATTGTTGAAACTATTCCCCAGTGAACAGTGCAGTCCAGTGGCCTTTTCCCAGTTAGTCAATAGACAGATTTTCACAACAGTCAATAATAAAACTTGTGCTTTTTTGTTGGTTTCCATTGAGTTTTACAGCAGGGATGGGCAGAAGAATGTAGGCTGTGGATCACTGGTGAATTTCTGATGGATTACTGTCACCTGCTGATTGATGGCATTCTTCATGCAGCCTAGACCAGGTGTATCTTAGCTTGATCTAGTAACCCATATTTTTAAGCAAGAGTGCATACATGCTTGTGGACATTTTACCCAAGTTTGTTGTGCCTTAAAAGCTAAGGGAGCTTAAGTTTGCTTTGTAAAGACATCACTCAATGATGGGAATCCTTGTTCAAAAAATCTAAGTGAAACTGAAGTCAATTCATTCTTGTAGGCTTTGGAAGCGCTGTTGGAGGCAGTAGGCCTCTGAATGTCAGTTGCTGGGAATCGCAAGTGGGGAGAGGGCTCTCGCACTCAGGTCCTGCTTTCAGGCTTCCCATAGGCATCTGGCTAGCCTCTGTGAGAACAGAATTCTGCAGCAGGACTTTTCTTATGTTCTCATGATTCAGATCATGCCTCTTTACTGGTGGTTTATTGCATGCCAACGGTGCTAGTTTGAAGCACTGTCTAATGCAGACCTGTGCATTTCCTTTGCTTTGATTTCAGAATCATTGGAAGAGGTTGAGCAGAACCTGGCAAGTCTTGGAGGCATTGCAGGCATACAGCAGCAGCTATGGAATGAAAAATGCTACCATGGAAAGTTAACCAGGAAAGCAGCAGAGAGCCTCTTAGTGAACGATGGGGATTTTTTGGTGCGCGAAAGTACAACGTCGCCTGGCCAGTATGTTTTGAGTGGGCTACAAGGAGGACAAGCAAAACATCTGTTGTTGGTGGATCCCGAAGGCAAGGTAGGAACATTTAAGAAAATAGATGTAGTAATAATCACTAGGAGGATCACTGGGCAGGTGCAGAGTGCCAGAAACAGCATTGTCTGGTTATTGTTCCCTGGCAACTGGTATTTATAGGCATGCTGCCTTGGATCCAGGATGCAGTAAAACATGGGTAGGCAAACTAAGGCTCAGGGGCCAGATCTGGCCCAATCGCCTTCTAAATCCAGCCCACGGACGGTCTGGGAATCACTGTGTTTTTACATGAGTAGAATGTGTCCTTTTATTTCAAATGCATCTCTGGGTCATTTGTGGGGCCTGCGTGGTGTTTTTACATGAGCAGAGTGTGTGCTTTTATTTAAAATGCATCTCTGGGTTATTTGTGGGGCATAGGAATTCATTCATTCCCCCCCCAATATATAGTTTCGACCCCCCACAAGGTCTGAGGGACAGTGGACCGGCCCCCTGCTGAAAAAGTCTGCTGACAGCGGGATGGAAGCAAGGTTGGGAAGCAGACAGCGGGATGGAACAAGGTTGGGTGGCATTGCTCACCTAGCTTCCCAGTGCAGAGGTTGCTGCCAGTAACTGAGAGGGGAGGGGCAAGGTGGCAGGGAGGGTGGTTCAATGGAATAGCAATAGCACGAGCATCTGATTGGCTCTGCTTCTGCACCCACACTGCACCAACCTCCCTGCCACCTAGCCCTTTGCCCGCTCAGTCCCCAGCAGCGACCACTGTGTTGAGAAGCCGGGTGAACAAAGCTGCTCCAGCACCACAAGACACACACCAGCTGCTACTGGGATGTAGCATACAGCAATCATGACTCTGGCTTTTAATATTTTGCAATTGGAAGAAAAGCTGGGGAGAAGGCAGGTGCAATATGGTGGTCCGAGATGCAGAGCCACCTTACTGACACACAATTGAAAACTAATGTTTGCCTTTAATTTTTTGCTGTCTTTTCTAGGTTAGAACCAAAGATCATGTGTTTGACAGTGTGGATCATCTTATTCGTTACCACATGGAAAATAAATTGCCAATAATCTCTTCTGGAAGTGAATTAAATCTGAAGCAGCCTCTGAAGAAAGGGACTGGACACCCACAATAGAACAAATAATTAAGTTGGCTTACGCCATCCTCTAGACAATTCCTCCTTTCTTTTTCCTAACAAAACTTAAAGTGACTATGTTTCATCCAAGTGGAACATGGATCCTAGGAATCCAGCTCTGCAAAGAATAGATGATGCCTCTAGATGCTGTTACAAAAGACTTCGTGCGTGTGTGTTATCTACTTGCCAGTTTGTTTATCTACTTTACATCTATACAGTCCCATCTGGACAGCTATAGCAGTTTTACCTTACAGAAATAAAACCCTGGAGAGCAAGAGAGAGAGAAGAACCAAGCACCAGAATCACTTTCTAATGATTTTTAGAATCAGTATGAAATATAAAAGCACAAGCAAACAATCACAAGCAAAAGCAAAACTGACTTGAAGAAACTGGCTGGAATGATAGAAATATGTGCCTTTTAACCAAGGAAGTGTGGGGAAATAAATAATATTTATACTGGATTTTAAAAAATTTAGTTGATTAATTTGTCTAGGTATACAAGATATGATTGCCAAAAAAAGAGAGCTAAAAGAAGCCACAGGTCAATTTGAATAGAACGATAAAATAACAACAACTTTCATTATGATACTGATCTTTCTTTGGGGGCTACTCCAAAATTCAGTTTCAGTTTCAGTTTGGAGAAAGACCACAGCTTAAGAAAGGTATCAGATTCATTCCTTAGTAGTAATAAATAATAATAATACCCCTAAACCTTTTTAATGTTTGTGCAACATTTGCTAAATCTAAGTATGTAAATTAAGCATAATTTTTAAACGGAAGCTGATACTGGGTTAAACTTAGGTTTGCTTACTTTCCAAAAAGCCCTTCTATGCCTTTACCAGCAGCACGACATGTTATGCGATAGCTGAAGCTTCATTTGCATGTCAAGCTGCTGTTTAAAAAAAGAGGAGATAGACTTAATGGATGGTAAGCCTAGTTAGATGCTAATATTTTCGAGAGTATCAGATATGACTTTACTAATAATGCCAACAAGTATCAGTAATAACTTTCACTCTCAAATTCCATTGTAAGTTTACAATATAGAGAAGCTAAAGGAAACAGATTATACGTTATTTTGCAGGGGGACCTTTTTAAACAGGCAACTTCCCTTTCCTCTTTTTAAATTTTTGCATGCTCTGTATTTCTCCTTCCCTCTGCTCAGATTTTTTTTGTTCCTAAAAGTTAAGAAACTAAGTTTCTTAGAAATAAATATTCACCCTGCATTGTCTCTGTACCTGTTGTCAATCTGAAATATTATGTAAATTAGTATATACTGGAGCAATTCTGTACTTAATAACAGGGAGACTAAGTAGTGTGTTCGGAGTTTTGAAAAAGAAGACCACACTCTTAAGCACACACATCTAGGGAGTCATATTTACTGAGCTCAGTGGCTACACTCAGATACAGTATTCTAATCCTGACTTGATAAGCCATTGCATGCAGGTCCCTGGCATTCATATATATGCTGGTTTATTAAGCCAGGATTTGATTGTTATGAACCTGGTCACTGGAGCTTACTTCCAAGTGCACATACTCAAGACCACACTGCACATGGAATAGATAGTTTTCTCAGGGTACATTCCTTTTTATATATTGGCACAAGGCCACCAAAATCATATTTGCAAGAGCTGAACAAGTTGGCAGAGCAATAGATGGTGATTCTCTACTAGGATGCCCAACAATGGATATATGAAAGTCTTAATTAAGGTTAGCTTTTAAAATTATGACATTTAAAAATAAACTTTGTCTGTGCAAATATATTTTACATGTTTTGTTTCTGTTCTTTTTTCAACACACTGTTCACACAGTTTGTCACAATGCCAAGCTGAGAATCCCAACATTTTACCAAAAGGCTTGCAGCATGAGATAACTTGTTGGTGATTACACAGCTCATGGCAATTTTGGTGTATAAAGCCTTATACAGCTTGGGACCAAGATACCTGAAAGATCATATCACCCCTTACATACCCAGCCAATCACTATGTTCTGAAAGTAAGGGCTCCTGAATTTTATCAGGAGGTCTGTTCTGCACAATTTAGGAATCAGGCCTCTTGTGTTATGGCAACAACACTCTGAAATTGTTATGAACTGAGCTTGGATCCTAGAACAATAGGCAGGTAGGATCCTAGACGGCAGCAACCTGATTGGTCTGCAGGAGCAGCCCAATCAGGCTCCAGGAGGAAGTGAATCAGCAGCCTGATTGGCCTTCAGGAACAGTCCAATCAGGCTCCAGGAGGGGAGTTGAATCAGGCAATCACACGTGACCCTTTGTGGTATGGTATCAAGTTTATTGCTTATAGCCAAAGGCTGCTGCAATGTACACAATGTCATTCAGTAAAATATATACAAAGTTGGTAACATTTACATTATCAAAACATGATCTAATCAGCACAAAGCTATGGAAACACTTTAATATACCAGTTGAAACATTAAATAATAAAATTTATAAACTAAAATCATCACAGTATTAAAAGAAATATTAAACAATACAATTGATAATTGTGTACAACTTTGATGAGAGAAATCCATCTATCGCTTCTCGGCCTTTTGGCTAAGATCAAGTGTAGACCCTTTGTGTAAATAATGTATATATTGCCAGAGTTTTTTGGGGAAAGCACGCACTCGCTGTTTACCATGACCTGAAATAAACAGCATGAAATCAACACTCAACTCCAAGTATATTTCAGGAATGTTCTCCCATTAAATATTAGACAGGTGTCACCTTTCTGGCACCCTATGATGCTTGGGGATGTGAAGGAGCCTTCAATGCAGGGTCCCCAGGGTCCTATTTTAGAAGGAGGAGAGTTTGGATTTGATATCCCGCTTTATCACTACCCTAAGGAGTCTCAAAGCGGCTAACATTCTCCTTTCCCTTCCTCCCCCACAACAAACACCCTGTGAGGTGAGTGAGGCTGAGACTTCAGAGAAGTGTGACTAGCCCAAGGCCACCCAGCAGCTGCATGTGGAGGAGCAGAGACACAAACCCTGTTCCCCAGATTACGAGTCTACTGCTCTTAACCACTACACCACACTGGCTCTCAACAGGACCACAACACCTCAAGGACCAATTCTCCCCATATGAACTGCCTCAGACCTTGCAATCATAATCTGAAACCATCTGTGTGCCTAGTCCACAAGAGGACCAGAGAGCAGCAACGCAAGTATGGGCCCTTTCTGTGTCAAATAAATAAAAATAATTAACTGACTAATCACATCACAGGTAGCTCAGTTCTCCCCCCCCCAATTGATTCTGCCCCCGCCCACGGTGGTGGCTCCCTGTTTGTGGCATGCTCTTCCCAGGGAGGATCACCTGGCACCTTCATTGCATATCTTGGCCTTTGGGTAATCAAACCATCTGGGGCCTTTTAAAATGGGGGGGGGGGTATTTTTGCTTGTTACTGTGTTTTTATATTTTTTGTGTTTTTATAGTGTAAACTGCTCTGTGATCCTTGAAGGGTGGTATAGAAATATAACAACAACAATTGTTGTTATGATTATGATTGCTGGGCTCCTTCTGTTCCGTCCCTGTGTAAGATGAGCAGGTGAATGGGTCCTGAAGGTAGAACAGAGGATGCCCCAGCCTAGAAATAATTCCTACTGTATTTGGAAGACAGCCGAAATCCTCCCATTTGCCAAAAACACACACTCAGATCCCCTTCCAACAGGCAGTCGGCAATCTGCTTAGAGCGCAGCCGCAGCCGGCTCTCAAACTGTCTGGTCCTTTGCGCTCCTCTCGATTGGCTGAGACCTCCATCCAACCGCCGAGCAGATCCTTTTCCCGCCGCTAGCCGCGCCAGCTTTCAAACAAGGAAAGGCTTCGCGGCGCAACCGAGCTTGGAGCAGAAAGGAAGGGAAAGGAGAAAAAAACAACAACCCGCCTCTTCGCCCACCGCCTACCTACCGGCTTCTCTCAAACCGCCGCCCCCGCCTGTGAAGGCTGTCTCCTTGCCTATTGGTCTGCCTTTCTTTCAATCATCCGAAGAACGGCGGGCAGGTTCGGTCGTCACGCGGAAGAGAGACGGGGTGGCTTTTAGCGGCGTGGGGACGGGGGAACAGGTGAGGCGTCTCGGCTGCTTGTTGGGGGGAGAAAGAGGGAGGAGGGGGGTCACTGCTCGCTCGTATAGGAACCCGGGGCGGGGGCGGCCTCTCCGTTCAGCGCGGCGGGCTCCTCGGCTGCGGCGGGGGCTCCCAGGGAGGGGTGGTGGTGGTTGGGCGTCGCCATGGAAACAGGGCGGTTCGGGCCTGGACGTCGAATTCGCTTGCTCTGCTTCCCTCGCAACTCGCAACTCGCACCCCGTTTTCTGACGAAGTTTTTTTTTAAGAAACAAAATGTTTTAAATAGGCAGCTGTGTCCTTCGGTGTGGTAAAGAGGGACGCTCTTGTGCTGAAATGCGACCGAGTGAGCTTGGCGTAGTCGCTTACCTTGACTAAGCCCCCTTGACTAGGGTTGCCACCTTTGTTGTGGCAAAATGCGGGGCAGCAGGGCGGTTTGGGGGGCGATTCTTATTTTCTCATCTGGTGCTGAAGCGACTTCAAAGCGGTCCGTTGTGATCTGTTGCAGCCTAACAGGATAGCTCCTCTGGAACATGTCACGCGCGCACACACATGGATTTTTAAATCTGTCTGTGCTTGGCTACTCAGAGCTTAAATACATGACTTTTCAAACACCCTTTCAAACACAGGCATTTGGAGAGTATCCCTAACTTGGCAGAGAGAAGACCCGAAATACAGGACATAGCATTTTGCACTGAAATACAAGACAGGTCGCAACCCTACAATTGACGCACCTAAATGGATGTGGGGTTGCAGATTCCCAGCGTAACTTGAGATGCTCCAATGGCAGAATTCTAATTTGCCTCAATAAGGCACACTTTTGAGCAATACTCATTTACAGGTGCCGTGCTATGTAGTGCTTTAGAAGTAGTTCTTGATACGTTTTCAAAAGAACTTCACACATACATTGCTTGTTAATGTTAGGGGCTGCTTTTGTGATCGTTCAAAGCAGCTCGCAAAACAAAAATGGTGACCAGGGACTTGCAGAAGATGCTTGACAAAATCCCAGTTGCCAAGCTTGCTAACCAAAAGCCAGCTAGCTTGGATCCATATGCTAAGGAAGTACTGTATATATAATTCTGAAGTTAATGGAGAAGGCTTTCCCAGAGATGGGGAAGAGGATTGGACAAATGCATGGAGGATACTATTAGCCATGATGGCTCTGTTTTTACCTCTACTGTTGGAGATGGTATGCCTCTGAATACCAGCCGCTGGGAATCACAAGTGGGAAGGGTGCTGTTAAGCTTTTGAGTCCTCGCTGGCTTTCCCTGGGCATCTGGCTGGCCACTCACAGGATGCTGGAATATAATGGACCTATGGCCTTATCCAGAAGAGTTGTTCTTACGTTATAATTTGAAGGAATAGTGGGAGCGTCACAAAATATTTCCCACTACCTTATTCATTCAGCAAGGTTTCAGTCACTCAACACATAATAGCTTTCCCAAGCTAATCTTTCTGAACTTAGGCTGAGTAGGGCTGGCCATTCTTTCAATTTAGGTTCATGAATTCTAGCCTCTCTCAGGGTCTTCAGGGAAAGGAATTTTATTTCAGTGTGGTGGGTCAGAACCAAAAAGGTTGGCTAACTTCTCCTGGTCCCGTCCCCGGCTAGTGTAGCAGGTAAACTCTGCAAGCCATCAATTTACACATTGTTCTGCAAACATTGCTATGCAAAGCAACTATAAAATAAAATAGCTTTTTATATTTACAGATTGGATGCTAGCTTTTTAGACTGAAGAGTGCAGGAGTTTGGGTTGGATCTATAAAAATGCAGCAATCAAACATCAAGGCATTTCTCAATCTCTCAAGTACCAATTGAGTTTCACAGAACTCATCAAAAGCATAACAGATGGGGCAAAATAATAATTTTGTTAGCAAATCTTGAGATTAATTTTTAAAGAATAATATGCAGAGAATAAATTTAGAGGTGATTGGAAGGTTTAGTGAGGTGTTTATTTGACACTAAAATGGTCTGTTTTCAAGGTTATATAGAGAGTTGCTATTTGTATCTGGTGATAAATCACCACAACCATATTCTACTTCAGAATACCAAACCTTCCAAACATAGTAATGTAACTGAACAAAATTGGCACTTGAACGGCAAGTAGGGAATGTTATATGAAAAATTTGGGGTGGGGTAGGATGGAGGGGGTCAGTCTTTAGAAATAGGTGTAACATAGGCCAAATGACTGCTTATGAGCAGACAACCAAACATTGTTAACTCCTATTATGTGCCTTTTGAAAGCTAACTGCAAACCAAGGGCTCAGTATCAAAGAATTTTTAAGTAACAAGGAGCTAACAAATTCTGGCTATGAGAACGTCAGTTTAAGAACGGTGTCTGTATGTGTGAGGGCTCTCTTCCTCTTTCACTAAAGCTTATTATTAATTGCAATTGTGTGATTTGTGTTTTTCCCACCACAGGTGAAACAAGAAACATTATTGCAAACATGTCACTTGACTTTGACAGCGCAGCTTTGCAAGTACAACATGAAGATGAAGAATATGACCAGGAGGACTATGCTAGGGAGCAAGAGGTAAAAATTAAGACTTGCCAAAACTTCATGTTTCTTATTCTCTCCCCACCCCCAATTTCCTTATTTCTTACGCTGGGGTAGATGACTTGTTCAGCACTAAGGACCACATTGGAAATGATTTAGAACATATTAAGAGCCTGATGTACCAGGCCAATGGCCCATCTGGTCCAGCAGTATATCATGTACAGTTCATTATATAATTAACAATATTATTTCAGTAATATGTTCTTCCCTTTCACACCTTCTTAAAAGGTCAAGCAGATGATTTTAAGACAAGATGGCTGCTGGCTGATGTAAATAAGTTCACCAGCTATAGAGCTATTGTGGCTAGTAGCTGACCTGTTCTTCATGAAGTTGTCTAATCCTCTCTTAAAGCCATCCAAGTTGGTGACAGTTGCTACTTCTTGTGGAAGTGAATTTCAGAATTAACTGTACTCTGTGTGAGGAAGTACTTTTCTTTCGTCTGTTCTGAATCTTTCAACATTCAGTTTCATTGAATGCCCACAAGTTTAATTTCATGATGGGAAAATTTGTCTCTCTATATACAGTATGCACTTTCTCTAAGCCATGCATAACTTACACCTCTAGCATGTTTTCTAAACTTAGATGTCCAAATGTTGTAGCCTTTCCTCATAGAAGAGTTGCTCTATGCTCTTGATCATTTTGGTTGCCCTATTTTGAACCTTTTCCAGCTCTATAATATGACTGATCTAGTTATTATTATTATTATTATTACCCTGCCCATCTGTCTGAGTTTCCCCAGCCACTCTGGGTGGCTCCCAATCAAGTATTAAAAACACAATACAGTACAGCATTAAATATTAAAAACTTCCCTAAACAGGGCTGCATTCAGACCTAGCATGTCTGCTATACAGCTATACTGGCAGGTCCAACTTGTATAGTTGTTGAGCTTTTCCTGTGACTTCCTTATTCTGGGGTTGGACTCCACCTCAGAAATCTACTTTCTGTTAAGGCTAATACTGTTGTCTTGGAAAGACATTTCTAGTGACATCATAATCTTCTTGAAATTACACCTGAGTGTCTCATGATGTCACCGAAACAGCTCCTTATTATGGGGCTGTTTGTTTAAAAACACACCTTTAAATAAAGTGCTTTTGTCATTTGCTATTTTTTAAGCTTCTGTACATGTTGGAGTCAGCTGTTGTAACAGAACTGTGAATTATGCCTTCTCTTATCTGGAGTATTTAGGAATGTGGGTGCCTCTCTCTATTATGAAGAGAGACTCTGCTGTTCTATGCAGCACTTCAGTATGTGTTTCTTATGCATTTAATTTATTTAGTGTTTTAGGGTGCCTATTGCACATGTAACTGATTTTTCTGTGTATCAGTTTTCCCTGAGAGTTCTGTATATTTTGTGGACAGAGAAAACACACAAAAATCAGCTAATTTCTAAAAGGAGTTGTGTCAAGTGGGCTTATAGGAAAACTATTGCTGGTTAATTGTATTGCAATATTTGTATTGATTTGGTCCTAGAGAACCAGAGTGGCTCTTAAACCACCATCAGCTGACCAGTACAATCTCCTGTCATTGTGCGTTAATGCTAAATAATCAGCATAAAAATTGTTTTGCTTCTTGTCTAGTTTGACTAACAAGCTATTGGTCGTTAAAGCCACCTTCTGTGGCTTAAAAAACTCCCAACTTTCCTTTAGGTATGCTGATTACCAGCTGAATTAATTCCCTGCCTTCCACCGGGATGGTGACATGCTTCCCTAATTTTTGCAGAGGTGTAAACATGTTTATGGGCTGTACTACCACTTCATGCTGCAAGTGGGGACTGACTTGGTTGGACAATTTTCCAAACATCCCCTATCCCAAACCTCTGAAATAAGCATGCCAGGAAGAAGGGGACCGTATGGCAGTGGTGAGCAAGTCTAGAGGCAAAAGCGAGCATGACAGTGGGTGTGATTTGTTAGCTTAATGTAGCAGACTATATTCCAGCCACAGAAAAGGGAGAGGTATACACGCACACTGTGTATTTATCAATCTATAGTTATATCTTCATCCAGGAGGGATTATAATAATAAAGGGCACATTCCAGCCAGGCAAAAAGCTTGTTGGTGAAGAGCAGGGCTAGGAAGAGCCTGTTGCCTACTAATAGTCCTAAGGGCCAGAAGGAGAGGGCTGCATTTGGTCTCTGGCCTTGAGATTCTCCATCCCTCGTCTAATCCATAGAGCAGGGTTTCCCAAACTTTTGTCTCCAGCTGTTGTTGGAGTACAACTCCCATCACCCCTAGCTAGCAGGACTAGTGGTCAGGGATGATGGGAATTGTAGTCCCAAAACAGCTGGAGATCCAAGTTTGGGAAACCCTGCATAGAGATTATCTGAAATCCTTGTACAAGAGGCACAATCTTTTCTCCTTTACAACAGTATAAAAACACAATCCTTCCTCTCTCCCTGCCCCTCCCGCAGCAAAAATGAATCAATGTCTCAGGCATCTTTTGTCTTCCCACTTCTGGTTTTCAGTTGTCTCACCTTGGTCAACTCAAATTTTTCCAGCACTCTGCTACTAAAATTATTCACCTCTTTTGTCATTATCATACTGTATCCCTTAAATCCCCACACTGACTTCCTATCAGTTCCCAGATCCTGCACAAGGTCCTCAGTTTTGCTTTCAAAACCTTCCATGGCCTTGCTCAACCTTCTCTCTCTGTTCTTACATATATTGACTCATCCAGTTCCAGCATCCTCTGCTCTCCAAAGGTTTCCTGCTCCCCTCCAGCTGTCTCTTATGAGTGGATCTTTAGAAGAAACTCATCTACTTCACTCCAGTTCTGAATTCCTCAACACTGAGCAGTGCTGAAGCCCTAGTCTATATAGAAATAGTAATTGTACACATTCAACAAAAAGGTGTTGATAGTGTATACCGTGTTTCCCCCTTTTTAAGACGTAGCCATAATATAAGACATAGCAGGATTTCTAAGCAGTTGCGCGATATAAGCCATAACCCGAAAATAAGACATAGTGATAGACCCTTCCCCCCTCCCGCCAGCCAACTCCCCCCCATAAAAATCTCTCCCCATTTTACTGTCGCTCCAAAGACACGTATTTCTTTTAAAAGCTTGTAAAAATGCACCGTAGAGCCGTTCCTGCAGCCTCGTGATTCCCCCTCCTGTTTTGTAAGCATTTTTTAAAATACCTGTAAAAGGATTCCAAAATATTTTTTTTTAGCTAGGCTGTGTGAGCTCTGCTTGCTTGGTGAAGAGGAGAAAAGTGGCATTTGCGGTGGGGAGAAGATGAAAGCACGAGGGAAAAAAGAGGGGCGATTGAAGACGCTGCCTTCCCCTTTAGGGAGAGACTCTGTGTGCGCGTCTCTCTCTCCCCCCCCCCGCCTCTCTCTCTCTCTCTCTCTCTCTCTCTCACACACACACACACACACACATACACACAGCCCACCTCTCGCTTCCCCCCACCTTTCCCCCTTTTAATAGCCTTTTAAAAAGTGAGGATTCTTTTTTCTTTCCATTGCTTGTCTGTAGAGCTTCCCCTTTAAGGATTTGTACCGGTACCGGGATCGCTGCCGGTGGCGCAGTCCTTGCCCTGGGGATTAAGGACTTTCCCCTTCTCGCTGTTTAGGAGCTGCTAAACACTGCCCTACACCCTACACAAAAGTTAACATTTTGTGGGTAAGAGAAACACGGACGGGTTGTTAGGACCAGCAGATTATCTCACCCCGCTTTCTGCTGGCTCAATTGCTACTTAATTGCTACCATTTACCATCTTAATTGCTGCTCAGCTGGCTGCTTTGTTTTCTACAGTATCTCAGCCGGTAGCCTCTTTGCTATCAGTGCTACAAAGTGCTACATTGTTGGAACTTTCGCTCTTAAGTCTTGGGCAGTTGGCTGGCTGGTAGAGATCCTTATTTGCTTTAGTATAGGCTACTGCTACGACTGCATCACACAGATAGATTCCATTATACTGTACTGGTTTAAATTTAAGAAGCTCCAGTGTAGCAGATTGCTATTAAGTGAGTCCCCACCTGGGAGGGGAGAGAGAGAGAGAGCAGCCCTTCGGAGGAGCTCCTTCCCTCCCTCACGAACATCCCAGGGCCGGGGAGAGAGGGCTGGGCCAGCGATGCACACACCTCCCTTCCCTCAGACTCCCTCTCATGGAGCTTGGTGGTGGCTGTTGCCCGTCATTTTCTTTCAGTCAAGAGTCCTGCCCCGCAGGGAGACAGGGAGAAAGAGGGGCACTGCTCCTGATGTAATAAAAATACCAGTAAGACATTCCCTGAAAATAAGCCACCCAGTGTTTTTTTGAGGAAAAAAAGTGATAAGACGGTGTCTTAAAATGTGGGAAAGACGGTAGCTTGGAATGTCTGAGAACATTTAGATAACAATCTGTAGTATATTTGATAACTTTAGAATCAAACAATCTGTTTGATTGCCATGCCAAAAAGAAGACGTATAGTTTTCCTGGTGGTTTTGGTGCAGTCTTACGGTTACCCCTTTTATTTTTAATATAGTAATCCCACTCTAAAATATGAGAGAGGCATTTCCCCTATTTGCCCATTATTCTTTTTGTGGGCTGATGCTTTCCTTTAATAAACATGTATAGGCTTTGCTAGTTTTAGGATGAAGAAAAAATGGGTATCTAATTTAAAACACCATAATCGCTTATGTTGTGTACAGTTTTCTAGTAACGTGAAAAAAAGAAAATGTACTGCACAGATGTATCAGTTGCGATCCATTCTAAGTATCAAAACCTCACTGAAGGTTTGGAAGAACAGGTGCACTCTATACAGGATTCCTTGCTCCAAGTAAGTAAAGTTTATTTTAGTTAGTTGCTGAAAAGTAACTTCCACAACAAAGAAATACTGAGGAAAGGTATTCTGAGATATGTAAGTGGCCTGCAGCTCTTCCCTCCCCAAAGAAAGGTTGGTCCTGCAGAGACTTAAGTTCTACATTCACAGCACCGTATTTTTTTGCTCCATAAGATGCACCTGACCATAGGACACACCTAGCTTTTAGAGGAGGAAAACAAGAATTGTTTTTTTTTTTTTTGCTTTCTTGAATTGTCCTAGGCATAGCAGCCAACTCCTAGAGGTCTAGGTGCCTTTGCCCCCCCCCCCTGAAATATTTGAGGAAGTCGTCGTCGTCCCCCCCCCATGTTGATGGGCATTGTCATTCATATAGTGTGCATGCACTTTGTCTTGAGATCAATTGCAGCGGTTCTCAACCTGTGGGTCCCCAGACGTTGTTGGTCTATAACTTCCATCATCCCTCAACTCCCATCATCCCTGAGCTCTGGCCTTGCTAGCTAGGGGCGATGGGAGTTGTAGTTCAACAACATCTGGGGACCCACAGGTTGAGAAAGGCTGATACGATATGTGAGGTGGGGCTTACCTGCCCCCCCCCAATATTTTATTCAAGTTGGAAGAGGAAGGGAGGGAAGGAAGGGGTGAGAGAGAGAAAGAAAGAGAGACAAGGAAGGAAGGAAGGGGTGAGAGAGAAACAAAGAGGGAGGGAGGGGTGAAAGAGAAAGAAAGGGAGGGAGGGAAGAGAGGGAAGGAAGGAAGGAAAGAAGGGGAAAGAAAGAGGGAGAAGGAAGGGACGAGAGAGAGAGAGAGGGAGAGAGAAAAGAGAGGGGGGAAGGATGGAAGCTGGGAGGAAGGGCGGAAGGGGCTCTGCTATCACCTCGCTCACTGTCATGGAAGCAGCCCAAGAGCCGGTTTCCCGCCGCACGCAGCTCTGGCTCTGGCTCTCGCCTTTGCTGTTCTGGCGCGGGCTCTGGCTCTGGTGCGGGCTCTGGCTCTCGCATTTGCTCCATAGGATACACAAACTTTTTCCCTTCCTTTTTCGGAGGGAAAAGGTGCGTCTTAGGGAGCGAAAAATACGGTGTTTTCTGGCTTTAAAAAAATACTTAGAGAAGTGCAGTATTGGTTTCCTATCATGATACTTCAGCTGAAATAATGTTACATTATTACCACCCACTCCAGCTTTGAATTAAAATTATAGGATTCCCAAGTTTTGTATGTTCCATTGCATATTATTTATTTAAAGCATTTAATCCTTGTTATTTAGCCAGAAACGCTCCCAGAGTGGCCTACAAAAATCGGTTATAGAGACTCATAGTCTAGAAAGCCATGACATACGAGGAAGGCATGGGAGGGAGAAGGTAAAAGCAGGCTCAAACAGATGTTCTTCAGGTTGCCATTCTTGTAATGCAGTTATATAGTTCTGTCTAGACAGACTCTGTCTAGAAGAGCAGTAACTCCTTTCTGAATTAAGCGGCAGTTGTGGATGTTCCTTTATCTTTGATAAAACCCCACCCTCCATCAATTCCAGGAGCAGAGCAGGAGGCAGTATTCAGGCCAGGAGGATAGGATAGCTTTTGCCACACACCTCTTCCCTCAGGCAGGCTTGCATATCAATATAATGTCATGCCAAGACAAACAGTCAACATTCAAATCAGCTACCCGTCCTGGTTTCTCCAAGTCATCTAGGATTTGAGGTGGAGGACTCTGTGTGTGGGCGTGAGAGACAGACAGAGAGCTGGGGGAGAGTTTCCCACCCTGTATTCTGAGAAATGTGAGGAATGGAGTGCTAGAATAGAGGAGGGATAAGCTCATCCAAAGAAACTGGTGATTGGGCAACCTATCACTCCTGATTATTTTCAGATAGTCAGTTACAGGCATTGGATCCAAAGTGTCCAATCTGCAAACAGTCTTTCCATTCCCCAAAGGGACTCTGATCCAGCAGAGACATCTGCTGCATCCCACAGCACTTTTATAGGGTTTCCAAACCTCCCAGAGCAGGTTCTTGTAGTCATGAGGATGTAGTATAAGGAGATGCAGGCGCAACTAGTAGCAACAACAACGACAACAACTTCCTTCTCTGAATTCTGCTTATGAAGCATCCAGTTAGCAGAGTTCTGCTGCAGCCATGTCTGTATCCAACCTAATTGTCTGAACTACAATCTTACAGTTCATGATATATTTCCGATGTGCAACTTTGTGCTGAACAAGTTGATGAATTCTAATCTTGCTTACTGTTTTGGGTAGCAGCAAAGCATGCCCCTCAAAGGCATCTATGTGTAGGTTGCGCAATAGGTCAGCTCCCATAAATGAATGTGTTACTATGGTTCTATTCCATCTTACCTGCCTTGATTATGAAAGTGAATATCTTCCATACTTTTTGTGCAAATGTTCATGACCCTGCACAGAAAGAATAATATATGCCATGGTGGCAATATTACAATGGTATGGCGTTTTCAGAACAATGTAGCATGCCTTCTCATTTTAATTCCTTTGTTATTGAAGGTGCCAAAACCTCTTTCACTTAAGCATAAGTCTAGTTACTGGATATGTGCTCCATAGAATTAAAGAAATATAGAATTGTAGAGTTGGAAGGGACCCTGAGGATCAACTACTCCAACCTTTTGCACGTTTATGTAACTATAATAAGTCTTATTTCAGTTGCAGCAGCTATTAACAGACCTTCCCCATGATATGCTAGAAGACAGTGGAGATCTCTCTGATTACAGTGCACCTGAGGACCATGAACAGTAAGAAACTTGACTGTCTTTATTATCCACCCCCCCCCCCGGCAGTGTTGAAATTTTCAAATGGCACTCACAGTAACTGTATGAGCAACATCAACTGTCTGAGTAGGAGGCCAAATGAAGAAAAAAGTTCAGTTAATATATATCACAATCATGCTACATATGCTCACACGTTTCCTATGGCTCCATGTGCTTTCTTTATAGAGCACATAAACACTGGGATCAGGATGCCAACAGATGGAATGATCATCCAGTTGCAACAAATCCACAAAGTGTAAGTTAATAGGACATACAGTAGAGCAGATTGGCATGCTTGTTTGCTTGTTTATCTTTATCTTTGTGCAGGTTTGCAAAATAATTTATTCATGTTGTCTTTCAAACATTGCTAGCTGTAACATAACTAGTACCCAGTTGTGCTAACTACTTTTATTCACAGGACTATGAACAGGGTCAGAATTTGTATGCGGAGCGCTTTTTACACGACCAAGGCAACTTCCAAGGTGAAATGCATGGCAGTGACTGGTCAGAGCATCACAATGAAGATGAAGAGAAAAGCATGTATGAGATTTCTGGCAGAGCAAGTGAGGATGGATCTGATGAAGTGTATCTGGGAGGAGATGGGTTTAAAGCATCTACCCACTACCAACAAGACAACATATATCACCTTCCAGAAAACTTTAGGCCATACACAAATGGTCACCAGCAAGAGTTCAGTAAGCAACACAGCAAAACAGACAATTTCATTGATGCTAAGAAGGAAAACGTGAAGGTATGTAGACTCTTTGAAGCTGCTATTTTGTTTTCGCATTTCCTGATATTCATCTTCCAAAGTTCTAAAAACTATAGTGGCATTGCAAAATGCAAGAAAACTGGAACTACAACCTCAAGATTAAGTCGGTTTGTAACTTTCAAATAGCAAATCTGGCACTTCAAAGTTGGGTCTAAACTCTGTTGAAATCATTAGGGCTTATTTCCAAGTAATGGTTTCCAAATGAAGGTCTTGGGGTACTACATTTCACATATTGTTTGAGCCTGGTATCAGAAGCAAAGGTATATGTGCATTAAGGTAAGACAGGGAATACGCAGGATAAATGATTTTGAGGAGATATGGAAGGTGTTCCTAGAATTTGTACTGTTAAAACGGAAATGGGTCAAACCATCGCAAGAGGTGTTTAAATTTTGGGAGGTTGGATAGTTACAATGGAATGGTCTTGGTGGTGGGGTGCACATTTTTATTCTTATTTATGGTTATTACTTCGTCAAAAAATAAATTTTTAAAAAGTACATGGGTGACAAGAGGCAGGGAGTAGAAATCCAGTCATATGTATTAAAGGGAAAAGTGGGGCTTATATATGCTTCCTTTATATGTGGCACTATACATGTACAGTGGCACCTTGACTTACGAACAACTCGACAACCAAATTTTTTGACTTACGAATGGGGGTAATGGCCGTGTGCTTACGAATGTCTCGGCATCCGGAAAAAAACCGCGACGGTTTTAGATAGCGATTTTTTGACTTACGAATTTTTAGATAGGGTTGCTTCAACTTACAATTTTTTCCGTTTTCAATGCCTTCCTATGGGAAATCATGTTTCCAATGGCTTTTTTCGACTTACGAATTTTTCGACTTATGAAGATGCCTTCAGAACGGATTAAATTCATAAGTCAAGCCACCACTGTATATTTCATAACTGGGTATTGGAACTCTGATAACAAATGTAAGCAGTGACTTGTACTTTTTAAAGAAATTGTGCTTTTCTGTTGTAGTTGCAATGTGGCACTTCAGAAACAACTGTGGAGCCTTACAAAGTAGTATATAAGCCATACCAGAATAACATCCAACAACCAGTCCCTATTTCTCCAGATGCAACAAGAAGAAATGACGCATTTGAAGAGATGCAACAAGAATTTTTGGGTACTGGTGAGGGTAAGTTGTTAATTACTCTAAGAATTGATGTTCTGAGGGTAGCAGAGGTGACATCCTTATAGACAGTAGTGCCCTGTGATTTGCCTAAGTCAGGGACATGTGACTAGTTGATCTGTATGTGCTTTTCCCTTTAGGCTTCTTTGGTTTAGTCCCTCTGCCATGGTGCAATTTGTAGGGAAGGGTAATGGGTAAATGTAGATGCTGGCCTGAGTGCACAGGGCTGCTGAAATAGCTGTTACTCTTGTCAAGTGGGCAGCAAGATGTCTGGGTGCCTACAGGTGCTGTGGTTCATAGAGTAGAATGAATATGAATACACACACACACACACACACACACACACACACACACACACACACTTAATTCACCTTGCTATGGTAGGATGAAATGACACAAAGAGGCTGTGTGTTTGTCAGAAGCGCTTTGTCCTTTCGATGTGTGCCCTGACTACCTTTCTGAAACCTAGCATGTGCCAAGATCACTCTATAGGGTGGGAGGAATGCCGGCAAAAGCCAGTGTGGTGTAATGGTTAAGAGTGTTAGACTCGTAATCTGGGGGACCGGGTTCGTGTCTCCGCTCCTCCACATGCAGCTGCTAGATGACCTTGGGCTAGTCACACTTCTTTGAAGTCTCTCAGCCCCACTCACCTCACAGAATGTTTGTTGTGGGGGAGGAAGGGAAAGGAGATTGTTAGCCGCTTTGAGACTCCTTCGGGTAGTGATAAAGCGGGATATCCAAACTACTCCTCCTCAGAAGGATTAATTTCTAGGTGCTGTGGAAATTGGTGTTGGTTTTTGTGTGAAATGTAGGGTCTGTACGAAGAATCACATTGTCCTTGTGAAATAGTTCTTTTTTTCATTGAGAGAGCCTTGAATGCCCGGCTGAGGTAATACTACCTGGAATGCTGCTTCTAAGGAGAACAGGCACAGAGAAACCAGTCTGGTGGGTTCATAAGGAGGCCGACCTAGCACTTTCAGGTCCATGTGTAGTCTCCAAGTCAGAAATCTGTGAACTGTTGGTCAGCTAAGGAGTGCTGCCCTTCTGAGGAATCTTTTCACTTGTAGATGTGGCCAACAGACCTGTGGCTCACCTGGGATAGCACTGAAGTTAATGCAGAAACGTTAGTGCAGTGTGTTGGGCTTGAGGCCCTATTAGGTGTGTATTGCAAGGTGCATTGCCTTCACAGTGAGCAGCTTTCAGACATTTCCTACCCATAATAAACACAGGCGCTGGTAGTTGCTGCAGTGATTGGCTCACTATTTCCCAGTAGAACAAAAAATCGGTCACTTATCCTGAAGGGGCCTTCTCTGGCAGATAAATCAGCCAGCCAAGAACACACCCTTCAAACAAGCGGCTGCTCACAACAAGCCTCACAAGACATGCGCTCAGACCACCCCACCCTTGATCTTGTGGAAGGCTCTCTGCCTTTCCATCATATGATTTGTGTAAGATTCTAGGATATAGGTCCGAATGGGCTTACTCATAAACAAAAATCTGAATGGGAACTAGGAAGGAAGACTTCATTTGTGGGGCTTTGGGAGTTTAAATTTTCGGATCCCTGCATATAAGTTTCTGATATTTTTATCAAGATATAATTTAACACCCCCCTTTTTAAAAAAAAACGTGACCATATTTATATTAGTTGAGAAAAGCGTGCATGTTTTAATATCCGATGTTTGAAAGTTGTATCTGAATTGACAGATTCTCCAGACAACATGCAGATTCTGCAACTTCAGGTTCTTAATAAAGCAAAAGGAAGAAAACTGGAAGAACTTAATAACCAGCTGGAAGAAAGAGCCCAGCAGATTAGGTATCTGTCTCATCAGCTTGCAATTGTAAAAGGTAAATCTCTTTGCCTTGGGGAAGAACCTGCAGAGTTTTGGTTTGGTTTGTGAGGATTCTAGGTCCCTTAGAAATAAAATATTTTCTTCTATGACAGTGGTGGGGAACCCCCTGCCCATGGACCAGATTAGGCCCAGAAGGATTCCTGATTTGGAATTTGAGGCTGTTTTCCCTAGTTCACTCCCACTTGGGATTATTGACCAAGATCACTTGCATTCTTGGCAGAGGTGTGTTAGAGGTTTGGAAAATAACAAAGATAAAATACCAAAAGGGCTGTAAGAGAACCAGATATGCAAGAATTAATATTGAAGTGCTTATTACAAATAATAAACAAGGCAGCACACTGTTGTTTTGTTATCATTTTTTTTGTCTGAACTATAATTTCTGTGCTTGTGTGTTTATTAAATTAAAATTACACCAATCTGGACCCTAAATTTAAATTACTTAGAGACAAATTGTGTGTTCATTCTTTCCTGCATTTGTATTAATGTTTACAATTGCTTGTGAGCAGGGAGTGACTCTTATTTCAGTGCTGGGGATCAGGATTCAACCAGTGGGCAAGATTGTTTTGTCTCCCCACCACCCATGGGTCATTTTGACAGGTAGACATCGTATTCCCCCCCCAACTTAATCTAGTGGTTTTTAATATTTTTATTTCCTTTTTTTAAAAGATGAAAAAGATGGCATGTGTCTCAGTCTCCAGGAAAATCAAAAACTCCATCAGAATGCCAAAGAAAGGGAAATTCAGCTTGAAGGCCAAATAAAAGCTTTAGAAACACAAATTCAGACGTTAGCTGCCAACGAGGAGAAGGTACTGTAACTATTACAGTTCTCATATTTATCAAAAGATTTGCCATCACCCATATATAGTAGGACTCAACTGGATTAGGATTGTTTGGAAAGATATCAGAGATACTAAAAGGGGAATTACAGGATACAGTCTGCAACTAAATCCAGTTAAAATGTTGTTAGATCATATTAACCAGCAGATAAAGAACAATCAGAGGATTCTTGTATCTCATTGTTGATAGCAGATCAGATAACGTTTGGTAGCAAAATCTTGGAGAAACAGTAATCATCCAGAAATTAATCAGTGACTAAGAAAAGTGTGTGACATCATGGTCTTAAAGAAAACAACATGCTGTAAATTGCTTTGGGAAAAGTATGCAAACAGTCCACATTTTCAAACAAAATTGGCCTTTTATTTATTTTTTATTTTTTTAATTTTTAAAAAACTTTATTCAGGAAATTTCCAAAATACAAAATGCATATGCAAATCAAGTACAAGCCAAAGTACATTAAAAGTTCAAAAGTAAAAAAGAAAAGAAAAAGAAAAAATATCACTAACCTATACATAAAAATGCCTAGGCTCTAAAGCACGGAAAGGGGGAGAGAAGAAAAAAGAACAAGAAAGAAAAATAAAAAATAAAAATAGAAAAATGAAGATAAATAAATAAAAGTTGCTTCCTATTATTTGTAACACGCGTCTCTAAATATATTGTTTATCCATTGCTGAATTCTAAATTATATCTAAACACAATTCATAACTAATAATTTCATATTAACCTGAATTCTCCTCTTGCAATTTCTTTACTCTAAGCACATCATTAAATTACATTCTAGATTCTCTTTCTCCATATACTCCTGTACATATCTCCATTCGTTCATGATTCTCTGCCTGGGTACGTCTCTAATTATAGCTGTTAATTTAGCCATCTTCAAATATTCGAGTAATTTTTCCTGCCATTCCTGAGTTGTAGGTATTGCATCTCCTTTCCATTTCATTGCCAATTGAATCCTAGCTGCGGCACATGCATATAAAAGAATGTTCACTCTATCTTTGGGTATGGTGGAGGGAATGAGACTTAACAAAAATAATTCCGGGGTCTTTTCAAAGGTACATTTTAGCATTTTTTTAATCTTTTCATAGATTTTGTTCCAATAGTTGGCCACCTCTGGGCAGGTCCACCAGCAATGGTAAAAAGTTCCAATTTTCTTTTTACATTTCCAACATTTGCCATCCCCTACTTTATAAAATTTGGCAATTTTTTCCGGTGTGGCATACCACCTGTGGAACATTTTTAATATATTTTCCCTAATAGACATACATGCTGTGAATTTAGAGTCCACTCTCCATAATTTCTCCCATTGGTTTACAGAAATCGTTTTCCCAACATCAATGGCCCATTTTATCATGACACTCTTGGTCAATTCATCTTTTAATTCCTCTTCTAATAGAAATTTATACATCTTCCCCAATGGTTTTTCCCCGTCTTTGATTATTAATTCTTGGAGCTTGGACTCTCTCTCCGGGAAACCATTTTCCTTATGTAATTTAAAAATGCTTTGAACCTGTCCATAGTGTAACCAGCTTTGGCAATACTCTTTGATCTTATCATATGTTTTCAAGTGCCATTGATCATTTTCTTTTATTAATAATTCTTGATAGGTTGGCCACCTCCCCCTTCCTCCACAAGTGCCTGTAGCCATCATTTCCACTGGGGATGCCCACCAAGCACTTTGTGGTTCCACCCAATCTTTAAATTCCATCCATGTTTGGTATAATGATTTTTTAAATATGTGATCTGAAAATTCTCTTTGGCTGCCTTTCTTCTCCAACAACAGATAGGCGTGCCACCCTTTAATATTTCTGAATCCCTCCAGTTCAAGGAGTTCTTGGTCTTTTAAAATCAGCCAATCTTTTATCCAGCAGAAGTTGGCCACCACATAATATAACCTTAGGTCGGGAATCCCCCATCCTCCTCTTTCTCTTGCTTCTGTTAGCAGTCTGTATTGTATCCTGGGTTTCCCCCCCGCCCAAACAAATCTACTTATAATTCTCCTCCATTCCTCAAAGGTACTTTTCTTACCTATTATTGGGAGCATTTGGAACAGGAATAGAACCCTCGGCAAGATTGCCATTTTTATTGCCGCAATCCTCCCTGATAATGATAAATTTAGCTTTCCCCATCTCTCTAAATCCTCAATTATCTCCTTCCATAATTTCGAATAATTATCATCAAATAAATTAATATTGTTAGGGGTTACATTTATGCCTAAATATTTTACTTTATTGGTTATCTTCCACCCTGCCAATTTTTCTAATTCCTCTGCCTCTTCCTTCCTTATATTTTTGACCATTAATTTAGTTTTGTTAACATTCACCTTAAATCCGGAGACTTCCCCATATTCTTTCAATTTTTGTTTAACTTTACTTATCGAATCAATGGGATCCTCTAGCATTACTATGATGTCATCCGCAAATGCCTTTATCTTATGAGTATATTTTTTAATTCTGATTCCTTTAATCTCATCTTCCTCTTTAATTTCTTTAATTAAACATTCTATTGACATAATAAATAATAGAGGCGAGAGTGGGCACCCCTGTCTAGTCCCTTTACCAATTTCAAATTCTTCAGACAAATTTCCATTTACTATTAATTTTGCTACCTGTTTTTTGTAAATTGCCTCAATGCCTTTCGCAAAGCTCCCATTTATACCTATTTTCCCCAGTACCTTCAGCATAAACTCCCATCTCAGGTTATCGAAAGCTTTTTCTGCATCCAAAAATGCAAATGCAGCTTTCTTCCCCGGGTGCCAATCTAAAAATTCAATTATATTTACAAGTACCCTTATATTTTTAGCCATTTTCCTTTTTGGTAGAAACCCCTGTTGATTTTGACCGATCACTCTATTCAAAACCTGCTTCAGCCTTTCCGCCATGATGATAGCATAGATCTTATAATCGGTATTCAGCAATGAGATCGGCCTAAAATTGGCCGCTTGGATCTCTTCAGTTTGTTCTTTTGGAAGTAGAATTATATACGCCTCCTGCCAGGACTGTGGGATGGTACCTTCTTTTAAGATGTCATTCACTAGCTTTTGGTAAGTTTCTATTAATTCCTCTCTGAAGATCTTATAATGTTGGCTCCCCAGGCCATCCGTGCCTGGGGATTTCCCTGCTTTCAATTTTGATATTGCCGAATATATCTCTTGTTTAGTAATTAATTTATTTAGGAAGCTCCTCTCTTCTTCTTTTATTGATTCCCCTTTATAATTTTCCAAATACTTCCTTATTCCCTCCTCATTCCCTCCTTCCTTCTTATAGAGATCTTTGTAGCAATTCACCAAACACCTGCTGATATCTTCCATTTTCGTCCAACATCTCTCCCCCTCTCTTACCTTTGTTATAATTTTTTCATTTTGTTTCTTCTTTAATTGCCATGATAAAAATTTCCCACTTTTATTTCCAAATTCGAATAATCTTTGTCTATTCCATTTTATCCTCTTCTCTACTTCTTGCTCTACTACATTTTCTAATTCTTTCTGTAAAATTTTTATTTGACTTGCCAGATTCTCCCCTTTGGGGTTTCTCCCCAATTCTTTCTCTTTATCCTCTATTTTTCTTTTCACCTCCTCCATCCTTTCTCTCCTTTCTCTTTTCTTCCTTCCTATCTGTTGAATATATAGCCCTCTTAAGAAGGCCTTGCTGGCATCCCAGGCCGTTATCAAACTCACATCTTCTTTTATATTATTTACAAAAAATTCTTTCAGCAAGTGTTTGGTTTTTTCCACAAAGGTCTCATCCCTCAAAATAGTTTCATCCAACCTCCATCTCTTAGATTGTTTTGCTTGCTCTTGCATTCTTATCATAACTGGGTTGTGATCTGAAATAAGTTTTGTTAATACTTCGCATTTATTAATTTTCATCATTAAATTTTTTGTTACCCAAATGGCGTCCAATCTAGCTGCCGATTTCCTTGCATCCGAATAATGTGTGAATCTTTTCTCCCTTGGATTCCTCTCCCTCCATATGTCTAACATCCCAAAATTTGAAATTAGGTGGCGAAAGCTAGGTGGTAATTTGCCTCCCCTTTTCCTCCCTACATTAGATCTATCTAACCCTGCATTCATAATACCATTTAAGTCCCCTGCTAGGATGATTTCCTCATCCTCCACATACTCCCCTAATAATTTCCCTACATTTTCAAAAAAAATTTCCTTACAGCCATTTGGGGCATATACATTAACTACTACAACCTTCCCTATGTTTAAATAAATTTTTACTCCTACCACTCTCCCCTCCGAATCCTGAAATAATTTTTCTGCTTTCAATTTTTTATTCACATAGGTGGCCACTCCCCTCTTCTTCTTTTTATCCGCAGATATAAATTCATTCCCTAGTCTGTTATTTTTTAGAATTCTTTCATGTTTTTGCGAAATATGTGTTTCCTGTAAACACACTATGTCCCATAGTTCTTTCTTCAACAGATGTTCAATCTTATTTCTTTTCACTTTCTTATTCAATCCGTTTACATTCCATGAGATTAATTTACAAGCCATTCTTTATTATAAATCTGCATAAATCTAAAATGTCTTAACAATACATCCTTACAAATAATTCCGAAATTTCACACAATAATTACCCAAAATAAAGTTCAACTGTACTAATCCACCCTTAATATACGGTTAATGCTATTCTTACTCTAAGCTTGAATAAAGTTACAACTCAGACAGTAGTCAGTACAGATTCCAAATCTCACTCACTCCCTCCCTCCTCCCCCCAAAATCACAAGGTATGGGTAGGTTTCAGAAATAAGAGTGGTGTATTTAAGAAAGGGAGGAAGAGAAACAGAAGAATATAAAACCAAAAAGAGAGAGAAAATAGTAATAATAATAATATTAAAAGAACAAATTTTGAGACCACGCCACTGAGGAAGGGAGAAAGAGAAGAGAAAACAAACAAACAAACAAACAAAAAAAAAATGCGAAAGGAAAACACACTTTATCTTTGAACAAAAAAAAAAAAGGAGAAAACATCCCAATTCCCCTTCCTCCCCCTATTCTTACTCATCATTCTGGATCATCTACTATTCTCTTCTAATCATCTATATTAACAAGTTTTAACTCTCAATAGCCCCCTCACCCTCTTCTTCTTCCCCTATTTCTTTTCTCAATCTTCTCAAGAATTTTTCTGCATCTTCCTTTGTTCTGATCGTCTTCCTTCTTTCTTTATAGGGGAAGGTCAAACCTTCCGGGAACTCCCAGACATATCCAATATTTTTCCTTGTAAGGGCTTCTGTTAGGGCCTTATAATTTTGTCTCTTAAGAATAAACCTTTTCGGTATCTCTTTAAAGATGGCCACCCCCTTCCCGTCTACTGTGAATTCTTCTTGTTTTTTCTTTTGTAATATTCTGTCCTTCAGTAGCCAGGAATTAAGGATGACCACACAATCTCCTGGTCCCTTTTTGTTTTTTGTTTTGTCCGTCCAAGTCCTATAAATTCTCTCCACATCAAGAAGCAGGTCGTCCTCTTTGACTTTAAGCCATTTTGCCAATTCTCTAATAATTTTCTCATCAATCCTTTCATTCGGGGACTCCTTTATCCCCCTCATCCTCAACCAGAGAGATTTTTGTTTCATTTCTAACATGGCTATCTGGTCTGCCAGTTCTTCCTGAGTCTTTTTGATGCGTAGCCTCTCTTCATCCTCCTCCCGCTGCTCTTCTTTCCTTTCTTTATCAGCTGTTGCAATTTTTTTGATGACTTCCTCTTGTTTATGCACCTTAGTACTTAAGTCCTTCATAGCCTTCTCTAACTCTTTATTCTTACCATATAAATCCTTTATTTGATTAGACATTTCCACGATCACTTGTGAATTATTTTCGATCTTTGTCTCCACTGAGTCCATTTTTTCACTTAATGCTCTATTCGATACCTCTGCTGTGTCCAATTTCTCATTCAAGGATTTATTCATTTCTGTTATGAGTTCCTTTAGGTCTGATAAGGCATCATTATCAGGGGAGGTCGACTGTCTCCTTGTATTTAAGGCTTGTGTCTTTTTACTTCCCATTTTACGTAATTAAACGTGAAGGCTTTTTTAACTTTCTAAGAAGAGAGGGTAAAAAGGCATGCACAGATTAGGATCTTCTATCAAAGAGGAATTCTTTCCCGCCTCTTTCACTCTCAAACCTCGGGAGTTCCCCTTTCCCTTTGAGTCAAAAGTCCATGGGGGTTCCTTTTAATTTGGGGGAGGGGTGTGGGGATGTAACTTTTAAAGGCCCTTCATTTCAGATTATCTCCATAAGAGGAGTAAAGGAAAATTCCCTTTCCCCAGCAGATGGCGCTCGTCGGTTCGTTCGCTCTCTTAGAATACACGGGTTACTTGGATCTCACCCTTTCTTAGCTTGGTCTTCCGTGGGGAAGGCGGAAGTTGTGACTTGGCAAGTCAGCAATCGCCATTATCGCTGTTACCCTCCATTTTCTGCCCCCAAACAAGCACTTTAACAGCCTTGATCCCAGTGTATAAATGGCGCTTCTTCTTTTCTCCGCCTCCACCCGTCTCTTCTTTTCCTTCTCCTTCTCCTTCTCCTCCCCTCAGTCGGTCTTCCCCTCTATACTTGCTCTTTCCCTTGTCCGACACTTCCTTTAGAGCTTTCCCCCCGACAGGAGATAACGCTCTCTCTCTCACTCTCTCTAGGGTGGGTTAGCCTTCTTTGTTACTGCAGCCACCTTTTTACACCACCCCCTGGTCCGCGACGTGCCTCCTCCTTTTTTAATCCTCACACAATACAAGGGGAGTCTCACAGCCAGCAATCGTTCTCCGCGCTCACAAATAAAACACCGACCTTATTGTCCCGCCTGGAGTGCTATAAATTGGTTTTAAAAGTCTCAATTCTCTCACAGGTCGGTACCGCTCCAACTTCTTGTAGCCGGTGTGTCTTGGGTGCTCGCTATTGCGAGTTTTCGGCGCCTTTCAGCGGGTCCGCTTGATCTATGGCATCCCTGGCTCTTCTCTGTCTCCTCCACTCGAAAGTGCTGGGACAGAGTTCCGCCTTTTGACGCCGTTTTTCCGGCTCTTTCGCCGCTATTTCGTCCTCCAGGGAGAGACCCGTACTCTCCCCTCTTTACGGGGTGGGTTTCCTGGCGCCAAAACCCCCCTCCGGACCCCCGCTGAAGCAAAACCAAGCCCGATGTTACGGAGCTCAGTTTCTTTGCGACTCGTCCTCTAGCGCACCCAGACCGGAAGCCAAAATTGGCCTTTTATTATGTACGGTATTAGCATTTTAAAAAACTTGATTATTTTGGATATTCTTAGCCCAATATAGTTGCATAATACTTGCTTCGTAACATATGATATGTCATTCTATTTAAGAAGTTGAAGAATACTTTGTAACCAGAGAATTTATGTCAATAATTTTATTTTAAGGTGGCTAGAGAATAATTTTGAACTAACACATGTTCCTGTTTGATTTTTGTTTGTTTGTTTTTGTAGCTGATCAAACAATCTAAAGTTGCAGAAGTTGCAATGGAAACCATGCAGCAGCAGCTCTTGGAACTTCGACGCTCTGACACCCTCCAGCGTGCAAGAGAGCAGCATGAGGCGATCGTTACAGCACTCAAACAGAAACATGAAGAACAAGCCTTGTCTTTGCAGCAGAAACTGGATGCTAGGAATATAGCATTCCAGGAGCAGGTCAGATTGAGGGTTACAATATTGAAAATATCACACAGGACATGAAAAGTTGTGGTGTTCTGCTTTTTCCATCTGACAAAGATTCTAAATACTAACTCCATTTGAAAATACAATTATAAGGGAAAGGAAGCATACAGAATGCATGGAAACTACAAAACCACAGAGCTCAGTTGTCTTCAAAGGCTTTCTCCTTTATTTTAGAAATTGAAACAGATCATGGTAACTATCCTCACTCCTTTGACTTCCGTGCTTTGACACGATTCTGTAATGCTGAAGATCTAATTCAGCAAATCATTCATAAAAATTTGGGAACCGCTTGATTTCAAATTCTTCATACTCCAGCTTTCTTTCCTGCCTCACCACTCCTACGTAGAAGCACAGCCATTCTTCTCTTTCCACTTTGGGCTGCAGTTTCTCAGGATCACCACCAGCGGCCCATGGAGGACATTGTTCTTAACGTTGATAGATGTCAATTACAGTGGATGCTCGGGTTGCAAACGTGATCCATGCGGGAGGCACGTTCGGAACCCACAGCTCTTCTGCACATGCGCAAAGCTTGATTTAACACTTCTGTGAATGCGCAAAGCACCGAAACCCAGAAGTAACCCGTTTGGGTACTTCCGGGTTTGCCGCGGGACGCAACCTGAAAAGACACAACCTGAAGCGTCTGTAACTTGAGGTATGACTGTATCTTATTAAGCTCGCTCCAAAGTCAGCCATTTTTGGGACTGGTTCATACTTCCCCACCTTCATTTTTATTTACTAAAGAAGTGATTTAAAACCTTAAAGAGACTTTATCAACTGACATAATAAAATATATGAAATCTGAGAAGGGGGTGGTCCAAATTAAAAAAAAAAACTTTAGGCACTTCCTGCCTCTTCCTGCACCCACATGAGGAAAAAAAGCCACCCTCCTGGCTGAGTGCTGGAGGCACCATTTTGAAGGATGTGGCTGAAAAGAAAGTTGATTCATCCCACAAAAAGCTCATGGGCCCATAGAAATAACTGTAAGAGTAGCTTCATATATCAAGCCAGGAGCAAGCTGTCCTTGCAACAATGCATTTAATAAACTACAGTTTATTGAACTAAGGTTGTGGTACCTGAACCATCCTAAAGCCTTTTGAATTTTTTTCTTTTCCTCCCTCCCCCCTCCCTCCCTTCTTTTTAAAAAAATCACTAGTGAAGCAGATTATATTATGTATATTGGACCTGTGCAAAGATATTCTGGAAAATATGCAAAATATGGATTGGCTATGGATTGTGTCTGTTACCCAAAAAAGAATTTACATCTTAAAATAATAATAACAATCAGACCATGGTAATTTGGTGGTGAATTGCTAATTGAAGCAAAAATGTTAATAGCAGCCAAATGACATACTTAAGGAATCTCAACTGAAGGAGAGTGGATTAATAATAATTTTAAAAATGGTATCTGGTCATGATGTCTACGCTTACTGTGATGTACTGTTTAAAGAAAAAGTCAGAGCAAAAAACAGCTTGAGAGAACTTGGTTCCCCTTAAAATAAATTATGAAGAACTATAGTTTGTAACTATTTAAACCTTTCCACTGCTAGTATAAATCTGAGATGCAGAAGATGAATTAGATAGCTTACAATGGAATGAAAAAACAAAACAAAATGTCTATACATTTTTTCAATTGTTGTGTTATTTAATTGAGAATATGTAAATAGTTTTATGTTTCTGTGTTCCACACACACACCCAAACCCAATTGTGATGTATGGATGATTTTAATATTAAACTTGATTGGGACCAATTTAGCCTATATGGACATACATTCTGGTGTGTGTGTTGCTTGCTGTTTGTGTTCAAATACATTTCTCTTTAAATAAGCTTTTGATTATATTGCTTAGCTGTTTTGCCTCTTTTGTGCAGCATCTTGTTCTGTGATGCTGCTTTTAGTTTGGTAATTGTGTTTTAATGTAAGCTTATTTGACTCCATTTTGGAGGGGAAAGGGGCATAAAAATTTTCTATAGGTATTGATTGGAAACTTTTTATACAATTCTTTTATCAGTCAGAACTTTGCTGCCATCTAAGGGAACATGTGAAACAACTTGAAAGAACTCTTGAGGAAAGCAAATTGGAAAAAAATGAAATTATCAGTCGGCTCTCAAGAAGTCTAGAAGAAAGCCAAAACCAGTGTGCAAATCTGCTGCAGACAGGTTTGTCATATTTGCATTGTTTTGGCAGTAAACATGAATGAAGATCTGCTCAAGTTTTGAATAGCTATTTGCATGAAAAACCACAATGGTCTCAGTGGTAAAAAGAATTATTTGAGAGGTAGGAATTAAGAAAGCCATTCATCATACTTAAATAATCCTGGATTGCTCATACATTATGACGAAGCTCATATGGCACTTTCTTTGCTTAGGGTGTCATCCTAAATAAGCGACTAGATCAGATACCTAGGTGGCATAGGTGGAGAGAGAGGCCTCTTACAAGGAGAAAGATGGAACGTTTCAGTAGAATAAAACTTCCTTTTAAGCGAACTTTGCGTAACAAGGTAAATAAGTGATGATGAGTATGGCAGGTGATACTTAAGTGACATAAGCCCTGCCAACTCCACACTGAAAAATATTCCTGCCGGCTAAAGAAATACTGTGAAATGCCTCTGTAAGTGACATTAAAGATTCCACTGTATACATTTAGACATCTTGTTCCTTAAAAAAAAAACTAACTATTTTACCAAGCCAGCCTTGTTCATCCTGTTTTTTTTGGCAGAGTTTCACAGTTTCCTTCAACTTCGGGCAAGCTAAAGAAAAGCAAACATTGGACATGTCTTATGTACTCATCATTACTTTTATTTTAAAGTGCAAGGAAAAAACTCAAAAGGAAATAAAGCTGCCACAGTCTCAAATGCTGGAAAAGATTTTTTTTTTAAACTGAGAACTTGAGTATCCTCCATTCACATAGGGCCATAATGTCCACATCCTCTTCTAGGCATCTCTGTAGTAGAAAAACCCAGCATTTCAGTGCATCTTTAAAAGGGTAATGTATATTCCTGCGTATAAGACTACTTTTTAACCCAGGAAAATCTTATCAAAAGTCGGGGGTCGTCTTATACACCGGGTTGTGTTTCTTATACGGCAAGTATATCCTAAACTTTGTATTTTAACTGGAAAAGCTGGGGGTCGTCTTATATACCCAGTCGTCTTATACACCAGAATATACGGTACATTTAAAAATGCTGCTACCTGATTATTGTTTTTAATTTGAGTTATTAATGTATAGTCTTAATGCCAAAATAGAACTTAGTCAAGGTCACTTGATCCCACCTCTGCGGTTCTTACTGTATACTCACAATATATTAATTCCAGCTCTTTCTCTTCAGGTTTGGTGAAGGAGACAAATCAGTTACGCATGCAGCTTCAGCAAGCCCAGTCTGTCCAGCTGATAAGCAATGAAATGAATAAGGCTCTGCAGGTTGGTTTATTATCCTGTTTAAAGACTTTACAATTTTTGCCTGGGCACTATTTCAAGGTACTTACCTACTAAACTCTGAGCAGCATGGGGTCCAAATACCTGAAAAAACACTTTACCCTTTACCAGCCTAGCTATGTCTTCAGATGTACAGGGGAGGCCCTTCTCAAAACTATCTTTACTGGATATGTGACAGCAGGAGAAAGAGCCTTCTCTGTTATGGTGCCTTGTTTGTGGAACACTCTCTCCATGGTAGTGCAGCTGGCAGTAGCCTTGAAATGCTTTTGTTGCCAGGTCTAAACCGTCACTGATTTCCCAAGCTTTTTATGCTGCGTTCTATGCTTGTATGCCCATATGTTGCAATTTGCTGCCTTGATATTTTTTAATGGTTTATAAACATTCTGAAAAATAGTATGTTGTATGCTGAGATCATTGTGATGTTGGAGACTGAAAGGTTTATTTTTACCATCACTAATTTCAGCATTCCTAAAATCATGTACTAGGGAGCTTGCTGTTGAACTCATTGAGGATTAAAACAGAGTAAATATGCGTGGGATTCCTCCCACACACACACAACGTGTGCAAAAAACAGGGTTATCCTTATCCCATGTGTTATTTAATCATACCATAAGATTGTTTCATTTTATTGGCGGAGGATGATGTAGGCAGACATGACAAAAGGCCACCCCGTGCATTCATTGTGGAACTGGAGCTTTAGCCTACTTTAAAATTTCGTTTATATTTATTTCCTGGGGGGGGGCACTTAATGAAATATCTTTAGTGAGAAGTGTGCTGCCATTAAGAATATTAATGAAGTTTTGTTGCTCGTCAAAGATATCTGCATTCTGTAGGGTTACCTCTTGCATTGAACCCATCTTCCTGAAATTCAGGGATCAAAGGAGTCTTTCCATTGTCATTGAGTGTCACACCTGTATTCTTCCAGTAATCAGTCAGTTTGTAATATACAGCACTCAGACACTTCCAGAATAAAGTGGCCCAATGAGTGTCTGTCAGTCCGTGAAGCTGTTTCACTGGTAAATTGAAGCAGGTGTGGACCTGAGGAATTCCTTTGATCAGATATTACCTGGTGCCCAACATGGGGGAAAGGTATGACAATAATGTATATCTTACCAGTTTCACTTTATTTGGTCTACGGATCATAATTATCATCTATAGGTATTTTAAGCAATTAAACAGATGCTTAACTGCACACTCAGCTGTGACTACGGTCAACAACCATTTTGCCAGGGGGTTCCGTTCCCGGCCCCTGTGCACATTGTTGTAGCGTGTATAAGCAAGTCCCGCTCCCATTCCACCCTTTTAGTGACGTGTTTCATGACATTTTTGGTTATTTCTGGGTTCGGCACTATGCGCAATTGCGCATCTTTTGGACACACATTAATCGGTCATTGCCTGTAGTTTATATGTCTAAGAGACAGGTAAGAGTCATGTACAGTGTAACCTTTAGAAGTACATATTCAGGATTAACAGGCCTGTATTCCTAACCTATTCTGGATTTGTTTATCTTCCATCCCCCCACCCTGTATTTTAGGAAGAGTTAAAGGAACTTAAAGAAGAATTGGTTTTATATGAATCTGCTGCGAAACATGGTGTGTTTCTCAGTGACCCAGGTGGAGAATTGAATGTAGACATGACTGATTCTTATGTAGATTTGGGTATTAAAAAGAAAACTGGACTTAACAGGTACTGGGTGAACACCTTTCTAATCTGAAAATGACTAATACTGAAATGTTGTCCAAATAGTATCATATCTCCCTATTATGTTTTAAAATTTTAAATCTCACTTTCACATGGGGCTTGCAGTAGTCTGCTATCCAGACTATTTTTTATTACCAAAGTAGCAGTGGTTTTCATAAGAGAATGGACTTGTAATAGTTGTGTTTAAGATTGATGTAAAGATACAGTGTAAACCTTCATTAGTAAATTTAAGGCTGCAACATAGTGTAGTGTTAAGTCTTCGTTTTAAAGCCAGCATAAAAATATGCAAACTCAATGTGTACAGCTTGTGCTATATTTGTGGTGGTAGAGCCAAAAATTTAGGGCAAGTTTATTTGGTCTTGTTTGTTTTGCAATTTATAAGCTACTTCTTGGGTAAGCCCTTGGGCAATAAAAAAAATAACAACAGTAAAACAGCGATGAAAATGTTAAATTAAAATAATAGCAGCATAGCAAAATAAGATGCCAAATAGCTAGATGATAATCTCTAAATGGTACTCCAGATCGAAGAATGTCTAAACAATGCAATTTCTATTAGCCCTTGGATAATTGAGAGGTAAGAGACTAGGTGGGCATATGATGAGTTCATATGATGGTTACAACTCTCCTTACACAGAAACTGAATGGGTGGCACTGCAGAATTAGATATGGGAAAAGTTGAAATGTTGATAGAGCCAGTGTAGCGTAATGGTTAGAGTGTTGGACTAGGACATGGAAGAGCAGGGTTTGAATCCCCACTCAGCCATGAAGCTCACTGCCTCACCATCTCTTAGCCTAACCTACCTTGCAGGGCTGTTGTGAAATGGGGAGGAGGAGAACCATGTACCCCACCCTGTGATCCTTGGAAGATAAAAGGTGATATATAAATGCAATAAATAACTAAAATAAACAAGATGGTTATTACTCTCCTTAGGAAAAAACCTGAATGGCTAGCACTGCTATAGTCAATGAAATGAGGCCCCAATGACACAAGCCAACTGGTATATCCTATAATATCTACATGAAAAAGTGAATTTTTGAGCTCTTCATTTGTCCTTTAAGTAAGCAGGTGCCTTATAGTGAGTCCATTTTAAACTACTCTGTTGCCAATTATAGCATCCTAGAATTGTAAGGCTTGAGCTCTCTGCAATGAATAGGACACAGTCCAAGAACAAGATACTAGGTCAACTTCTATTGCCGCTTCAAAGTAAACCTGAAAGGCAAAGGACACATACAAATAAAACTTTGTCTCATCCTACTTGTTTATTTGCGAGCAAGTCTCACTAAGTTGAACTTTAGGATGCAGCCTTAGTACATAAAATTCCAAGTAGCTCAGAATCTCAAAGTCTCCCAATGATTATAGACTAATGCAACTATTTCCCCCCCTTTTTTTTGGTAATGTTCAACAGCGCTGCACTGACTAAAGAAGCAGATAAAGAATTATCTAAAGATGAGGTCATCTTACAGCTGAAGATTGAACTAGAACGTTTACTGAATAGTAACAAAACAAAGAGGAACCGCATTTCTCGGTTACAGAGTGACCTTGATGATTACCAGAGAACAGTTGAAGACCTGAAGGAGCAACTAGTAAAAACAAATATGCATGAGGTTTGTTTTAATTGTGGGGTGCGTTTTGAAATATTAATATACTTTTAAGTTTTCTCTTTTCAATTGGAGTAATGAGACATCCAGTATCCTGGGCTATAACTACCAATTGCCAAGGAAGTCAAGAAACATGTGATAAACCTCTGGGTCATTCATGTGACCCTAGGTTCCTGCTTTTCCTGTTTTCAGCCAGGATTGAGCCTTTTCTCATACAACATTTCTTTCAGCATTTCCACTATGCCCATATTCTTCTCTCCATTATTACTTGTTTGATTACTGCCACTCATCTTCTAGTTTCTCCATTTTTCCGCTTAGCTTTCTCATCTCTGTTTCTATTCTCCATAGCTCAAAAGCATTACTCATGTCCTGCCAAATCTATGAAGAAATTAAAACCTCAGTAGTAGATGTGTCAGTGGCAGTAGTACTCTCAAGTGTTCTTCTTCCCTTGGAAGCCTTCTTTCGGAGGCTTCTGCCCTAGCCCTCTGGGTCATCTCCACCTCCTTTTTTGCCATAGTCATCCTTCTCTAGGCAGTGGCTGTATTGCAAGATAAGGACCTAGACAAAACCCTAATAAGGAGCCTTCCCAGAATTGCCAAGGACAATCTACACTCATTGCAGATGTTGCCATAGATGCCCAGCTCAACCCATTGCTGCCTCGGCTGTAGTGTGGGTGTCCTTGTAGCTGCACTAGTGGAACTCAACAGTGGCAAAAGAGCCCTCTTTTGAGCAGCCTTGCAATTCCAGAGAGAGTAGATGCCAGAAAATGCAGGTTCAGGCAGCTGTCCAGTGAAAAACGGCTCCTCAAGAGTAAAGGCCTTTTGGAGAGCAGACTTAAGTGTTTACTATAGGAGCCAACACCTAGGGGGCCATGGGGGCTTCGGCCCCCACAATAAAATATTGAATGGGCATTGCCATTCAAATGGTGTGCGTGCACTGTGACATGTGATCAATTATGTGGGGTGGGGCTTACCTGGGCACCTGCAATATTTCATTCAAGTTGGCACCCCTAGTGTTTACAGCTGGTCCTGGGAGGAGTTTGGTACATTAGAATATATGAGTGCTTCGTTGAGATTGAGTAGCTGATGGAACGGCACATGACTTTTGAATCCCAGACTAGTGAATTGTCTTACTTACTCTGTCCTATGTTGTGCATATTGTATGTCTCATTTACCCTAATTTGCTCATGGGGGTACCCAGCACCCCCACCCTTATTAAATTTAAAACTTGGATAGAATTTCAAACAAACCAAAACTTAGTGGTCAATAATTATGGACATGAAAGTAGTTCATACTGTTACACTTTGGAATTTAGTTTACGAGACTGTAAACAATTGTAGGTGGTTAGATCATCCAGAAATCAGGGGCTAAGTTTCGCCAACTCCTGGATGGTATTATTGAACTCATAGTTGCAATATTGAATACAAAGCCTCAGTATAGTTGCTATAATAATTACACCCCTTATTTGTGTCAGATGATTGGGTTTTTTATTAGTCCTCAAGTTTATTCTGCCCTCCTTAACAACTGCTTTAACCAGGTATTAACCAAAAGGAGGAAAAAACCACCATCTTGGATTGTGTTAGGTGGATGTGGTAATAATATTTGAGTAGTACTGCTGGTGAATTAATGGGTGGTGTTCAATAAAGTTTTACTTTGAGTAGACCCATTGAAATTAATGGACCTAGCATGCTCATTAATTTCACTGGGTCTGTTCAGAGCAAAAATGTTGAATTCAACTCAGTATTTGGAGAAGCCATGTGCTTCCTATGGGAAGATTCAGCCCTCTGATGGTGAAGATGGCTGCTATTGTAGTTGGAGACAATGCCCTAGGTCAGCTTTCCAAACTGTTGCGACACAGTAGTGTGCTGACTGCAGTGTGTAGGTGTGTCACACGAATTGCTCCCTGCATTCCTCCTGCGCCTCGAAAGGGGTTAGTTTAACCCCCAGTTTGCTAGTAAAACTGAATTACTATGTCGTGAAATGATGCATGTATTAAAAGTGTGTCACCAACATGAAAAGTCTGGAAAGCTGTGTCCTAGATAATATTACACAAAGAATAAAACAGATGATTTTCTTCATAAGAAACTGGTCCCTGCCCTTTTGGTAGGAGCTAAGTTTTATTACAGTTATATGCACTGATCCTTTTATTATTTTATTTTCCTGTGCTTGGCTTAAAACACACTCTTCGTGCTGAACAACTGTATGGGATGTTTTTGCTTACATGAGAGAGTTGCTTAAGAATAAGATGGAGTACTGCAGGCATGTCAAACCTGCGGCCCTCCAGATGTTTTGGCCTACAACTCCCATGATCCCTAGCTAGCAGGACCAGTGGTTGGGGAAGATGGGAATTGTAGTCCAAAACATCTGGAGGGCCGCAGGTTTGACATGCCTGGAGTACTGTAATTTAAGTTCTATAACTTGGTTTACTGGCCTAGGATAGAATGGCTAGAATATGATAGTGCTGGTGATGAACTGTACTGGATACAGTATGTTGAAACCTTTGCCTTGATGCTGAAACATATTTCCTTGGAAGTACAGTTATGTGAATCATTTAGTTGCTTCTTGTGTTGCTTGGACAGTTCTTGGACCTGGAAAGTCATGTGGGAAACACTGACAATAGTTATTCTTCTGCCAAAATTGCCCAGTTGGCCCTAATATTTAAAACTCCACAAGTGTGCCCTACTTGTTATAGCATCCATGTTGCATTATCTGCCATACCAAATAAAACACAGACACTTACATCAGGTTTTTGGATGACAGTGTGTTAGGACATGATTTGACAGCTTTGTGCTGTGCTCTGCAATCATGGCTTTCTTCCACTGAGCATAAACCTATTGTGCACCAGCCAGCTAAAAGAGGCACGTATATAACACACAATCCTATCTCGATCTACTTCCAAGTGAGCTGTGTTTTGGTACTCTCTGTGCTTTGTATTTTCTTTTTCTTTTTCTGCCAACAACTTGCATCAAGGATGATTAGCATGGTCTTCCAGATGTTGTTGGACTAGTTTCCATCAGCCCCAGCCAGCACAGCCAGGGATGCTGGGAGTTGTAGCCCAACAAAATCTGGAGGTCCACAGGTTAGCAACCCTGATATGCACAATTGACAAATTCACCATGTGAGAGGTAAGTATTGCATGTTGGGGTTACATTTTTACTTTTTCACTTTTGGAAAGTGTTGGGCTTCATTTCTGATTCATTTCAAATGTTCCAGTGTTAGCTTTCGTCCAGATAACATGTATTGAGTGGCTTCACAAGTGGCTGTATGAAAAGTTTTTCTTCAGAATCTCTCACAAAGTTTTTCATTATCTGACAATTTAGCAGTCCCTAGTCCCTCCCTTCCTTTTTTCTTTCTGGTATTGGTACTTTAAACTGTTATGTCTTCTAGGAAAGGGCAGCCATACCTCTGATTGGGGCAGCACAGAGCTATTTTGCTATATATGTATATGTTATCTGGACTCATTTTCCCCTCCTTTATTAGCCCAGAGGAAGAAATATAGAAAATCGACTTGATGGCATACAGTCTAATGTCTCTGAAGAAATGCTGAAGCTCAAAAAGGAAAATCAGGATTTGAAACAAGAAACTGAGGTGGGTTTTTACCATGTCAGTTTTCTTTCCATCTAAGGATAGGATGGGATGGGATCACTCAGAAAATGGCTTACATATGTTGGAGACCTGAGAGTGGGAACACATACTATTGCATATATATCTTGATATTGAGAGTAAAAGGATCCTTATAAAAAGTCTAGACCAAAGTGAGCATGGTAATTTGCTACAGTAAAATGAGGGAGGGGAGGATATACCGTGTTTCCCCCCTTTTAAGCCGTAGTGATAATATATACCAGGGCAGGATTTTTAAACTTTGTAAAATATAATACATACCCCGAAAATAAGCCATAGGTTTACCTGTAGGGTCGGCATCCAGCGTGCCGGATTGAGGAGCCGGTCTGCAGGTCGCAGGGGTGCGGCGGGAATCCGCTGGTGCCGCCTTGCTGGGAGCGGCTGCCCAGGAGGAAGGATGCTCCTCCGGGCACGGCGGTGGAGGAAGAGGCGCGGCGGACGGGACATCCCTGCGGCCGCCAGCTTCACCAGCCTTGCCTAGCGCAAGACGTACGCAGCCTCCTCCGTGGCAAAGCCCCGCGCTACGTTGCAGCGGCGAGGCCCAGCTTGCAGTGAGGAGCCTGGCGGCGGCAGCACTAGTACCCGAGCCCATCTTTCCTCTCGCCTTGGTGCGCCCTAAGAACTGCAGCGGCGGCACTATGGCCGAGACGGAGCGGCCGGAGGAAGAGGCCTGGCTGTGGTGAGACGCCGCCCTGCGCACCGGCAAGCTGCGGAGCGACCTCGGGCAGCTGGAGCTGGGCTCCCGGGAGGAGAGCAGCCAGCAGGCAGAGCCGGAGCCCAAGTCCTCGCTGCTTCCGCAGCAGCACCACCAGGAGCAGCCGCCGTCTCCGCTTGCACTGTCGCCGCTGGAGACGCTGAACCTGAGCGGGCGCGGCCTGGAGGAGCTGCCCAAGGGCTTGTGCGCCGCCCTGGGCAGCAGCCTGAGCGTGCTCTCGATGCACAGAAACCAGCTCGCGAGGCTGCCTTCGGCCGCCGCCCTGGGGCACTTGGGCCGCTTGGGTGAGCTTGACCTGAGCCACAACCGCCTGCTCTGCCTGCGCGACGACGGTCCGGCGTTGGCGCTCCTGCGCAGGCTGTGCAAGCTCAGCCACAGCCAACGCGGCGGAGCGCTGCCTGATTCTTTGGGTGAGCTGCAGCAGCTGAAGGAACTGGACTTGAGCTTCAACCGCCTCAGCCGCCTGCCCAACGAGGCCCTGGCCCGCCTGCAGCAGCTGCGTGCCCTCGATGCGGACCCCAACCAGTGGAAGCGGCCTGCCGGGTCAGCGCCCAGCAGCGCTGCACAAAGCACTGCCTCCTCAATCCAGCATGGCGCTGCTGGACACTGACTCTGCAGACTGGCTCCTCCATCCGGCACTCCACGCGGCGCTGCTGGGCGCCGACCTGGCAGGGCGCCTCCTCCATCCGGCGCTCCATGCGGCGCTGCTGGTCACCGACCCAGCAGGTCGCCTCAGGGATCCAGCAGCAGCAACGCTGCAGAAGGAGAAGGAGGCTTGCTGCACACCCTGAGCCAGCAGCAGCAATGCTGGCCGCAGTAAGGAGGGGTACTTAAGGTAGAGAAAAAGAAAAGCCCCCCCCCCCGAAAATAAGCCATAGGCTTATTTTCTTGAGTAAAATAAATATAAGACGGTGTCTTAAAATGTGGGAGACACGGTACCTATCCTGAAGGAGGCAGAACCTATGTTAGGGGTCCCTGCATTTTGTTTGAGAGTTATGCTCTCCCCATCAATAACCTGTACCAGCAAGGCAACAACATCTCTCGCCCATTCTTTGGTCCATGATCCAGCAAAACCAAGGGTTGAATTGTGACCTCACTGAGGAGCAAAGAGCTCCTGTTGGAGCTTTGAACTGCTCAACTTGAAAATCTGAGGTTTAAGTACTATTTTGAGCCCATGTATCCTCATGGAGAAGGAAGAGGTCTTTTTCAACAAATGAGTGCTGTAACATCTTTATTCCTTTGTGCCTTTGTACCATCCTGCAAGTTCCTTGCCCATTTTGTAGTTGAAAGGACACAATCCTCATGAGAAATGACTAGCTGGTTATCTCTATGTTTCCTGAATTATGGCTTTATCTTTGGAAGAAGACTATTGTCTGTAGAAAACTTCACTCTTTCCCACAGGAAGTGAAAATCTATGTTGGTAACACAGGATTAGGCTCCTGATCTTATTATGAGGTCAGAATATTTATTGATGCCTTCCAAGTCACATTTAAGATAAGAACTATTTATTGAGGAGACCCCTTTTTATATAAATTTATGCCAACTGCACTGATGCTATGATCTACAGAAATAAACCATAGTCAAAGTTCAGATTGGCACCCATTGTTACATTACTTTGTGATGTCACTGCACTATATGCACTGGCAAAAGGAAAGATGCACACAGTGTTAGAGCACACATGTTCATATCTGTTCTGGGAGAGAAAAGAACTGTACACAGGGATGCCACTTTCGGCAGTATTACCCATAAAATGTTTCTCTGTAAAGGCAGGACATGTTAATAAGATGTGAGCATTATTCAAATTTAAATTGACCTTTACTTTTATCATTATTCCTCTCTTATTTTTTGTTTGGACAGAGCCTTAATGCACGTATTCAGGAATTAATAGAAAACCAAGAAAAACTGAAAAATGCAAATCAGGAGCTATGTAGTCAAATGAGACAGATGATTCAGGAGTCGGATCGGGATAAGCAAGAAGCTCTTGACAGGTAATACGGGGGAGTGGGGAGCTAACATAATGTCCTGCATGTGCCTATAAATGTTACTTTTTTATTTTCTCTGTTTAGGAGATAAAGAAGTAGAAAATGGGTTGGCTCGGATTCTGTATTTATTAGGACTTGTCCGTATTAGTAGTAAGCCAAGCAGGTGAGGGTTAGCTTTCCATCGCCAACTGCAACCACCAGGAAGACCACTCCTATCTCCAAACAAGCAGCCTTGAAAATAACTTTTCAAGTCTTAATTGTGACATGTAATTAAGCTTGAAAGAAACCTACTACTGCAGCCAGTGGAAGCCTTCTTTGAAGCCTGATTGTGACACAGCAGACACAGTTGAGGTTACAGTTGGGGAGAGGAGAGTTAATTCTTATCCCCTGAGCTTTAACCACCCCAGAAATTGCTCTCTCTCTCTCTCTCTCTCTCTCTCTCTCTCTCTCTCTCTCTCTCTCTCTCTCTCTCTATATGCATGCATGCATGCATGCATGCATCCATATGCTTGATGGGTTGCAGGCTTTGTTTGTTTTGCTCTATGTACGTGTGTAAAAAATAATTTCTTAGACTTTTTCCTCTTCCTGTCTCCTATCCCCAGATGTGAAAGAACCTATCAGCAACATTATGAGAACATGAAGAAAAAGCTTTGTGAAGAGCTTGAAGAAAGGCATGCTGCAGAGAAAGAAAAACTCACCTATGATTATGAAATGAAGATTACACAGTTAAAGTGAGATTTGTTTTTGCCCTGCTAAGTTAGACTGCCTGAAACTGTTTCACTTTCAGACACACTGTTTTATTAGAAGAGAACTTGGATTTTTAAAAAACTTTTAAAATGCAACTTCTTGTATGTATTTCCAGGACTGTCATTGATGAGTTGAACAAAGAAATGCTTTCAGTGAAGGAATGTTACATCACTGTCTGCAGAGAGAGAGATGAGCAGGAGGCCACTCTGAAGGCAGAATTTGAACAAAAGCAGCAACTGAAGGAAGAGAAGGTAGAAGCAGAAATAATCCTTAAAAAAAAGTACTCCAGAGATGATGATTGCATAGCAACTATAGCAGATTTGGCTCCTGAACAAAGGCAAATTCTGTCAGCAATTTGTGTTAAGTAAAATGTTTGGGAATGCCTGAATTGGTGCAGAACAGACATAACACTGGCTGCTCCTTAAGCATAATTAAACTATAGAAGATAGGCCATAGGATCTTGTACCCTTTCCCACCTGTCCCTTCCTCCTCAAGCATGAATCACCCCATCCTTCTCTTGTTGGCATTTTCTGTGACATTATATCTGCTTCTGTCTAAATATGGTAGCATATTAAAGTTGGAAAGCACTTCTTGAGGTGAGCTACATTTCACTCACCTTAAGAAGTGCTTTCCAGTTTTAAAGATGTTAGAGTTTTGCATACATATAATGATTGTGTGAACATATTACCAAGTTATGTATTGGGTGCTTGCAGGATCCAACCTTTAAAATATATAATGAGGACTAAAGGCTCATTTGTGGACCAAATGGAAAAGTTAAATAGTTTTATTTCTCTTTTCCGATACAAATTTTATATGCTTAGGATTCTGAAATCATACATAGCCCCTTACTCACATTTAATCGTTGAAAATCAATCGTGTTTAGTGGCTGATTTCTGACTGGCAGAAACTCTGGTTCCATTGCTTTCGTCTTTATTTTGTATCTAAAGATGCTCTTCTCCATCAGAAATGTAAATATGAAAGATGGATTTTGTTGTACAGAATAACAATGAATGGGTTTTTTTTAGCCTTCATCCTAATTTCATATGGAAGTTGTCTATAAAGGCATTTTGATTTGTGATCTTACTTTATGGTAGTGTTTGATTCCAAAGCACTATCAATGTCCATTTCTTTGTAGAATAATAAAATGTGTACACACTTCCGATAGTTCCAAAGTGCTTACAAACTTTGACAGTGGTGAGTGAACAACAGAAAAAACTAAAGGTAGGGTTAACAAGTTAAGGGCAGGCAGACAGGCAGGGTGGATTTGATTTAGATCAAAACAATTTAAATCACAATTTAAATCACTAGTCAGTAAGACTTGATTAAAATCATTTTTTTACAGAAAGACTCATTCTTACATATTTACAAGCAGATGAAGGTTTCATTTTTGGAATAATCAATTTTCAGAGTAGTTTTTACAGTTCAATCAAAAATTACTGATTTGGTTATACTATTAGAAATACATAGACAGATAATTATAAAATTATTGTGAGGTTTAATAAGTTAACTGTTTATATTTGGACAAGTTTTCTGCTGTACTTTACAGGAAGGAGAAAAAAATCATTTTCTTAATAACAATTTAAACAATTTATTTAACTAAAACAATGACATAATAGCATATGTATCCATGTTTGTTAACTGATGTGGTTAAATGATTTAAGAAAACAAAAAACAAACTTAGACTGAGTTTTAGCACACATGGAAAACTTAAAACAAATCATTATTTTCTGATGAATAGCCTTTGGACTATAATGTAACTTAAATAGAAAACTATGTTTAGAAAGATTTTTCCTCCAAAAGCATTTTATTTTATAAATCGGATTTTTTTTTTAAAAAAAAATCAATTCATTTATTTTATTTTATTTAAATCATTGATTTTTATCCACCCTGCAGACAGGCAAGAATAACATGAGATGAAAACAAGCAAGTATACCTATATTTAAATTTCGTTGAGCGAAAGGCTATGCCCAAAACTCCATGGGAAAGGTTGGTTTTGAAGAGGGATTTGAAGGAAGAGAGAATTGCTTGCAATGAGAAAGTTTTAGATGTAAGAACTGGCAGGGAAGAATGCAGGGAACTGTTTTAAGTAACAGCATAATCCTATGCATGTTTACTTGGAAGTAGTCCCATTGTGTTCAGTGAAACTTCCTCCCACAAATGTGTGTATAGGACTGCAGCCTAAGAGAAACCCCTTGAGTAAGAAATGCTAGAGTAACATAACCACATACATAGTGGTAAGATAACAGCAGTGATAGTATTAAGAAAAGAGCTTTTTTAATTCTAACAGGTGTCTATTGTAACAGCTTTAATACTTTAGTTCTTTGCCGAGAAGCTGATAAACCATTACAGATGTCTAGCTCCGAAACTGTTGTTTTTGTCAAAAAGTTATTTTGCACTCTTGTTAAATTTTGCCTAGCTCAAGAAACAGTTATTGGAGGAAAAAGAAGAGTCTTTGAAGAGGCTGAGGGCTGAACTAGAGGAAGAACACAGGAATTCCATTGTAACTGCCAAGAGCCAATGGTTGAGAGAAAAAGAATCTGACATGAAGCAGCGCATTGAAAATGAAGTGACGGTAGTCAAGACCATCTGGGAGAGAGAACAGAAAGAGGTGTGCTGGGGTTTGTACTAATATACAGTGAACTACTTCTGGGATGCTATTTATGCAGACACTGAAGAATTCTTTCTGAATTCTTTGGCTCTTGCAGAAGCTTGCCATTTGTTCCTTGCATTTAAAAGCATAGTTCTAAAATAGATTTGTTTCTTTGTTGTAGTTGGTGGCAACATCATTTTCTAGTATTCATTTGTGTATTCATTTTCTGCTGATTTTTTTAAAGTGATCAAGGATCTTACACACTCTGCTTCTGCTGTTACATTTACTCTCCGAAAACATTGGCTTAATCATTTCACAAGTGGCAAGTGCTCTTCTTTCTGCTTCTAAAGAAAGAAAGAAAACCTAAGCCTTGATTTCACTTCGATTCTTTTGGAGATTGACAGTATGAAATTTAGCTTTTATGTTTGATAGTCGATTTAGATGTTTCTTAGTGTGCTCTAAAAAACCCCATCTCATTTGTTCCATGTAGATCAAAGACAGAGCTATTCAGGAAGTTGAAAAAGAGTGGCAACATAGACTAGATCAAGCTTTAGAAGAAGCAAAGAGGCCTGCAGTGGAACTCAATGATTATTGCAGCCAAACAGAGTTGTTAACCATCACAGATGAATCATTGGACCAAATGATTGCCGAAGCAGTTGAAAAACAGACACTACTAATTCAGGAGGCACTGCAAGAAAAGGAAAAGGCCCTGAGAGATTGTGAAGCAAGGCATCATGAGAGCATTGCTAGTCAGGTAACAAGCAAACACAACATACTGCTTTGCCCCAAATATGGCCAAAGCATGTGCAAGAAAAAATATAGTTATATAATACACATTTTCTTAATATTGCCACACTAGAGTTGAATCAGTGTATAATAGGCACTGATTAATAAGCTGTTCTAAATCATGTATTTTTAAGCATTTTCTTAAGATGAATCTGACTGTATACACTTTCATTACCTCAGAGTTCCAAACCGTTATATGATAGCTGGTTGTCTAGCTTTTAATGTGAAAATTAGACCATAACCCTAGACAATGAGATTGATTTAGCTTGAGTCTGAGTGAAGCCTCAGACTTGCATTCTCCCATCTTCTGGTTCTCTCTCCTGATTTTGAAGTTGGCTTGTATTGAAACCAACCACATTTTACATGAGAAAGGGTCAATATCTGTTGCTTTAATCCTGGGCACAGTTGGGCTACTTTATATCTCATTGATTTCAGTGAGTTTAAGCACAGAGACCTGCACAGACATATTTGTAGCTGAAGTACTTTCTCTTCTGTGATTAATTGAGCATGGACTGACGCTCCACTTTCCCATTTGTAGGTGGAACTAGCTCTGACGAAAGCTCGTGTCAGGTGGCTGCAAGAACTGACTGAGCTTGAGGAATACAAAGCTCACCTGAAGGTAGCCAGGGAAAAATGGGAGAAGGAATGTGAAATCAGCACAGCAAAACAGGTAGTGGAGAATGACTTCCTTATGATTGGCAAAACTTGGCTAATTTTTCACAGTAGGTTCAAACTGGAAAAGTTGCAGATTTGAGCCCACTTGATCAGAAATGTATGTTAACTGCTCAACTTCAGTAGACCAGTGTTCTCCATAAGTTGTGTTTTATGCTTTGCCTGACGGAATGGTATGATAGATTTTGTTTTGCTAGAGCTCCCTCCCATACCCTCAGTTCAGTTCTTGCCATCACTTAAAGTAGACATGGTTTCTTCTCCCTCCTATTTTGATGCTCAGGTTTCTCCTTGCTTTTTTGTCATCCTAGTTTCCCTCTGATTACTTTAAAATCTCCCTTCTTTATCCCTTTTCCCTCCATTTACCCTAAACCAAAAAACAAACAAGCAAGCCTTCTTAATACTCCCTTCGATTTCTCCCCACTGTTTTGGCATGCTGCCCACAGAAAAGAACAACAAAGAAGAAGTTGTAGTGCATAAAGATTTCTCACTTAACTGGCAAATTGAGGGTAGTGGCCTTTGGGCACCAAAACTGTCTTTCTGCTTAGCATATGCCCATGCCATAGGTGAATCATGAGACACAACCAATCACATAGATATACAGTATCCCTATGCCAAGTTTGGAGGTCCATTGATGGTAAGTGTTCCATTCTGCTTTCAAAATAAGAGATATGATAAATTGGTAATACAGCTGATGAATTTCCCCAATTTTTTTTCTTTTCCAAATTGTCTAGTTTTTTATTTAAAAATCCAGTGCAAGCCCTGCTTACATTATTTAATTATACTGAATTCAAGCTTGAGTGCCAGTGACAATAGTGGCACTCGCCTTGCTACAAGTGCTGGTATTCTCAAATGGGTTAATTTTGACTAGTGCACAGGTAAAGCTGTCCAATCTCCTAATGATGTCTGTGTAATCTGGAGGACCATGCAATCTGTTGCTCCCATGGTATCAGAGATGGGCTTGCATTGTGCCTGCACCTGTATTAAAACACTAATCGTAGTTCTACCTCTAACCATAGCTTTGTTTTGACACTTAACTATAGTTAGGGAGCATGCCAGTGCAGATATGATAGTAATGCTAACAATAGATACCAGAACTGAATGAGGGCGGAGGGAAGTGCTTACGCAAGCGGGGAAAACAGAGGAGAAGAAGAAGAAGAGTTTGGATTTGATATCCCGCTTTATCACTACCCTAAGGAGTCAAAGCAGCTAACATTCTACTTTCCCTTCCTCCCCCACAACAAACACTGTGAGGTGAGTGGAGTTGAGAGAGACTTCAGAGAAGTGTGATTAGCCCAAGGTCACCCAGCAGCTGCATGTGGAGGAGCGGAGACGTGAACCCGGTTCCCTAGATTACGAGTCTACCCTCTTAACCATTACACCACACTGGCATACAAGCTTGTGTGCACTCCTGAGTTCCTAGCCATCATTAGGACACAAGGCAGGGTTCTGTCTGCACCAAGCCACCTGTAACCTTTAGAACTCCCAGATAAATTTGTCAGGATATCACTGATGGGCCATCATGTGTTGCATTCTTTAGGTGTCACTGGCTCTTTCAGCTGCTGAAGAAAAGTGGAAGAAGGAACATGAGAACACTGATATAGCTAGAGTAAGGACCAAAGAACTTGAAGATAAGGTATTTTCCCTTAAAAGGGAACTAGAACTCAAAAAGGAAGAAATCCCTGCCATTATTAAAGCAGAAGTGGCAAAATCTCGGACTCAGTGGAACAAGGAAAAGCAAGAGGAGTTTCTGAGGATTCAAGACCAAAATGAAAAAGATTACCACTCTTTTTTATATGACCACAGGAATAAAATCAATGAGGTGCTTGCAAAAGCAAAAGAAGACTTTGCAAAGCAGAAGAAAGAACTTCTAGATCAAAAAGAGGCAGAACTGAATATGTGTCTGGGCAGAAAGCAACAAGAATGGGCAGCCGGAGAAGCCAAGAGATTCCAAAGTGAAATTCGCCAGTATGAAGAAAGGATTCTGGTTCAGGTGGAACTCCTCTTAGATGACATGCACAAGAATTTGGTCAAATGTTCAAGTGAAGAGCTTGCTCAGCAACTTAAGTGGACTGCTACTCCTACCATTCAGATCAATTTCCAGTTCAAAGAGAAACTGATATTTTGTCTGCAGAAAGCATATAGAGCCACTGTTAGTGCCGTTCTGGAAAAAGCCAAGCAAGAATGGAATGAGGTAACATTTATGCAACTTTAAATGAAAACATGTGGAGTTTCATTTAAAAACAAGCTACATTTTGGCTTTCACACTCTGATTATGGACAAGTTTAAGAAAAATAGGGAGCCATGTATTTTTTCAGAGTTGTGGGGGGGAGGATGAGGACCAATTGATGTGGAAATGTTGTAGATAATACAGAATCTGTTAACTATACACATAAAGGGGGAGGATAAAAGATTTGTGCAAGTGTAGCATTGCCAGACTTGACTCTATGTGTTTATTTGTATTTAGTCATCACACTATTACAAAAGAGGTTTCACAGAATGAAAGTAACACAAGATAAGCAATAGAATTTTAATTCAGACTCGGATAAACTTTAACATAAACAACATAAGCAAGTTTAAAATGCTGAATTTCTCTGGTAGTTTACTGCTTGCCCCTTTAAAAAGAAAAAAAAATGTTCCTCTTGTTAAAAACATTCCATTTTAATACTGCATTTTATAAAAATGGGTTTAAAGAGAATGAATATGCAAATCTTAAAAAAGTAAAACTTAAATAAATAAAAACCAAAAACATACTTAAAATTTTGAATTTCCCTGGCAGGATATAGAATTCTCTCCTAAAAAACCCCTCTCATTACTGTCTTCACAGTTGTATATTGTCCATCTAGTAGATGAATTATTGACTCATGGTCAAACCTCTTCACATCTCTTCCTAAAATTTGTCACAAGTATTGCTCTCTCAATGCATTATATAATGATACCAGATCTTCAACCCACAATAAACTACAAGGACAGGTATGTTCAGAATATGGCATGTTTCTGAACCTTCCTTCTAAACCAGGAAGACTTCAGATTTGACTGGGCTTTACAAATTAGATATTTCACCCGTCACCATTTATATCAACACTTGTAAAAAGCCTGATTTTATGATGAGTGGGGTATATGTATGTATGGAAGGGTGAGCCTGTAGAGACTCCTAGGGGCTTGAAGTGCATCGTTTCACTCAGACACATTTGTATCCTAACCCCACCCCCCTGTGGAACCCTGCAGTGGGGCACAAAATGCTCAGTTGTGGATGGCAAGTTTGGTTCTCAGAGCAAATGAATGGTTGTGATTAGCTCCATTAAAGACAAAGTAAAGGATTCCTTCAGTACCACCATTTGGTGTGGAGACTAAGCCTGTTTCCCACCTTGGCAACCCCAGCTTTTGGAAATGCACATGGGCCTCATTGAGGCTTGGCCACCTCTGAGAGCTGCGTGCTAGTGTGGACACATGTCACTCGCACTGTATGTCATTGGTGTGCATGTATACACACTTGCCACACGTACAGCAGAGCAATTCTCCTGCACACATCTAGATGCCAGGTACACCACACACACACACACACACACACACACACACACACACACACACACACGCAGACGCAGATGCAGACATACTGTGTTTCTCCAAAAATAAGCCATACCCCAAAAATATGCCATAGTGATAGGAAGTTTAACCTTGTAGGTTAAACTGTACCATACTTAATACTAAAAAAAATGAGACATCCCCTGAAAATAAGCCACCGTGTTTTTTTTTTTTTTGAGGAAAAATAAATATAAGACGGTGTCTTATTTTTGGAGAAACACGGTACAGTTGGCTGCTTTCACTTTCCTGTCCTTAATTGCTGAGCTCATTGATGAACTAATTCAGGTGTTCCCAAATCTTTATGGACACCACAAAACAACCATTTCACTAGGGGGGGGGGGGCAACACACACTTCAGACAAATAAAGCACAGGCAAGGAAGGCAAGAAAAAATGGTAATTTCTCCCTAGCCACCACCAGATTTGCAAAAATGGGAAGGACATGGACCCTTGAGAGGGCAACATGGGGTTTGTGGTGTCTTGGGGTACTGTGGTGCCCATGGGCACTATGTAGGGGACCCTCACATTAATTACTCACCCCATTTGAATAACAATTTTATTCAGTTGTTACCAATTTGTTGATCTTTATTGAGGAAGCACTTTCGAATAATTTTTCCATTGCACGCATTAGATTTAATTGCTTTTTGTATTTTTAATTATGCATGCTTCTTGTGGTAAGCCCTTATAACTACTCCAAGCATAAATTGCTGTCTTATTCCTTAGTGAATTGGGTAAGTGAATTTAATGAGCATCCCCACCCCCCTTCCTCCTCTTAAAAAGGTAAAGGTACCCCTGACCGTTAGGTCCAGTCGCGGACGACTCTGGGGTTGCGCGCTCATCTCGCTTTACTGACCGAGGAAGCCGGCATTTGTCTGCAGACAGCTTCCGGATCATGTGGCCAGCACGACTAAGCTGCTTCTGGTGAACCAGAGCAGCGCATGGAAACGCCGTTTATCTTCCCGCCAGAGCAGTACCTATTTATCTATTTGCACTTGATGTGCTTTCAAACTGCTAGGTTGGCAAGAGCTGGAACCGAACAATGGGAGCTCACCCTGTCGCGGGGATTCGAACCACCAACCTTCTGATCGGCAAACCCTAGGCTCTGTGGTTTAGACCACAGCGCCACCCACGTCCCTTCTTCCTCCTCTTACTCATTGTTAAATTCATTAAACCAACCCCTCATTTAATGAAAAGGGCAACTGCACCATAAATTCCTTATAAAATTCTACCATTATTCATTATTGAATTCGTGTTTACGTTAAATAGGTGATGGTGGTTGTTGTTTTTAAGTTGCCACTCTGGCCTGCCTTCCATCATTTGCTCTCTTGGCTGCCCCCTGAATAGATGGTATTTATCCATCAGCAAAATTATAGCCAAGTTCTTCAGTCTTCCTATAACTGGCTCCCAGCTGCTCTCAGAAGAGATTGTATCTCTTTCACAGCAAAGCTATGTGAAGTCTGTAACAAAGTTTTCAGAGTACTGCAGAAGTGTTCTCAATAAGGAAGCTGAAGGAGCTACTTTGGGGTGGAGTGTCTCTGGAGCTTTTGGACATTGTAGCCACACTGAAACTGACCTTAAAGTTACGTGCTTGCTGGCCCACATTGAGTGGCCTACCTAATAAGGTCTTATACCTTGTTTTGAAAAGCACCATGATAAAGAAAGATATAACAAAAAAAAGGGATTATTATTGTTCTCTTTCCATCTAAATAAAATATAAAGTGAGTACTATATCTACCATTGCACTCACAACAAGAACTTTAAATAGATTTTATACAGAGATACACTTTTCATCCTATTTCCCATCATGCCCCAGAGAAACAAAGATTAACACAGTTTAAGAGTGGTTGAATAATGAATAATATAAACACTGGTGGAAAGACAGGAGTTAAAGGCTTGATTGAGCCGTTCTGTAGAGTTATAGTGATTTGCCTGATGTCACTGAATTCTGCACACTGTCATTGCATTCCAAACCTCTTTTGTTGTTGCTAGGATGATTCCACCAATGCTGTTACATTTGAATGTAATCTCAAGTTAAACCTGTGCTGCTCTTTTTTCTTTGGGGAAGAAATGCAGTGGTGGCAGTTAATGCTTTTTTCTGTTGTGGGGGTGTGGATTAAACTTTACTATAGTCCCTCACTGTAAAACCTCATTCCATCTGTTCCCTGATCAATTATGATCAGATAGTATTTGGCAAAACCAAGAAGAACAGAATATCAGCTTTATAAGAAAAGTGGGGGGGGGGAGAATGGAGCGGCAGGAATTTTTACAGAGATGAGGAATGTGGGGGCCTTTTTCAGTGCATCATCACAGAGAGGACTCAAGAGTGGATTCACATTCCCCTCTGCATTATTCCGACTCCTGTGACAGCCATGACTTTGTATTTAGCTGTTAGCCTTTCTCCTCTCTGCAAGGTGAGGGATTCTTCAAAATGCTGTGTAAATTAAGAAATATCAGTATGTCAGTATGAAGAGCCTGTAGTGATACAAAGTTTGGACTGTTTTATTTCATTAGTTGTCATGAAGCCTTGCAGACAAGTTTTATCTCCTTGCATATACATAAATATACATCTGTCTATATATAAAGACAGATATAAAAACTCCACAAAGGGTTTCTTTTCTTGCTAGAAATGCTTTTAAAGCTGAAGAGGAGCATTAAAGCTGAGTCTAATGATATTGCCCAATCTTTGAATGAATATAAATATACCATTTAATATGCTTCTTTTAAACAGTGTGGTGCAATAGATACTTCATGGTCTAGCCCTTGGAAAGCTAGGTCCACATTCCTGCATAGCCATGGAGCATGTTAGGTGGTCTTGACAACTCACTTTACCCTAGTCTTTAACAGGCTTGTGAAGATAGAGAATTGTAAAATACTTTGTACATCTAAATAGAAATTGATGTTAGTGGCTCTCATTTGGAACTTGAATTCATGATATCCTTTGCAGAAACATGAGGTTCTGGACTATAATTTCAAAGAACCAGGGGTTTCCTGCTTGCACAGCAGTGAAGGAGAGACAGGAGACAAAGCAAGACCTTCCATGTACAGCGTTGGACAGCAAGTAGAACTACAAAGGATCTTAAGGAAGCATACACCTTTTCAGGAATCTGAAATTGGTATTGGTATTATTTACTTCTGCCTTGCTTTAATATTGATTTTGGTTTGTTTCTTTGTAAAATAATTTTTTTATAGTAGCAACTGGATTTAACTGGATATAAACAGCATCGTACAAATACCGTAATACTGACAGCCAGCTGCTGTTGCCCTTCCCTCTATTTCCTTCTCTGATGGCATCAGGCAAATCCTAAGCATTACCTCTGTTTTCCAGAGACAGGAGTATTCCATGCACAGACCAGGCTTTCAAACCAAAGATGTATTCCATGTTTCATAGGAACCATGATTCTTCTCCCTCAAACCCCCTCACCCTCTAAGAGGACTTGGCAGAAGTTGGTAGGCTCTCAAAATCTACAAGTGGACAAAGTCATTTGGATAGCCTGACTAATTGTCTCTCTTTTCATCCCAGATTTCAGGGGGAAAGGGCTTCTAGCACTTCCAAAGCCAAATGGCTTAAAGCCTGCATTTCTGTGGCCTATGACACCTGGCTCTTACTTAAACCGCATAGCATGAGAACACACTCCTGTAGGGCAACAGCTACATGTTTTGCTTTCTTCAAAGCTGTCATATGGAAATTGCCTACCATGTTCATCATACTAGACATTGTTGCATAAGTGGAGGCCGCTTTTTAGAATAAATTCCTGATCTCCTATTTTATTTTTTTCTGAAAGGGAGTTCTTAATTCTTCTTATTTACAAAATAGGAATCAAGGATCAGCAAAATGAGAGCCCAAATCCGCAAATGTGTTCCCCCCCAACATAGCATTTAGTAACATTTCATCCTTTTTTTTAAAAAAAAAAGCAAACCCCTGCTATTTAATGCTTAATTATTTTCAAAAACCTTAACGCTTCATATTCCTATCGTGTATGATAATTTCCCCCGACATTTCCAACGTTTGTGTGGATGAATGTTTTGAAATTTATTTTATTTATCACCATTTTAGTTATATACCATCTGTGGGTTTGCAATAATTCTGCTGAACAGCCTTACTTAAAAAGAACTAGCAGCCTCCTATGTGGTATTGCTTGAGGATTCTAAGGGAGTAGAAATCAGTGCAGCTTTGAAATCAGTGGTTAAAATCACTACTATTTTGAAAGGTTTATTCAGCTATCTTGATTCAAAATGGCACCTAATTGTATCCAAACATAAATTGAAAAACTACTCCTTAATCTCAGGAACCATCATGCAAAATTTGATTTGACAAGAGGTGTCCAAATGTGGAAACATAGGTCTCAAGATACATGCTTGTTCTGTAGAAGTGCATTGAGTAGCTACATCAAAATACTTCCAATATTACTTCCTTTATCTTTTTACCAAATTCTCGTTTTACCGCCCTATCCCTTTTCTTTTCCTCCTTTCTTTCAGAAGTTTTCATCTCCTTGGCTAAGGTACCTTTTATATCCTCTCCATGGAACAGAAGTAGGGAGGAATCTTTAACTGACCAGGCTTAACTGAAATATTAGTGAAGTGTTCTCTTTCTATTAGATACTTCACCTTGGAACAGAAAGAACCTTCACAGTAATTGTAAAAAAATCATTTTCCCTTCAACAAGGTCAGGAATGGGGAACCTATGGTCCTCCAGATGTTGTTGGATTCCAGTTCTGATTAGCCCCAGCCAATATGGCCAGTGGCCAGGGATGATGGAAGTTACACATCTGGAGAGCCATACATTCCACATAGCAAGACTCCAAGTAGCTGGGAAGCATAGAATAAATGTGACTCTGGTTGGTCTATTAGCTGATTTCCTACAATTAAGTAAGATATATAGGTGCTAGAAACCTGTTGTAACCACACAGAGGTTCCAGAAAAAGTTAAGAAAACAGTAGTTTCTGGCCTCAAATACAATGACTACCAATCCATGTTTTCTAGTTTTCTTAACTTTTTGTGTTGATTAATTGCAGATTTGAAATGTAGGAAAAGAGATCCTTTGTCCCGAGAAGACATTTGTTGTGAGCACTGTTGCCAGCAGCTGGAAAGAAAGGAAAAAGAATGTCAGGATTTGAAAAAGAAACTTGATAAAGCTTGCAAACACCTCCAGCTTGCAGTCAGAGCAAAGTCAGAGCAGTTCCAAGGTTTGTGCTCTAATTTGTCAAGGTAGAATGATTATTGGACTCTTCTTCTTCTTCTTCTTTGGCGATCACTCGTAGCCGAGTAAGATTGTCTTCCATAAACACGATTTTAACAATGGGTCTGTAAGTGACTGTGGAGGCCAATTCTGGATCCACACATCCTTCCACAATGGGGACATTGGTTTCCATTGGTTATTGGACTATACCGTGATGGCCAAACTTGGCCCTCCAGCTGTTTTTGGACTACAACTCCCATCATCCCTAGCTAACAGGACCAGTGCTCAGGAATGATGGGAGGCCCAAGTTTGGCCATCACTGAACTATACCATCTCCAGTCAACACTGGGTATAATAGGAGTTGCAATCCACTGGAGTAATTTTCATAGAAGTGTACATTCTCAGGTGGATGAGGTCCTTTCTTGGGTGCCACAATCAAATAAGATATAAGACTATGAAAGAGAAGACACAAGTTGATAATGTTAGTGTCTTTTTACAGCTAAACATTCAAATCTTCTTCCCTCGCGTTCCCACTGCATGTTCCTTCTATAGTATACTAATGGTTCTGTTTGACATAAATTTGAAATGCCTGGGCTGCATGTTTCTATAGGGTTTCAGTAAGTTTTTACTCAGTTCTATATAGAATTCTGACATTGGTGCCAAGTTAAGATAATAGAAAAATTCCACACTGATTACTATTTAGATACCCAGTTAAATTAACAATTTTTGTTCTTTACTTTTAGAAAATGAAAAAATTGTAGAGGCATTAATGGAAGAAAACTCCACAATGAAGGACAAACTTGATGATTTGAAATTGGCCAATGGTCCTCCAAGGTAGTTAAGAAAAAAAAAGAGTGAACTATTTATGGGTGCTTGAAACTTCATACTCAGTTTGTGTACTGTGTTTTTGTGTGCTTTTAGATCATCCTCAGAGGGGAGTGTCTCGGCCCCTTGTTCCTGTGATGGAAAAGCCTTGGAAGAAATGCGTTTTCAGTATATTAAAGCAGTGAGCAAAATTAAGAGTAAGTGCTAAAGAAGTTCCTAGTAGTAACTAGTTTCCCCCATCTGCATGCTTTACAACACAGTGACTGAGGCAAATTACCAGTAAGATTGAATGGCTGCAGTGTGGGTCCTATGATCCCCTGTCTTTTATGCGCAATATGTCCTGTTACTGTGTTTCATAAACATTGATCTTTTGTTTGTGTTATTGAATATTCACTTCTGAAACTCCAGTTGCGTATCTCTGGAGCAAATGTTCTTTATTTAATTTATACCCTGCTGTTTATAGGTGACATGCTTCGTTACATACATGAAAGTAAAGAGAGAGCCGCAGAAATTATTAAAGCAGAAGTTTTAAGAGAACGTCAAGAGACAGCCCGAAAAATGCGCAAATATTACCTCATTTGTCTTCAGCAGCTTTTGATTGATGATGGAAAGCATGATGGGTGAGGTATTTGTAATTGTATTAGTTGAGAAGACAACATTTTTTCATAGACTTGTGCTTGATATCCAACACTGAGTGAGTCAGCTTGTGCTCATTTAGCAGGACTCTCTTCCTTTCCTCTTGCCTGCACCCGCTTGGCCTCTGCTTTGGAGATACGTGGTTTGTGCAGGGAAGACAATTGAAAGGAAAGTCTTGCTATGCCAGTGGAAGACCATTCTGCTTGCAGATGGACCCCATTGGATGCCAGCCTATATTAGCATGAGCTGCAGAGGAAGCGAGTTAGAGATCTGCACAGCCTAACTTTATGGAAAGTACCGTATTTTTCTGTGTATAGCACGCTCCCATGTATAATATGACCCCTATTTTTTGGGACCGCAACAAAAATTGGGGTGGGGTGGGGGAATTGCCCAAAGTTTTTGAGCTTCTTTTGGAGGGAGATTGCCTGGGGTTGTTGAGCTGTTTTGGGGGTGGTGGTGATTGCCCAGAGTTGTTCAGCTTTTGGGAGGGGGCGCCACCGCCAATCGCTCTACAAGCCTTGCCGCAGCAACCAATCAGATGCCCAATCGCCGTGGCCAGTCCCCTGCTGCCTGCTGACACCAATCGCCCATCCCCTCTGCTATCCGTGTGTAAGACGACCCGCAATTTTTGCCTATTAGTACTAAGGAAAAAATATCGTTTTATATGTGGAAAAATACAGTATTTTTAATCTTGCTTATCAATACGGTAATGGTATCATCAATGGCAGAAAATGCTGCCAAGCAGAAATAGGTTGCTCAAAGCACCTGTGGAATTTACCAAAGTCGCTATCTTGCTTGCTCTGCACGAGAAATCCTTTACTTTCTGCTTTTAATTATATAATTATTATATAATTATTTTATACAATAGTGAAGAATTATGCAGCTATCCCTTGGAGAAACCTTTCTGTGATATATATATATATATTTCTGTGATATATATATTGTCCACAGACAGCTTTCTGGGTCATGTGGCCAGCATGACTAATTTATATTATTTACATATATATATGTGTGTGTGCGCACATGCTCAAAGCCTCGCTCTCTTCCTTTTTGTCCTAACTTCAGATAACTGGAATGGCGCTTGTAATTTGCTACTCTAAAACAGTTGTCAATCAGATTAGTCCAGGAAAGGGTGGCCTTTTAAGACCTCTCACTGGTTTTCCCGCAGGCCTGAGAAGAAAATAATATGTGCTGCAGGCAAACTTGCTACAATGGCTAAAATATTAGAAACACCTGTTCGTAATGCATCCCAGAGCAAAGTTACCCACTCAGGTACAGTAACGTGAAGAATGCCTTTCTCCTGGTTTTCTATACTTGTCGTTTGCTTTTGTAGTGAGGGAAGATCAAGTTTGCTTGTGTGGCTTAAAGTACCGTCAGTTGGGCCTTCCATAGACTGTATGTGAAGCACTTTAAACTCATGGAAGGAATTCTTTTTAAAATATATGTGTGTTTATTGATTTTTGAGGATACAGTTGTAAAAATTTAATAAGATATAGAACATCTTCAATTTTATGAAATATGGACCGATGGGTCAGAGTTTACATCAAAATGAAATCAGATCAGAAGCCATTATTGGCAGCAACAACAAAATCAGTTGATCGGGGAACGGGATAGTCTGAGATGTGTCTAGGCCAAGCAAAAAGAGTCTGTTGGGGGAGGCAAATACCTGCCCCACCCCATAGTGATGCACAAGTCGTTGGAGGTTTCTATAATACACTGTTGTTGGTTATAAAAGTTAGAAATGAAACTTGGATAGGCTAAATATTTTTCCTCCAAAAAATTACATGCTTGATTTTAATTTCTTGTTCTTTCCATTCCACCTTCTGTAGCCCAGTCACAAAATTCCAAGCTGCTCTCTGAGGTTGAGAAGCCTCAAAGAAATTACCCGCAACAACCCTCGCCAACCCTAGTAGAAAACCAAATTCATGTCAAAAAAACCAGTAACCCAGCTACCCAGAAACGTATACCTTGTAGCTTACGACAGCAGCTCGATGCTGAAACCCACTCTGTTGCAAATTCCCATACCAAAGTTGGTGGGAGAGCTTTTAAACAGCTGGATGATACATCACTTGGTGCTGTATCGGTAGTAGCATTCAGTGAAGGCGAAAACGCAGACAAAGGTCAGTGCCATGCAGTCAGTGATGCTACGTTCCAGAATTGTTCCTCACGGGTTTCTCAAGCAAAGCTCCAAAACATTCATCCAACTAGCGGAACAGGAGATAGCTCTAACTCCAGCGCAGCTTGTGTAAGATTTAAGAACCTAAATGAAAGACCAGTTGTAACTGGATGCACTCAGTCTTCCAGGCATCAGATGTCAACTTCTCAGAAAACTAAAGTCTTTGACATTCAGGAAACTCCAGAACGGGATGAAGGATGCTCTTCTGATTGGAGCTTAGTCAGTGAGACTTTACACATGGATAACGGTGATGTGTCTCTGTATCCTCTTCGGAAAGCACATTCCAGTGCACCAGGAGAATCCCACCCCAAGGAAGATAGTTCTGGTTTTTGTCTACAACCTGGTGGCCACAAAGACAAGACAGGTGTTGCAAAGAGCCAAAACATGGGCTGCAATGAAGGCCATCTGGCTATGAATCCTAGCTGTGTACCATCTTTGAATGTGAGCAAATTAAGCCCTGCCGATCCCTATCTGAGTGGTGCAGTCTGTTCAACAGCTGGGAAAAACTATAGCCTTCTGAATTCAAGGAAACGGGCACAAGATGTTTTGGCTTTTCAACAAGATAGTGGCTTTGACAGCCCACAAATCAACTTTGATTAAGCATCATGGACTCTCTGGACAGTCTCACAAAAGAGATACTTAAAAATATTTAAATGAAAGCTGTGGAGGAAGCCTGTTGTGACAGTCTTGTGAGTGTTTTTACCAATTCTTAACTTTCCCTTTTCGACTGTTACATGAACAGACCTATCATAAATATTTATGCAGGTTTGGGATATGTCTTAGCTATCTGTCTTAGACTGTGTATAGATTGTGTGTGTGTGTGTGTGTGTGTGTTGCGTTTTGCATATGAAATTATCTATTTTTATACCTCAAGATTAGTGTGCAGTACAGTGCAAACTTTTTATAATTTATATGGCAATAAAACTGACACTTTGTGATCCGCATGCACAATTGTCATAGAACTTTCTTCAAAGTTGGGGGTACCTTTCATTCATTTAGCACATTCATCACCCTTTTCTCCAGAGAGCTGGCAGACCTAGAGTTCCAGGGCAGTCTTCCAGCTGGCCAGTAGCCAGACCCAAACCCACTTAGCTTCAGCAAAGTTAACTATGTTATGCACCTTCAGACCAAGCCTTGTATGTATGAAATGCCAGGACATGAAATCTTAAACATTTCCTTTCAAATATGGAATGTAAAAAAACACCTGACCTTAGCAAACTCCAATACCTAGAGGCACATGAGTGCTATTGGGTTTCTCCTTCAAGAAACAGCACTGCTATGATGTACATGGAGGAAACTTCCTCAGGGAGCAGGTCCTGGCCATCAATTAAGCATTGAGGAGATGCCCAAAGTTCTTGTGATGAGATTTCATTTACGTTATACCTAAGGTCCAGTTTATGTGTCCATGTTTTTGTCACAAAATGCCCAGCAGTCAGCACCAAGCTGCTTTAGCATATAAACAACAGTATGCTGTTTATGAGTATGAGAAGGCAATGTGTTTAGTTAGCTGGTTTGCACAGAACATTAAACCATGGTTTTGTTTTGTTTTTAAAAAACTGGTTTAATGTGACTATGACTGTGGTGGTGCACAATATGCAGCGCTTGCTTTGCTCCTCCCCTGCTCCTACGTATGCCATACCAGTGGGAAGCTAGCCAAAAGCAAGTGGTATGCTAAGGAAAAAACCTGGGTTTATTGCTTGAAGAGAAATGAACCACAAGCCGAAATTCAAGCATCACAATAAAATGCAGGGGAAGAGCACAGCATTAACTACATGCACCAACACTCTGCTAATTTGTGCTAAACCATAGTTCATTTTAAATCTGTTATATTACCAGGTGCTAAGTGCCTCTAGCATCGTATCAAAAACCTTTTGAATGGGACTTTTTCTTCCAGGTCAATTCACAGAACAGTAATTTTTGTGTTTCATCTCACAAAACGCCACTTTTCCAGGTACTGGCTTTCTAAACTTCCAGCATGAAATAGGTGGCATAGAAATCTATTTTTTATGCACCTTTAAGCAAATTTGATCACTCTTGAGTTGATATTTTCACCCAGTGTTGCAATGAGGACTGCCATTGAAGTTTGTGGTGTCAAATGTGTAGTTAAGGATCCAGAAATATACCTCGATATAATTCTGGCTTATGGCATACCTGAGCTTTGTTCCTGCCATGCGGAGGAGGAAGGGCCAATGAATTAGTCTGTGTCAATTGTTGACATTCCTGTGTAACTATTATAATGGAAAAGAATCTGCAATAACCCGTATCAAATTCCTAAGGAGCAGAATGGTTTCTTGAACAGAAGTTGGCACACAACCAGTCTTAAGGGAGCAACTACCATACTTTTCCGTCTATAAGATGACCCCATATATAGGATGATGCCTATTTTGGGGGACTCAAATTTAAGAAAATGGGGATGACACAAAATTGTTGAGCTTTTTTTTGGGGGGGGGTTGCCCACAGTTGCTATGCACAATAGCCGCTGACAGCCTTGGCAGCCACCAATCACAGATCCACCCTATGCACTAGCCATGTCTAAGACGACACCAAATTTTAAGCATGATTTTCACAAAAAAATATATATATACATGGAAAAGTACGGTACATTAAAAATTGAATTGAATGAAACTTTATTTGCATCAGCCGTCGGCCATAGCAACAAAAAGCATTGCTTTATACACAGAACAAAATAAAAAGTTGGTTATATAAAACACAGTTTAGGGTCCTGAATCAGCAGTCAAATAGTGGACCTTATTCTGATTGCCCCAGCTAAAAACCTTGCAACCTTTGTAGTCATCTGCTCCTCTTTATCTGCCAGGAGAAACGACACTGTTGCAGTGGTTGGGTGACCCGGAATGGTCAATAAAAGAGGCAGAATAATCTTGTTCCTCAGGTCTTTGTAAAGAGTGCACGTGAGAAGCTGATTCGGTGCTGCCATCTCCACAGGGACATAGGCGTTTTTCGTATGGAATTTGTTGGAATTGTCCCTCAAGTACAGCCAAGGGCAGTACATTCAGTCTTGCGAGGGTAAAGGCACATTAAAAAGATCTAAACCAGTTTCCAGGTTCCATGGTACAGATGTACCTGTAGAAATTAGTGGCATCTGGTTATTACAGGTATATGTTTGACTTCCCCAGTAAGAGGAAAGACGTTCACAGCAATGCTGTAATTATCTTATCAATGTTTCTCTTTTTTTAAAAAACAAAAACACAACCAACTGCAGTTCTCACTCAATTGTTTGGTGCTACTAAAGTCACTAACAGGTGTAAATACACTTTGTTCAGTTAAACTAAAATGTGTGAGGGTTTTTTTTAATAAAAAATAATACTAATCCATGGTTTAATAGCACTCTGCTTCCACCTAGTGGTTTCTTGTGTGCATTCTTTGAAACTTAATTCCTGAAAACATTTGAACAGTGCAAGTATGTGATGGCACGTAACCAATTTAAAAATCTGAATGCTGCAGGAAAAGGAAATAATCTGGGGCACCATCCATCCATCACATCGCATGCATCTGCAGTTCCATCTGATTTTTCCACAGCCCCTTTCCTGTTGTGAGAGAAAATGTGTGTATTTAGGGACTCTGTATATAGGAAGCATTTGCCTACAAAATAACACACACACCCCAAAAAAAATGCCCCTTTGCATCAGATACATTACAGAGCATGGCATTCCTGCAAGCAATTTGCCACTCCTTTTTATGGACCATAGCACGCCAGGCACTCCTGTCTTCCACTGCCTCCCGCAGTTTGGTCAAACTCATGTTCGTAGCTTCGAGAACACTGTCCAACCATTTTGTCCTCTGTCATCCCCTTCTCCTAGTGCCCTCAATCTTTCCCAACATCAGGGTCTTTTCCAGGGAGTCTTCTCTTCTCATGAGGTGGCCAAAGTATTGGAGCCTCAGCTTCAGGATCTGACCTTCCAGTGAGCACTCAGGGCTGATTTTCTTCAGAATGGATAGGTTTGATCTTCTTGCAGTCCATGGGACTCTCAAGAGTCTCCTCCAGCACCATAATTCAAAAGCATCAATTCTTCGGCGATCAGCCTTCTTTATGGTCCAGCTCTCACTTCCATACATCACTACTGGGAAAACCATAACTTTAGCTATACGGACCTTTGTCGGCAAGGTGATGTCTCTGCTTTTTAAGATGCAGTCTAGGTTTGTCATTGCTTTTCTCCCAAGAAGCAGGTGTCTTTTAATTTCGTGACTGCTGTCACCATTTGCAGTGATCAAGGAGCCCAAGAAACTAAAATCTCTCACTGCATCCATTTCTTCCCCTTCTATTTGCCAGGAGGTGATGGGACCAGTGGCCATGATCTTGGTTTTTTTGATGTTGAGCTTCAGGCCATATTTTGCGCTCTCCTCTTTCACCCTCATTAAAAGGTTCTTTAATTCCTCCTCACTTTCTGCCATAAGGTTGTGTCATCTGCATATCTGAGGTTGTTGATATATATCTTTTTTATATCTGTTTTTAAAGAAGTTTTTCTCAGAGTGGATTTGTTGAAACTAATGAGCACGACTTAAGTTTGGTCCATTATTTTCAGAGGAGCTCCTCCAGAACTTAGTTGAATACCAGCTGCAGTTCCTCCCTCAACCTCTGTTAGTTTTTAAAATAAAATGTGTTTCTAGTCCCTCACGTGTTATGTACAGTGGTACCTCGACTTGCGAACGACTTGACAACCGAATTTTTTGACTTACGAATGGGGCAAATGGCCACACGCTTATGAATTTCTCGACATCCGAACGGAAACCATGGTGGTTTTAGATAGGGTTTTTTCGACTTACGAATTTTTAGATAGGGTTGCTTCGACTTACGAATTTTTCTGTTTCCAATGCATTCCTGTGGGAAATCACGTTTCCAATGGCGCTTTTTGATTTACGAATTTTTCGACCTACGAAGGTGCCTTTGGAACGGATTAAACTAGTAAGTCAAGGCACCACTGTAATAGGGAGATTAAATGTATGCATTGATAAGAGTTTTAAGGTGGCTGTCTTCTAGCTAGATCTGCTGTTCTTAGCTTTAATTCTTCTGGTTGTGGTTGAGTGTTTTTCCCCCCTGTTGAGAAGATGTAGCCTCTGGACGTTTGCCACCTTTTCTGTTATTGCATGGTTCTTTTCATGAACCACATAGAACTTGAGTGGGAGTAGAGCAGGTGCTCTGGTTTGCTGCAACCTCATGAGGAATACAAAGTAAATCTGCTCTTCCAAGCTACAGAAGACTTGACGCTTATTCAGAAGCGTGTGTGTAGGACTGCAGCCTTAATCAGAGTGTTTAGCAGTCTCAGTGAGTAAGAGGGGCCCTTTCTCAGCCCCACATTCAGAGATGGGTAACCTGTAGCCCTCCAGATGTTTCTGGACTCCCAACTCCCAGAATCTTTTACCTTTGACCATGCTGGTAGGGGCTGATGGGAACTAGAGTCCAGTTAGTCAAGAATCAAGGAAGTTGAAGTCCAGGAATCTGGAGGGCTGCAGGTTCCTCATCTCTGCCCTCATTGGTCATATTCAAGGCCCTTTCTCTTCCTTCCCCCACGCAATACTCTAGCATAAAAATCCAGCATGGAGGTGGTAGGGGAGAGAACTTAATTAGGTTTACCTCTGAGTACATGTAGACCAATATTGTGGCAGGGTATGTTTTCCATTGCATATTTCAAGTGCTGGTTGCTGTAATCCTCTTCCATGCCTGTCGTTTGTCGTATCTGACTCTTTGTGACAGGGTGGATAAAAATCAATGATTTTTTTTAAAAAAATAAAAAAAATCGGATTTTTTTTATTTAAATCGCTTTTTTTGATTTAAATTGGATTTTTTTAAATAAAATGCTTTTTGAGGAAAATATATTACCACCCAAAGGTTATTCCATCATGAAATAAAGATTAGTTTTTTAACTATGTAGAATAAGGTTGTATATGTTTAATTTTGGGGCTAAATAAATTCAGTTAATCCATTCACAATGTCATGCTCTTCCAGAGGTTTTTGTAAGATTATTGGGCAGTTTCTCTGCCTACAAGATATTATCGCAGGTGCTTGGTTTACTTTTGCAGTTCTCAAAACTGAATTTGACTCAACAGAGATCACATGCCTCTTCTTCACAGCAAAAATGTTATAACATGAACAGAGTTGAGAAAAAGACCTTAATCCTATTGTTCTACAAACCTATGAATACAGAAACAACCCCTTCAGTGCTAAGTTTCAAGAAGTTCAGTGAATAGAATAGAAACAATATTTTTCTGATTGTTTGGAGTGGACAGTATTTAAGTTTTTCATGTGTAGGCTGGGCTGACAGTCTAAGTTTCTTAATATATATATATATATATATATATATATATATATATATATATATATATATATATAGTTTTTGTTTAGCCAAATTAGTTAACAAACATGGATGTTTGTTTAAACAAATAACATATGCTGTAATGTTATTGTTTCAGTTGAATAAATCTATTTAAATTGTTATTATTAAGGTAAGGATTATTTTTCTCCTTCCTAAGTACAACAGTAAAGTTGTCCAAATATGAATGATTAACCTATTAAACTGGGGATAAAAAACTAATATGAAAAGTTGTTATTCTAAAAATCTTCATCTACTTGCATATTAAAGTTATACCAGCAAGAATTAGTCTTTATGTAGAAAACTATGATTTAAATCAAGCCTTACTGACTAGTGATTTAAATCAGTTTGATTTAAATCAAATCCACCCTGCTTTGTGACCCCATGGACCAGAGCACGGCAGGCACTTCTGTCTTCCACTGCCTCCCGCAGTTTGGTCAGACTCATGTTGGTAGCTTCGAGAACACTGTCCAACCATCTCTCCTCTGTCGTCCCCTTCTCCTTGTGACCTCCATCTTTCCCAACATCAGGGTCTTTTCCAGGGAGTCTTCTCTTCTCATGAGGTGGCCAAAGTATTGGAGCCTCAGCTTCAGGATCTGTCCTTCCAGTGAGCACTCGGGGCTGATTTCCTTCAGAATGGATAGGTTTGATCAAGAGTCTCCTCCAGTACCATAATTCAAAAGCATCAATTCTTCGGCGATCAGCTTTCTTTATGGTCCAGCTCTCACTTCCATACATCACTACTGGGAAAACCATAGATTTAACTACTGTATACGGGCCTTAAATTATTGTATATTGATGTGTAATAGGCAAAGCTCTTGCAGCTGAAGCACAGCATCCAAAGCTATGAATTGGTTTGGAAGCCGCATAAAATGGAACCTGACCCTTCATATTGGAGGTGATAACAATTGAAAGTGGTGTGCACCATGGAGAGTCTCTGCCCCAGAGCCTTTTTAAAATTGTTGTAACTACTAGAATGTCCACACCGGGTTGTAAATGAAGTTTTACATCAACTATTGCCACTGCAAAAAATGCCACCTTGGACACATGTGGAGGTTGGGGGGTGTCTATAGCCTATGAAGTGGTCTTACACGGGAATGTTTTTTGAAACGATGTGTGTTGACAAAAATTGTTCATCAGCTCTATTACACATGACCTATAGAACTGGAACAGTACAATTCACAAAAAAATGTTCACGTGCATGGAATGGATGAAGGACGTGAACGAGAGCTGTTCCCAGAGCGAGGTGGGTCCATTGTAATTCCTATCCACCGAGACCATGGATATTACTTAAGCTTCATCAGTGGGACACTCCCTTTGAACTGAATCATCTCATTAGCAGGGGACTGATTGGGGCAGAGGAGAGAGACAGCAACGCCTATTCCCACAACTGAAATGTTTTAAGGAATGTGAGCTTTGATTCTGCAGCTGCCGCTCCTCCAATCATCAAGGGGTTTTGCAAGAATGAAACCGAAGGAACTCCCGAGTTCATAGTTCCAACTTGGCTGACCCACATTTTATTGTACTTCCATTGGGGGGAAAGAAGAATTCCAGATTGCTCAGTGCACCAACCCAGCAACAAGCAATTTATCCCAAGGTATGGCACAAACTGAGCAGTTGTCCTGCTCTGAAAGATCTGGGCACTGATTTGTGTATGCCAGTGAAAATTTTAAGTGGTTGACTTAGAATAGAGACATTACTTTTATGTATGATCATGCGGTGTTAATTGAGGAAAAGAAATCTGAATTATCTACATTATTCAAAATGATCAGATTTTGAACTCCTCCAATCATCAATTGGTGGGGAAGCAAAATTGGTGGGGGTAATTGCTTGTCTTTGCAGAAAATGTCACTCACAGCAAAAGTAATGAGTCTTAAGGCACATAAAAAATTGCTAGTCTTTTTGAGTTGCCTCAAGTTTTCACTTTTGCTGACACATGACTGCTTCTATTAAAATTAGTAACGGCAAAGACGCAGTGGAAGCAGACTAAAAATATTTTACATAATAGAGGAAGTACATGCTCCTTGCCTAGAAGTCTCCAGTATAAATGGGCTTATTGGGATTAGCTTTGTGGGATAGCAGATAGATTTTTGGATTTAACGTGGGGTGACCTAGCTTCAAATTCCTGATCTTATTAAGCTTAGGGCCGTACCACACAGGATGAAGAAGATCCAGGGCTGGCTCTACTGAATTTTTGTTTTAAAAAACAAAAGTCAGAGTTTGACTGGAGCCAGTGCTGCTGTGCAAAGAAGTCTTATTTTCTTGCCCCCACCCCCATGGTGGTTACAAGCTCCAGAGTTCCCTGGGAAGAAGGGTTGATTGATAACCCACTCTGGAAACCGATGCTCTGAGAGGGAAATGGGGGTCTCCTAACAACTGCCAGCACCCTTAAGATACTAGAGTTCTCTGGATTGTTTGGGGGAAGCCACGGAGATTTAAAGTGGTATGATACAGCTTTATGTGTATAGTGCAGATGGAGCCTTTTCCTTCACAACAGGATTAGATAACAATAGCTTGCCTTAGTCATGACTCATAACCGTGGCTAAGATTAGTGTAGACTTGAGATTTTGAACTTATTTCCTTTTAGACTTTTATTGAAACATGCTTGGGATATGCATACACAGGCACCCCCACGGACACCCCACACGCTGCCATTAAGCTGTTTTTGGGACTACAACTCCCATCATCCCTAGCTAACAGGACCAGTGGTCAGGGATGATGGGAACTGTAGTCCCAAAACAGCTGGAGGGCCAAGTTTGGCCATGCCTGCATTAGGGAATAAATATCTGTATTAGCTTGAGGTTCACGTCTCTTTAGCTTGAGGTTCACGTCTCTTTTCATCTACCTTCTGCAGCAGGTCCCTTCTGTTTTAAACTTGAAACGCCTGCCAAAAACATTCTTGTGCTACCAAGCTTAGACACGCAGTTAAGGAAACACAGCTCCATATGAGTTGATGCTTTCTGATTTTAATTTCTAAGTGGTTTTATTGAATACAGATGTTGTAGACCACTTGAAGTTTTTATTATGCATGGCTTTCAAGTTTTCCCTTTTCTCGTGAGGAAGCCTATTCAGCATAAGGGAATTTCCCTTTAAAAAAAAGGGAGAACTTGACAGCTATGTATTATGATATAGTGGTATTATAATATTTTTTATAAATAAATATTTTAAAAAACCAGCAAAAGCATTTGCATATTATAAAGCTATCTGTCATTTTATATAAGACAAGTTAAAACTGTAACAACACACACAGCAAATCAATTCAAAACCAGTGCAGCTACCAGCTGTGATAAATGTCTCCACTTAGAAGGCTTGTTGAGAGAGGAAGGTCTTCAGCAGGTGCTGGAAAGACAATAGATTTAGCAGAGACTCTGGAGAGCCACTGCTTGCCAGGAAAGTGCTGTGTTGGGAGGATGGATAATCCGGCCTGATAGAAGACCACCTCCTATTTAGGCATTACCATCATGACCTGCCATGTCTGATGACCGCCCACCTAGCAGGTAAGGTCTAACGTGGAAATTATTTCTTTAAAATCTTGGATGGAGAGACAATGTCAATACAGTTTCTCCCATGCTAACCCCTGTAATGAGCTAGAGTCCAGGTGCATTACACAGCAGGCAAAGAATGAGGTGAACTGCCAGCTGGAGGAGGACAGGTAAGTGGGTCTAAAGCAGATTTAAAGTATAGATGGACAGAAACTAAGTTTGGCTTGCATTCTCCCCGGTGTTAAGAGACATTGCTGCCTTGTTATTACATTTTCCTCCTCAAATGTTACATGCATATTGTCTTTAATAGTGCTCTCCGCTTTGAGAACAGAGGTGAAAATTTGATTATGAGAAGTTGCCTTATGCTGAGCCATACCAGCTCAGGAATATCTATACAGACTGATGCAATATCTATACAGACTGATGCAAGTCTTTCCCAGCCCTACTTGGAGAAGCTGGGCAGTGAACCTGTGACTTTCTGCAGGTAAACCAGATGTTCTGCCACTGAGCTACAGCCCGTGTAAATCCTCAGACACAGGAATAAACCAGCCCTTCTTTTTAGTCCAATCTTTTCAATTGGTTACCTTGGTTGCTGGATAGCCTATTATCTCTATTTAAATGTGTGTGTGTGTGTGTGTGTGTGTGTGTGTGTGTACCCTGGTGTGTATATATATATATATATATATATATATATATATATATATATATATATAGATATATATATATATATATATATATATATATAGATATATATATATATAAAATATAGGACTAGCTTTGAGAAGCTGCCTTTTAAAAAGAAATCACCTCACACACAAAAACCAACCCTGTATTCCATGGCTGTCTCAACTATCATAAATCCTCTTTGACAGAAAATATTTTCTGAGTTTGTCTTTTTGTTTGATATAATAAGGGTTGCCAGACTCAATAGAGGACAGGACTTCTGTGCCTGTAATTGCCCTGCTCTCTTTTGAGTCTGGAAACCTTAAAGAGAAACCAGCAGACCCTTTGTTTAATTTCCAAGCAAAGGATAATCTTGGGTGGTAGTGGTGGTTTTTTAAATGGTGAAAAGAATTCAGGCTGCAATCCTATACCCACTTTACCCAGGAATAAGCCCTGACTTACTCCTGAGCAGACAAGTAAAGCTTTGTGCTGCAGATACTAAATCATAGCTGCACAATAGCTTAAAACAATGAAAGTCTAATATTCCCTTTCAGCATATAAACTGATGACCCTTATTTTATTTTATTTTTTAATGTACAAAAGAAATTGATGAGGTGTTGCATAGTTCAGCATATTAATTGATGGGCGGTCCACACGTCTGCAGCATTATCTCATATATTGTAATCCACATTGCTGCAGCAATGAGGTAAGGAACCAGCTAAATACATAATCACAATTGTCCCACTAGACATAAAAAAAAGTCATGCGATTCTAATTAAGGTTGGATAACTCTTCAGCAGCTGAAGGAAGGTTCTGGCACAGATATGAGAAGAGTTAGCCTAAATTAATAGAAGTCTCCTTTAAAGTACACCACACAAACACACCCTAAGTGTGCTGTGGTGTGCACGTTTACTTGGGAGTGTGTCTCATTGAACACAAGCGTGTGTCCTGCCCCCTCCTCCTTCCCCCAGGAAGATTTCCCAACAATTCTGCTTAAACTCTCCATTGTGCCCATTTGAATGTTTCCACCATGTTTTTCTATGTAGTGCTCTTCTGCAGTTCCAATCCACTTAATTGAGGTTTCCACTGGACAACTTCCCGGCAACTTGCCAAGTGGTACGCTCAGGGCAGGACTTTGTAGCCAGCCCTGCTGACTCAAAGCCGGATGTGTGGACTCGAATTTAGAAGCAGTGTGTTGTATCCCAGGTAGGGCTAAGTTAAAGTCATTTAACAGTATGCTTGCTCCGTAGGTGAAATGGTTTGTGCCAGCAGAATGATGTTGGGCAAGGGAATGCACAAGCAGATTTATGTATTTGTTTATAAACAATATTTATGTACCGCTCTTAAAAAAAAATGATAAAAGCAATTTACAGTGGTTATACACAAGGCAATAAAACCATATAAAAAGTTTAAAAGTCTGAAATCAGGTGACTATTAGGGGAAGATGAAACAGAAGACACCTGCTGAATTTCTATTCCCCAAAACTAGGCTGATCCACACTGAAGGCGTGGTTCCTTGTTTTTTTGTTTTTTAGTAGGCAACCCCAGGTTTATTAATCACCTCTGCCCCAGGTTGTGATCAGGGCATACTGAACAGAGGATTCTGCAAGGAGAGGCAGCCTCACTGGAGTTCACCATGGCACAATTTCACTCTGGTTCCATAAATGGGGAGAGCAGCATGCCACCCAGGGAGTCCATTGAGAAAAAGGGAAAACCCTAAATGCTCCACACTGGTGACATCAAGGGAGGAGGGATTGGTGGAGGAGAGGTAGTCACCAAGCTCGCCCCACTCTGCCCGGCGCACCTGGAAGATGCTGATCCACGTGGTGAGCATAAAAGAAGCCCCATGGCTGAACGCTGAACATAGCGCTTTATCTGTAGTTGCTCAGTGTATGCTGGGACCAGAAAGGCCTCTTGGAAAAACCAGAAAACGTTCACCAGCCGCAGGAAAGGCAGCAGAGCAAAGCCACCCAAGTAGTACTTCCTGCAGAGGTTGAGCTACTCCTCGTTGGAAACGCGCTCCAGGTTCATGGTGCGACTGGGGTCCCCTCCTCCTCCTCCTGCAGAGCAGGTTTCGCTTCCCCAACCGGCTTGGTTCCTTGTTGCTGTCAAATAAGCTTTGCCAACTCAGCAAATGGCCAATGACCTCCTGCAGGTGATCTCGGTCATCAAGCTGGGGCACAAGGGTTCAGGTGGTCCCTAAGGTACCGTGGACCTTTGTAAATTAATTCAAGGACCTTGCACCTGGCTTGATAGTAGATGGGCAGACAATGCAGATGTTTTAACAATGGAGTTGCATGTTGTCAGGTGCCCCCGTCAACTGTCTAGCAGCAGCATTCCGCACCAGCTGGAGCTTCTGAGCCAGGCTCAAGGTAACCCTGCTTAGAGCACACTCCAGTACAATCCAGTCTCGAGATTGCTGGTAACTTTGCTGAGCCCTTGTGCCTGGTGGGTAGAGCATGTTGGATACAGCCCGTTGTGTTTGAGTTGATATGGGTGATACGCAACTTGTATTTTACTGCTATGTGAATATGGCGTATTCATGCATCTAGCCTGCCACTTGATGTAAGGTTACCAAACGTCCCCGTTTCCCAGGGACAGTCCCCAGATTTACAAATCAGTCCCCATACAAAATCCATTGAAGTTGAAAAGTGTCCTCAGATTCATCTAAAAAAATCTGGTAACCTTAAGATGGTGCAGTCATCAGGGGCCAATCGTACACCTTCAATCTCCTCTCAGCTTCAGGAAGAATCCTATAGTGTGCCATGTGTTTGTTTTAAGATATATTATTAATGCATAACCGTTCCTTTTCCACTGACAGGTATTTTATTTGTTTGTTTGCTTTTTTGTTATAAGTGAACACTTGTCCAGTAAATGGATGTTTTCCCTCTACTGAAACCTGCAGAAATTCGTAATGCGTGCTTGACTCAAAAGAGCTGAAATGAGTTTTCTACAAACATAAAAATCCATTCATCTCCTTGACAAACTTGTTTATCAAAATAACATGAATGGAATGTCTGCCTCCGCAAGGGTAAACATAATGTACTGCATCACATTTGTTCTGTGGGTTAAAAGCAAAATGTCCTGTGTGTGCAAAGGAGAAACTCTCCTTGTATCTACATGACCGCTCTGCGGGGCGTGTAATTTATTCGTAAGTTGAAATGTGGAGTTGGAGGGAGGGAGGAGAGAGAAGAGGCTCTGTCAGTTGGCAGGCTGCAGAAGTCCCTCTCAAAGTTGTCCAGTCCTACCCACAGGTGATGGCTGGTGCCCATTGATACTTGGTAGGGTGGAAGGCAGGGAGACCAGACATGAGTGGAGCCAGAGCCAATGACAGGCATTTAATACTAGCATTGCCCTTATCATGCTCCATTCTAAGAAGGCGGGCAGGTAGGGGCTGGCTTGAGGGCAGGCTTAAATTAGTGGAGCTGTGCCTCCCTAGACCTAAACTTACCAGCCTTTTCTAAATGGATTAGGGGGGAATCCAAGTTACTCAAGAAAAACCATTCTTCCAGATGTCTTGCTTCTTGAGGCCACCGGGTAACTTATATTGCGCAATGTACTGTAAATGCTTTCTGTCATTCCGGCAGATGTATTAAGGAGTTGCTGTTTTGATTCTTCCATCATTCCCTCAAGTGTTCCCCTCTGCACTCACTGCATTCCCCCTCTGCTCTCCAATAACCAGATGTACTGTATATATGATTGCCAACTTAGGGTATGTCGTCCACAAAAGCTTACCATAACGAAAGTGCTGGTCTTTAAGGTGCCACAAAACTTTGGCTTGTATCCAGCTAATTATTACTCAGCATAAACCTGTTGCAACAAATACACCTAAAGTCCATTAATTTCAGTGGGCCTATTCTGAGTAGGCCTAACTTTGGCTGCAACTGTACGTCTCACAGTTTTAAATGTGATTAGAACAGAAAGGTGGCCAAAAGAAATATAAGCAAGTACCAAAGGAGTGATCTTATGGGACAGGTAGTTTTATATAATATAATCTAAAGAAGTTTTATTAAATAGCAAGACCAATTCTTGATTCCCAAGAGTAAAGCTATTAATGAAACACGAAACCTAAAACTGATCTCACAGAAAAAGTGGCTGTTGGCCACCAGGGTCAACTAAATAAATACCCTATTTCTCATATTTTAAGACATACCCATAAAATAAGCCATAGCAGGATTTTTAAGCATTCAAGGAATATAAGCCATACCCCGAAAATAAGACATAGTGATAGGCGCAGCAGCATTGCCGGCCGCGGCAGGAGGAGGAGGAAAAAAATAAGACATCCCTTGAAAATAAGCCATAGTGTGTTTTTTTGAGGAAAAAATAAATATAAGACGTGTCTTATAATATGAGAAACACGGTAAGCACCAGTAGTAACTGTGCAAATTGAAATTAATTGAAGCTGACCCACCGAAATTAATGGGCCTAAGTTTGTCATGTTCATTAACTTCAGTGGGCCTACTTTGTGTACAACTAATATTGGATGCAGCCCATAGTTTTGTTCAGTCTTAGCTATTGGTGTCCTCCTACCCAAGTGAAATTCTTAACCATCCCATGAGGAATCTTTGGCCCTCCAGAAGTTGCTGAATGGTAACTCTCACCATCCCTGGCCATTGGTCATGCTGGCTGGGGCTCATGGGAGTTGTAGTTAAGCAACACCTGGTGGTCCAAAGGTCCCCCACCCCAGTTCTTCACTGTCAGCACCCATCTAGGACAGCCATGGCCAAACCTGGCCCTCCAGAGGTTTTGGGACTACAACTCCCATCATCCCTTGCTAACAGAGGTCAGGGATGATGGGAACTGTAGTCCCAAAACACGTGGAGGCATGAGTTTGGCCATGCGTGATCTAGGGGATAGGAAAGCCTATGACCCATGCAGGTGTTGCTGGGTTTTAATTCCCAGTATGGTAAATGGGCAGGGATGATAGGGGTTGATAGGGGTTGTTCACTCATTCATTTCAGAACATTGTACAATTATACTGTATAATATTCATATTTGTTATTATATTCATAGCTGATTTTTACATAGGCATAATTGTGGTTCAGGTATCAAAAGATCCTTCCATCTATCTAAAGATGCTAAGTGTTGCCCCCCCATGTGCTATCATGCTTGTGCAACTTGCCAATCTGAATATAGTCCACTACAATGTCCTTTGCATGCTAACAGGTGCTTGACAACCTCACTTGTTTCTGCAGCGCCCGCCAAGCAGGAAGAGCAACAGCAGAACATGAGGTTTAGGAAGCCCCCCTGGTTCAGTGCCAGACGTGGCTGTGGGCTGTCTGTTCAACCTGGTGGGTCACAAATCATGTAGGCCTTTGCTGTATATATTTCACCTACTTACATAGGGCAGGGCACCTTGGCAACGAATAGTGTGTGGGAAGTTTTGGTTCTTGTCTATAAAATTGAGCAGCAAACTTTGGAATGTCAGTTTTGCAACACAATGACTTTTTTAAAAAACCATGAACTGGCTTCTTTTGACTCTCGACATTTATAATACAGGACCTTTTGAGAGTTTTCAGTATTCTGAAATGTAACAAATTGCATACAAGCCAAACAGCAAATATTAAGGCTTACATCTGCAAGTGAGGTTTTGCTGTCTTTCCTTGGGCTTGGCGAGAGCCTCTCAAATCCCAGAACAAAGACTCTAGCTATGATTTAGGTTTGGCTCTGGGGCTGGTGAAGATGTGGCACAGAACTTGGGTGCACATCTGGTGCTATTAAACGCATGGCAGATTTCTGTGTCCTACGTTTGCTCTCCACCAAAAAAACATGGAGCAGAAGCAGACACTTAAGACCAGCTCTTGGTTGTGGGGAAAGGGCTGTAGATCCATGGGGCAGTACAACTGCATTACATGCAAAAGGTTATGTCTCCTTCATCTCCAAGTAGGGAGGTCAAGTCCCCTGCCTGGAACCATTGAAAGCCACAGTGAGATAGATGAATGGGCTGACTCAATATATACTGTAAGGCACTTCCTATGTTCCTAAGTGATGCATCAGCTTTGAGAACCCCATGCTGACCCCCAATATTTTAAAAGTACCTCTGTTTTATTTATTTTTTTGTAAACCTCTTTGAGGTTTTCTATAATCAAGTGATAGATGAATAGATATTATTAAATCAATGCTAGTGACATTGCAGGGACTTGCTTGTGATCACACTGCTGGTCATTGGAAAGATCACAGGATCTTTCTGCTTAATGCTTCTCTTTCCAGAGCATCTAGTTTCCAATTTTTCAGACCCAGGACCTACCTTAAGCTAAAACTTAACACGGGGATTTTTTTCTGTTTTTTTTTCAGGAGGAATTTTAAGGCATTCTTGTTTACCCAGGCATTTGATGGATGAAAGAATCTATTCCTGGCAACCCTGATAGAAGGCTGAGAGAACGGCCTCGGGCCAGTATACCTGAAGGAGCGTTTCCACTCCCATCGTTCAGCCTGGACAATGAGGTCCAGCTCCGAGGGCCTTCTGGCGGTTCCCTCACTGCAAGAAGTGAGGTTACAGGGAACCAGGCAGGTGGCGCCCGCCCTGTGGAACACCCTTCCATCAGATGTCGGAAATAAACAACTACAGTCATACCTCGGTTTAAGTATGCTTTTGTTTGAGTACTTTCAGTTTAAGTACTCCGCGGACCCGTCTGGAACGGATTAATCCACTTTCCATTACTTTCAATGGGAAAGTTCGCTTCAGGGTAAGTACGCTTCAGGTTAAGTACAGACTTCCGGAACCAATTGCATACTTAAACCAAGGTACCACTGTATCTGACTTTTAGAAGGCATCTGAAGGCTGCCCTGCTTAGGGAAGTTTTTAATGTTTGATGTTTAATTGTGTTTTTAAAATTCTCTTTGAAGCTGCCCAGGGTGACTGGGGAAATCCAGCCAGATGGGCAGGGTATAAATATTATATTATTATTATTATTATTATTATTATTATTATTATTATTATTATTATTATTATATTTTATTAACTTATATGTGCATGTAAATACAAACAGGCTCCTCCAGAAGGTTGCCCAGAATGGAACATGGCACTTGGGGCGGAAAGCGTTCCCTGGCCTAATTTACAATCTATGGGGTTGACTATAGGACAAATGTATGCAAAACTCACCACCCTTTGCTGAAAAGCCAAGATGATACCATTTCAAATACTGGAAGAATGTAACAATATCTTCCCTCATGCTTCCAAGAAATTGTTGGCTCTGATCTCTTGGGCGCCTCCTGGTCCCATGGGGAAGGTGGCCTTGTTCACAAGACTGAGCTAATTGACAGTCTGTTGAAAGACTGACTTAATGGGACCGATTTCAATACTGTACATGCCTAGGCCCCCAAATCAGGGTGGGAACCCATGAACAGTGTTGTGCAGTAAATATTCATGGAAAATTTAAGTTTGTTGTGCAAGTGAGATAATTGGAACTGACCGAGGGTTTCGAATATCCAAAAGTTACACCTCCATGGGGGCCCATTGTTCACATACATGAGCATGCATATGGAGTAAAACCAGTACTTTGTAAGCCCCCTGGGGCAGGGACTTGAATTTCGCTTATGTTAATAGGTAAAGCGCCATGTACAATTATGGTGCTATGGGCAGGATCCAAGTTAAGGCGTTTTAAATTCCTGTTGATTTAAATGGGACAGATATATATATATATATATATATATATATATATATATATATATATATATATATATATATAAACCACACTTTTTAAGAATTCCAGACATCAGTAAACGCTTGCTGGTGAAGCACCTCTGGTTTGAAAATTCTGCCTGAATACTAAGAGTTTTTAGAAGTTGCCCGAAAATGAGCAGGGGTGACTCCTGACGAACTTCTATTGGCAAGGAGTTCCACAGGGCAGGGTCACAAGGCAGTAAAAGCTCGGACCCTGGTAAAAGGCTAGCTGAACTTCAGGGTCATGTGCGGCCACTAAAAAATGACCCACAAGAAGACCCCAACAACCGAGATGGAACATGAAGGATCGAGCAGTGCTTAAGGTTAATGCTGTAAACCGCTTTGAGATTTTTTATTAAAAATATAAAGTGGAATAGAATTTTAATATATATTTTTTTTAAAGAAAGGTACTATGGGGTGAAGTTGTTTAGGTCACCGGTCTTCAGCTGGTGGGGTGGACAACTCACTAGTGAGTTGCAGCCTGACCCAAGGTGGGTTACAATAGGTGTGCTACCACCATGCAAATATATGGTAAAAGGTTAAGAAATGGGTCCCCAAATACATGGGTTCTGAATCTGTGAAGGTTGAAGATACCTGCTTTAGGTCCCTTAGTTACGTACATGATTAAATTATTAAATCTCTAATTTACATTAGTGGGACTTAAATGTGGCTGCATTGGGCTGGATTCACATTCTACGAAGAAGTTCTGAGTATGTTCATACACATTTAATGTGCAATCACCACATTGCCAGTGCTTTAGTTTTAACCCATGTTTGTGCGACAGTTATCATTAATGCATCTGCACCTCTTCTTTCTTTCTTTTTTTTTGGGGGGGGGGAGATAAAAACACAACAGTTGAAGCATCCCCCTGCTTTGCCCTCTAACAGGCCTCACCGCAATTGGAATCCACAAACTGCTTCAAGTTCGGCTCCGGCTTGTTCATACAGCGACGATGTCATCATGAGAGCGAACAGGGACAAATTCAAAATGTGGTAGACCTGTTAATTTTACCTGAGAAATTGTGATGCATGTTCTTACTACTTGCAGTCATAGTAACTGTCAAGACTCGTGTGGGCAGCTGGAGGCAGAGAGATGCCATCAGTAACGGGCAAAAGATTCCTTCATTGCAGGGGCTTGGAGCCTCTTCCAACTCTTCCATTTTATGATTCTCTCCATACTGGTAAGCCAAGGACACACACCAGCCAGGCAAAAGCATTTAACGGGTGGGGAGGTTGTGCAGCCTGCAGGAGAGAGTCCTGAGGGGCCAGATAAGAGGCCTGGAGAACTGCATTTGGCATGCAGTCTGGAGGTTCCCCACCCCTGGCTTAGCTACTTGTTGACTTACTGATTTTGGAATTCAAAAATTGAAATAAATAAAGCCCAGTAGTCACTCACTCTTTCTCCATCATTAGGCTAAATGCACAGGACCCTTGCGAGCCAGAGAGCAGAAGCTAAGGTGAACATGGTGATTTTATATCGGCAGCGCCCCACGTTAAATAGTCAAATTGGCTAGTACTGCCTAGCGCATGGGTAGGCAGACTAAGGCCCAGGGGCCGGATCCGGCCCAATCGCCTTCTAAATCCAGCCTGCGGATGGTCCAGGAATCGGCATGTTTTTTCAAGAGTAGAGTGTGTCCTTTTATTTAAAATGCACCTCTGGGTTATTTGTGGGGCATAGGAATTCGTTCATCCCCCCCAAAAAAATAGTCTGGCCCTCCACAAGGTCTGAGGGACAGTGGACCGGCCCCCTGCTGAAAAAGTTTGCTGAGTGTTTGGAAGGCACTGGTGGTCACCTGGCGACCCTCCTTCACTTTTCTCCAGTCTTTCCAGGGGGACACATTTAGTAACATTAAGTAACTGGAAGCTGCGGGTGAAGCGTCGGCCTGTAACCCCTGTGCTCAGAGATCTGTACTGGCTGCTGATTAGCTACTGCGTCAGGCTCTAGGTGTTGTTACTGTTAGTATATACAGTAAATCTATTAGCAACTCAGGACCAGTTTACCTATGAGATCGCCTCACCCCTCTTCAATCAGCAGAACTAGCACTGCAAGAACTTGATATTTTAGTGTGGAAGCACCAACACTTTGAAGCTCCCTGCCTTTTGAGATCAGGCAGGTACCCTCACTGTACTCTTTGAAGCACATTTTTATTTGGACAAGCCAGATGCTTAGAAAGTGTCAGTTTTAATTTCCTTTTCAGTCTATTCCTCTTAACTTTTTGAAATATTTAAACTATTGTCGTTAATTTTTTTCTTATTGATAATTTTATTGTTTTATATTTTCTTGTAAACCACTTTGTTGTTGTTTTTACAGCCAAGCAGTGTATGCCTTTTGAAGAAATAAATAAGCCAGCAAACACAGTGGCTTAAAGAATGAAGGCATATGCCTAAAGCTCACTTGGTGATTTGGAGGTCACTGGTCATGACTCGGCCTAACCTACCTCGCAGGGTTGTTGTAAAGATACAGTTGAGGGGACAGAAGGAGCCATGTATTTCACCCGTAGCTCCTTGGAGGGAAGGTGAGAGATGAAGCAGACAAGCTTATTGATATCTAGGGTTGATTTTGTGGTGGTCGCTGTTTTAATATTGTGTTGTATCCAATGTACCAGTAAGTTCAACTCGCTTGTTTTGTGGGCAGAATTGTTTTGCGCTGGTGGAACACTGTGTAAAAGCAGCTTGCTGGCAACTTTGTTGTGCAGTAGAGTGTGCAATCTGTTGCACGATGAGTCTCCACTAGTGCAATTGTTGCATCGGATTGCTCTGTTGTGCAACATTAAAATCCACAAGTCCGCTAGCACAACAGCCCTTATACTTGTAGACAGAGAATACTGGATACATACCAAGATCACTACAGTATTTCTAATTGTCTTGATCCCCCCCCCAATTGCTATACTTATTGTTCATTTGCTATATTTCTATATAATTTTGGAAGGGAAAGTGGGATGCAAATAATCAGACAAAGAATATAGTTGTAGTGAACAACTTATCTTGCCCATCACTTGCCAGGGTTTAAAAGAGGCTGCCTTTGAAAATTCTACCCTTTTTGCACTTTGCCTGCCAAAGAAGTGGCAGAGGACTTTAAATCATTTGGGTTAAACTACTTTAGACATGAACTCTTTGTGTTCTCTGTCCTGACACTGCATTTGAAGCAGTATAGTACCACACTGTACAGTCACAGCTCCTCAAAGAATTCTGGGAGCTGTAGTTTGATAAAGGTGCTGATAGCTGTCAGGAGAAGACCATGGTCCCCCTTACAGAGCTACAATTACCAGAGTTCCTGGGGGAAAGAGGGATGGACTGCTAAACTAGTCTGAGAATGGTAGCTGGGGGGGGGGTAGGGGTGTCCTAACGCCTCTCGACACCCTTAATGAACTACGCTTCCCAGCATTCTTTGTGGGGGAAGCCTTGGATGTGTTAAAATGGCATGATAATACCGCTTTAAATGGATAGTGCAGATGAGGCGTTATATAAACCAGGAATCGCCAGCTATCTACTACACTTCAGGTTCCCTCGCCCCGTCAGTGGAGGAGGTGAAGAGTTTGGGTTAGAACCTGCTGCCATGGCTTCCCTGCGGTCCGGCGGGCACAAGCTCTTGGCACCAGGGTGCAGCCCTTCGCTTCGTGGGTCAGCCTTTCGGGATCACAGGAAAGGTTAATTTGCCGTCTAGACGACTTTGCCAAGCCCTTGGGTGCCCGTTCTTGCCCGCGCCGCCCTGAAGGAGGGCAAGGCGGCAGTGCCAAGCCAGAGGTCGGGGGTGGGGTGGGGAGCGGCGCTCGCGCCAGCCAACATCCTTCCCTTTCTCTCCCCCTCCCCCTGCACCGCTTTGGTTTGCGCTGCGTTCTGCTAAAAGGCGCGCAAAAGAAACAGAAGCAAAAGCAGTTGTGAGGCGAGAGGAATGCGAGGAGACGCGTCGTGCGCGCGAAAAGGGCACTCGCGTCTCTCTCTCTCTCTCTGCCTGTGTGTTTTTTCCAGCCGGGTTTTGTTTTGGCTAAATTTCCCCCCCACTTCCCTCTCGCGAGAAAGGAAAGAGGGAGGGGGGCTGCAAAGACGCCGCGCAGACGATACTTGAAGAGGTCTGGGGGGGGGGAGAAGGGAATAGAAAAAAAAGAGGGGAGGGGAAAAGGAGGAGGAGGAGAAGGAGGCGAAGGAGGAGAAGGCAGACTGAGGAGAGCAAGGAAGGAAGAAGGGGACGGCAGGCAGCACAAACAGTGCTGGATGCAGCGGACACGGCTGGCAGAACAGCCCTCCTCGCAGCACCTCGGCCGGCAGCAGCAGCCTCAGCAGGAGATTCTCCCGTGGGCGCAGGTCCTTCAAACCTTCGAAGCTTTCTCTGAAATAAAACGGGGTTTGGGGGTGGGAAGAGGGGAACTTTGAAGCACGTTCCCCAGAGGTGTCCCACAAGTGGCAGGCGCCTCCTGGAAGACGCTGGCTGGCTGAGGAGAACTTTTGGCGCGGGGAGGTTCTTCGCTCGGATGCTCCGGCGAGGCGAGCTCAACTGAGGAGAAGGGCGCCCGGCTCGGCGCTCCCCCGGGGGAGCGGGGAGGCGGCGGGAGGCAGCATGCATAGCCAGAGATTGGACAGCCAGGAAAGGGTGGCGGTGGAGGCGGCGGTTCTGGGGGCGAGCCTGTTGCCGGTGGCGCCGGGGGGATGCTGTCGCCTCTCTCCTCCATCTAATAACGGTTCCTTTTTCTCTCTCCCTCTTTCCTAAGCTAGCCAGTGGAGAGTCTCTGCTGAAGCCGAGCTGCCCCGGGAGCGGAGGAGGGAGGCAGGCAGGCAGGCAGGCGAGCCCCCTTGCAGCGGCGCGGGCGCGATCCGAGTGCAAGGAGGGTGGGTGGAAAGCTTGGAGGACGAGGAGAGGAGCCGACGCCGTCGCCGCCGCCACCACCACCACCGGCAAGATGCGGCCGGCCGGGCTGCTGCTGCTGAGGTTCACGCTGGGATTTATTGTGCTGCTGGTCGCTTGCTCTTCCCCTCCGGGCGGAGGGGTTGCTGAAGGCAGTTTGGAAACGGACGTGGTCGCCGCCGCCGCCGCCGCGAAGGAAACCAACAGCCGAGCCAGCCGGTCCAAGAGGAGAGGGCAGGCGGGAGGCGCCGCGGGGCACGATGCGCTCAAAGGGTAATTTAATTGCCTGGAATGACGCGCGGGACGGTTGCCCGGCCGGTACGCGGGGAGGGAGGGGAAGGGGACGTGGGAATAAGTTGCCTGATACCCAGGTCAGACTGTTTGCCAGCCTAGCCCGGTATGGCCTGCTCTGGCTGGCAGCTACTCTCCAGAGGTCTTTCCCCACCATCAGCTCGCCGATCTTCTTAAAACTGGGTTTGAACCTGGGGCTTTCTTCTGCATGTGGCCCTTCTGCTAGAATGCCAAAGTTCCAGGACTGCTCCGGGTTCACTCCTTGCCTTGCATTAGAACACGTGCTTTGCATCCAGAAGAGTTCGATTCCAGGCAGCTTCACCACAAAGGATGTTAGTCATGGTGGGAAAGACCCCCTTTTGGCAGAGTTCCTCTGTGCTAGATGGTCAGATTCCCATGCAATGCAAAAGTGAGCTTGGCAGCACCCCTTCTTCTTCTTCTTCTTCTTCTTCTTCCTCTTCCTCTTCCTCTTCCTCTTCTTCTGACATGGGCTGGAGCAGGGTGACTGTTGTACTACAGCTCCCATCACTGGCCATGCAAACTAGAACTGGTGGAAGTTGGACTTCCTTGTTAGAATGAGCCCATTGGATGTGACAGATTTCTGTTGGTTTTCCTGAGCCGAACCCTGGAAATACAACCTAGCAATAAATGATTAAAGTTCCCTGGGAAAGTACAGGTTATTGCTTTCTCTGTCCCAATGTTGTGTTGTAGAGTTGTCCCTACATTCCGGTAATTAAGGAACTGTAGCTCAGGGATGTACTTTGCAGGCAGAAGGGAACCATGTTCAAACCCCTGGAACGTCCAGCTCAAAAGGATTAGGTAGCCGGCAACGTGAGAGATGACCATTGCCAAAAAATATTGGGCTACATAGTCTGACCTGGTATAATGGAGATTCCTGTGTTGATTAGGAGATGGGCTTTATTCACAAGGACTGTCAAGGTTGGGGGATTGCTGGAGAAAGCAGATCCTGGTGTACCTTTTCGGTGGATAGTGTGGGGAGAGGTTGACTGGTATCTGACCCACCTGGGGTATCTGGTGTGTTGCTGAGTCGTGCCACCTTCCCTTGTTTTTGAAATCCATAGAGAACTCTTGGTTTAAAAGCAGGAATTTAGCTCCCCACAACATGTACTCATTTTCCCACTCTTGCCTAATTCAGATACCTACTTTGCCAGCAAATATATTTGAGGGGAGAACAGGGTATGTATGTGTGAATGCTTAATGCAGTGGTGCAGTGAGATTATAAATTGCACTGTTGGCTTAATTGGGGGCATGATAGCTCAAATAGATGGTTTTGCCTAAGTAACTCCCACCACACCTACCAACAAGCTACTCAGTGACCAAACTATGGGCCCTTTTATCTCAGCACAGCATAGCACCTTAGCCAAGTTTAGCTTTGCATGTTGCCTCAACCTGGAATTGTGGTTAATCTCTCTCCTAAACCACAAGCCAAGAACTACAAGGACTACAGCTTTGGCTTGGCTGCCAAATTGCACTGAGCTAAAAGAGCTGGGGAAGAGCAAAGTGGCTGTGATCGACTCCCTGGAAGCCAATGCTTTTGTGCTAAACTACAGTTTAGCTTACGTGCGAACGCTGCTTCTAGATGGGACAAGAGCAGGGCAATTTGACACAAATGATTAGTGCAGATGTATTGGTTTTGTGGGATAAGTTGTATCCTTTGAGTAGCTCTAAGCTTGTTAGTTCCGCGGTCATTTTAATGTGCACCTCAACTGCATATGAGTGGTCTTGTGCAAACCTTCCTCCATCCATACCCGTACAGCTAGTGCAGAATAACTTTCAGGTGGATTGTGCCCTTGCATTGGGAATTAATCTTCCTCCAAATTGGGGTAGCTACTGATCCTGGGGTGGGTGGTCAGTAGCGGATGCTGCATACTGGAAGGTAGCAGGCAAGGGAGTGGGCAGTTTGGTGCGGTGGAAACCTACTGGCAAGAGTGCCAGATTGGCTCCACGGTATTTTTGCACCTGCCAACCTCACACTCTTCCTTCCCCCTCTACCTCCTGGTAAGCTGTGGTGATGTGCCCAACACAGAGGTCAGGTGAGTGTTAGTGCCCCACCATGGTGGGTGTTCTTTTATCCCTTCTTTCTCCTTCAGAATGTGCCTGGGCTCACTTGCTCGAGTCAACTACAGCTATCTGTTCCGCCAGCAGCTTTGACATCTCATTCTGTTAATTTGTCCTCTTGTTTATCTTGCAATCCAACAGTTGCAATCCGATGCAAACTGTAGATTTATCTTGCAATCCGATGCAAACTCACCGGGACTGGGATGAGGCCCCATTAAACTCAGAGTGACTTATGTATTAATGGACGCATGCTGTAAGTGGCTTGCATGTGGAACATCTAGATTGGTGGCAGTTAGTGGATGCATCCACATTGTTCTGTGTTTGGAGGCAAGAGAGGAAGGGGTTGATTTCCTTTATTTGCAATGTCAGAACAGGGAAGTATGATCTTGCAGAGCATCAGTGGGTGCTAATTGTTTGTTTGTTTGTTTTGAAAATTTGACAAGCTAACTCAAAGCAGAGATGGCTTTTTGAAGAGGGGAGGAATGTTTGTGTGTGTGTGTGTGTGAGAGAGAGAGAGAGAGAGAGAATGTTCAATGTGTGTTTCATGTAAAATTTATAACGAATACAGTCTTGACTAGCCTTGTGACCTTATAAGACTTTGCAGTTTGATCAGAGTTTTGAATTTTGGATTTTTCTGTTGCTGGGGAGGCTGAGATGTGGTGCTAGCATATATAAAGTTAGAGTGCATGGAAATCAATTAGTGTTGCCTTCTGAATGTTGCTTGCTATCTTCTGGATAACACCTTTGCTGATCTCCTATAAAAATGGTTTGGGAATCAGCTTAGCACAGGACCGGGGAACTGTAGAAATCATAGAAGTGTAGAGTTGCAAGGGACCCCATGGACCATCTATTCCAGGGATGGCCAAACTTGGCGCTCCAGCTGTTTTGGGACTACAACTCCCATCATATATCTAGCTAACAGGACCAGTGGTCAGGGATTATGGGAATTGTAGTCTCAAAACAGCTGGAGGGCCAAGTTTGGCCATCACTGATCTAGTCCAACCCCCTGCAATGCAAGAATATGCAGCTGTCCCATAGGGGGATCAAACCTGCAACCTTAGTGTTATCATCATTATTCATTATTTATACCCCACCCATCTGGCTGGGTTTCCCCCACCACTCTGGGCGGCTTCCAACAAATACCAAAATACATTAAAATATCACAGATTAAAAACATCCCTAAACAGGGCTGCCTTTAGGTTTTTTCTAAATGTCAGGTAGTTGTTTATCTCCTTGACCTCCGATGGGAGGGCGTTCCACAGGGCGGGCGCCACTACCGAAAAGGCCCTCTGCCTGGTTCCCTGTAGCTTTGCTTCTCGCAGTGAGGGAACCGCCAGGAGGCCCTCGGCGCTGGATCTCAGTGTCCGGGCTAAACGATGGGGGTGGAGACGCTCCTTCAGGTATACAGGACTGAGGCCGTTCTAACCAACTGAAGTATACAGGACCGAGGCCATTCTAAACAACTGAGTTATGCAGGCTACTGTGACCCTGGATTGCAATTCCTATCATCCCTGTGCATTGACTGTAAAGGACAGAGCTGGTGGAAGTCCAGCATTTGAAGGGCCACAGGTTCCCCCACTCCTGCTTCACTTTACTCTGTTTCCTTTTCATAGTATTTGATGACTGCAGGAATTGCATTCTTCCAGTGTTTTGTTCTCATCTTTCGGTTTTGCCTTACCAAACTACTGTTTTGCACTGTTACACGACTGCACAGGCTAATATTTGGTATGTCCATGATGCGATGTTTCACATGAGTCCCTGGGCTGCCTTTCCAGTGCCATTCCTTTTGACTCCAAAGTTCTCAAAACTCTGGCAAGAGGAAGCCACCTTAAGTGAACATGAAAAATGGTTTAAGCCTCCTTTAAGCATTACCAAGAGGAAACAAAGCCAGGAAGGTTATATTCTTTAGTTGTTTACTTTGCAAAGAGGCAATTGCTAAATATGTATCCTATGGTCCTCAGTTGAAGTAAGCTTTGCAGGGATTCATGGATTAATTTAGATCTGCCTTTCGCACACTAATTTTAATGGCGCTTGACAGGATTATAGGTAATAGGTTTTATATTATAAGGTAATTGGTTCAATTACAACATATTTTTTTCGCCTTTTCTGTTCCTTTGTGATATGTCCTGTATTATTTTGTGGGTATCTTTTAGATCAGTTTAAGAATACTTGCATTGATTAAGCAAGGAAATAGAACCAGTATGACGTAGTTGCTGGAGTGTTGAATTAGGACCTGGGAGACTGGGCTCCATATCCCCACTCAGCTATGAAGCTCACGGGTGACCTTGGGCCAGTCAGCATCTCTCAGCCTAACCTACCTCACAAGGTTGTTGTTAGAGAAGAACCATCTATGCCACTTTGACCTCCTTAGAGGAAAGGTGGGATATAAACATAACAACCAAACCAACCAACCATTAAATGAAGCATTATAATCAAGGTAGGGTTTCTGATGTCCCCAGTGCAAATTACACTTAAAAAAAAGGTGAACTAGTACAGCAATGTGTGAGATGCTCAGTCTCCATGTAAAGTATTAAGTGTTTTGAATGACTTGAGAACACAATAAGAGTCTGCTGGATCAGGTCAGCGGTCCATCCAGTCCAGCATCCTGTTCTCACAGTGGCCAAGCAGATGCCCCAGTGGGAAACCAGTTTTGGAGCTATTTCTGAGAAAATTTACCAAAATCTACACTTCTGACATCCGAATTTTCCTGGATATCTCAGCGATTTCTGCCTGGATGTTTCTGACGCCTGAATCCTGGGTTTGTCTGGGAAATTCTAGACATATGGCGACCCTAGCACAAGAGCCCTCTCCCCTCCTGTGGTTTCCAGCAACTGGTATTCAGTAGCATTGCTGTCTCCAGCTGTGTAGGTAGAGCATAGCCATCTCAGGGCTTTCTAGTGTAGTGGAGGCATCCACCGTGTCTTCTCCCTGACTTCCACATCAATTCCTTTTCTATCTGGCTTTGTGCAGCTGGGTATTGGAAGGGCTCTTCGGTTGCTGCTGCAAGTACAATGGGTCGGTGCAACATAATGTTGCATCATGCTTGCAGCAGCGAGTCTTATTGGCACATGGTCCTGGTGAAGAAAGGCTTAAGATAGGAATGGTGAAGTACTCCCCCCCCAAAAAAAAAACCCAGAGTCATTTTTGTTGGGGATAATTCAGATGGAAATTCCCAGGTGTCAGAAAAGGTTATTTATGGTATGCCAGTACTGCAGCCTGTGTTTTGTTAGCCAAAAAATGAGCAAGGTCCCAACTAAAGAAGAATGGCAATTTAAACTGATGGAATATATGCACAGCTTGTGGATCTAACATATAGAATAAGAGAACAAGAAGAACATACGTTTAAAGAAGACTGGAAAATGTTTATTGAATATATGGGGGAAATGGTGTACACTTGAAAATGTTGGCAGCATTAAGATAAATTCAACAGTGTAAATAAGTTTTGGTGGATGTAATAATGGAATACTGAATGGCTTGGTTTATATAAAATAAGCAGGGATTTTTTTATGCAAAAGGAACCATGGAAGGAGAAGAAGGGAAGCCATTGATATTTTAAGGTTGGTTAAGTGAATATTCTAAATTGTAAAACAGAAAATTTAACACACACACACACGATAGGGATGGTGAACCCTGTGGCTCAACAGATGTTGCTTGACTGCAACTCTCCACATCCCTGACCATTTGACAGACTGCCCAGGGCTGATGTGGGCTGTAGTGTAGCAGGTTCAATGTCCCTGGCCTAGCCTTCTTAGAAAGGACCATAGAGTTGGAAGTGACCCTTGGAATCACCTGGTCCTACTCCCTGCAGTGCACGAATATGCAGCTGTCTCTTACAGGGATCAAACCTGCATCCTTGGTGGTATCAGCACCACACTCTGGCCAATTGGGTTGTCCAAGCTATGCCATTGGTAGCTGCTTGTTTCCGGAGATCCTGGGATTGAGTGGCCTCATGGAAGCAGTGTCAACAGGTGCTGTGTGCCTCTTTATTTCATGGTATAGGTGGACACTAGAGATAATGTTGAGCTCAAGCAACAGGCTTGACTCGCAGGACTATTGTAACCTCCTGGTCCCCTTTTAAGGCTTGTCTGTTGTTAGTCCTCCCAGAGAAGATGTGCCTGTGTTTGGGCACACATTCATTGGCAGGTTAGAATTGAGAACATAAAATGAACCAATGGCCCATCTAGTCCTCTTTTCGTAGTGACTGACCAGTTACCCACCTGTGGGAAGCCTCCCAGCACAACTGCCCACCTGCAGTTTACAGCAACAGGTATTAAGGGACATAATGTCTCTGACAGCGAGGCAGAACATCGCCATTGTTAACTGACTGTGTTTTCTGGATTAGACAATGAGCTGTATTCAGTGCTAATTCTACTCTGAGTAGACCTGTTTAAATTAATGAAGCTAAGATAGCCATTACAGTGGTACCTTGACTTACGAATGACTCAACAACCGAATTTTTCGACTTACGAATGGGGCAAATGGCCGCACGCTTACAAATTTTTTGACATCCGAACGGAAACTGCAGCAGTTTTAGATAGGGTTTTTTCGACTTATGAATTTTTAGATGTGGTTGCTTCGACTTACGAATTTTTCTGTTTCCAATGCATTCCTATGGGAAATCGCGTTTCCAATGGCGCTTTCCGACTTGTGAATTTTTCGACCTACGAAGGTGCCTTCGGAACGGATTAAATTCGTAAGTCGAGGCACCACTGTACTACTATTTAACTGGGCTTGGAATACTAACTTTGAAATACATTTCAACTTAGTAACCTCCTTGGTGGGAGCTACTTAACAGTATTGGATGATATCATTAAAATTTCCACAATCTTAACAGAAGCCCTAAATACTTACTAGAGATTATCTTATCTGACTGAACAAAGCTGGAGGTAATTTGTAATGATTTTAGCTGAAACTGACTGCCCAGTTATATTTAATAATATTTTGGGAATGCATTATTCTCCTTCAGCTGTCTTTTAAAGCTGAAGCAACTGTTTTAATCAACATTTTTAAAAAGTTCATGGAAAAGCAAAATGAAAAAAAATCAACCAGCAAAAGTGCACATTGTAAGGTGAAATTACAGATCAAATCCACATCAACCTTTGTATGTTTTGAGTAGGGTTGCTCAAATGGAAAAGTTTTTATTGGGTGCTGGAAAGAATACAGAGAAGACACCGTCCTATTGACTATTGGGGAGGGGGGGGGGGGGGCGGAAGAGATCCAGAATGTAGGAGCTGCCACACTAAATATTGGGTCCTTATGAGTGCAGAGAGAACATTATGTACTTTTAGAAATGCTAGTTCTGCAAACCAAAGTGGTCGAGTGGGCAAATATGGGGTGCGGTGATCCTTCAAGTAAACTGGTCCCCCAAGCTGTTAAGGGCTTTATATACTAATTCTAACACTTTGAATTTGACCTGCTAACAAATTGGAACACCGTGTAAACCTCTGAACAGAGATTTGGTATGCTTGACAGGGTTTCACTCCTGTCAACAACTGTGCTGCTGCAACATTCTGCTCAGACACCACTTTCTCGACCAAGCCAAGTACAAGGGAAATCTCACATAGAGCTCGTTGCCATAATCCCATATTGAAATCGGCGAGAAATATTACGAATGAACAATATTAGCAGTTATAGATACAGTGAGAATGTGTTGCATAAATCAAAGTTAAAACAAGATGAGAAAGCACAGGGCACAATTTGGCCAAACCCATCATATCCAAGGCCCTACACTTTTCAAAGGGCGGTGGGGAGGACAGTTTTGAGAGTGCTTAATCCCCTCTCCCCACTGAAATCAGTGGGTCTTTGAAAAGTGTTTTGACTTCGTATCCTCCTCAGATTTTGCAAGAAGATGCATACACTTTATTTTTTAAAAAAATTCCCCCGAGTCCATTCTTCTCCAAAGTACAAATATATTCCGAGACCTAAGAATTACAGTATAAATCATTAGCAGATGCGGGTAGACTTTTGTTTTCATGTAACTGTATTTTGGATAGAAAGAGCAGCGGGTGGATTGGGGGGGAGAGTAGACTCCATCTGTTTTTGGAAAGTTTTCTGACGACTCTCAAGCATATGAACAGAAAGAGCTTCTTGAAACATTTCAGAAGAATAAAAGAGTTTAAATCTCACGATTGTTTGTGCTCTTTTTAAAAACAACAACAACAACAACAACAACTGTCAAATCTGGTCAGGTTTTTGAAACCACCTTGCTATGTATAGTGCAGAATTACTGAACTGGTGTTCATTTGAATGTTGAGATCTCATGACCCAGCATTTTAAGCCCTGCTTTGGAGCAGGGTCTTCTAGATGGTATGGGCTAAAAAAAACATCCTGATACACGGTTTAGCTTTGTATCCAGGAGTGCCAGCTTGTCCCTGCAACTGTGGGTGCCCAGGGCCATGGGTGCCATGCACCAAAAAATTGTGGGTGCCTGCCCAGCCCCTTCATGGGGGATTCTGTGGGTGCTCGGAGCCCCAGGGCCCCAGGGGGTTGGCCCCTATGTGTTGAAGGAGGATGGGGAGGAGATATGTGAGTATAACATCACCCTGGAACTGTTGAGATCTCAGCTTGTTCACATTATTTATTATCCTAATATAATTGTGGCAAGAATAGCAGGTTTGTTGCTTCCTGATGATGCGCAGTGCTGACGGGATTGCAGTATTTCATAGAAGTGTTCAGTAGAATCTGCAGAGGTAATGTTGTTTGAACCTCTTGTCCACGTGACGCAGATTGTTGCTGGACTACATCTCCCATCATTACCATGACTCTTGGCCGGGCTGGGAGGGGCTGATGGGAGCTGTAGTCCCAACAAGATTTGAAGGGCCAAAGGTTCTTCATCACTGATGTGCATAGTCATGTTTAGATAAGTGGAAGATTCTTGCAGCAAATGGGCTAGATTCAAAATTTATTGCTTTAATATTTCCTTCCATGTGTTGCCTAATGAAACAAGGCCTCACGTTTAGTTTAACTCCATGATTATCCAAAAGTTGCTACTGAATATTTTCTTAGGAATAAGTGGGCTAATATGTGATGCGGTAAAATGAGAACTCCTGACTCTGTTTTTATTTCTTATAAACACTTTTATTCCATTTTTACACCATGGAACTCGAGGCATAGTAAGTATGCCCTCCTCCATTTTATCCTCACAACAACCCTGTGAGGATCACCCAGTGAACGTCATGGCTGTGAATTTGAATGTGTGTCTGTCTGGTTCAGCACCCTGCAGAGGACCCTAAGGTCCGCGAATAATAACAGCCTAAGGGTCCTGGGCTCTAAAGAAGCCAGATTATCCTCTACCAGGGGCAGGGCCTTTTCAGTGATGGCACCGACCTGGCACCGACCTGGTGGAATGCTCTGTCCCATGAGACTAGGGCCCTGCAGGACTTGATCTCCTTCCGCAGGGCCTGTAAGACAGAGCTATTCAGCTTGGCCTTCAATTTAGTCTTATCCTCCACTTCTTTTTCCCTTCCCTTTTTCTATGAAGAAACCTTTCTGGGTGACCACATTTAAATACTTCCCTGGTCTCCTTGCTGGCCTTAGCAGGACTAACTTGGCTAGTTAGCCCTGGCGATGCTATATTTATGGTGTACTTTATGTTGTTTTAAAGCTGTTTTTAAGTCGTTTTTAATCAATGTTCTATATTTGTATTTAGCTGTCCTGAGCTCGGTTTCTGGACCAGGAAGTGCAGGGTATAAATAAAAAAATATTATTTTATTATTATTAATCCTGGCTTGTGAATGAACCCACAGATGTTACTTGCTTTGAGCATTTCTTACTAGCCTGCTAACAGTCTTGTAGGTCGTGTTATTTCGTTCTGACTAAAAGAATTGTCTTCTATCAGCAGACTGGAGGAAGAGGAACAGACTAACCTGTCCCTCTTGTGCTAGCCTGTTAACATTTCCAGTCTGGTTGTGGAGGAAGGGACTTTTAAGTCTTCCTCAGCTGCCTCCAACTCTAGATAAAGCCTGGATTTTGATGGAGTATTCAGCATTTCGGGAATTGTGTGTGTGTAATTGAATAAATTTACTATCCTCATGTCTGCCAAAAAGACTTGGAGTGTGTTGTGAAATTTCTGAAGTCAGAGGTGAGTCTCATCCAGTGGTGACAGGCTGTTCTTCAATTCCCTTCATAGCTTCTTACCCTTCCTATGATTTGCAATTTAATAATAAAAAAAGCAATTTAAGAAAATATCATTCATATTACGCTTCTAAAATTCATACTTATCCCGCTTTTCTCTCCAGAAATGCAATTTGAAATGTAAGCTCCTCTCACTTCTGTGGTTCAAATCCCACTTGATTTGTTAAGGGCTAGTCTCTCAAATATCTCAGTGGTAACTCTAATATCCCAGTTTATAATTAAGGCTTATGGGGGTTTGTTTTTTTCATTTCCAACCAATATTTACCACTAAAAGCCTGCTTGAGAAAATCAGACTCACCATACTGGTAAATATTGGTTTAGGCGGGAAAAACCTCAAATGCTCTTTCGTTCAGCTTCTGGCTGGCACACCTGGCTGGGCTGTTTTCATTGCTGACAGTGCCATGCTATGTACCCAGGCAGAGTTGGATGGCAAGATGCCTTTGAAACTGGGAGCAGCATGTGAAGTCAGATGAATGCCAGAAAGGTGCACTTTCTAACGTTGACTCCTGCGTGTTGTCAGTGGTCAGCTTATCAGGAAGTAGCCTTGCCTTTATGACATGCGCTTCCTTCCAGCAAGCAAAAGGAAAACAAGAATTCAAGAGAACATCAACTCAAAAAAATCCAGCAGAAAAAGAAAAGAAATAAATGTCGACTCCTTGCAGTTGCCTTATGGATAATCAAATAGTCACATATTTGCTAGGGGTTCATACTGTGTTTGGATAACTAGAATGTTTGGATAACTGGGTTTTTGTATTATGTGTGTTTTGTTGTATGCTGTTTGCCAGTCCTGGGGTCAAGGTCAGGTATTTATTTTTATTATATTGATTTATATCCCGCCCTTCCCCCCAGATTGGGACTTAAGGTGACTTACACAAATTAAAACAACACAGGTAAAATACAGAAGGCTAAAAACATATAAAATATAGTTTAATTACTTTTTAACTATAACTATATAATTATGTCTAACTATAATGTTATAAGGGACCCAGGTGGCGCTGTGGTTAAACCACTGAGCCTAGGGCTTGCTGATCAGAAGGTCGGCGGTTCGAATCCCTGTGACGGGGTGAGCTCCCGTTGCTTGGTCCCAGCTCCTGCCAACCTAGCAGTTCGAAAGCACGTCAAAGTGCAAGTAGATAAATAGGAACCGCTATAGCGGGAAGGTAAACGGCGTTTCCATGCGCTGCTCTGGTTTGCCAGAAGCGGCTTTGTCATGCTGGCCACATGACCTGGAAGCTATACGCCGGCTCCCTCGGCCAATAATGCGAGATGAGCGCGCAACCCCAGAGTCGGTCACGACTGGACCTAATGGTCAGGGGTCCCTTTACCTTTTATAATGTTATAAACAACAATTAAAACAATATAAAAACAGATCTATTAAAATGAAGATAGTAAAAACAGCACAGCACTACTTAAAAACAGCCAGTACCCAAATGCCTGTCGAAATATAGCAGTCTTCAGCTGCCCGCGCAAGGACAGGAAAGAGGGAGCCAGTCTAGCTTTTTCAGGAAGGGAGTTCCAAAGTCTGGGAGCAGCTACCAAGAAGGCTCTCTTCATTGTTCCATTTCTGGAGGCTCAAACTTCCTTTCCTTGTTTTAGATAAATTCCTCATGATACTTCAGGGGCAAGGTTCCATACCGTCTCACATTCCAGTCCTGACCACACCCAGACATACTTAGCTTTTGCAGGGTAATTGCATCATGTGCCTTCAAGCCCATGTCCTGGGACCATTGGGTTGCATCTCATGTAGTGGCAAGTTAAATTTTATTGATTGATTCTATATCCTGCCTTTCCTCCCCAAAGGAGCCCAGGTGGCAAACGGTCTACAATTTAAAAACAAAAGCAAAGCAAAAGCATTCTAAAACAGAGCCAAACATTCCAAAAAACATGCAAATTGAAAACACCTAAAAGCAATTTCAACCAAAAATGTACCTCCATCCAACACTCTTGAAGTAAAGTCAGGTAGTGGTACTTGTTGTGCTGGCAGAACGTTCAAGCTTCCGCTAGTGCAGGTAGCGTTGGATTCCTTTGTTGTTCAACCTTTAAACTCTGACATCCCTTCGCGCAAGGGCTCTTGCACTAGCAGACCAAGAAGGATGGCTATGTCCTATTCTCTCCAAGGAGGCTTAGTGCAATACAATATAGTTTTGATTTTTGCAATGCTGCCTTTCTAGTCTGCCTCGATTTTACAATTGCTGTCATTGAGTAACATTCGAAACCACTATTTATGAATCAGGATCTTTTTGTTCTGTCCTTGGCAGCAGGCCATTCAGCAACGTGTTTCTTCTAACCCTCGTGTTCACTTAGTACAAATTGTGACTTGCTGCTTGTTTGTGTTGCGTACATCTCACTTGAGCATCTTTGTGGGTGCAGCTGGGAAGCAGAGTTCTGTCAAGCTAAATCTGGCCACTATTATGTCTATTTCGTGTAGTGGAGCTACAGAGTTTGGTCATCTGCTTCCACATCAAAGCCAATAAAAGCTCTATGCTTTATAGCTATCTGGGTTCACTAGAAATATATATACTGTATATATAGAGAGAGGGGGGCCGCATACATAGCTAAGTGGTAGGGGAGGTGATTCCTTCTGGAGCTTGGAACGCAGCCCATTAAAATAAAGTGGCACAATCCTATGGATGTTTACTTGGAAGTAATCCAACTGCATTCAGTGGGACTTACTTCCTTGTAGTGTTTGAGGGAATGTTATGTCTACCAATATATACGGTATATCCCATTGAGTGTGTCTTACTCTTACTAAACCTATTCTCAGTGTCAGCAGGCATAGGATTGCAACCATAACTTTATAAATTAATTCCTAATGGACATAAATGACTAATGAAAACAGAAAGGAGAGAGAGAAGAGCAATACAAGCATTTTCACCCTTCAGCTGTCACAAATTTGTCAGAGATATTGTCTAACTGGTGGTTATATCATAGTCAATAGTTGCATTTATTGTGTGTGTATTAAAAAAAATTATATCTATGGGTTGTACCCAAGCAGTACCAGTGGAGCTCATCTGGCACAGCGACACTTTCATTTCCTCTCCTCCTCCTCCTCCTCCTCCTCCTCCTCCTCCTCCTCCTCCTCCTCCTCCTCCTCCTCCTCCTCCTCCTCCTCCTCATCTTTGGGGGGGTCTCCACAACCATCAGGATCTGGAAAGACAAGTTCCATTCTGCTAATGCATGCCCCTATATATCCACTTTCCAATCATCTGTAACAGATGTGAGTAACCTTTGGCCCTCCAGATGTTGTTGAACTACAACTCTCATCATCCATGGCTATTGACCATTCTTCTTGGGGCTGATAGGATGTGCTTTAACAGCATCAGGGGGGCCAAGGACTCCCCACCCCCATACCCGATCTATAAATAAAGCCCAATCTTCGAGAAAAGTCTCAACTGCATATAATTTACCTTAGTGAGTGTGAAGTGCTTGCTTAAAAATTCTGTGCATTTAATCTGTAGAAACTGATTTGGAAGATGAGCAGGGAGGGGCATAGTTCAGTGGTAGAACACATGTTTTGCATGTGGAAGATTCCTGGTATAAGGCTGCTTTCTGTGTACATCCAACACTGCAGAGGATTTTAACCCCCTCACTTTATTATTATTTTTGTTATTATTTATTTAAAGTATTTGTATCCCACCTTTCTCCCAAACTGGGATTTTATGGTTTAGAAGCATAATTCTAAAATACAAACTAATAAACATAAGCTAGTCAAAACCAATAGTTAAAATACATCGAAACGTATTTAGAACCACCAGTTAAAACAGTTTGCCCTGGTAGCATTGCCATTGATCAGCATTGTCTGCACCTTGATTTCCAGGGTGGTTTTAGTTTGCCTGCAGGAAGGGTAGCAAAGAGGGAGCCGAACTAACCTCTCTTGGGAGGGAATCCCACAATATGGGAGCAGCCACCAAAAAGGCTCTTCCTTGTATCACCACCGTGCTTCTGATGTTGATGCAACCAAGAGACAGTGCTCACTTAAGGATCTTATCATCTGGGCAGGTTCATATAGGGAGATGTTTTGGAAAGATCATAAGGATCTCTGGATTCAGCTATGTTAGTAAAGAAAAACCGTTTTATATGAGTGTGACACCAGATGGCGCTGTGGAGTCCTACCTTTCTCCAATGCGATTTCCCTCTTACGAGTTTTACAACGCGTTTTCCTGAAGCGCTTTTTTGATGTGTCTAGATCCAGCCTCTGTCTGTGAAAATGAGGTACCTTCTATTTAATCTCTTGATGAGGAAATTCTTCACTTATTGGAAGATGGCATGGTAAGCCTAGGATGGTCCAAGATTTAGTCATCAAAAGCTGCTTGGAAAAGCCCTTCCAGATCAGATGAAAGACACATCTAGTCCAGCATTTTCTTCTCACAGTGGCATAGTGTCAAACATGGAACCGATTGTTGTATTGGCACATGGAGTAACAAAGGAACTCACCCCTAGGAATTGTGCTGTTTGTTTCCCACTTAAAGTGAGAATGGCACCCCTCTGTCAGATTGTATGAAATCTTCCCATTCCAGCAATGTTGGGAAGCTTCTGTAATATTTTGCAGAGGTCCCCCCTGTGTTGAGTAAGATCAGTTACCGTATTTGGCCATTCTCAGCGTGATCGAAGCTGAGGTCAGTAAAGTGTTTGGCGTTGCTGCATGTCATTTCGAATTCCTGACTTTTATCCAGGCCTCACAGCTGCAGAATCCCCAGTCCATCTGCAAAGCTGTTCTGCTTCTTATTTTCTCTCTCTCTCCTCCTGCTGAATTAAGGCAGGATGCTGAAATAAATATATTCTTAGTGAAGGGCTTGAGTGTTACTTCTTGGGCCTGTTTGTTATTAATGGAGCAAAAAGGTAAATAAGGAGGGATTAAGGGCACAGGAGGAACAGAGAGGGGGGTGAGTGAGGACAAGGGAGAAGGAAGGCAGCAATGGTTATGGGGTGGCCATTTGCTTCTGACTGTCAAATAGAAGGACCATTATATTATTGGCCCAGGCTCACCATTCACTTGCACTGTGTAACTGGAGAAAGCTGAATCAACACTGCTAACAGAAGCAATATAATTTGAGATCCATTGAAGTGAACAAGGCTGTTGGAATCCAGTTCTTCTGGCCTGCCCTACACCTGTGTTTATTTCAATAGGACAGGCTAGAAATTCAACAGCTTGTATTTTCTGCATTTCTTGTGTCGTTGCATATTTGAATTAATCTGTATGGAATGCAACTGATGGAAACTAGGCAAAGGGGTCCAAAAGTGACCTTACTAATGACTTGTAGAACAATATTAATGCCCACCAGAAATGCCTTGTCATACTGTTACAGGCAGATCAGTGTCCACGATTTGAACTTTATATTTTATTTATTTTATCTGAAATGTTTTCTGGCTCACTTTCATAGCAGGAAAAAAGCCCTCCCCTTGGGCCTCTTGCACAAAAGCGTAAGATTAGGGAACACTGTTTCAAATAACATAATGTAGTACAGAACATCTTGCTATTATTTTATTTCCTTATATACTTTTCAGGTGTCGAAATGCGTAAAATCACCAAGATCTTATGACATGTCTAATCAGACGTGTTTAATTGTTCCATTTCAGAATGATAACTCAACAATATCACAATAAATTCAACAAATAGCATTGAGGTGAGGGGTTAAACCTATTGCAAGATTCACAGGGATGAGCAAATTAGAGTGCAGTAGGGGTGTCAAAAACGACACTGCCAACGGGTTTGCCATATGTCCAGATTTTCCCGGATGTTGCAGCGATTTCTGGACAGTTATGTCCGGGAAATTCTCAATGTATGGCAACCCTAGGGTGTAGTAGATCTTTAGCTGAGTTGGGACATTGCAAGCTCAGGTGGGTTGAGGTGATGATCCTGGCTCAGCTGAAGTTAAGCTGGTGTAACTTGCATTTCCTGCTTCAGCCAGGGCTCAGCTGATGCTAACTGGTGCTAACTGAGGTGTGGCAGGGGGCAGGGGAAACTTAAGCTGGATCCTAACCCTGTTCAGCTCAGTCATGAGACCTGGCAAAAAGGGTATGGTAAGTCAAACACTATTTCAAAGGCTTATTTCCTCTCTGACAGATTTGGGGCAGCTCAGCTGGCAGTAACCTTGCTCCTGAACAGGGTTTGCATTTGGTGTAACTTTACACTGGCTCTGCTTAAATCAGCTTGCATTTCGCCAGCTTCTTGTGTACAGAATTCTCCCGAAGTGGCTATAAACACATGCAATTTCTTTCCAGCATGTGTTTTTTTAAATGTTTAGTGGAGGTTCACTTCTGACTGACTTTCCCTTCACATTCCAATGCATATTGATGGTCTCTCTCTTCATTATGGATTCTCTGATGTATTTTAAGGTTTCGCTTCGGATGTGAAGCTTTCCTCACTCTCTCTTAAGCCAACAACTCTTAAGTTATCTTAAGGGACCAGCTCTCCAGTGTCTCACCAGTTCCCCAACCTTTAGAGTGGAGTTTTGCACAGAATATACCTGTCTATTCCCCCCCCCTTTATGTAAATGGGTTTGCAAATCATGGTTTGCATTAAGTATTACATCTGAACAAAGCAAACCATGGCTAAGTGTAAATTTCTCTGTCCCTCTACCTTCTTTCTGGGCCTCCTTATACCCATCCTCTGAGAGCACAACCTTTGCTTGACATGCTAAACTATGGTTTTCATTGCATGTTTGCGATCTTAACAGAATAAAGGCAACAAACTACAGTTACTGCTAATCATAATTCTGTAGTTAAGCTGTAAGTGTGTACTGGGCGAATATGTTAAAATGAATTTTCTGTAATGTTTAACTATAACCAACTAACTAATCACAGTCTGTTTTGTTCCGCCTCTCCTATATTACAACAAGCACAATAAAATTACAAAAGTTGGAATGAAGCATATTACAGAAATTTCAAGCCAAATTTGCATAGGCAAAGGAGTAACAGAGAAAGGGAAGTGATAAACCATAAGAAAAACAATTTCACATGGGAAATACACACTTTGGTGTGTGTGTGTGTGTGTTTTCAAAGGACAAGGTTTAGGAGTCGTAGAAGCAATCACCACCTCCTTTATAAGATAAACATTTGTTTAACTCTGGGTGGGCACTTGGTTTAGTTTGCTTGTCCAGAGAATCATATAAGTTGTTTTTATCTTATGTAACGTTGTCTATAAAAAGTGGTTTTCAAACCCTCCAGAATATCATTATTCTATGTCATAATGATGTGAGAGCCAAATTTCATCCCATAATCAAGTGCAATTACCGCAATTATATAAAAAAGCTGGTTTTACAGTTGTAATTTGCAGAAACAAGATTAAAAGGAGACAATTTGTTTTGATTAAATGTACAGTTTGCTTTTACTTAAATGTAAGCAAGAAAAGTTCATCACTGTGTACATGCCAGGTCTAACATCTTGGCCCAGAAAAACTTGTGTGTGTTGAAACGGTTTTGCCTTTTGCTATAGTTTTGGGGTCAACACCACCAATGCAATAAAAGTGCATATGGAACTTTTCTTGACTTTCCAGAGAGTGGGAAAAATTGTGCTTTATCAGAAACGCCTGTGTCTACATCAGAGCTCTGTATTCCACAAGGACATTGTTGCAGTGCTGACTGTGACAATGGGAAGGGACGTTGCTCAGTGGTAGAAAATCTGCTTTGCATGCAGAAAGTCCTAAGTTCAGTCCCTGTTATCTCCAGGTAGGGCTGGGAGAGCCTCCTGCCTGAAACCCTGGAGAGTTGCTGCCATTCAGAGTAGTCAATATAGAGCAAGATGGACCAATGATCTGACCCAGTATAAGGCAGCTTACTATGTTCCTATAATACAGGGACAGTGCTACACTTACTTTTTAAACCTGAAATGAAAAGTCACCTGTTCCTGCTCTCTCTGTTTAATGACACAGAGATGTAAGGGTTATAGCTCAGTGGTAATTAATCTGCTTTGCCATGTCATGGATGCTTTAGCTGAGATTCCTGCATTGCAGGGGGTTGGACTAGATGACCCTTGGGAACCCTTCCAACTCTATGATTCTATGAAAGTCTCAGGTTCAATCCAAGCATCTCCTGTCAGAAGCAGTGGAGAACCATTGCCAGTCAGTGCTAGGCAAACAAAGAGCCCATCCATATGGCAGCTTCCAACGATTCTATGGAAGCAGGGAATTTGTCTCCTTTGGGAGCTGCTGTCTGAAGCTATTGCATCCTGTTGATCTGCCTTAACTCTAACTTTGAGCGAATATGGAAACCTCATGCATTAAACATGCAAAACCCACTTTGGACTGGCTGTCATGGCAGGAGAGGTGGTATGACCCACTATTTTTGAATTTTGTAGCTTTGAGTTTTCATAGAACTGTAGAGCTGGAAGGGACCACGAGGGCTGTCTAGTCCAGCCCCCTGCAATGCTGGACTCTTTTGCCCAATGTGGGACTCAAACCTATGATCCTAAGAGCAAGATGGAACCAATGGTCTGACTCAATATGAGGTGGGTTATATGCTCCTGTGTGTGCCTGCATTGAGCAGGTAACTGGAGAGGTCTTCCAAGACAGATCCAAGACAAAGGGTGAGCTCTTCCTTTTTCTTTAGTTCTTGGAAAATAAATTCATGGCCATTTGCCTGGTTTAAATAAGGCAACCGAGTAGCTGCAACTAACAGCGGTTAGATGTTTGAGTAGTTTCAAAATTGTGATTATTTGAAGAGTGGAAGCTGGCTAGATGTTGCTGGCAGAGTGGGGAGGGGGGATGTGTTGTTTCATAATCTTAGAGTTCCCAGTAAGCAGCAATTTCCTCTTAAATATTCCAAATGCACATTTGTGTGAGTGTATGTATACCCTTTTAGATCCCCCTACAGCCACCTCCTCCTTGCATACTCTATATGACAAACCACTTTCACTGTATCCTTTCCTCATCTATCAGTTAATTCTCCCTCCCTCCCTCTCCTGAGTTCTCAGACTTGCTCTTCCCACTCTGTCTAGCCTCCCAGCCTTAATTTATTCAACTCCCACACTTTTGCCAGCCTTAGCCAGCAAGTGCCAGAACTTCTGATGGAATGCTTTTAGCCTCGGGCAGTGTTTGTAGCCCTGCTGGTGATCAGCGTTGTTGCTCCTTAGGGAGCTGATAGATGGGCACAGTGTCTCTTGCCCAGAATTTGGTTTCTGCTTGGTTGGGAAGGGTCATTGCAGGGGCAGTTGTGGGACAGTCTAATTCAGCACTTCCTGTGCCGCAAGGAGGCTTTTTATGGCTATTCTAATCTCTTGGGCTGCCTTTTGTTTTTGTGTATTGCAGATAAGCATGGCTGAACCAGGCTGTCGCTTTCAAACTGTGTTCTGGGGTTCCCTGAAATCCTAGCAGTGGGTGTTTTGTTGGGGATAGGGAAACACATTCAATTCAGTTCCCATTTATTAAAGGGGAATCTTACCAAATTTGCGCTGTCCGTAACATGTGAGACCCACAACACAGCCATCATTTGAAATTTGCACTTACCCAAATTTTGCAATGCAGTTCACCAACCAGTGTTAACAAAAATGCATATATTAGGGGGTGTAAAAATTAATACATTGGTGAATACAACACAGCAAATGCATTATACTGGGGGGAAATTGCTTGCAAAAATGTGAACTTGATACCAAACTGCACAAATATGGTTTTTAAAAGGGGGGAATGCTGGTAAGTGTTTGTGAGGATTTTTTTGTGTAGAGTGAGGAAAACATTTCTCAGATTTCTGCAGAAATGTGGAGATTGGAGAAATGAAAAAGGGAGAGATCCACAGTACAGTGATACCTCGGGTTACAAACGCTTCGGGTTACAAACTCCACTAACCTGGAAGTAGTACCTCAGATTGAGAACTTTGCCCCAGGATGAGAATGGAAATCGTGCGACGGTGGCAGCGGGAGGCCCCATTAGCGAAAGCGCGCCTCAGTTTAAAAATGGTGTCAGGTTAAGAACGGACCTCTGGAACAAATTAAGTTCATAACCTGAGGTACCACTGTAGACAGATCCTTCCATCCCTAGTCTTTTGTAATAATATACATTATCATACTATATAATAATATAATAATAATTTATTATTTATACCCCGCCCATCTGGCTGGGTTTCCCCAGCCACTTTGGGCAGCTTACAACAGAATATTAAAATATAATAATCTATTAAACATTAAAAGCTTTCCTAAACAGGGTTGCCTTCAGACGCCTTCCAAAAGTCTGTTAGTTGTCTTTCCTCTTTGACATCTGATGGGAGAGCGTTCCACAGGGTGGGTGCCACTACCAAGAAGGCCCTCTGCCTGGTTCCCTGTAACTTGGCTTCTCACAACGAGGGAACCGCCAGAAGGCCCTCAGCGCTGGACCTCAGTGTCTGGGCAGAACGATGGGGTTGGAGACACTCCTTCAGGTATACTGGACCGAGGCCGTTTAGGGCTTTAAAGGTCAGCACCAACACTTTGAATTGTGCTCAGAAATGTACGGGAGCGAATGTAGGTCTTTCAAGACCGGTGTTATGTGTTCTCGGCGGCTGCTCCCAGTCACCAGTCTAGCTGCCGCATTCTGGATTAGTTGTAGTTTCTCGGTCACCTTCAAAGGTAGCCCCACATAGAGCGCATTGCAGTAGTCCAAGCGAGAGATAACTAGAGCATGCACCACTCTGGCGAGACAGTCCGCAGGCAGGTAGGGCTTAGCCTGCGTACCAGATGGAGCTGATATACAGCTTCCCTGGACATAGAATTGACCTGCACCTCCAAAATGACTCCCAGGCTGCACAATTACCCCATTCAGGACCAGGGAATCCTCCACACCTGCCTGCCTCCTGTCCCCCACAAACAGTACTTCTGTCTTGTCAGGATTCACCCTCAATCTAGATAGGCTTCCCTGTGTCCTGGCCCTCATGGATGGACAAAGAATTCGTAACTTCCTGCTCTGTTTCCGCTAAAGGCTTTAATGCACAAATCAGACCGGTACATAGGCAAGAAACAGGTTACAATACTGCAGCAGGTGTATAAGAGTTATAGGTCCATGGCTAAGAGTAAGCATTGATCCAACAAGTGATATGTCCCTTGCACTTTCCTTTTGAAGACCAGGGTGGGCACAACTCTTAGCGCAGCAAGTGGCCAGGGTCATAGGACTGGGCAAGTAAACAGGCACTCCTTTGAATGAGTTGGGCCTGCAAGATTTCTTCACACCATTGCTGGTGCCTCCATGTCCTTGGCGATGGAGGTGGCGTTGGAACCAGCTCAGCATCCAGTTTACTCTTAGTGGCCTCTACAGAAGGGGGAGGCTCCTCACTGACAGGAGGCACCTGAGGTGACTCTGCAGTAGGAGGCATTTGGCTACAGGTGTCCTGTGTCACAGGGGTGGAACAATCCTCTGTTAACCTGCTTGGTTAGCTCTCCATCCTCTAGACCAGGGTTCAGGAAACTTTTTCAGCAGGGGGCCGATCCACTGTCCCTTGTGGGGGGGGCGGCCTATTTTTTGGGGGGGGGAATGAACGAATTCGTATGCCCCACAAATAACCCAGAGATGCATTTTAAATAAAAGCACACATTCTACTCATGTAAAAACACCAGGCAGGCCTCACAAATAACCCAGAGATGCATTTTTTTAAAAAAGGACACTTTCTACTCATGAAAAAACCCACGCTGATTCCTGGACCATTGGCAGGCTGGATTTAGAAGGCAATTGGGCCGGCTCCGGCTCCCAGGCCTTAGTTTGCCTACCCATGCTCTAGACTGCTGCCCCCTGCCCCCAGTCTCAGACCCTTAATTGGGGTCCTGTTTTTACCTCTTTCATCCCCCTGGGGCCCTCCCTAGGGCTTCTCCCATTCCTCTTCTGGAGGACTCCAAGATAAACCTGCCCACCACAGTTCCTTCCCCCTACAATAAGACGAACTGGGGAGTATTATGTGTGTTTTTCCGCACATTATCACTACATGTGAGGTGACTCTCAATAATGTCCTACGTGGACGGAGAGAGTGAGTGTTTGTGTACTAGAACATGTCCAGAATCCTCTGTAGTCCAGAGGGGTTCCCTCCCTGGGAGGCGAGAGATTCTCTGGCAGGCACGTTGATGCCTGGAAGTTGCTACCAGACTGGTTTCTAGAGGGTGATGCAAAGTAACAAGGGATGCGTTTTCCTGGCTTGTTATCTCTTGATGAAATAGAATGATAATGAGATATTTGGCTCCTCCGTGCTGTCTTCAAGCAGCGCCATGGCCCACGAGGCCCTTTCTTCCCTCTAGTCTGTTGTAGTGATCATCAAACCCTAACGATGGGGTAGTTGCGTTTTGACATGGCAGCGTTCATTTGCAGGGCCTTCCTGTCGTCGCCTTTCAGGGGCAAGTTTATCTGAGTTGACAGCTGGGCATTGTTCTTCCCTTGTTGTGGATTCTGCAACAGTTGTGCCCTCTGCAGCTCCCTGGTTTTTCTGAATGGAATTTGTGCAGAGAAGAACTGGAAGCGTTGGCTAACAGCGGAGGGAGAAAGCAGAGGGAGTAACCCCAAACACTTCAGAGACAGAGAAAGAAGGCAATGCCTCTGAATAAACAGTTGCTGAGGCTCATGTACTCCATGCAGGCTTTCCATAGGCCTCTGGTGAGAACAGAATCCTCAACTAGATGGGCCTTTGGTCTGATCAAGCAGAGCTATCCATATGTTATTTTAGCTGGCACCATAGAGTGGCATTTGGGCTTGCTAGTCATCCTCCCCACCCTGCCGAAAACACATAAATCACAACATATTTGGACCACTGTAGCTCTGGGGGGTTCTGTAGGGTTAAACAGCGCATTGCTGGCATATAAGTGGTCCAGCAACTGGGGGTAGAGAGGAGCAGTCCTCATATCCTAATTATTATGATAATGGACAAAGTTTTAGGACTGGCCACAGAGTAAAAGGCTGCTGGGAAGTTGCCCCCCTCCTGAGCAGAACCACCACAAACCATGGGAAAATGAGGCTTGCCAAAGCTATTGGACCAGTGCATTTCCCTCCCCTTTCCTTCTGGAGAAAAAAAAATGCAGCTTCAACTGCATTTTGTTAGAAATGCAGTTGTTAGAAACCAATGTTTCCCAAACTTGGGTCTCCAGCTGTTTTTGGTCTACAACTCCCATCATCCCTAGTTAGCAAGACCAGTGGTCAGGGATGATGGGAATTGTAGTCTGAAAACAACTGGAGACCCAAGTTTGGGAAACACTGCTGTAAAACTTTTGAGTGGGGGGATGAACTGGCCCTAATCACAGGCTCAGACAGCTCAGCGATTTATCACATTTCCACTTTTAACAGAGCACTTATCAAAGAATAATTTGATGATAATGCATTCATGAAGGTGAACTACAGCGGAACAAAACAATAAGCTGGGAGAAGGCAAGGCAAATTCTTGCCTTGTAATAAAACAAAAACTGTCTTGACTTGGCAGTGAAAGGCCAAAAAAGACAGGGCAGGATGAATCTCATGGGGCATGGATTTCCGCAGTCTGAGTGCTACTGCAGAGACGGCCTCTCCAAATGATTGCCGGGATGGGCAGGATTCTGGGAGCTGGTCCTTAAGGCAGAGGAGGATTTAGGGGAGCTTGACAGGTTCACCTGCTCTGGGCGCCGAGCTGAGAGGGCACCACAACAATGACGAACAATGGAAGGCCATCAATTTTTGGCATTGCACAGGGCACCACTGAAATTCTGAAGCCCAAAGTCCACCACTTCTTAAGGCTTTGGTGGGTGGTGTTTTGCACTGAATTCAGAAGAAGCGCCCTAACTGGGCCTGGAAACAAACTGGCACCCAGGACAAGATGGTGTGAGAGCGACGCAGCATTCTGTACCAACAGAACTTCTGAACGCATTAAAATTAATGGGCTCAAGTCTGTCTTGCCCACTAAGTTCAGTGGGCCCCCTATATGTAAAACCAGCACCATGTGTTCATTGCAAATTGCATTCCTTCCACGGCAGCCAGCATCACATGCTGTTATCTGTATTCATAAAATCTTGTTTCCTCAGGGAACAAGGGAACAAAACCTTTCCTTACCTTATTGGCATGAAGTATTGGAGCAGTGTTTGGCGCTGATAAGAGGGGTAACTTTAGAAAGCTCTGTAGCTCTGAGGGATAGTGGCTGAAACACAATGGACTGTGTTATGGCTAGCACCCTGATCTTCTGAACTGTGATCAGGGTGGATGTAGGAGATGCAGGAAAGGTGGGCACAGATGGACCGAATGGAAATATGCTCTTCATTCACTCATTCAGCCTGCTGCCACCAGAATCTAAGAGTGACTCTTGCTAGGTACAGGCTGCATTATACTGAGTCAGGCCAACTGGTCCATCTAGTTCAATATTATCTACACTGAATGGCCTTGGCTCTCCAGGAATCTCTCCTAACCCTAGCTGGAGATGCCGTTGGGGATTGCACCTTCTGCTTGCAAGGCAGGTGCTATACAACTGAGCTACAGATCTCGGCTATCACACTCTTGACAGGCTGGTTCAGAACAAAGATCCATCTAGGTTAGCCCTCTGTTCCCAAAACTGGATAGCCAGGTGACTTTGGTAAACTTGCCAAATGAGACTTGTGGAGGCAGCCGGCCGGCCGCCCCATTAGCTTCCACGATTTATTCAGAGGTGTACTAGTTCTGCGCATGGAAGTTCCATTTAGTTGTAATTGCTAACAGCTGTTGATAAAACTGTTCTCCTTGAAGAAGGTCCACTTCTCCGCCTCCACTGAATGTTCAAGTAGCGATCCCATGGAGTTCTTTTGTACTGTCCAGGGGCAGCGTCTTCCAGTAGTTTCGGTCCTGTCCCCAGAGTCAGTTTCAGAGACTAGTTTTGGGTATTTATCTTGTGGCCTCCTGGAAGTTGTGCTGTGTGGGGTGTTGCAGAATACTGTCCTGGCCCCAATGCTGTTTAATCTACATTAAGCCCCCGGGAGCAGGAGATTTGGGATGAAGTTTCATAATTTATCAGTAACATCTGAATTGGGAGAGGCCTTGGAAGCCCTGGACTGGTGCCTGTTGGCTGGGTGAGGGCCAAATTCTGGCACGATGGAAGTACTCTGGGTGAGCAGTTCCCAAATCCTGATAATTGGGTCAATTGCCTGCTTTGGATGGCATCATCCTCCCCCTGAAGGAACAGGTTCATAGTATGGGGGTGGTCTTGGAACTGTCTCTGTTAGGTAGAGGCCCAAATAATAATAATATTTGTACCCCAGCCACCCTGGGTGCCTTCTAGCATATATAAAAACATAATAAAACATTAAATACTTCCCTATACAGGGCTGCCTTCAGATGTCTTCTAAAGGTTATATAGTTCCTTGACATCTGATGTCACAGGGTGGGTGCCACTACTGAGAAGGCCCTCTGCCAGGTTCCCTGTAACCTCACTTCTTGCAGGGAGGGAACCGCCAGAAGGCCCTTGGAGCTGGACCTCAGTGTCCAGGCTGAACGATGGGGGTGGAAACGCTCCCTCAGGTATACAGAGCTGAGGTCGTTTAGGGCTTTAAAGGTCAGCACCAACACTTTGAATTGTGCTTGGAAACATACTGGGAGCCAATATGGCAATTTCTGGACCAGGATAGTTTGATCACTGTCCTCTGTGTTTTCTTCAGGCTGATGCAGAAACTGCAGTTGGTGCAAAAAGTGACAGTTCAGCTGCTCCTAGGGGCAGAATATTGCTATCATATTACACCATCTCTGAAAGAATTGCACTGGCTGCCAATTAGCTACTGTACTAAGTTCAAGGTGATGGCACTAGTATTCAAAGTCCCATACAAAATACCCAACTGATCCCCATGTTCCATAGGAGAGGGCATCTTGAAGAAAACATCTTACCAGGAGGTCCGTTCTGCTCAGTGTAGGAACAGGGCCTTTAGTGTGGTGGCACCTACCCATGGGAGCTCCCTCTCATTACATCTGAGACAGGCACCACCACCTCTATTTTCTTTCCATGCCTGTCGAAGACCTTTTCTCTTTCAACAAGCCTTTTGAGTGGAGATTTTTTTTTTTTTATCTCAGCCAAGGTCTGCATTGTATCTGAATGGATTTTATGTATGCAATTTTTATGGATGTTTTTATTGTGTTGTGAAATTGCTTTGCAATGCTTCATAGGAAGCGATTCATAAATGGAATTAATAATGATAATTTGTCCTTTTTTTAAAAAAAAGACATCTAAGCTAATGATTGTGGGTGGACCCATTAAAATGGTCTGCACATTTAATATGATTTTTTTTTGGGGGGGGGGGTCAGCTGATATTCCCTCTGTGGCTTCTGTGGAGGTGGATGCACGCGTAACAACAACAGGAGGAGGAGTTTTGTCCCTGGTGAAAAACTGCTTCCCTTCCCTCTCAGTTTTTCTCTCTCTTCAGTGGTGCCTCTCCTCCTCTCCTCCATCAAAGTGATTCAGGAGGAGAAGGGCAGGTAAGCCGACAGGCAGATATGAAAACATGTGAAACATCACCACGAACATTATATGATAGCATTTGAGGTGCACCTGTAGCCTTATTAACACATTCGCCCTTCCTCTAAGCCTGCCATTTGTTAGCAGAGATGTTTAATGCTTGTCGTAGCAATGACAATGATTAGCTTGTCGTAGCTAATCTCATATGTATCCATCTTGTAGACCCAACGTATGTGGATCACGTTACAATGCCTACTGCTGTCCTGGATGGAAAACATTACCAGGTGGAAACCAGTGCATAGTCCGTAAGTCATTATTTGCTCTTTATTTCATATATATAAACACTTAAAAGGAGGGGATTGTTGTCGCTTTGTACTTGCTTGTTTTTTCCTCGTTTTTTATAATAAATGCTTGCTATTGTTTTGCCCCAAGCATAGCTAAATTCCTCCTGTCATTTCAGTGTCATTCCCATATGCTTTCATTCTCCCCCTCTCCATTCTATGACGGGGTGGGGAGCCTTTTTCACCCTGAGGGCCACATTCCTTTATGAGGAACCTCAGAGGGGCACATGCTAGTGTCGGGTGAGGCCAAAGGCAAAAGTTGGCAAGGTAACAGACCATTGTTGTTGTTGTTAACAAACAACACCTACCCTCCAGCCTAAGGTGCAAGGTTGGGTTACAACAATTTATATGTGATTCTTACCTTTGTAAAGTAGGGTACATTCTAACCACGTGAAAGCAGGCCTGGAGAGAGTCCTGAGGGTAAGATAGAGGTTGTATTTGGCCCTCAGGTCTTAGGCTCCCCACCCCTGGTCTGCAGTCTAGTCTGTTTCCTGCTGGTTGTCATGTGGAAGGTGCGTCAATCAGCCTCAGCAATTGCAGCTGCACACATAGGAGCGTAAGTACGAGGCCAAGAAGGTTTGCGATCCAACAAAAACATGCAACACTCAGCCATTTGCCCTGCTTTACAAGAAACATTTCTCAGAGCTGTTTCTCAGTGTTAAACTTCTGCTGTGTTATTGCAGCCCACACAATCTCTGGCATTAATGATTAGATAGGAGCATGGGTAAGGAAGTGCTCACTGATGGGTCAGTCAAGAGTGGGCAAACATGCAACGCCATTCCCGACACTTCTATCCTTCATGCAAGGGCTCTCACACTGAAAGTGTTAAACGTAATGCAGCAGCCTTCCCCAACAGTGGCATTTATCCCTTGCGCTCTCCCCTCTGGTAATCCACTGCAAATGCAACTTAGAAGTGTGCATGCACATGAAAGCTCATACCAATGACAAACTTAGTTGGTCTCCAAGGTGCTACTGGAAGGAATTTTTTTATTTTGTTTTAGCTTTATCAGTGTCGCCCTTGGGTGCAGTACCTCAAGGAGGATGTTGAGGAGCTGGAAAAGGTTCAGAAAAGGGCAACCCAAACACTCAAAGGGGTTAGCCATGTTCACCCACCCCTGACTGATCCTCTGGCAAGCACCTCTGCAGAAGTGTCTTCTTCACCATTAATACCACAGATCCTCCGGCTTGTAATAACACCTCAGTAGAATGAGAAGTATTTGAATTTCATTAAAAGCACACACCTGACCATGTTTTTCTCAGTGAAAGCCAATCAGCCGAACCAGGTAATAAAGAAGTGATCAGCCAGCAACCACGACAGTATATAGTTGTCCATTGCACAACCAAAAGGCATGTTCAACTGTTCCATAGGGCATTCTTATAAAACACAGTTGAAGTTCCTCTAGACAAACTTCCTAGGGGTTAATTATCCTGCTTATAGTTTTCAGACCATGCTTTTGTACATGATGACACTTGTAAACATGGGGGTAAGGGGAAATGGCAAAACTTTTCAAAATGGATGTAAGAGTTAGTTTAGCTGCATTCAGGTCGGGAACAAAAACAACCCCACCGTGACCGTTTCTACACTGCACAACACTCCTTCCTTTTTACTCAAGCATATAGAACTGCATATAAGTGAAATGTAATGTGGGGATTGACCATACATTATGTCAAGCTGCATACACACTATGCCATTAAGGCACATTTCTCTGCCCTTCCCATAGAATTCTGGGCTCTGTAGTTTATCCCTAGCAAAGTTACAGTTCCCACCAATACTTTAAAAACTACAGTGGCCAGAATTCTCTGAGGGGAAAGCTGTGCTTTGTATGCACTTTGAAGGTGTAGTGTGGAGCCTCAGTCACCCCAGGACAAATAAGTGGCTGTAAACCATTCAGCATTAGTGCCTAAAAACCATCAGAGTGCATACTAACCTGCTTAAAATCTGTTTTTCTGCTTATACCCCTTTTGGGTTTTCTCTCTCTTCCCTTACAGCAATCTGTAGACATTCCTGTGGAGATGGATTTTGCTCAAGACCGAACATGTGCACATGTCCAAGTGGCCAGATTGCCCCGTCCTGTGGCTCAAAGTCAGGTATGTTTTCTAGGGCTAGATTATTCTCATGCGCTTGAATTGGCAGTGTGGTGTGTTTTAACTTGAAAGTAACTTGGTAGTTCAGACAACTAAACACTGACTCAGTATTAATCATTTACCACAACTAAAGGAATCTTTAGCTATTGCAGACATTCCTTATGGCATTTTTTTAAAAAAGTAACAAATACTATACAAGTATTGGCAATTGCATTTGGCTCGCCAGGCGCTGTATGCTTTTTGAAAAATTGGTCGTGCTTACAACAGAAGTCTAAGTTATTGAGACAAACAAGAGGTGCTAGATATTTCCTTCTTGCTTTTTCTGTGAATGCCCTTGTGGGAAACCACCAGGAAAGGCAGACAAGGATGGCTTTTTGTGGGAGTTAAATGACCTGGCATTTAGATATTTGTTATTAATTGCCCTTCCTCCTTCCTTCCTTCCTTCCTTCCTTCCTTCCTTCCTTCCTTCCTTCCTTCCTTCCTTCCTTCATCAGTGGCAATGCTCTTTTGGAATTGGCCTATGCTATTTTTAGTGGGTTCATAAAATAGCATGAGATTAGGGAGTAAAAATCAGGGTCAACATTTGTACCAAGTAAAATAATAGCAGAATCATTCAGGACACAGCTAATCCCCAGTTATAGGCAACATGAGTTGTGTCTATTACCAGACCTCAAACTAGCAGTGATTGACAGTTTGAAAGGGAAGGGCCATAGCTCAGTGGTAGAGCACCTGCTTTGCATGCAGAATGATTCAAATTCAAACGCTGGGATCTCTAGGTAGAGCTAGGAGATACCTTTTCCTGAAATTCCAGAGAGCCACTGCCAGTCAGTGAAGGGAAACCTGAGTAAGATGGAACAATGATCTGACTCACTATAAGGTAGCCTCTTTTGTTTCAGACATTGTGTAGGCTACTTGTTCTATTCATTTATTCATTTGCAAGGCATATTAGATGGGCCTATGCAATGCTCCTACCCGTTGTGAGATGTCCACCAGCAAAAATGAAAACCAGGAAACCCTTTAAAGCCCTTTAATTGTTTTGGGGGTACTAGCAGCATTTTCTTTTCTTTTTTAATCTGGCAACTAGTTTTGATAGTTCTCCAACAAAAGCTGAGATTAGAGCTCACTGTGTCCTTGAATAAAACCACGATTCCAAAAATTTCTCAAGATGTAATGAACTGCAATACTGGCATGGTTTGCACAGCGCTGTAGGCCAAACTGTTGCTTGCTGGGACCGTGCAAACGTGTGAGCTCTTGGAGAGGAGTGTTCATATACTTTCCTCCTGCCTAGCCTTTTTTATTCCCACACTGCACTGAGCTCACCCTTCCAATGTTACTGCCTTACATTGTTATTGCATATCACCTGGGTGAAGGCGCAACAGATGTTATGCATGACTAAGACATTGATGCAATGACTGACCTGCCCCCTGGGCTCCTGCCTCCCCAGACAACTCTGATACTTCCTGGAGATCAGATGAGGACCAGCCCAATAGGGCCCGCTTAGGGATCATCTGATTCCAGCCCCCCAAACTCCTCCCACTCAGCTTCTTGATCTGATCAGTCTATCCAGAACATCTCCTTGGGGGTTCATGATAATGCTTTCCTCTCAAGAGTGACTAGACTGAAACTTGTAAGTGCAAGCCCTCTGAAATATCATTTGCTCCATTCTTGTAATTGTCAGAACAGCCTCATGTATGAATGCTTCCAGCAGAATGAAGCATTTCTTTTACTTTGTTATTCAATCACAGACCTCTCCAAAGATTCATTGATAAATAAAACGTAGTAGAAATACCACCCTGCTCCTTAAACTAAGCAACAGCCCAAGATGCTTAAAACTTCACATCTGTTCTTTGCTTGAATCTCAACACTGAGACATGGCTGGCAAAGACAGCTTTGGATGCCTTAAAGCATTCCGGATCCTCCTCTGCATTTATCCTTAGACCTCACAGATGTTTTCTGGCAATTTGGTTCTTCCTGAAGAATTTCAAAGAGATTGTGGAGGCATGCTCTCTTGAAAGTTAGAAGAACCCTGCTAGATCAGGCCAAAGGTCCATCTATTCTAGTATCCTGTTTTCAGCAGTGGCTAATTAAACATTTCCAGGAAGACCACAACCAGGACATGAAGGCAATAGGTCGGTGGTTCGAATCCCTGCGATGCGGTGAGCTCCCTTTGCTCTGTCCGAGCTCCTGCCAACCTAGCAGTTCGAAAGCACCAGTGCAAGTACATAAATAGGCACTGCTGTGGCGGGAAGGTAAACGGTGTTTCTATGTACTCTGGTTTCCATCGTGGTGTCCCATTGCACCAGAAGCGGTTTCGTCATGCTGGCCACATGACCCGGAAAGCTGTTTGTGGACAAATGCCGGCTCCCTTGGCCTGAAAGTGAGATGAGCGCCGTTACCCCATAGTCACCTTTGACTGGACTTAACTGTCCAGGGGTCCTTTACCTTTTTACCTACTCACCTCTGTAGTTGCTCCCAACAGCTCGTATTCAGAGGTATACTGCCTCTGCCCCTCAGTGATCCATTTAGCAGCTGCCATTACCTATTTACAGACCTGCCGTCAGTGAATTTATCCACTTTCCATTTAAAGCCTTCTGAAGCCATCTTATTCACACCTGAACATTCTGACCAATTGATGCCTTCATTTGCAAATACAGTGGTACCTTGGTTCTCAAACTTAATCCGTTCCGGAAGTCTGTTCCCAAACCAAAGCATTCCAAAACCAAGGTGTGCTTTCCCATAGAAAGTAATGCAAAACTATTAATCCGTTCCAGACTTTCAAAAACAACCCCTAAAAGAGCAATTTAACATGAATTTTACTATCTAATAAGACCACTGATCCATAAAATGAAAGCAATAATCAATGTACTGTACTATAAAATAAAGAAGACAGTATTGTAGATGATAACATTAAAAAAAAATTCTTACCTTTACTGATGATAGTCACACAGTCAATCAATCAGTAGCTGAACTGGGTTCCATACAGTCACAAAAACAAATTAACCAAAAAAGCCTCAAAAACAAAAACGCAATATAGCAAAAACAAAAGTGCAAAATACAGTGGTACCTTGGTTCTTGAATTTAATCCATTCCGGAAGTCCGTTTGACTTCCGAAATGTTCGAAAACCAAGGTGAGGCTTCTCAATGGTGCAGGCGCCTTGGAAACAATAGCCGACAGCTGCATTGGATGTTCGGCTTCCAAAAAAACGTTCACAAACCGGAACACTTACTTCTGGGTTTTCAGTGTTTGGGAACCGAGGCGTTTTAGTAACAAGGCATTTGAGAACCAGGGAACCACTCTCAGCTGCCTTTAGATTTTTAAGGACACAGTTCTAAGCACACTTGAAAACAATGGGACTTACTTCTGAATAGGCATGCATTAGATTGGGTTGCAAGAAGTTTTGACAGCAAACGCAATGTATTGCTGTTGAAGAATTGCCCAAATTTCCGTACAGATGGGTGAGTGCAGAATACTCACATCAATTCCATTGCACCCACTTTTTTTTTTTTTGCTTTTAGTTATGTAAACAGTTATCATCCATACCATTGTTGGATACAAATATGATTGTTGGACCTAGTTTAGATCTGTTCATGCAGCCTTGTTTGTAACATCAAAGGTGGCATGAATTCCAGGCAGGTGGGTTCAAAGAATTCCATGTGGGTGAGTGAATGGGCTGGCAGAGGAAGGGTTGCCATCACTCCTCTTCCAGACTGCCTGGTTTCCATGCTGGCCAGGGAGGAAGAGGAACTTCCTCCTCCACAGCTGGCCTGGAAATGCAGTGTGCCAATGAAGGAAGCAAAACCACTCAAGGAGAGTTTGAAACAAAGCTGGGTGGGGGGAAGTTGCTTGGGTGAAGGGGACGTGGCTGGGGGAGGTTTGTGTGGCCTGGGCAGAGTCCCAGGGGCCTGAAAAAGAGGCCCGAGGGGGGAACCCTAGCTTCCCTCCCACTGCCACAATGTAAAAAAAAACCAAAAAAACCCGCAAAGCTGTAAAAAGCTTCTTCAACACTGGTGTGTCCATGAACCCCCACTCAGGCCTTAAAAACAATTCCAATAAAAATGATTATTTGCATTCCTAGTCTGCCAGATAATTAAGACTGCATGAAAAATAATTTCCTTTGGAAAATGAATTAAGGCAGAATAGGGCAATCTCTCACCCGCAGTCCCTCATTGCAGAGTTGCGTATAAGACTTAAGATGAAGAAATATTCTCAGCCTGTAGCTTGAAAAAAAAAGTAAGGTTAAAAAAAATGCACTTAAGCTACCGTTAAACTTATTATCTCAAAGCATTTAAATGCCTTTGGTAATAAATGTGGGAATGGAAGTTAGCTTTTGGCTTGCTTTACTCTAATTGAAATCAGTTTGTGGTTTAAGTTCCTAACTCCGCCTGACAGATGATATCATTTCCTATGTGTTTTCTAATCCCTTCTGTTTTCCTAAGGTTTTATAAGTCCGACCATACATTTTGAAACCACTACCCACCTTTTTCAGACCTACTTAGGAGGGTGTAAATAAGGCTCCACCAATTAAAGTGGGCTGCAGATTTGCAGATGCCTTGCAGAGAATCTAGCTGAAGTTAAGTCCTTTTGAACTAGATGTGACTTTATATGAGTCTTTGCATCTAGCATGCAGGTTTTGTTTTCCTAAATCCTAAATAGCAGCCACTGGGATGGCCTCAAATTATTGCCACTGAGGCAGACAGGTGGGTAGGCAATTTAACCCTTTCCTCACTTGCTGTGGTTGTGACAGAAAAATGCTCCCTCAAAGCTGCTATTTATGTTGAGAAGAATCCCTCCACTGACAGCAATTTCAGAAAAACCTTTACATGCAAAGACACATTTAGCATCATATATAGTTTGGCTCCAAACCTCAATGATTTAAGTGGTAGAGAGCTGGGCGATTCCTCTATGGAAGTCAGCAAATACAATTGCTCGTTTTTAATCTCTAAATTGTGCCCCTTCACTTTGGTTGGAAAATAATAGCATTGGAAGGTGTCCTATCTGTCATATTCGGAGCAGACAAACTGAAATAAATTAATTTAAGTTGATCAAGTCCATTGATTTCAATAGTTGAAAGTAGCCAATTGTTTCAACAGTTTTCCATAGAGTCAGAGTATAAAGTTGATGTCACAATGTTTTAAAATGTAGCAAACAATCACATCTTATGCACATTTAACTTGTGTGATTTCAACCACACACAACTGAAGACCAGCTGGTTGAAATTTTGCAAGTTAAATGCAAGCAAGGTGGAGTGAAAGCTTTGGGGTGCTCTCACAAGATCTTGCAGGTCTGTCCGAGCTCCCATGAGATATGTTGCATGAGCATCCTTAGCCTTCCAAAAACCATTGCAAAAAGAACTTTAAAGCTCTCTGTCTGTCTTGCCAGCAAGGCATTCTTGATGTGCTGGCTCTGGAAGATTAGTAGGGAAGCTGTTGTGGGACCTTATGGAAACATGAACAGCCCCATGGGGGTCTCACAGAGGCAGCCCCAAACCAGCGTGTTGAGGGGGCCTTGCCCTCCTTCCAAGGCAGAGAACTTAAAAGCTCTTTTTGCACCAGGTCAGCTTGGGATGAAGGGAATTGTAGCCCAACAATAAATGTGGTCCCAAGGCGGAAGAGCACTGTACTCAAGGACTTTCTTGATACTTGCTGTGCTCCTTTGATTTCAGAGAGCTTGGCTGCACATTCTTCCAATCACCCCCATTTTCCGAGTCTTTTCTTTTCTGCTGTTCTGCCATGGGGTTTCCCCATGGTGAGTAGGTCCTCAAAAAGCCATGAAATACAATGAGGCATTCTGCATTTCTATTTGATGGTCGTTGTGGTCAGCACTTCTCAGAATTAAACATTTAAAATGGTTGCCATCTGCTGTTTAAGTTTCTCTAGACTGCACAGTTAAGTAATTGTCTTTCCTTTCCAGTGCAACATTGCAACATCAGGTGTATGAATGGAGGTACATGCAGTGATGACCATTGTCTCTGTCAGAAAGGATACACAGGAACACATTGTGGGCAGCGTAAGTAAATGTAATTAACATTTAGCTAGGGGTGCTGTCCTATGTGTGCTAAGTCAGTGTTCCTCAACCTTGGGCCTCCAGCTGTTTTGGGACTACAACTCCCATCATCCCCAGCCACTGGTCCTGCTAGCTCAGGATGATGGGAGTTGTAGTCCCAAAACAGCTGGAGGCCCAAGGTTGAGGAACACTGTGCTAAGTGATACGGGATGCATTTTAGTGGCTTTTGGAGGCAGAGGAGAAATGGATAAATTGTGGGTGAAATGGGGGTTGGGGGTTGGGTTTGCCAGCACCAGTGGTTGCAGGAACAAGTTCTTATCGGAAGCCACCAGCTGGAAGCTGCCAAGTAATCAGGCAACAGGCACAATGTTATTATGCAGCGTTGTTTCCAGTTTTCTTTAGGGAAGGAGTAACAATGACAGTCACTGGGAAGTGGTCTTTTTTGTTGAGACTTCTGTTGTGAAACTGAGGGATGTGGCCCAGTTTTTGAGCTAAAAATTTTCATCTGACATTTGACTCTGCACTGGTTAAAACGTAGAGCTCAGCCACAAGAAGACTAACAAATCCATTGTAATCAACAAATTCTGGGCTGCTGGTTAACTGCTGTGGAATTTTTCAAGCTAGCACGTGACTTTGCAATAGATGCCAGGAGAATTCTTTCTGACTAGAACAATTAAAGTAAGCATCAGACAAATTCATAATAATTGGATATTGCCTGATGTTGCAGTTCTATGCATTTTTTTAAAAAAATATTTTTATTAATTTCCATTTTCCACATCACAATTAAAACAACATACTGTAACTCACAGCACATCAACCGCGTTGCTTAAAACAGTTCTTGCGTTCTTAGAATTATCAAAGACTTGAAAGGTTTTATGCATGTAGGATCTGATTAGTTAGAACTTCAGCTGTGAGTGCTATCTGGCCCCTTTGCAAATGTGGAGCAGACAGCAAGGTGGCTCCTATCAGAATGTATTCTAATGTTCACCCACATGCCATGCTGGCTTCATGCTGGTTGTACTGCTGCATGACTGGGTACACTGAAATGCACTCAGCCTTTCCAGGTAAGATGCGGTCTTCCCACGTCTCATTTACATGCATCCATGCTGCTCCCAGCAGAAGCAAATGTTATATGTGTTGCCTGGGGAGTAACAGGCACTAGAGGCAGGTAAGTGAGGTCTAGGAGACCCTTGGTTGACCAGAAATTGTGAACTGTGGTGCACTGGTGCAAGGCTGGCAAAGGGATTGAAAGGATAGACTTATAATGCATTCCATTAGGAACTCCTTTCCATGCGCAGAAATGGCCGGATTGTGCCCATATCTTGCTCTGTTGAAATTGTGACATATCAGGGAATTGGATTACATATGCTAAATCTTGGGCTTTTCAAATAGTCATAGCTGAGCTTGATGTTTGGCTGTTTTGAAATACATGACTGCATTTGATAAGTAGTTCATAGAGTTTGGCATTCACCAGCAAAGGCTTACTTGCTGGTCAAAATGAGTAAGACTGTCAGAGTCCCAGGCCATCCATATTCCAACAAGTGGTTTTGCCAAGCAATGTGGATTTGTAATAATGTGTTTAACTGCAAATCATGTTCTTAGAAAGAGGCCTGTAATTCAGTTGGGCAAATGTGTGCGAGGTTTCCTAGAGAAAAAGAAGGGGGGGGGAATAGAAAGTTTTTGTCTTTTTGTTGTTTAGTTAAGTAAGGGTATTTTCATGTCAGGTGACCTCTTCCACCCTGGGAAGCTACCATTGCTTGGACTCAGATGTAGGTACTGCTTGAGGACAAAGACCCAAATAGTAATTTCTTACACAGTTGGTTTGGTTGGGTGCTTCTACACTTCTACACAAAACCTTAATATTTCCATTATTATTTTATTTGATTTTATTTGCAGTTTTGAAACGATGCTTCCTCCTGGAGGAGAGTAGTTAGCAAAGTAGCCAAAATACAATACAAAGATAGAACAATTATCAAAACACTCTCGAAACCACAGAGCTGGTTCTCACGTAACACTAAACCAAACTATGGGTTAGTGTGAAAGTGTGGAGGCCTCCAGAGAGAAAATTCACAGCCCCTGAACTTCTCTCTGAGATCTGCTGCTGCTAGGGTGCTTTGAGCCAATCTATGCTGCTGCCTGAACCCAGGCTCATAGCTTGTCTTCTCCAAACAGGCCATGAGCTGTAAACCCAGGACCAAACCTTGGTTACAGTGTGTGGTTTGTCTGGAGTGAGAGAAGCCACATGCCTGGGTAAAGCCACAAATGGTTGCCCGTCATGGAAACATGGGAGCATTCAAATAACTCTGTTGCTCGTTTCACTTACAGCTGTCTGCGAAAGTGGGTGCCTTAATGGAGGGAGATGTGTCGCACCAAACAGATGTGCCTGCACTTATGGCTTTACTGGACCTCAGTGTGAAAGAGGTAGGTGGGATTTCCATATTCCACACACACCCCCATTAGAAAAGACCGGACTTTGATGTGTTGTGTATGAGTTAAGCTTCTGGGTTTGTTTGTTTTATTGTTTGCCGAGTGTGATGAATTAAGATGAAAGAACAATATGTTTCTGGAATACTTTTTTTTTAATTTAAAATACACGAAAATCTGATTAAAGAAGGCAAATGAAACTGTGACAGGTGATGGAGTGAGGAAATAGCTCCTTATAACCAACAGGATTCAGGGCAGCTTTGGATGTTAAAACAAAGCGGGGAAATAAATAAATTTGTGTTATTGTACTTCCTCTTATTGCAGTTCCAGGATAGCGTGTCCTTACCTACTCTGTCACTATAATCCACACAGACCAATCATTTTAAATCTTAGAAGAGGCCAATGAGGAGGTGCAGTCTGTGTTCCTTACTCCCATAGGATCCTTTTGGTATATTTTCCAGCTTTTTTCTTTTGCAATGTGTGGACGTTATCCCTACTTCTATATTGCTTCTTGGCGCAAAGGCCTGTTCCATGATTGCTAAGCAACCACGTTTCCCCCTTTCGCCTCACAGTCAGGCTGCCGTTTCCCCCTCTCTGATGAAGCTTCTGTGCTTTTAAGCAGCTGCCCGAGAGGCAGAAATTCAACAAGTGCAGCATTTGTTATCTATCATTATAACTCCATCTCAGCAAGAGATATGCAGCTTAACTTCCTATTGTCAGGAAGAAGATGGCGCAACACTTCCTCTTATGTGGACAAGCCACTGGTGTACTTAGGACACAGCAATGGTTGTGCCATTGTTTCCACAGTATTGTGTGGTTCGGTATGTGTGTGAGGTTTTATCAACGACTATGATGTTGGTGAAGGGGTGACTCACTTTGAACCTGTACAGAATTTGAGGTGCAGGACTTTAGAGGTTCAGTGCTATATGTAGACTTTTAGCACTGGATTTTGGCCACCCTTCCTGGAATTTAGATGTCTTGGAGGTCTGCATACTTTTTATTTAAAGATGGGGAAGAGGATGAAAGGCAAATGAAACTTGGGAGTTCATTTTGTTTCATTTTTCGCTTTTAGCTGTAAAAGCTGGCCAGTAAAATGAATGCAATCACGTACATTTTAGCTTTCTGTTTAATATACACAGAAGGTCTTGGGCAATGTTTTGGCAATTGTAGCTACACTTAAGTATCAGAGTTATAAGATATCCTGCCTCAACTCTCGTGCTTTGTTTTGACTAGCTTTGCAGAGTTCTTCTTCTGTAAAACTTGCATGAGTTTGTTATCAGTTTTGTGAACTTTTTTTTTTTGCTTGGGTAGCCATAGCAACACACACAGCTGTTTCCAGATGAGAACACAGCCCTACTTATCTGCTGTGCCTGAAGTCGTTCAAGGAAATTAAATCAAGCTTAATAGCATTCTGGAGAGAGATGACAGCAATAGCTGTTTAGCCAGGCATCCCCAAACTGCGGCCCTCCAGATGTTTTGGCCTACAACTCCCATGATCTCTAGCTAACAGGACCAGTGGTCAGGGATGATGGGAATTGTAGTCCAAAACATCTGGAGGGCCGAAGTTTGGGGGTGCCTGTGTTTAGCTGTAATCGAAACAAAAAAATAAAATAAAAATCCTTCCAGTAGCACCTTAGAGACCAACTAAGTTTGTCATTGGTATGAGCTTTCATGTGCATGCACACTTCTTCAGATGCAAATGTTTAGCTGTAGTTGTCGGTTGGCTGTTTTTGTACTTTTGCAGATAACATATGTTTTAATTTGAACAAATGGGCTAACTTGGTGTCTGGAAAATTCATATGATGGGTTACTTATAAAGCAGACTATTATATACTCAGTCAAGCAAGTCCACCTTTCTCTCTCATATGTATGTAGGCTCTGTTCAAGTCTAAGCCTGGGAGAACCTCCAGTAGCTACAGAGAGCAGTTTGAATGCAAACGGTTGCAAGCCAGCGTAGGATTGGATCCAGCATTACGGTTAACTCTTCCACACAGGAAAAATAGGTGGTTACAGAGAGCAGCCAAATGTTAGGAGCAGTGGAAGGACTGTTTATACTGTATTCAGCCACAGAGAGGAAAGCAGCAGAGAGAGGTCTCATGCGTTTGGCTCTGAGCAGAGTTGTCCGTATACTTACAAAGTTTGAACATTTCCGTGCACCCCATGTTTGTTGTTTAAACCCAGCATTAAAATGACGGGGTGCACTTGAGCCAGACTTCCGGGTTGGGAAAAAAGTGCCGAAAATCCTTTCTGCGCATGCGTATGGGCCTCTCCCGACCCGGAAGAAGTCATTTCTGGTGCACTTCCGGGTCGGGGGAGGCCCACGCGAATGCGCACAATGGATTTTCGGCGCTTTTTCCACCCGGGAAGCGCGCCGCCGCGCCAGTAAGCGCCCATGCGCATGCGCACGGGCGCGCACTCCCCCGCCCGCAAGCCCGCACAGACGCGCGCTCCCCTGCCTCCGGCCCGCCGCGCAATCGGCGCGGTGGGAACCGGCCCAAACGCCGGTAAGTCTGGGGACCCCTGCTTTAAGTGTTCAGGCACACAGCTTGCACTTTCACTTTTGCTGTGTGCAACGGATCTCCCGCTCACCCTCCCTCTTTTTAGGGGGCCTCTTGCGCTTGACATTGCTATATCTGTCATGGGATCGTCTGCTTTTGGGGGCAGGGTCCTGGTAGGAATTTTGTCCACTTGGCTGATTGGCTGGTGCCATGTGGTTTTTGCCTACTGCGTAGCAAATCGTCACAACTTGTAAGGTTGGCGGTTAGGCATTGGTTCAAATTGGATGGGGGAGGGGTAAGGATTTGGCTGGGCCTACCCCTCAAAATTGCTGCTAGGGGTATTCCGTTAAAGGAATCCTTGGGCTCGACATGCTTTGTCTGTACCCCCGGTGGGGACTAGGGCCACGCAAGAGCCTCGGGGAGCACCTGGGGCGAGGTGAAGGGCGTGACACCCTACTCCGCCCTCTCTCAGGGGGTGCTCACCTCTAATGACTTCCGCTAGGGAACTCAGTTCTGTCCCAGGCAGATGACAGATTGATGGAACTAATGCAGGCACCCCCAAACTGCGGCCCTCCAGATGTTTTGGCCTACAACTCCCATGATCCTTAGCTAACAGGATCAGTGGTCGGGGAAGATGGGAATTGTAGTCCAAAACATCTGGACGGCTGAAGTTTGGAGATGCCTGAACTAATGCCTAAGCAACCACTCACATTAGTTGTATTTAAATAAAGTTGTGGCCAAAATAATGCCAAAAACCTTAAACTTAATTCCTGTGTGAAGTGTGAGTTATTGGGGGGATGTCTTGGTACCCTGACACGCAAGGCTGATTTAATTCTGATACATTGAAAACTGCGGAGTTGGAAGAGACTTCAAGGGCCATCTACTCCTATCAAACTGTAGAAGAAATTACATTACAAACTGAAGCTCCACACAGGGATGTAAACTGTAATGAGAGTCAGAGTATTAAGGCATTTCCAGTAACATTTGGGAGTTGTTATAGGTACATACATAGGAAGCTGATTCATACCAAGGCAGACCTTTGGTCTGTTGAGCTTAGCATTATCTATCACTGAGTGACAGTGGCTCTCCACAGGTTCAGACCTTTGGTGATTCCTATACTGCATTTCTGTTTCTAAATGCAGTGGAAAGTACAGACAGAATCATGCTCCCACCCAGAGTTTCCTTTTGAGTCAGACGACAGCAAGCTTGGACTCCAGTCACTTCAAATATTAAGATTGTAGCATGTACCTCCCTCGTGTACGTACTGCATGTGCAAACAATGTCTGGCTTTCCTTCACTGTGTCGGTCCTGTTCAGCTCTCTTTCTCTGCAGCAGGATATATATTTCAGAATTTTGATCACCCTGTGAGTCTAGCAAATGCAAAGGATAAAAATCAGGGTTGCCAAACCCTGCTGGATGTCTCATTGCATTTTATTTGACTGATTTGAATATGTATTTGCATATCCTACCAGTTAAATCTACTAAAGTCTGCAGCCCTCATTAAAAAATATAACGTCCGAAGAACTTTGGCAAAAATACAAATTGGGCAATATTGAAGCAATGCAACTTTACTACTGTGTTCTTATATAACTGGTATAATTTGTTGAAAAGACTATGCACCCTGAGAGTGGTATGGAAAGCAAACAACAAAGTGTAGATAAAAGTACAAGTCATTTCCCGAAAACTTTTGTTGCATTTAAACTAGTATTATAACCTATAATTACTGGCATCCCCCTCCTGCAAGAAAACCCTTTTTGGAAGTGTCTTCTAAGCAGTACATTTGATGACGAAGACATACATTTCTTTCCTGGACTTCAATATACAGTGGTACCTCAGTTTAAGAACTGCCCTGTTTACGAACCATTCGGTTTAAGAACTCAGCAAAACTGGAAGTAGTGTCCCGGTTTGCAAACTTTACCTCGGTCTAAGAATGGAAGCCGAATGGTGGAAGGGCACCGGTTGCAGGAGGCCTCATTAGGGAAAGCGCACCTTGATTTAAGAACGGTTTCAGTTTAAGAAAGGACTTCCAGAATGGATTAAGTTCGTAAACCGAGGTACCATTGTAAATAAAAGACTTAAGCTTTTATCTAGCATAGCTGTTAAGATACCTGAACAAAATGGCCACACTAGTATAGTGTAAATGGCTTCATATTTTTGTGAGAGAGGTTCTAAAATATCAAGCTTTCACAGTAGTATTTCATGACTTCACAGATAGTTAATGCACACTGATTGTTAACTTCACAGATAGTTGCTAATTTCTCTGTTTAGAAATAGAATATTTCTAGGTAAAACAATTGAGAGTATTTCTGAATACATCAGTTCAATTAAGTAAGTTATTAGCAAAACATTCACCTTCAGAACAGAGAATGGCTTTGTTTGGACAATTGAAGCATGGGATGATAATCTAAATCAGGACATTGACTGCATTTGGATGCCATAGTGAACTATGGTTTTCCATTACTTGAATGAGCTTTGGCAAACCTTCCCTCTCCTCTTGCTGTGATTGTGAGAAGGAGTCTGAAAGCTTTTGCTGCTCATTCAAATGGAACTTTCATAACCAAAGTTTAACATTATGGTCACCTAAGCTGTGGTTAATGTTAATCATGGCTTATCAAAATAAACCAGCTTTATAACCAATGGCTTAAAGTTGGCCTGGGTTTGGACAATGCAACATGAACCCCTCCATGCAAGGAGGAAGAGTTTGTGAACCCAAAGCTTACCCAGACTCATTCCTGTAATGATAAACCATGGTTAACTGTGACATCCAAACACAATCACTAAGAACATAAGGCTAGATAAATCATAGACTATCCAGGGAATAAGTGTACAGACACCCAGTGGGGTTTGATTTTTCTTTTCTTTTTTAATTTCAACTGTCAATGTTTCCAGTTTAAAACCTGTTTGTTCTGCCTGGTGATCAAAAGATCTTTGCCTGCAGATGTTCCTTTTCCCTGGTGCATTCTGGGTATCTAGGACTGTAACCTTAAGTAGACATGGTTCATTGTCAGAATAATGATGGCAAGAGAAAGATTTGGAGAAGTAAAAAAAAGCAATAATGGTTAAATTCTGAATTGTCTATTTGATTGTCTATGAGGAAACCTAAATTCGGGAGTTTTGGCATCCACTTCATAATTTATTTCTCTTTTGGGGTATCAGAAATAACAGATCTTGAATTTGAAAATGCTGCTTGGTCATGATTTTTCTGTTGGGAAATATAATTCATGTTGTGTTAAGCTTGAATTTGCAGTTGCAATGATGGGGTATGTGTGTTTGAAAGGGAGGAAATGACTTTTCAACAATGATTAATAACATTTGCAATAGATATGTTCACACTTCCAGCTGATCTCTGGAAGTTCTGTAAGAAACAAGTTGCTTCCATGTATTTCTTTTGTGTCTGCTTGTTCTATTTGGCACTGAAATAGGACTGTAGGGAAAGAGGCCTAAATAAGGTATATGGAACGAAGTAGATGATATAAGAGAACAATCTGATTGCAAACTGTTAAACAGAGAATGCAGAATCCGTATTGAATGTATATATATGGAGGCGAAGATCTGCTTTTGGATCTTTTGTTTCAATAAAAGGTAAAGATTCCTTGACAAATCTCTGAAGGGGAGATGCAGGCTGTCACTCTATATCCAGTTACCTGGGAATCAGAGGCATACTCAGGGTCCCTTGCATGGGCGTAGGCAGGGGGGGCAGGAGGGGGCAATTGCCCCCCCTAGAAGCAGGGCCACTGGCCAGCCTGCCCCACTGCCCGCCCGGTGCCGTCTCCCTTCTCCCTGGCTGGCTGTGGGGCGGGCGGCGGGAAAGCACCAGAGCCGCGCAAAGCGTTTGGCTGGCTTTCCCTCCCTCCGCCCCACAGCCAGCAAGGGAGAAGGGAGACGTCCCTTCTAGCCGGCTGGCTGTGGGGCGGGCGGAGGGAAAGCCAGGCAACCGCTTTGCGCGGCTCTGGGGCTTTCCCTCCACCTGCCCCAGCGATTGCAGAGGGGGAGGAGGGGATCGGAGCAGCCCGATTTCGGGCTGATCCTGGCTCCCCCTCGTCCCTTCCTATCGCGGAGGGGGAGGAGGGAGTCGGAGCAGCCCGATTTCGGGCTGATCCTGGCTCCCCCTCGTCCCTTCCTATCGCGGAGGGGGAGAGGGAGTTGGAGCAGCCCGATTTCGGGCTGCTCCGATGTGGCCCCGCCCCCGCCCCTTGGCCCCGCCCCTTACTCCCCGCCCCTTGCCCCCCTGATTTTCATCCTGGCTACGCCCCTGGTCCCTTGCACCCTTGTCAAAGAGCTGTATCGCCCTCCACCCCCACAAATCACTTTACTGCAATAGCTGCATTGGAAATTACTACATTTTTGTTCTCCCCACCAGGGTCTGTCTCTGCTGGGAGTATCCCTGACTGAACTCAGTGGCTTTTGTTTCTCAGTAGAGTTGTTGTTGGCCTGTGAACCTAAGCACTTTTACTTGGAAGGGAGATCAGTTAATCTCACTGGGTCTTCCATATAAGTAAATGGGTTTAGAATTAGGCAGTTGGGGGGGGGGGTTCCCTTCAGTTTTCAAATCTCTAACCTCTGTCATTGCAAAGAGTTGTATCCAATGCTAGCCATATTCAGGATAGACACTAATTATCCAATAATTTTAGCAGGTATTCTCTGAGTAGGATGTAGTTGCATACAGCCCAAATACCCCGATGCATATTTCTGCACTCATTTACATTATATTTCTAAACGTTTTATAAAAGCAACAATATGTATCCTTGGGGTTTTGAAGCTTTGCTAAACTTTAGCTGCTAGAAAGCCCAAATCTAACATTTTTTCAGGGTCCTTGCAAAACCTTAGGTTGACATTGAACTATGTCAACCTGCATATTAGAATTCAAGATTGCTTAAATAGTGCAACTTTGTCCAGAAAGGGTAGAAAAGAAGGATTTGGCATGCCACATTTAACGTTATAGTGGGAGGCATTTTAACTTGAGTCGTTGCATATTCATATAGCCAAATATGACCATGATATCATGTGGGTGTCAATGGAATTTGTCCCAAGATATCTGAGATATGAGCCATGCTAGTCTGCCAATTTCTTGTGTAATTATGAAGAGAACTTTCAATCCAGGCCTCCAGATTGCTCTTGGAATTTGGAAATGCTGGGTTAAAAGGTTTTCATCATTCCGCTTGCCGCTTCTTCCCTTTTGGAATACCCAGACTTCATGAATGTAGATAAATATGCACAGTTTAAAGAGCAGAAGAGTAGGGTCTTGTATAGAATTCAGCATCTGTTTGACCAAGGCAAGGTTTTGCCAGAGAGGAAACTGAATTCTTGTGACTGCAGAGGGGTCAATTGGAATGATCAAAAAGCAAAAAAAATCAATTCATTTGCGGGGGAAAACAATGAGAACTTTGTGGTGATTGTGGTGTACTCCTAGATCACTTACTTGTTTTGACATGTTGTGTGCAGGAGATATCAAGTAGGTTAATAGAATTTCCTTCCTATTTTATTTTATTATGGTAGATTCTTCCTCCAATCCCGTTCCTGATCTGGGCTGTGCTTTTCAGAAGGAGAAGGGAGAAGTATGTGGTTGAAACCAGTAGTACTATGTGTTGTGTGGTGAAGCCACGAAGCTACCTTCCCAACACAGGCATTGCTGCTCTTGACCTGGAGGAGGCTGAGGTTCATAGCTGCCAAGTTCTCCCTTTTTTAAGGGAAATTCCCTTATGTTGAATAGGCTTCCTCGCGAGAAAAGGGAAAACTTGGCACCTATGCTGAGGTTGTGCAGGCTCCTGGCAAGGAGACTGTGGCAATCACACTCCTTCTGCAGTCCTGCAACTGCTGCACTGTTGTAAGCTAAGCCATGATTTGACATACTGTATTGTCTCCACCTGGGCCTATGGTTTGTCTCCTCTAGAGAAACCAAGAGCTGTAAACTAACAAGAAACCTTAGTGTTATATTTGAAAACATTGGGAAAAAATATATTATTATTATTATTATTTTTAAGCAGGAGCAAGGCTTGCCTACCCTAAATCATACTGGTGGAAATCTGTCAATATCAGCTCAGTTGACAAAATATTTACCACAAAGATGTGAATAATGTTTATTCATTTCCAGAAAGCGTGTCAGAAAAGATGGTTAATTCTAAGCAGCAAGTTTTCAAAAACTGGTTCTTTACTTTGCCAAAGCTTTATTAGGCATTACAAACATAGGCCACCATAAAACATCTGTATATAAAAATTTAAAATATATACAAATAAACAGCCATGTAAAGATGTGTAATAACGAGGATTTTCATTGGAGTTTCTTCCCGCTAAATATTGCCATTCACCACTCTTAAGAGACGCTATTGATAAAAAACTCAACCACCCTTGCAGTTACTTCCGGGTTGGTTTGTGACATCGGTAAACCATGTCACTTCTAGAGCTTCAGTCATCTGAAAATGATCTAATGCTTAGATTGTCAAAGTGCTCCCAATACTGAACATTTTGTGTTCTTTCTTAACTGCATCTGGCGTCTGTTGAGTCAGCGTGCTGCCGATGAGTCATGTTCTGCTGCCAAGAAAAAGCATATGTTAGACAGACAATACGAATTGAATGCTTCTGGAGAAATCTTGAGGAGGGAACATAAGACTCAGATCTTTGGGTATCCAAACATTAGGGAACTTAGATGAAGGGATAGGGAAGTTGCGGCTTTCCAGATGTTCTTGGACTCGCAACCCACAGCTACCTGACCCACCATGAACAATAGTCAGGAATGACAGGGTTTGTGTTGAGCAGCATCTGGACTTTCACTGGTTGCTCATTCCTGATTTGGGGAGCAGCTTATGGCCAGAGAAAAGTCAGACTGAATACAACAGTGGAGCCACATTCCAAAGCCACTTGTCATTGACGCCACCTACTGTTGTCCTGCTCTACCCATCCCCATGGACAACAACCACTAGTGGGTGGAGCCTCTGCTGCTGGTGGAGCAGGTGAAGAGAAACCTTTGCTCCATCCTAACCCCCTTGCCTGGCAGCACGGATCAGTGTTTAAGATTGCTTTGTCCAGCTATTCAGAGTAGAGTGTTAAGAACTCTTATTAGGGAAACATTTTTTTTTCATTTCACTGTACTTATGTTTGGAAAGGCGGCCCTCCCCTAAGTTTATGGAAATGATGCTCCAACATGCCCAAACATTTTAACCAATAGTTAAACCCTTACAGGCAAAGTGTTTAACTATTGGTTAAAATTTTGGGTGTATGTTGGGACGGCATTTGGCGAAAGTGTTTTCTAGAACAAATTTTACTGAGTTCTCAGAGAGTAAACCCCTAACCATCAAATTTTACTACATAAGGCAGATTTATTTCGTCTTCTGCAGAATTCACCTTACACACGAGGAAAGTTTTTTATTCTCTCCACCAAGAGGGAGTGAGAGAGGAACCTGCACTACAGGAGTCTGGAAACTCCTGAATTGCTGTGCAGGCACAAAAGCGCCCTAAATTTGGGGGCTTCATTCTCTTGTTGTGAACTAGCACTCAGCTACAGTTCTAGGGATAGAGACGATTTGGTTTTAAATCACCTCTCTGACCCCCCTCCCTCCTTACGGGCATTACTTTGGATCCCAGCTGGCCCAAGTTGCAATGCTGTGTTCATATGGCAAGGAAGAAGAAGAATATTTGTGCCAAGGTATTAAAACGGCTAAGAAGGATGGGAACATCAGCTCGGTGGGAACATCAGTTCCCACCTCCTAAGAACAGCCTACCAAATGTTTATATTGTCTAGCTATTTGTTGTTTGTGTCTCAAAAGCCTGCACCAAGTTTCTTACTGTATTGGCTGGACATGTGTTTTGCTGGCTTGGGTTTTGGGAACTCCCTAACCCTCCCAGCTACAACTTAAAGAATGACCTCATCTTGCCTTTTTACCTTGCAGTCAGTCCCATCCTCAGCAATCTCATGCAAGGCAAAAGGACTTCCTCTTGTTTTATAAAAACGCCTGAATGATCTTTTATAGTATGGCAGCAGTTACAGACAGTAAAGTGTTTTGCTTCAGAAACCCTTAAAAAAAAATCACTGTGAAAATGTATGTATCTCCCTAAAGATTCAGGCCTATGCATGCTTACTTGGAACTAAGTGCATTTGAGTTTAATGCCTTTACTTTTAAGTAGGTGTGTGTCAAATTGCACCTTATGGTTGCAAACACACCAGGGAGTAAGTATCAATCAACGAGTAAGTTTCAGTCAGCTGATTGGGACTTCCTTCTGAGTAAACATGTAGAAATTAGGCTGCATGCCAATTTTGCTTTGGGACTCAAGGGCAGAAAAAGCAATTTACAGCTGAAGAAGAGATCAGTGGGCCACTAGAAAGGATATGGCAAGTAATATCAGGCATCAAAATATTGCTCAGGCTTGCACTTCTTTACTTACATTGTTGTTGTTTAGTCGTTTAGTCGTGTCCGACTCTTCGTGACCCCATGGACCATAGCACGCCAGGCACTCCTGTCTTGCACTGCCTCCCGCAGTTTGGTCAAACTCATGTTCGTAGCTTCGAGAACACTGTCCAACCATCTTGTCCTCTGTCGTCCCCTTCTCCTAGTGCCCTCAATCTTTCCCAACATCAGGGTCTTTTCCAAGGATTCTTCTCTTCTCATGAGGTGGCCGAAGTATTGGAGCCTCAGCTTCACGATCTGTCCTTCCAGGGAGCACTCAGGGCTGATTTCCTTAAGAATGGATAGGTTTGATCTTCTTGCAGTCCATGGGACTCTCAAGAGTCTCCTCCAGCACCATAATTCAAAAGCATCAATTCTTCGGCGAACAGCCTTCTTTATGGTCCAGCTCTCACTTCCATACATCACTACTGGGAAAACCATAGCTTTAACTATACGGACCTTTGTCGGCAAGGTGATGTCTCACATAGCTTCTTGTCCCACATAGAGATTTCTCAGGAGACAGATGAGGTGATCAGGCACTCCCATTTCTTTAAGAACTTGCCAACGTTTGCTGTGGTCGACACAGTCAAAGGCTTTTGCATAGTCAATGAAGCAGAAGTAGACGTTTTTCTGGAACTCTCTAGCTTTCTCCATAATCCAGCGCATGTTTGCTATTTGGTCTCTGGTTCCTCTGCCCCTTCGAAATCCAGCTTGCACTTCTGGGAGTTCTCGGTCCACATACTGCCTAAGCCTGCCTTGTAGAATTTTAAGCATAACCTTGCTAGCGTGTGAAATGAGCGCAATTGTGCGGTAGTTGGCACATTCTTTGGCACTGCCCTTCTTTGGAATTGGGATGTAGACTGATCTTCTCCAATCCTCTGGCCATTGCTGAGTTTTCCAAACTTGCTGGCATATTGGGTGTAGCACCTTAACAGCATCATCTTTTAAAATTTTAAATAGTTCAGCTGGAATATCATCACTTCCACTGGCCTTGTTATTAGCAGTGCTTTCTAAGGCCCATTTGACTTCACTCTCCAAGATGTCTGGCTCAAGGTCAGCAACCACACTACCTGGGGTGTACGAGACCTCCATATCTTTCTGGTATAATTCCTCAGTGTATTCCTGCCACCTCTTCTTGATGTCTTCTGCTTCTGTTAGGTCCTTACCACTTTTGTCCTTGATTATGGTAATCTTTGTACGAAATGTTCCTTTCATATCTCCAATTTTCTTGAACAGATCTCTGGTTTTCCCCATTCTATTGTTTTCCTCTATTTCTTTGCATTGCTCATTTAAGAAGACCCTCTTGTCTCTCCTTGCTGTTTTTTGGAAATCTGCATTCAGTTTCCTGTATCTTTCCCTATCTCCCTTGCATTTTGCTTGCCTCCTCTCCTCCACTATTTGTAAGGCCTCGTTGGACAGCCATTTTGCTTTCTTGCATTTCCTTTTCCTTGGGATGGTTTTCGTTGCTGCCTCCTGTATAATGTTACGAGCCTCCATCCATAGTTCTTCAGGCACTCTGTCCACCAAATCTAAATCCTTAAACCTGTTCCTCACTTCTACTGTGTATTCATAAGGGATTTGATTCAGATTGTATCTTACTGGCCCAGTGGTTTTTCCTACTTTCTTCAGTTTAAGCTGGAATTTTGCTATAAGAAGCTGATGATCTGAGTTACAGTCAGCTCCAGGTCTTGTTTTTGCTGACTGTATAGAGCTTCTCCATCTTTGGCTGCAGAGAATATAATCAATCTGATTTCGATGCTGCCCATTTGGTGATATCCATGTGTAGAGTCGTCTCTTGTGTTGTTGGAAAAGAGTATTTGTCCAACACTCTTTTCCAACACTCTTTACTTACATACTCACCGAACAATCTGTTTTTGACAATAGCAGTGTGTCCACAAAGCTTGCCCTGCCACCAGAGATTACGTTGCATGGTTTCCAAGCTAGATGCAGTCTTCATTTTTCTCCTATTCAAGTCTTAACTTGAAATAAATAAGCAAACAAACTTGTTGTTTTCCAGATTGTCCTTAATGCCACTACTGCTCCTTCTGAGTCAGTAGGAGGCACACTTTATAAGGAATACTAGAGGCTACCAGCCGCATGCCTTACTCTGCAGCTCCCCAGATGTATTTTGCCTGAGCTGAAGCTGGTAGCCTGTCATTTCATGTTGCAGGCTAATAATTTCATCCTGAGCCAGTGCTGATTTGCAACAGTGAGTGAGGCTGCCTGGTCTCTAGTCTACACAGCCATATTTTCTCCTTTGCATTTGTCATGCTGCCATGCCATCAGTTCCTGCCATTGCGCCTTGAGGCACAGCCGTGAGCATCAGTGCAGCACACTAAAACCATCCTTGTGCGAGCTGCCTCAGGAGTATGGCTACAGCATGAGAGGAAGATAACTTGCCTTGTCAAATGGTACCTGAGATTATCTGGGAAGAGCAACCCAGAGGTGTGTGTACACACTTGGCCAATATGCATCCACACTGATAAAAGTACCTCCCCAAATTTTCTGGCCATTAACCTCATTCTGTGCCAAGGGCAGCTGAATTGTGCAGTCTGTATCCATTCTACAAACTAGATAGCAGAGACTTGCTGATTTGTTTCATTTCTGCTAATTATGGGAGAGTCAATGAGTTATTTAAAGCATTTGAAACCAGGACTGCAGCAAATTCTGCTCAGCCTTCCTTCTCCCCCAAATTCATAAAGCATTTTCCCCGCACACCTTGAAACCTATAGCAATAGCCAAGAGAACTAGGAACTCTCAGTGTGTCTTAACTAAAGCAAATAATTCTCAGAAAACAGAATTCTTCAATCATTTCCAAACAACATGCTTTTCCTAAGTTTTGTGCAGAATCATGGGATGCAAACAGACTTGTTTTATCTAATGTCACTATTATCTTGTATATATTGTTTTAACGTCTATGGTTACTTTTGATTTATTTAAATGCTTTGCTTGTACTTTAAGCCAAGTTGGGTTCTGTTGTACGGTATCTTGATCTAGTTCTTCATCAGAAATTAGCCAAGTAACTGTTTGTGGTGATGCATTTAGAAGTTGTTAACCCATTCATGCAAAAACAGTGTCATGTTAGAAGGGAAGACTACCTTTAGAACAAATGGCTTTCTGAAGGTTACCTGCAAATATAAACAAAGCTTCAGTTGTACCCCCACCCAAAAAAACCCAACAGAACCAAAGAGTGTCACTGAGTCAAAATTTGCCTCTACCTTGGGGTTGCCATATTCCTAAAGGTTTTGGGGCTTTTCTTTGATTTTTAAAGTTTTTCTTTTAAACCGGGCGCATGCCAGCCCTACTGGGCAAAATGCAGATTTCAACTCTTATGTTCACATACCTGCTCAGCTATGTAGCCCACCTTCAGCCAGTCACTCTTTCTCAGTACATCCTACCTTGCAGGGCCATTGCAAATTTTAATTTGGAGGAGTGCAAAGCATGTGCGCTTCCTTAAGCTCACTGGGGGAAATGAAAGATAAAAATATCAGACTAAAATGAGGTAGAGTAACTTGTACCCCTCCAGATGCTGATAGACTCCAACTCTCATCATTCCTGAGCATGGATCATGCTGGTCGGGGCTGATGGGAGTTGGAGTCCAACATCTGGAGGGTTACATATTCTTGACTGCCGGGCTAAAATATAAGGTTGTCAACAACCCCTTGCATAGATATCAGAGGCAGTGGGAAGAGTGCATTTGTGGCATACCCATGTGCTTCACTAGGGCACAGAGTCATGCCCATATTCTTATTGCCTCTTCAATACAGTACTATTGTTTGCATTCCCCAACCCAGTAAGCTTGACACAAAATTGCATCAATGCATTTTTTGGGGGGGTCTGTGTAGAGATGCATAGCAGCTTTTATAATGAGTGATGGGAGCCTAGGGCCCCTCAGATGTTGTTGGAGTCTCAACTTCCATCAACCTCAGCCAGCAGGTGTTTTATGCTGAGAGGGAGAGGCCAGGCACAACAGCTATCCTTCAGGTGAGCATCTGGGCAATGAAAGCTGGGTTTTCTGTTGCCTGGATGTATGCTCCTTATTCCCTGCAGGTGTGTGTGTGTGTGTGTGTGTGTGTGTGTGTGTGTGTGTGTGTGTGTAAAGGTAGAGAGGAAGCAAGCAGGTGCAACAGCCGGGCCTCTGTTGAGCTGCTGGTCAACAGCAATTGGATTTTAAGCAGCATTAAATTTTGTTTTAGACGTGCAATACAATGCACCTTGTCACTTCTTTGAATTCCTAGAGAACAGCTGATTTGCTATTTTAAAATAAAAGTATGTCAGGCAGAGAAAATGTTCTGTAGCTACGCCAGCTCTAATAACTATGTAGAGAAGAGGTCCTGAATTTACTCAAGAGGCCAGCTGAGAAGGAGACAAAAACCAGCTCCCCTCCTCACAGCAAATCATAACACCTTGTATATCTAGGGGACAATCTGAACCTCTGCAGAGTCTTCTTGTCAGTTCCACCAAGTAAAGTGTTCTGTAATTTGGGGCCTGATATGAACTACCATGCAGGGAGACGGTTATTTCGATCAAATTTTCTAAACAGCTGTTTCAAGACAGACCAGTTCCTTTCCCCAGTGATTGGATTCAAATCAAACTGTTTTTATCTCATGCATTCTTTGCATTTGACTCTTTTGTTGAATTAGAAATTTAATAGAGCAGCTGAGCATTTTAAGCAATTTTGGAAGATGGGGTGGGGGTGGGAGAGGGATGTGAACTCCAGCACACCCTGTAAAGCATAAATTTATTAACCAAAAGAATAGTTTATTCATATGCTCTGTACATTAGGTCAATTATTACTCACTTTCTTTGGACACCAAGCAAAGGCCTCCACCCTCTATTACACAGCTTACTGTAATCAACTGAAGAAAGAAAAGCAGAATCGTTCAAAATGCAAACTTGTGGCTTAAGCCCAAGCCCAGAGGCTGAAAAGGAATAGAAACCTCCAGCTCTATGATTCTGTGTAATGAATGATTGGCTACTAGCATTGCATACATTGTAAGCCTTCAGGCAAGGCTGCTGTTCCATATATACCGTATATACAGCGCGCGCGCGTGCACACACACTCTCACACACACACACACTTAGGTGCTTAAATTTTTTATAACATTATTATTTCTCAATTATTTGCAGTTATATTCCATCCTTCATCAATTATATAATCCACAGGGCAAGGTACAGAAAATGATAAAACTCCATTGAAACATCACAAATGGGGAAGGGCTGTGGCTCAGCACTGCTTTGCAGAAGTTGCCAGTTTAATCTCTGGCATCTCTAGGTAAAGCGGACATCCCTATCCGTAATCCTGGGGAGCCATTGCCAGTCTGTGTGGACACTAATGAGCTAAATGGACCCAATGGTCTGACTCGGGACTCAGCTATACAGTTGCAAACAACACATTTAAAGTGTTTTGTAAAGTACATTATACAAATGTGACACTAGATGGCGATAGTGAGCTATGGCAAATACAAGTTACTTTTTCAAAACTTTGTTTAAAAAAAGCATTTTCACATTTCCTAATATAATGACAAGAACAGTAAACAACAATAATAAAATAAAATAGGCTTGTTTTATTCAGCTCGAAAGACATTGACACAGCCATCTATACTTCAGGAGGGATGGAGTTTCATAGCCAAGGCACCACTATACACTGACAGACCTAATTCTCTTTCAGATTTCACCAGTTAAGGCTCTATTGGACAGTTACTCAAGGATGCAGTGGTGGCAGCAAACTAAGCTTCCTTTGCCACCGTCACTGCCATGCAATAGGCAACATTATGTTCCCTAACTGGAGATCAGGCATCTTCTCCATGAGACGTGCACTGAAACCTTCTGACTCACTTCATTATGCATGGTGGAGAAAGTAGATAGAGACAAAATTCCCTGCTCCTCTCTTGTAATACTAGAAGCTGGGGCCATCCAATGAAACAGGATGTTGGAAAATTCCAACTAGGATGGCATTTTAAAAAGCCCAGGCAAATTCTTGGAGGGAGAGGACTATGTTTTTCCTCTACAATATGCTGGGAATCACTCATCTCCTGCATGCAAGTTTCCGATAAGCTTCTGGTTGGCTACCATGAGAGCAAGACGTTGGGCTTGATGGACCTTTTATCTGACCCAACACTGCTCTTCTAACATTCTTCTGTCATTGCCAAGAGATCCCCTGCCTCAAAGCCAGGATCATGTTTAAAATGCAATATTTCCTCCTGCAACTTCCAACATTTGAAATAACTTAAGACCGTATCAATCATGGACAACTTAATCACCATCATAGTAGCAGCAGTAAAAGTAATTGAGAACCATATATCACAGCCAGCTAGGCCAATATAAAACTAAAAAGCAGAGGCTGCTGCTTATTGACAACCCCCCCCCGCGCATCATTAAAAACTGTCCTGAACAAAAGGAACAATAGATCCCAACTAAACACTACCCGATTTTATATCTCAAGGGAGGGAATTCCATGGCCTTGGAGCGATTGCAGAAAAGACACTGTCCTTCGTACCAGTCTCTCTTCCTGCTAGGTACATGTTCTTTGTAGTTGAGATCAAATCCATGGGTGTCCTTTAAGTAAGTTGGTCCTAAATTGATTAGGGCTTTAAAGGCAATTGCTGCTACTTCGAATTGGACCTTGAAGTCTAGAGGTAGCCAACACAGTGAAGAGGTGCAATGGGGCCCAATTATGTGGAATGGGAATAGGATTTTGTCACGAAGGAGAGTCCTGGATTGTTCCTCACTCCTAGTCAGCCAGGTTAATGAAATGAAGCTTGCCCCCCCCATCCCTAAAATTATAGAAGAAGCCACCTAAATCTTTCTTCCCTGAGTTCAGCACTCCATGGAATACGCTTGAAAACACCAACCCACCCACCCAGGTTCACATACTTTCTCTGTTGCTCTGAAAACCCGCACCTCTTCCCATGTTTCAGTCCCCATTTCATCCATCTGATTGAAAGCAAGTCCTCACGCCAAGCTAAAGTCTCCATTCTGCAGTTATGCCATTTACATTTCAAACCATTGAAAGCCACTGTCTGTTATTGCAGACCATACTGAGTGAGATAGATGAATGGGCTGACTCAATATATACTGTAAGGCACTTCCTATGTTCCCAGGTGATGCATCAGCTGAGAACCCCATGCTGACCCCTAATATTTTAAAAGTACCTCTGTTTTATTTATTTTTTGTAAACCACTTTGAGGTTTTATACAATCAAGTGATAGATAAATAAAGGTAAAGGGACCCCGGACCATTAGGTCCAGTCGTGACCGACTCTGGGGTTGCGCGCTCATCTCGCATTATTGGCCGAGGGAGCTGGCGTACAGCTTCCAGGTCATGTGGCCAGCATGACAAAGCCGCTTCTGGCAAACCAGAGCAGCACACAGAAACGCCATTTACCTTCCCGCTGTAGCGGTTCCTATTTATCTACTTGCATTTTGACGTGCTTTCGAACTGCTAGGTTGGCAGGAGAGGTTTATATTACACTACTGTAATCTCCTAGGATCATAACATTTTTTTATTTATTTAAATGGAACATAAGCATATCTAACTTTCTCCAGATCGTGTCAAGTGCCTGTGATCATTGCAGGGGCATGACCCTCTCTTTCGGGAATTGCTGTTCTAGGTCTCCAAATATTCTTTCTCTATATGAAGTTTTTTTTTTTTTTAAAAAAAAACAATTTCCCCCTAAGCAAACATTTAAATTGGCAAAGATAGTACTACGTAAGTCTTGTAAGGACAGAACTCCTGCAGGGAAACTTTTGACAATATATATAATGTGCTGTATAATTCTGTAATTTCTTCTCTTTAACTCTTAAGACATAAAGGATCATGGGCACAGTGATTTACCGTAAATTGTCCTTTGGGCAAGAGGTGTGTAAGAATAATACTTAGAGTAATCTAATAAAAAAACGAGCTATCCATCCCATTTAGCATAGTTCATTTTGGAAGAAACTGTTTCCTTTTTCTTTTTAAATATATAGTTTATATTACAGTGCTCATTGGCGCGGAACCAGATGTTGCTGGGCCACAGCTTCTTCATCACTGACCAGTGGCGCCAACTTGGGCCCCAGACTGTGGGTGCCCAGTGGGTGCGTGTTGTGCCATCATGGCCTCGAGGTGCGTCATGACGGCACAGGTGTGAAGTGTTGGCAACTGAGCTGCGGCCTGAGACTTTGCAGTGCGGCCTCTGTTGGGGCCTGCAGTGGGTCCCAACAGAGGCCCCACGGCAGAAGCACAGGCCACGGCCTAGTTGCTACTGTGGCGCCAAAGTGCCGGAGGTTAGGCAGTGGCCAGTGGCATGCGATGGCATTGGGCAGAAGCTGGGCATCCACAGCAGAAAAAATGTGGGTGCCTGGGCCCCTGTGCACCATTGACCTTGCTGGCTGGGACTGTTGTGAGTTTAGAGTCGAACAATATACAGAGGGTGATATCTTACCCCCCACAACCCTGTTTATAAATGCTATTGCAGGAGTGAGGAACGCTTTTTAGCTGACGGTTGCATTCCCTTCTGGAAGCCACATAACAGTGATAGGCAGGACCAGAGGCAAAAGTGGGCAGAGGAATTAATGCATCCACCCCCCACCCCCCACCCCGTGTACCTCAGGCTACTTGCAACACACTTTTCCCACACCCTTTTGTGTCCTCCATCCAGTCATGCAAGAATCATCATCAGAGTTCAGGGGCAGGTCGAAATACTCGAGGAGTATGTGAGGCAAGGCTACTGAGAATATGTGGTACGGAGAGAACCCTGAGAGCCAAATTGATAGGCCTGAGCCGGAGGGCCACATCTGGTCCCTCAGCCTGACGTCTCCAGCCTCTGTGTTGTAGTAATAGTCCTCATTTCATTTGCTGATGGATTGCCCCTTACATTATTTTAGGTGGTATAATATGAGTGGGTGGAAGTTTTGTCATAAACAGCTGCTGGTGCTGTTGAAACAGATTCAAAACATCCCCAAAATGCTCAATAAGTCTGTAACTCCTTCTTCATCCACCCCAGTTATGCCAAGCTTTCTCCACTGTAGAATGTCTATAACAATTAAAAATGAAACTAATATCGGGGGACACAGCTTTTTGTCAACCTAAAAAAAAATGGACCCAAATGGAATGTGGAAATTAGTCATTCACCAAAAAGCCATTTTGCAAATAAGACGTAACCTTATTTGCTGTATATTTGTGTTTGCTTATACCATCCTTCACCAACCTAGGGCCCTGCAAATGTTTTGGACCCTACAACAGCATGGTTGTTGTAGAGAACATCTGGAGGGGGGGCAGGTTGGCAAAAGCTGTTTAGAGATGCACATTTCTGAGAAACAGCCAGATGAAGAATATATTAATGTGTTCTCCTTAGTCATCGTAGTGATTTTATCATGCATTTTTGAACTAGACAAAACATAAACCCCGTGTCTTCCTATATTTTCTATTTTTACCCAGCCAGGTATTCCACATCTGGGCACTGGGCAGTTGCTCAGCATGTGGTACCTGCCTTCTCTGTTTACAGAGCATGCTGTGTTTGAAGCCTGAGCAGGATAGAGAGGAGTCTTAACAGATAACATTTGAATAAATTTATATCTCACCAAAGATTAGATGGAGATGCCTTTTTAAAGAGCATCCTTTCTTAAAAATGGTTCCAATTAATTTGATCAACTAGAGATTTATAGTGGAATAATAAACTTGTCTGCTCAGAAGTAGGGCTGGGGGAGAAAATTGATTCAGTTCACATTTAAAGGTGAATCCACCCCAATTCACAGTTTCTGAAACACAGCCATCCTTCAAAATTCTTGCAGTGTACTCCCCCAAAACTAAGTATGCACTGTGCATAGGAAACCATAAGGTATAGTAGGATAGGATAAAATGTGCTCATATATGTATACATTGGTGAAAACAACATTTTAAAATATATGGGAGGATTGCACACAGAATTGCACAAAAACATGTACATTTTAGGAGAGACGTGCTGATGAATTTTCATGAGAACTTCTGATATACTGTATATAATTTTTTTTCTGTAAACTGATGTGGAAGTGTGGAGAACTCTGCTTAAGACTGGAAAAATTAGAAATGAAGAAATTTGCTTATTCCTACTCAGAAGTAGGAACTTACTTCCAAGTATAGGATAATTGCAGCTTTAGTCTCATAATTGGTCTGATAAAAACTCGTAGCCCTACAGCTTGCACTTGGTGATTGTTTCCTCCAATGATTTTGGCAATTTGATACAGCCCACCCCTGCAGATTTTGCCACAGAAGAAAGTCCTTTTAATCTGTTTTGACTTTTTAGGTACTTCAACAACAGACCACATTCATACCATACATTTAAAGCATTATGACAGCACTTCCAACAGTCATGGCTTCCCTCTAAGAATTATGGGAAGTGTGGTGTTAAGGGTGCTGAGAGTTGCTAGGAGACCCCTAGACCCCTCATGGAGTGACAATTCCCAGAATGGTTTAACAATCAATCCCTCTTAATAGGGAACTCCAGGGGAATTGTAGCTCTGGGAGGAGAATAAAGGTAAAGGGACCCCTGACCATTAGGTCCAGTCGTGACCGACTGGGGTTGCGCGCTCATCTCGCATTATTGGCCGAGGGAGCCGGCGTATAGCTTCCAGGTCATGTGGCCAGCATGACAAAGCCGCTTCTGGCAAACCAGAGCAGCACATGGAAACGCCGTTTACCTTCCCGCTGTAGCGGTTCCTATTTATCTACTTGCAATTTGAGGTGCTTTCTCCTAATGACTCTCACCGGAAGGACAGATCCTGAAGCTGAGGCTCCAATATTTTGGCCACCTCATGAGAAGAGAAGACTCCGTGGAAAAGACCCTGATGCTGGGAAAGATGGAGGGCACAAGGAGAAGGGGGTGACAGAGGATGAGATGGTTGGACAGTGTTCTCGAAGCTATGAACATGAGTTTGACCAAACTGCGGGAGGCAGTGCGAGACAGGAGTGCCTGGCGTGCTATGGTCCATGGGGTCACGAAGAGTTGGACACGGCTAAACGACTAAACAACAACAACAACAATGACTCTCAGCACCCATAGGAAACTATAGATCCCAGAATTCTTTGCAGGAAGCCATGACTGCTTAAAGTGGTATCATAGAGCTTTAAAGGAATGGTGTGAATGTAGCCTTGGTGTTTTAATGTAGAATTTCCACTCTTCGCCCTGTTAGAAATGATTGAAAATTGATGTTAATAGAAAGATGGACGGTGTGTGTGTGTGTGTACCTGTGGGAGTATGGGAAATTATTCAGTTTATAGTATAGGTAGGTGCAAGCACTGATGCGAGTTGTTGTTCAGCAACATCTGCGGGGGGCAACGTTTCCCCACACTTAGGAGGGGAACAATGAATGGTCAGTGCTAAAAGTTGTTGTGGAAGAAACTCTTCCTCATGGGAAATATTACAAGAAAGATTATATAATCTCTTGCGCTGAGGCATGGAAGGGAAACTCAAGCCCAGCCATGACCAGGGTTGCCATATTCCCAAAAGTGAAAATCCAGACAAAGTTGTTGAGTGATTTTTTGTTGTTGTTGGGGGACACACACATCTCCCCCAAAATATTAAGTTTGGGAGGGTTCTTTTTGTAATTTTAATGGATTTTTTTAAAAAAATTACCCCCCTTGCCATACGTCCAGTAAAAATCCACCTGGACGCCATTCTGCTGTCCGTATCCTGATTGTGTCCGGGAAAATCTGGTTGTGCCCGGGAAAATCCAGGTGTATGGCAGCCCTAGCCATGGGCAAAGTGGAGGGTCACTGCTGGCAGCTGGGTGGTTCAGGCCTTTGGTCTTATTGTTGACTACAAGAAAGCTGGCTGTAAATATCAACTGCTGCTACTACTAAAGGTAAAGGTAAAGGGACCCCTGACCATTAGGTCCAGTCATGACCAACTCTGGGGTTTAGCCGCTCATCTCGCATTATTGGCCGAGGGAGCCGGCGTACATGCTTCCAGGTCATGTGGCCAGCATGACAAAGCCGCTTCTGGCAAACCAGAGCAGCACATGGAAACGCCGTTTACCTTCCCGCTGTAGCGGTTCCTATTTATCTACTTGCATTTTGACGTGCTTTCGAACTGCTAGGTTGGCAGGAGCTGGGACCGAGCAACGGGAGCTCACCCCGTCACAGGGATTCGAACCGCCGACCTTCTGATCAGCAGGCCCTAGGCTCTGTGATTTAACCACAGCGCCACCTACTACTGCTACTACTACTCAAAAGCAAAATGGGCCTGGAGAAAGGAGAGGGTACTACTCGAAATGGAGAGGCAAGGAAATGTGTAGTGTTGGTCAAAAACAGTTTTTCAGCCCTGAAAAGAGGTTTCATGCCAGCTTGTGCCTCTTGGCTATGTAGAAGTGGCATGTTAGCAACTTCTGGGTTAGTTAGCTGGTGTGGCAGCAGCATTAGGATGTACCCAGAATAACAAGTTGTGAGGCCAAGTAGGTTGCAACAGGTAGGGAGAAAGAGGACAGGTGGGCAGGATTGGAGAGCTCCAAAACCTAATGCTGCTCTCATTTTGGGAATGTCCCAGCAGTAATAGGGACATTGCTAGCTTGGAGTTGAATACCACTTTGAGCCTCTCCAGCCCTGTTTTACTGCTCCTGCACCTGGGGAACCTCTGCCTATTGAGAAGCCAGAGGGCTGAGCCAACGAGCCCCACCCTGGAAAAGAATTGTCAGAACTCTGGCACAGCTGTAGCTGTTTCCAGGGAAAAGCCTGTTGTGTGAACAGTTGTTTGTGGACGACAGCTGTGTTTGTTGTGAGAGCACAAATGCGACTCATGAATGCATAAAGTGTGATTCATGGTGTGCCTGGGTGGTGGTTTTATATTTTTATTGTATTGTACTTTTGAGTATGCATTTACTGTAGCTGGCTGCAAAGAAGCTGAGGATGATGACATACTGTACTTCCTGCATGCATGGCATTCTCAACAGTGAACTTTTTTTGAGACCCTTTTTATTGCGTATAATAATATCAATACATTACACTTTCAGGGGCTCAGTTTTTTTTCCTTCCATGGAAATTGTGCAAAGCTGGCAGCTCTTAATGAAGAACAGTTAGTGTCAATGGAGTTCTCCGTACCAATTGGGTCTAATGAATTCTCCCATGTCCCTTGTCCCTTTACGGTTCCTATTGCATAGCTCCAACCCAGGCTGCCACTGAGAAGCATGGTTTCTGGTCTCTGTGTTTCCTTTGCATAAAACACCTAGATATGGCACACCTCTCCATCTGAGAAAATTGCAGTGAGTTGGAAAACTAATTAGGCTATCTAATTGATTTCGCATGAGCTCCTCCAGGGAATGTGCTGCATCGCTGACACTACGCAGAACATACAAAATCCCAGGGAATAAATCTCAGGGGTTTTGGCTAGAAATTGACAACCAAACAATGCACTGAAACATAGGGTGAGAAGTGGTGTGTGTGAGATATTAGTAGGAGAAAAGGTTTAATGGTTGTTCCATTGTTCATCACATGCTTCAACAAGTAGAGATGAAATTTAAACCTAGGGCTTATGCAAATTTATCTTTCCTCCTCTCTTTCCAGTCATGGTGCACACTTTAAAGCACCACCGCCCACCCTTCTTGCTCCAGAGTTTCCCCCATGAAAACCCACTCTTTAAAGCTCAATCAGAGCAAACATCAATCCGTGGAAAACCCAATTTGATGTTTCTTCCAATTGAGTGCTAAATAGTATGTTTTCATGAGGAAAGCCCTGAGGCAAACACACACACACACACACACACACACACACACACACACACACGTGCCTGTAAATAGTAGAGCAAAAGGTAAGTGTGGATGAGTCCGTAGGGAACAGGATACAAAAGTTGTTGAGCTTTTTTTGCCCAAAGTTGTTGAGGTTTTTGTACTATGGTTTGCCATACGTCCACTGTTTCCGACTGCCGGACGTATGGCAACCCTACCCTTGGGAAGCCCACAAGCATAACATGAGCACCACAGCACTCTTTCCACTCATTATCTCCACATACTGCCCCTGGTACTGCAGGTGGCATAGCCTTTTCCTCCCTGAGGATGCTTTCAGACATCATATGGCAAATGGTCACTTTAGCTCCTGTATAATTCCAGTAGTGTTACCTACTTGTTCTAGTTACTCAGATTTTTTTTTCTTATTCTGATGGTAGTACTGGGGTAGTTAGCTAGGGACAGAGCATCTAATTGAGCGTAGTACTTAATAATGATACCTCACCTTTATATAGCACCTTAGAATGCCCAAAGCATTTCATATATTTTGATTTAGCAATCCTTACTACAGGCATGGAAAACCTGTCACCCTCCATCATAAATGACCATTGATCATGCTGTTGGGACCGATGGAAGGACACCAGGTTGAGGAAGCCTGGCCTAATCACATACAGTATATGGTATACCTTCTATTTTGGTTCTGGATTAAGATTCCAAGATGCTAGGGAATCCTCTTCCTTGTACTGTGCTTTGCTTGAAAAGAACATATGTATATTAACTGTAGAAACCTGGCTGAGATACAAACCAAGAGGTTATTACAAATGTAATATGTGTGCTGGTTTAATGGCCTGACCCCAAAATTAAAATGGCTTTGACTTGAGCAGGAAAGAAAAATGTATGCTTTCTTAAAGGTAACCAGCAAAAATATTAGGGGTAGATGATAAATATTACTTTGAACTGTGATGATACAATGTTAGGTTCTCCCCTTTACAGATTTTCAGTAGTTTTCATGCTTTGAATTTTTAAATGTTTGCTTTTGGTAAAAACCACAGTGCATCAGCCATTAGCCATCATACTTGAATAGGCAGACCATCAGAGGAAGGCATGCCAACATCCAGAGAACTCTGGGTTATGAAATACTTCTTCATTAGGAGCATAAGAGACATTGTTCAAAGTAGATATCCCATGAAGGAACCAGGTTCAATCACTCATGACTCTACAGATTTAGACATTTTGACATCCATTGTGTCTAATTACGTTACTGTTATGACCAATGCCATAAGAACACAGAGACAACATTTTATGATTCTCTAAAAACAAATAACGCATGAAGAACAGAACATATACAGACATGTGAATGCTTTTTAATGCATCAAAACTGCTATCGCTCTTCAGCCAGAATTGTTGTATTTATGGCTTCTCTTAATGTTCATGCTGAGTGGAACGCTGTTCTTGAGTGGCTTCATTATCCCATTAGTTCCAGATGTTGTCTGTATTTGTACTGATACACTGAAATAATTGCCATGGCAACAGATGAAAAACGTCCACCTTTTGATGGGATGACACATGCAAAGTTCTGAGAGGAGCAAGGGGTCCGCGTTGTTGTTTTTCAATTCTCCAAAATGTCATTTGGAAGCCCAATGCAATGGAACTGTCTCTAGTTGGCTCCACCGTTAGGCAAACTTAGATATTTTGGTGGGGTGTGACTAAGAGGCTTTACTGACATATCTGACTTCATGATTTCCTGACATTCTGTTCCACATATAGCTGAGAAGGCCAACAAGTCTCTAGAGCAGGCATTCCCAAACTGCGGCCCTCCAGATGTTTTGGCCTACAACTCCCATGATCCCTAGCTAAGAGGACCAGTGGTCAGGGATGATGGGAATTGTAGTCCAAAACATCTGGAGGGCCGAAGTCTGGGGATGCCTGCTCTAGAGGTTGAAACAGTTATTTAAAACTGGGAGTTTTATGCATGGGTGCCATTTTGGATCTTGGGGGTAGGGTGGGAGGAATCAGTTACTGAAAGGGTTGTTTTTGCATGTATTCAAGCTTTTGAATTGCAAAAAAAAAAATGAGTGGAGTTTTTGGAACATTTGTCATGGTTCCATACATGCTTTAAGAATACACCATTCCACCTCCTGCTGTTTTTCTATCTCCCACTCCAAACATTTTGTGGCTAGTGAGCGTGCCGAGGTGATGCTTTGCCGAAGACCCCAGGAGGGCTGCAGCACAATGGGGATGTGTCTACAGCTGTAAGAGCCTATCCCTGACCCTTCCATGGTGTGTACCCCAGATACCAGGAGCATAGCTGCCAAGTTTTCCCTTTTCTCGCGAGGAAGCCTATTCAGCATAAGGGAAAATCCCTTAAAAAAAGGGATAACTTGGCAGCTATGACCAGGAGTAGCCCTGCCTCTCTAGAGGGGGATGCTTCTCTGGCTCTGCCCACTCCTCAGATGGTGGAGACAGCCTCCTACACCACCTCAATCCAAGAGGTTCCAAGTAATGATGATGATGTTGCCAACTAGGTTTTGTGGGAGATGGGTGGATTGATTAGAGAGCAGAAACACTTGCACTAAGCTAAGCTCTCTGTTCCTTTGTATGGGATAGCAAGGGTGTTTATCATTGTCCAATCAATGGCTACGTTTTGGGAGCTATATCACCTGTCTTTGTGTAGCTGTAAAAAAAAAAAAGGTAAAGGACCCCTGACAGTTAAGTCCAGTCGCAGATGAATCTGGGGTTGCAGCACTCATCTCGCTTTACAGGCTGAGGGTGCCGGCGTTTGTCTATAGACAGTTTTCCCGGATCATGTGGCCAGCATGACTAAGCTGCTTCTGGCAAAACCAGAGCAGCACACGGAAACGCCATTTACCTTCCCACTGGTGCGGTACCTATTTATCTACTTGCACTTTTTGGTGTGCTTTTGAACTGCTAGGTTGGCAGGAGCTGGGACCGAGCAACAGGAGCTCACCCCGTTGTGGGGATTCGAACCGCCATCCTTCTGATCGGCAAGCCCAAGAGGCTCAGTGGTTTAGACCACAGTGCCACCCACGTCCTAGGATTAATTATGTGTATTGCCTGTTGTACATTAAGCCATTAATTTGCATATATATCGCAGCAATCTAAACACTGAATCCTTTTGAGTTTTTCTTCTTCAGCAAGTGGGAGCCAGGACACTGTAACCACTCTATGCATTGCTAATTTTAACACATTTTAAGGTTTTTACATTCTAGGGAAGGCACCCCCAAACTTCGGCCCTCCAGATGTTTTGGACTACAATTCCCATCTTCCCTGACCACTGGTCCTGTTAGCTAGGGATCATGGGAGTTGTAGGCCAAAACATCTGGAGGGCCGCAGTTTGAGGATGCCTGTTCTAGGGCTAATCTAAGAATGCAGTCTTTCCTTACTACATGAGTGTGATACATTGTGAAAATAAAAAGCTTGTTGAAAAAGCTGGAGAAATGACACAAAAAGTAAATACTGTATAGCTGTTTTGGACCAGAAGAAATCACTTTTGTGATAATTATTTTGTTTTTGCCTAATGAAGGTATTGTTTGAATATGGATTTTAGAGCAAGGAGGTTCTCAGGTCCACCCTTACTTGACTTTCTTGTCCTGTAACTAGCAGCTTCCTATTTTTTGGCAAAGTTGTTAGCCCTCTTCCCACAAGCATGACATATGGGGCAAAGCTGATTCTCATAGATGAGTTTGTTTGCCCCCTGGGAACCTTGGCTGGGTATAGCAATAGCAGGCTGCATTCTGATCTCATTGACACTGGGATAAATCCTGCGAGTGGTTCTGCCAATTGAGTTGACTTCAGATTTTGGCTCCAGCACAAAACTGGCTGTAGAGTGGGCTATGTTGGAACGTGCTACTCTTTCACAATATGCTCTGGGATAAGTGTGTATGTGACGGATACTGACGGTTTAATCTGTGTTTACATTTTTTATGTTTTGTGAATAGCTTTTAAAAGGTGAGCGAAAACCAACAGGGACGTGAAACTCTTGCCAACATGGCCTCTTAAAAGTGAAAAAGTATACAGCCTATTACTGAAAGCAATAATATTGCTTAGCACTAACACTTTGCAGTGTTTAAAAGTTGGGCTGACCTGAAATTTTGAACTTCAGGCTCAAAATTTGAAGAGCAAGGGGTGAAAAGGAGGGGCTGAAGCTACATTTAACAAGAAATTACATTTCACAAGTAAATACTGTAACAAAAAACACCTGCCCCCCCCCCCAGTCAGACAGCAAGGTCTCCAAAATGATTGCAAGCTTTCACAATCCACAAAAAACCCCACCAAAATCCCAATACCCCTGAATATCTTGCCGAATTTACTGTGCATGTGTGTGTTTATGAGGGTTTTTTTAATCCCTCCTCAAATTGTCTCAATAATCCATAAAACTATTCTGTGAGGTAGGCTAAGACTGAGAGATAGCTGCGTGCCAGAAGTATCTATTTCTGGTGAGCACTGAACACAGTTCAGCCATTTAGAGCCAACCTAGACATGTGGGGAAGCCACATCTCTAAACTATGCCCACGTCTGCCCTGTTTCCATAGAACCTGGGGGTGGGTTCCCTACCTTTTTAATATGAAAAACAGCATGCAGGGGAGGAAAATGAAACCCAAGTCCTCCGCCATCCCTTCTTGTGATCTGTTTACAGTCTTCTTTCTGCCTACACCCTGTCTACTGTTGATTATTATCCGTGGTCCTTGCCCATGCTTCCTAGGGGTGGTGGCACTTGTAACTCAGCAATATCTGGAGGGCTAAAGGTTCCTCGTTTTTCTCTTGAAGCAGCAGAGCTCAGCAAGGCAAGGGATGTGCAGGCATGCTTCCTTCCTCTGCACACACTGGAAAGACCTGTCAGGAGTAAGCATGGACCAATGGTACCAGACGGTATGGGAAACAGCCCTACTAGAAAAATTAACCAATAAGTTGAAATTGACACGGGGACAAATAGAAGAAGACGGCTTCACCCCAATATGGTTCCCCTTCATCACATACACAGCCCAACAAGACAACGACAGAAATCCACCAACAGCATACAAATCAATATGGCTAACCTGACGCAGAACATCCACCCACCCCACTCACATAAAACAGACCACCACAGCCAACCACAAAAGAAAACTGTATCCTAGGCCAACCCCAACAACTCTCACCATCAAAGGAAAACAAATGCACAACAAAGAACCTGCACAACCGACGCTGACAACCCCCCCCCGCACATTAAGTAAAACAGAAACATTGTCACCCCCACCCTTCCCTTATCTACCGCTCTCCCCCTTTTCCTCCCCAATGTCTCAACAATTGAAACTGATCTGTAAAAATGTTATGAGAGACATTGCACACGTCTTTGTAAACTGAGAAAACCTTTAATATATATATATATATATATATATATATATATATATATATATATATACACACACACACACACACACACACACACACACATATATATATATTTAAAAAGTAGACCTTCTTACAAGTGTGTACTGTTGCCCTGTTGCAAGGGTGGGGAATCTCTGGCTCATGCAGCAATTTTAGCCTGCCAAAGTATCCAATTTGGCTTGCAAGGCCATTTTCCTCAAACCCATGCCCACCTGTCCATCATCATTGGTGATATCAGCTGATGGGTGGGAAAACAAGGTTTAATTTTGCATTGGCTTTGTGCCGTCTTCCCACCAGGGAACAGGATCAGGCAGCCAAGGCAGCAGAATATGTAAAGCAGATGAAGGGGGATTAAAGTGCTTCTCCAAAGCAGTGTTTGAATCATCACATGCGCTTCTGTGAGTGATGTGAGGCAGCACCCACGCTCCTGTTTCAGCTGAAATGGGAGCAGAGGGCCTGCCTTAAAATGCTTCTCAAAAGTGCTGTTTGAAGCAGCCACACCCCTCTTTCATTTAAAGGAGAAAGGGGGGTGGGTGTAGCCTATGCTTCAAAAGCACTTTTGCAAAAGTTTTTAAGATGGCCCCAGTGCTCCTAATTCAGGCTAAAATGGGAGCTGTCCAAAAACTTTTGTGAATCTCATTGTGTTCCTCTTGTAAACTTCTGAGATTGGGAATGAAAGGGAGAGGAGGGAAAACTTGTCAAATTTGGCTCATGAGGTTGATCCTGATAAGGACCTGGCCTGTGGAATTGCTGCCCATCCCTGCCCTATTGTATCTTGTTTGGCCTTTAAGACGCTGTGCTACACTACTCAAATAGTAAACTAGTTGTTAGCTTCAGATAGAAATATAGGGAGAGAATCCATGATTTCAGATGAGACCTGAGGAACCATGTGGAATTTCAGTATACTTCAACAGTTTTGTAAAATGACCAGCCGCCCTTCTCAACAGGTGGCACTCATTGTGAGATGAATCTAGAGGTTTCATGTGTTTTTTAAAGTGTTTTTTACTGGATGGTGCCAGAGATTTATGGGGTCAGTCTATCTATCTTTCAGAGAGATATTGTAGGGGAAAGGCCTCTGTTCAGGGGCATCTTATATTCAGAACAAATGGCAAATGTGTGTTTTTGACTTCCAGGCGTTTCTTCCACCTGCCTGCATAGTACATTTGATTCATTCATTTCTGAGCATTTACATCCTCTTCTGTCTGAATATAAGAAGGGTGGCTTTGATTGAACTCTGGATTAGAAAGTGTAACAAAGAAATCCATCTTCAGAATCCCTTGTTATAGGTACTGGTTTTATTTTGTAAAACTACTCACAGAAGCAGAAAGCAGCAATTGTGTTGTGTTTCATGACTTAATGTGAATCTTGCATTAGCAGAATTCTTAGGCTGCGTACTTATTCCCATTTACTTGGCTGCAGTGTCCTCCCACCTCTGGTGTTTGACGGACTGTGCAGATGATGTTAGCCATGATCCACATCTGTCCTGTAGTTTCATGAGAAATACTGCAGCTTTCATCTGATCTGAAAACGTAAGCCACATTCACTTTGCAGTTAAGCTGAGTTGCGTATATTTGAGACAGCCATTGAGCTTGCACAGATGACAGCTTGCTTAATGGGATTTGTGGTGCCTGTGTGTTGTAGACAGGTAATGTGCATTGGGCGAAGGAATCCCTGGCCCCCAACTCTGGTGTGCACAGCAAATGCAACTTGAAACACAGTAGGGAGAAATTACCTTGCAATGTTTTAAGCCACTAATCTGTACAGAAATGTGTCAGTTTGGGAAGCAATGCTACATCAACGGAAACTTAATCATTTTGCTGGCTTTTTATTATTTTTCTTCATTCTGGAAAATAAAAAAAGACTGCTGTATATTTTTGGACCGATAATTGTAATTGCGAAGAACAAAACTAAATACTCACCCCACCCCCTTGTTATGGGCTTAGTTTTGTGTTTTGGATTTGAGTGTGCATAATAAATTACTCCAGAAACAATTCTTGAACATTACTTTGTTGTTGTTTGATTACTTTCCAGCCTCAGGAATTGAAAAGTGGGTCAACTGCAAGAACAAAATAGGTTTTGAAAAGATTCAAGCTTTTTGTTCTCGAATGTGGGTTTTCAGATACTTTTCAAAAGCTTAAGGGGGATCAGTGCCCAATTCAGAGGGGCTCCTTGGCTTCTTGCAAAGTTGCTTGGCAGAAGGTGATTCAGAAGGAGCATCTTCTGTGATTGTTTGCTGAACTGGGAAAAAGAGCCATATCTCACCTGTGTTAAAGGCAAAGGAATGTCCATCAAGTTTAGGTTACTGGTACTGGGTCATGACTGGACCTCATGGTCAGGGGTCCCTTTACCTTTACTGGTGACCTTGGCTTGGCCAATTTTCATGTAAAGGTAAAGGGACCCCTAACAGCCACAGATGACTCTGGGGTTGCGGCGCTCATCTCGCTTTACTGCCCAAGGGAGCCAGCATACAGCTTCTGGGTCATGTGGCCAGCATGACTAAGCCACTTCTGGCAAACCAGAGCAGCGCATGGAAACGCCGTTTACCTTCCCGCTGGAGCGCTACCTATTTATCTACTTGCACTTCGTGCTTTTGAACTGCTAGATTGGCAGGAGCTGGGACCGAGCAACAGGAGCTCACCCCGTTGCGGGGATTCAAACTGCCAACCTTCTGATCAGCAAGCCCTAGGCTCTGTGGTTTAACCCACAGCGCCACCCGCATCATATACATTAAATATGGCTGATAAGAAGAGCCCTTAGCACAAGCCTATACAACATGTGATTTGCCAGCTCAAATGCAGACCACAGGCTGTGTATGGCAGCTCAGCAGGTTCTCAATAACCCCTATTGTTTTGCTGTCTGTTGGGGAGTGCAAAACCTGGGAAAGGGGAGAGATTAAACTTGCCTGTTGGGTTGTGTTCAGCTAAGTGGGTCACAGGTTGCACAGGCCCAAATGAGGATAATGATTTCCAAATGGTGAGTCAGGCATTTGGACTCCTGTGAATAAGTTTCCAGGCTCCAAATATTAGATGGTGATGCACCAAGAAATGCAAGCCCAGTGAAATCCCTGGTTAGGAGGTGCTCCAGTGGAAAGGCAGCTATGTTGATTAATCCTCTTGGGCAAAACATTTAGGAACCCATCAAAGTTGGCTTAGGAGTCTCATTAAAAAAAAACCCTTGTACTTCAACTAGTGTACAATAATTGTAGATAATTTTAACTACGATACAGGTATATCTGCCGAGGAAGGTTTTAAAATAAGCAAAGCAGCAAATAGCAATTTGGGATTATGCCGAGCCTGTCTTTTGCTTTATTAAAAAGTGTTAATTTAATTTAATTTCTCACTGGACATGATGCAGCTAAAGTGAGTTGCTTCTGCACCATAATTTTATGCATACTTGGACCAGAATAGTCTGCTATCAGCAGTGCTTGGAAAGTAACTTTTAAAAGGAACTAGATGTAGTTGAAGTTCATCCTGTCCAAAAAGGAACTAGCTACAGTTCAAAATAGTATTTTGCAAGAGGCTATCTTTCTCTGTCTATTAAATATAATTAATATGATCCTGACCTGGAGGACTGTAAGGATCCCAGGTGAAGAGTTGGATATTAGGAGCCTTGTGTGTATGCCTTTTTAATGTACTGAAAAATATTCTTAATAACAGGCTTTTTTATAGTGCCTGATACTTTTTTAAATGCATTTATGTGGACTGTCGCATTACTGAACATAATGAATTCCATGTAGGAAGCATGTGATGCTGGGAAGGTCACGGGAGTCAGATTTATGTTGCCATGATCATTTAGCATTCATGAAGGCAGATTCAAGTAGGCACATATATATTCTAGTTTCAGTTGTCAGACCTTTTAGGACATTCATAGTTAAGGAAAAGGAGATTATTGCGGGGGGGGGGGGAGAGATTAAACCTGAGTTGTATTTTAGTCTTTGAAAATGGCAAATACTTAAAATCTCAAGCCCAGATCATGTGTCTGGGGCTTTCATTGATTTTGGCAACCTGACTTGAAGCTTGTGTCTTTTCCAAGCAATCTACGAAATCAAGTACATTACAGTGGTGCCTCGCTAGACGAATTTAATTCGTTCTGTGAGTCAATTCGTTTTGCGAGAAATTCGTCTAGCAAATCCCATAGGAATGCATTGAATATTTTTATTTGCCCATAGGAGCGCATTAATTGAATTTCAATGCATTCCTATGGAAAACCGCGATTCACTAGATGAATTTTTCACAAAATGAATTTGTCTTGCGAGGCAACCTCTGCTTGAAAAATCTCTTCGTTCAGCGAAAAATTCGTCTTACAGGGCATTTGTCTAGCGAGGCACCACTGTATATATTTTTTACATATTACATCTAAAACTTGTTGCTGATTTTAGGTGAGCTGTAATATCCATCATTCTCAACAATTTTAGCAACATTTCTGACATGATTGGGACATAATAGTTTTATTTTCCACCAGTGCCTTTTTTTGGGTAGGTGGGTGGGAGTGAATTAGTCTATTCTGAAAGCTTCAAGTTTGGATGGTTAAATGGTATTTTGTTATGTGGGTGTTTCGGCTGTCATTTGGAAATTCAGGTATGTTGAACATCTATGAAAAAATGCAACACACTTATAAGACCAAGGTTCCTTGTGCTCCAGCCCGCTCTGCTGTTCTTCTCACCCAGGGTGGCCCTGCCCTCTGCCTGCCCTTCAGAGCCAGTGCATTGTCCAAGGCTGGGCCTCAGTGGCGGCAGCCTCCCCTCCTCCTCCTCCTCCTCCTCCTCCTCCTCCTCCTCCTCCTCCTCCTCCTCCTCCTCCTCCTCCTCCTCACCTGCTCTCCAGTAGCCCCTATGAACTGCCCAAGGGAGGAGGCCAGTAACAGTGGCTATGGAGAGGCAATGGGGTGCCTCCTCGCAGCTGCCACTGCCATCACTGCTCAGGACAAGCGCCTCCTCCTCCTCCTCCTCCTCGAGCTCAGTGGTGGCACTGGCAGGAGAAATAGGGACATTCTGGGATCAAATCAGAAGCCAGGGTGGTTTTCATAATTCAGGGACTGTCCCTGAAAATAGTCAGGCTACCATAAAGGCCCTGCATTGGACTGGAATTACTAATTTTAAAATATAGTGACCCTGTAATCTGTTGGATTTAAACCATGAAACCTGGAGGAGCAAATTATTTTTTACAGCTGACTTGATATTTTGTTTTTCAATGTCCCTTAATCTGATTTGAATATTATGATAAATATATTGCTCACTTGAATGATACAAGCGTTCCAAGTCAATACTAATAGATCTGATTTTGCTATGTAAGCATTGGAACCGTCTGGTTTTATAAGAGTCCTTAAGTATGTCAGATATCAGACTTGAAGGTTGGCAAAGAAAATGGCAACACAACCAGTGTTTTATAGTGCTAGCCCACACCCAATATTCCTTCGTGTGTATATCTAGTTCTGCACACATCCTTTCATACTTGATGGGGAGTCCCAGGATACATCTCAAGAAACTTGAGTGTATCTTATCTAAATTACTATTATATGCTTGTATCCAATCAAGTTCCGTTATTAGATTCAGAGAAGAATTTTGTTCTACACAAATACAACCATTTCCCACAGCTTGGGGTAGGGGTTGTATTGGTAGATCTACTGGGTTCATTTTTGGAGCACAGGAAGGTAAACCTCCTTCCCTTTCTTGAGCTTCTTCATCTGATTCCTTGGCCCTGAGGAACTTCTATAGATGTCAAATGGTTGCGGGCATTGGATCTATTATCAGTCTCTACCTCTGATTCTCCCAATCAAGAATATCGATGACTGTTTGTTGCTCTTCCTGAGGGAGCTAAGAAAATCACCTTCCAAGGGGTTTGTGAAATGCTCAAATGCCTGGGATTGTTTGTTCAGAGAAATCGGCTGATTCTTTTGACTCTCCTGTTTATATTGTTGTTGAGGATGGTTCTGGCCATGTAGCTTACAAATATAAATAATACCTCAATCCCTACCCTCAGGATACCCAAGGAAAAAGGAAGGAAGGGAAGGAAGGGGAAGGGGGGAAAGGAAGCTAAGACACTAGTTCTTCAAATTACAGTTCTTAAAACGAATGGAAGCAGGTAGTTTGCTGACATGTGAAGGAGGACCCTGCTTCTCACCTCTCCCTCTTCCCTGCAGCCTGGTGGAAAGGCAGTTGCACATGACCGCTGGGGAGAGTGAAAAGCAGCTGGTCTCTTAGCACAGGCAATGGAATTGTGCTTTTTCCCTTCTCTCTTCTGCAGCCTGTTGGAGAATCTGCCCTTGCTGCCGAAAAGGTTGGCTGAAAAAATAAACACACAAATGCCAGAATCTAATATTTCCACGGTCATGATTCCTGTGGATGGCTTCGCTAGCTCAGTCTGTTCCATAGATTACTTTGGAGCAATTGTTGTTCATTAGCACTGTGTGCCTAGTTTAGATAAAAACCTGCCAATAGTCTGAGGTTCAACAATCTCTACAGTTGTTTTAGGCTACTTCCACTTTTCCACTGGTCTCAGTAGTTAATGTCAAAAGGAATATTTTCAGTTGTGGCTTTAATAGCTTGAGACTTAGAGACACATATATTTTTTCTCAGTTTTAGTATTTATAGAAGTAAATAAGACCACATGTTTTTGTACAGGTTTCAGGCAGTTGTGGGCAACAACTCTCTAAAATTAGTTCAGGTGAAAATAGATCCGGAAAGAGGCCAATATATGAGAACTCTTTGAAGGCACATCTTTATTAGAAGGCATTGATAACCTTTAAAGAGCTGCATGCCAATTGTAGGTGGAGCCAGAGGCAGAAAAGTAGCTGGGGACAGATGTAAAAGCTTGTGGAGCAATGGATGACCTTTTCACTATAGGCTGCATTCCAGGTGTGCAAAAGCCAGTTTTCTACACCCACCAACCTTCTCTTCTATATTCCTTCTACAGACAAGCGAGAAGCATTATTATAGTTCAAGGAACATTTTGCAGGCAAAATGCTCAACAAGGTCATGGAGCAGGGCCTGGTGAGTGGCGTGGCCTGTGGAGAGGGGGCTACAGTCTAGGGGACATTCTCAGGAGCCAGATAGAGAGGCCTAGAGGAGTGGTTCCAATTAGCTAAGTGCTGCAGAGTGTGGAGCTCCTGTTTTTCAAACGCCAAGCCCTAGACCCCCTACTTTTGTAAATGTTGATATTTCTGTAGTAGTTTTTGTTATGGAATAGTGCCGCCATACCCTCCAACATGTCCCATCACAAAGCTGGGCCGCGGGTCTTCTAGGCTGCACTCCTGAGCTAGTCACATAACCCGCATGTGAACGCAATACCCATAAACACAAGGTTTTAGGTGACACAATCTCGTGCGAGATGCATGTCCGACCACAGTCTGTCATTTTTTAAATGCTGTGTTCTAGCGTGAGGGCACGGTCCCCTCTCAAAACGCGATGTCCCGGGCAGTTGACGGATATGTGACATGGAGCCCCTGGGATCTACAAACCACCACTTGGGAACCACTGGCCTAAAGGTTCTTCCTCCCCTCTGAAAACAAGAGACCAGTGTGATATTTCTAGTTACCATGGGGAATTTTTATATAAATGTACCCTAGCAGAGGAATGAGCTTGGGTCTCAACTACATTGTGTGTGTGTGTGTGTGTGTGTGTGTGTGTGTGTGTGTGTGTGTGTGTGTAGTTTTAATTCTATCAATGTTTAATTGTTTTTTTATGATTTTTTTTTAAAAAAATGTTTTTAGCTGTTCTTATTTTTATTTGTAAGCCACCTTGAGTCCCCATCAGGGAAAAAGGCAGAGTATAAATAAATGCATAATAATAATAATAATAATAATAATAATAATAAGGTAGAATGGGAATTTATTGCCCTATAGCACATCATATTCACAAGGGAGATGTTTCAAAGTTTTAATAGGTAGGTACATAAGCATTGGGATATAGAGACTAGTGTAAAAGAAAATATACTTAGGCAGTGTTTTTTTTTTTCCTGCGGGGATGCAGGAGTACGCATACCCCTAAACATTTTGTGAATCGAAGTTTGGCCTCATTGAGGGACAGTATTTCAATATGAGTAGTAAAATGAGAGTACCCCTAAACATTTTTAAGGGGGGGGGGAAGCACTGTACATAGGCAAACTGATATATCACAACTCAACCAAAGATTCAGTGTGTTTACAGTTTGAAAATGGAACTCAATTAAAATGTTCAATCTAGCATTCTGCGAAGTATTTTGCATAGTGATTCCCCTTTCTTTTGAACCAGTTGGAAGGCTGTGCAAAGACGTCACTAGCCCACTTAAAAAACCCCAACAATAAACACTAGCCAATATGTCCACACTTATTTTTTGTTGTGTGGCCTGACAGGTGACAGGGTGAGAGGATGGGACAAATTTTGTAAAGATTTTGTGCTTTCACATTTGGAGGTAATTTCAACTTGCCACTGGGGGCAAGTAACTATAAACAAGTCTAAGGAAAACTGAAGGTTGGATAAAGGGAAGGAGAAAACACAGCAAGTTTAGAGCATAACCTTTATTTGAACCGACTAGTGCTTAAATTCCTGGAGAGAGACTTTGTGTGACCTAATCTCAAATACTAACTGAAATTTATGACACTCAAATGCTTGCATCTGGCAATTCAGTTGATTCAAATTTATTTTATGCAACTAAATTTATAGGCCACTTAATAATAAAATTAAGAAGTGTACATTAAACACTACTGTACACACACACGTTTTGCTTGTTTTTTTTTAAAGAAAAAAGAACAGGAAAAAGTCATTGGCAAAAAAAAGTCTCTCAAAGGCCTCCAGAGCCGAGTAAGCAAGGGCAAAGAGCTTCAAAGCTCTTTCCATGGTGGGAAAACCTGGCACAGAATTATCCTTTAAGTTCTCTGCCTTGCTTATTGGGCTGGCGGAAGTTCTCGCACAGGTTATGGAGGCCTTTGCGAGATCTCAGACAGCCCTGCGAGATCTTCTGCAATCTCTGGAAGGTAAGATTGCCCACATGGGGGCGGCTTTACACACTGCCCCCTGGAATCTACCCCCCCCCCCGGTGCAATATGCAGTCCTACTGTATAGTTCATTGGGACCAACTGAGCCTCTGCTAAGGGCCTCCTCCATTGTACACTTTAAAGTAGAATGGTTTCTCAAAGTGTTTGATATTGAGGTCAGTAGGACTGTACGGGTAGGCTCACCATATTTCAAGAAGTAAAATTCCACACACACACACACACAGAGTTGTTGAGCTTTTTGCTGAAATTGTTGAGCAAGGAGGCTGAATCAAAGAAAAAGAAGGCAGCAAAGTCATGCGAAAATAGGTTATCGAGGTTAACTGAGGCCAGAGGAGAGAACAAAGCTTATCTTTCTCTTGCTCCTTTTTTTATTTACTTGGGGAGCCCTGCATGCAGAACCGTGTGTGTGTGTGTGTGTGTGTGTGTGTGTGTGTGTGCGTGCCAGGGCTCCCTTTCCCTCCCCTGCCCCTCGTGCCTCTACGTGGGCAACTTGGGGAAGGCAAAGGCGGCATGAGCAGAAAATGGCAGTTGAAGAAGGGGGAAGTGTGGGCACACACAGACTGGGGGCCCTGTGTGCCGCCTGCCGTCCACCCTCAGCAACACTTTCTCTCTCCTCCTGGGCCTGCCGCTCTTTTGCCATTGGTGCCCTTTGGGGCAGCCCTGGAGACGGACAGAGAGAGATGCTAGTAGTTTGGGGCTTCCCGTTGCCTAACTGAGAGATCCCTGCTCCATCCTGCTTGCACACAAGCTCTGATAGGCAGCGTGAAGCCTCCCTTCACAGCTGAGAGATCCCCACCCCGCTCCCGCTTGCACGCAAGTAGGAGTTGGGAGGCTGCTCCAATAGGCAGCATGAAGCCTCCCTTCACAACTTAGTTGCTGGGGTCAGGGAAGGTGGAGGCAGCCCGGAAGCTGCATCTTAGAGCCCCTGCCCCACCATCATATGGGGACTTCTGAGCAGCTCCTGAAACCAGCCAGAGCCAACTGCTCCAGGCTGCTGAAACTGCTGCTGCTGCATTTCCTAGGAACATTAGATGAAACCCGGGGACATTCCAGGGATGGAATTTGTCTGGGGACTTATTCACAAATCCGGGGACTGTCCCTGGGAAATGGGGACGTCTGGTAACCCTGTTTTACACCCTTATTTATTTTATTCTTAGTAATGGTGATCAATGATAAACAAATCTTGATTATATATTGATATTTCTTTACTTTATCTCATATACATTCCCAATGTATGGCACTTTATAAGCTCATCTGGAGGCCAGTGGGCTCAGAAGTTTGAGAACCCCTGATGTAAAGTGAGAATGTAAGAGTTGTAAGAGAATGTAAGAGTTGGCAACTACATAGGTGCAATTGTGAAGGACTTGGGCTTGGAGGGGGGATGCTTGTGTTTGCCCTCTGTACCAGCGTGTAAAAAACATTTTAAGGGAAAATATCTGTTCTTTGCGAGGGCAATGAATAAAGGAAGGCCCAGAAAAGAAGGATGGATAGAAGGTGACAAATGTTCGTTTGAGAAAAAAGAGAGCTTGTGTGTGAGAGTGTGTATGTGCGTGCAGGGGAGCTGGCCGTGCCACTGTTTTGTTGTTGCCGTGGGAGAATGGAACAAAATACAAGTGAATCTTTTTATTAACGGCCTAGTTTAATTTTGTCTCTCGGATAAATAGTTTGTCGTACCATAAACAAATCAAATCAGATGTGTTCCACATGCCCTTTCCTTTAGCGGCAGGCAAAGGTTGCCCACAGTTAAATGGGTATGCTTTGTGCCTGCATGTCACTGAAATTTGCCCCTAATTAACTTGGTTGTTAGCTACAGCCCTTTAGGATCTGTTAAATTCAGTGGTAGGAAAAATAATAAGCGTATTCTTTTATTAATATAAGTATTGTGCTCGAGGCAAGATTAATCAGGGAAGGGTTTAGGCAAACTTGCTGCTAAGGAGAGAGTGCTACTGTTTTTCCCGTTGGGCCAGGATCCTTTACGGTTCCCTACAGATCAGAAAGTTTGTTTCCCTATTGTATGAAATGTGAGGAGTCCTCATATATGCAGTTTGGGGGGTGCACACAGCACAAAGCACAGAACAAGACTGTGAAGCTACACAGGGCTGTGATAAATAAGGCTGCCGGAACCTCATTTAAGCCTCTGTCTCAGGCCTGTTTCCCCCCTTTTGGAATAAGAGGCAATGACACTCGGAAGTCCATTTATTAGGAAGTGCTCCTTCCCTTCCTTCAATTTTAGGGACATAATTTATTGACTTCCCTTTCTCTCATTTTTGCTATACACTTGCTTCTGTACTGCAGTGTGGAAATTCGTTTGTTTGTATACCGTCCCATACCTGCAGGTCACCAGGCGGTTCACAGGGTAAAATCACGCTATAAAAACACAGAATTAGCAGGACCAGAGTTGAAAGGATGCCTGCTTCTACGTGCCTGGGGGCGGGGAGTGTGCAGAGTTATCTGCCAAGTTCTTATATTGTTGCTTTGAGTTCGCATCAATGAAATTCACCCCCTGATTTAATACTGATGATGTTTCATTGTTCTGATCCAGATTATAGGACAGGCCCGTGCTTCACTTTGGTAACCAATCAGATGTGCCAGGGGCAACTCAGCGGGATAGTCTGCACAAAGACCCTCTGCTGTGCGACTGTCGGGAGAGCGTGGGGCCACCCCTGTGAAATGTGTCCAGCTCAGCCTCATCCTTGTCGCCGGGGCTTCATTCCGAACATACGGACAGGAGCCTGTCAAGGTACGATACAGTAGCAGCTGCTGAAATTTTTATTAATAGAATGATTGCAACCGAGCTTCACCTGCTGTCTGAAATTGTAGAGAAAGCCGTGGAAAGGAGTGACACATCTGTTCGTTAAAGCATCTACGGAGTGCCGGATGCTCTTGTAAATTGCAATGGCATTTGTAAAACTTGCAAGCACTTTCTTTGGTGCCAAAAGTTTCTTTCATTAGGAAAGTAGCTCCATTCTGCAATGCTACAGGAAGACAGAACGGATTTTGGCAATAGCACAGCCACAATAAAATTGTTTATTTTAACATTTTGCAACCGGAACTTGTCGATACCTCTCTTTAGAGAAATTCCTCTAATGTGGGACAACTCTTAGGTTGCGCTGCTTATAACAGCTTGCCATGTATTTTAAGTAATATAGTAAATAAACCTAAGTTGGTTGTGTCCATTAACTTCAGCAGGTCTACTCATGAGTAATGCTTAGTTGAATACCACTCCAACAAGATATTTATTTCTTTATTCTTTAGCATGCCTCACAGCCAAAAGCCTTTACACTGCTTTTGGCTTTTATTATTATACATATACAGCTGTATAAATTCTTTTATTGTCTGGATGTCTGGCAGGAAGCAGGATAAAGTTAAAAGGGGCAGTTGCTATACACTAAATTGGTGTGGGTTTTATATTCCCAGGACTACATCTTTGGGAGGATTTGTTTTAGGCCGTTCTCTAAAATATTGTCTAATGAGGTACAGTAGTTAGTGGGTCTAGAAGGGATAAAGATTAACCAAAGTAGTATCAGATTTATAATCTAAAGATTCCCATGATGAACTGAAGGCAGTCTATTGTTATAGAAAATTTGGATATGATTTAGCAAAAACCATGCCCTTTCTCTTATCTTTAAACAGCTGGGGCTGCTCTATAAACTACAGAAACAACTTCCATAAAATGTGTGTGGTTATGTTCTAACCTTTCATTGTCCTAAACTAGCATATTCTCCTGTCTAATGGCCCCTGTCTAATAGCAGTAAGCAGTCATGGCTTCCCACAAAGAATCATGGGAATCCCATCACAGAGCTACAGTAATCAGAGTTCCCTGGAAAAAAAGGATTGACTGTTAAATCACTCTAAGAATTGTAGGTCTGTGAGGAGCTCCTTGGGATTCTTGGTGGAAGTCTTGACTGTTTAAAGTGGTATGGTACTCTTTCAAGGGAATAGGTTCCCTAGTAACACAGCTCAGCACCCTTTGCGAACTACAGTACACAGTATTCTTTGAGTATACTTAAATTGGCATGATAATGCTATAAATGTTTAGTGCAGATAGGGCCAAAAGTCTAGCATATTGAGAACATTGCCCAGTCAGTAATTGCCGTGTCCTGGAATAGCCAACGACTCCTTTTACTTATGGAGCCAATCTTCATGTGAAAAAAAATAAATGGAATATACACAAACAGCAATTTTAATCGGAGTTATATAAGCATATTGTAATTTATGTATGCATAGTCAACATGGAAGTGACAATCAGGAGTAGAGTGGGCCTTGGTTTTGTGGAGAAACGGGCCATGCACCATTAACAATTGGATGACATGATCCATACAGGTCCTTTTTGTACTTGAGGACAAAATGTTAAATATGAACTGGCTCTATAATTAAGGATGACATTGGGTTTTACTTTTCTTGATGTGCTTGATGGAATACTGACTATAGGATGCTAAGCAAGGGGCCTAGCCTCACATATTTTGTACCCCATGCAGTTTGATGGTATAAACTTGAATACAACAATGGCTGAAATTTCTTTGTATTACTTTTTAAAATAGAAAGTACTTAGGGAGAATGTACTAAATTAATGTACTAAAGTAAAAAACAAACAAACAAAAAACTTAATAATTTCCAAATGAATTGGACTTTCTTCCAGGCAAGAAACCTTACAAGATGATGTGGGAACAGTGAATTTTTTTAAAATAATTTTTGTGTGGTCAAATTGTTAACAGTTCTTTTTGTGTGTGTGGTTTTTCTCCCCCACCCCTTTTGCATGATAGATGTGGATGAGTGCCAAGCTATCCCTGGAATCTGTCAAGGGGGAAATTGCATTAATACTGTTGGATCTTTTGAGTGCAAGTGCCCAGCTGGACACAAGTTTAATGAAGTGACACAGAAATGTGATGGTAAGTCCTTTCAAAACCTTCGTTTGAAAATAAGGGGAAATGTTTTCACATTTGAAGCAAACAGTATTTCAAATATTTCTTCGCACAAATACATTATGGAAATATTAATTACCCAAAGGGCATTTCAGTATTATCTCTCTCTGTGCATAAATTATGTTGCATTTCGAGCCTTTCATGACACTTTCATTTCCCCCCAGTATTTTTATGTGAGTGGCTGGGGAAACCCAGCCAAATTGGTGGGGTATAAACACAACAACAACAACAACAACAACAACAACAACAACAACAACAAACACCACCACCACAACAACATCTAGACTAGTATAACTGTAGCAGTAGGTCAGAATTAAATGAAAGGGGAACATATTTTGACAATATTTTGATTTATAACTATGTGAAAGGTTGGAACTGGAGAAAGCTATGCTGAAGCATTTTATATCCTCATAGCTCTCCCCCATATTGCACTTTCTCCTTGGCCATTTTTTTTAAAAAAGCAATTTATTAAATTTTCAAATATACACATTAAACAATAACAAAACAATCAACAACAAAACAACCACACACAATAAACACAAAATTGACTTCCCTCCCCCCCCCAATTCGGTTTTCTTATTCACTCCTATCTTGCAGTTCCTTCACTCTCTCTACTTAAAGTCATTTCGTAGGATTTATTTCAGTCCTGCAAGTGTCTTTAAACTTCTACAATTCCTCTCCATATAGTCTACAAATTTACTCCAATCTTTTTGGTACCTTGCCTCTCCCTGGTTTCGGATCCTGCTAGTTAGCCTTGCTAATTCTGCATAGTCCATCATTTTCGTCTGCCACTCTTCAATCGTCGGTAACTCCTGAGTTTTCCATTTTTGGGCTAACAAAGTTCTGGCTGCGGTTGTCGCATACATAAATAATACTTGGTCTTCTTTTACGATCTCCTATCCTATAAGTCCCAATAAAAAAGCCTCCTTTTTTGGGAAAGGTGTATTTAAAAATCTTTTCCAGTTCGTTATATATCATTTCCCAAAATCTTTTAACTTTTTCGCATGTCCACCACATATGATAAAATTCACCATCCTTCTCTTTACATTTTCTCCTTGGCCATTATTGATGCATAAAGGAAGGGCTATGCAAATGAAATTTGGATATGGTTCTCTCTCTTCTCTTGCCCACTCCGCATCACATAAATTTAGGTAAAAAGGTAAAGGTAAAGGACCCCTGGACGGTTGAGTCCAGTCAAAGGCGCCTATGGGGTTGTGGCACTCATCTCGCTTTCAGGCCTAGGGAGCTGGCGTTTGTCCACAGACAGCTTTCCAGGTCATGTGGCCAGCATGGCTAAACCGGTTCTGGCACAACAGAACACTGTGACAAGTGCCAGAGCGCACAGAAATGTTGTTTACCTTCCCGCCACAGCAGTACCTATTTATCTACTTGCACTGGCATGCTTTCGAACTGCTAGGTTGGCAGAAGCTGGGACAGAGCAACGGAAGCTCACCCGGTCGCGGGGATTCAAACTGCTGACCTTCTGATCGGCAAGCCCAAGAGGCTCAGTGGTTTAGACCACAGTGCTACCCACATCCACATAAATGTGCATGCATATTCTCAGACAGTATCTCTCTTATTTCAATCAATCCCATTCTTTCCTCTCTGAAAACCCACAGATCTTTCTGTACTCCATCCCAATAAAGTAACATTTCACATGGGCTGTGCTTCGTATCTTATGTAACATCATAGCTCATTCAGCAGTGTACATGTGTTTCAATGGATTTATTTAGAAGAAGGAAGGAATGTGTTCCTTTTGGTAAATTATTCATGAAGGTCAATGGGAACTATACATAAGTAAAGCATAAACCCTTTCAAGGTTGTAATATTACACAGATCATCCTGAATGTAAGACCCCTTTAAGACTCTGTAAATTGGGTGCCATATAACTGAGGAAATATAAATCTAGGTAAAATAATAATATTTATGCAACAACTCCTTTGTCATTTTAATTTTACCTTATGTAAACCAAATTGCAAAGAATTTGCTCCAGACAAATACAGTTTTCATTCTGTCTGCCAGTGCTGTTGGCAAAAGGGCAGCCAAATGTAGAAGTTGCAAGTTCTCAAACACAGGAATCACTGGTAGTGTTTCTAGAGTTAAATTCAGTCACATCTTGGTTCAAAAACCAGTTATACCGGATTATGTGGAATTGAGATACTGCAATTTAGCCCCATTGGTTTACATCTGTTTAAATCTAGATTCTCTTGTTTAATGGGTTGTGGATAGGACTATAGGATTTGGAGAGTAAGGGTGGATCTAGACACAGGTTAAAAACGCTATAAATAAGTCAGAAATTAAATCGTTACAACAACAACAAAAAAGCCTATGTAAAAATCCATATAAACGCCTTTTTGCTCTCTGGCACCATCTGGTGTTGGGATGTTTATAACACATTCAAAATGTATTGTGACGAATGTAGCCTAAGTGGGATGCTAAACTTGGATCTTCCTTAAAGCATTCATGCTTGCAAAACTGTAATCCTGCATGCCACAGAGTGTGTATACAGTGCTGCAGCTATATTTAAGGTCTCATTGGCTGGGTAATATAGCGGAGAACCCACCACTTTTGATAGGTACATGGTGTAGCAGAACGTCAGCTGGAATGAATGGATGTTCTGTCTGAAAACCCTTATTAAGATGTTGGTATGTTGGGACAACAATGAAGAGTCATTCATTCAATAAGGCGCTTTATTCCTGTCTTGGTCAGTACTCCATTCATAAGTTTAGCAGATAGAAGTGTAGTTTGAGAAGATGTCGAACTTTTCTTTAGCACCCTTTTAAAAGCTTGTTGATCTTATAGGAACATAAAGACTAATGTTAAGTCAGTGCAAGTGCAATTCAAGACGTGGATGCTGTATCCTCAATACTTGAATTGTGGGGAGAGGGGGGGGGAGACAGAGGGAACTGTGATGAAGCCTGTAAGTGCCACACCATGCTTCCTTCCAGTTTTACCCAAATAATGTTTTTCTTCTAGCCTTCCAAAATCAGGTCCTTAAGAAGACTCTCACAAAAGTTAAAGGGACTGGGGGCTTGACCACATGCGACTTTACTGTGTGTTTGCAGCTTTTTGTCATGTGGACTATGCAAGTTAAATAAGAATACAATTACTTTCAAGCAACACCAATTGTGAGAGCTTCCCTCTATAATTTCATGTTAACCCAGTACAGTATGGGGATAATCTGACAATTTAGGGGGAATCAGGCTCCAAACTGATCTACTCAGGGTCACAGATTATTTGTTCAGTGGGTAGATCAATTGTCACTTTCTGCTACTCTCATGGCCACTACTTTCTCAGTACTTTCATTTCTGTCTTGGCTGTGTTCATAACTATTTATGGTGCACTCTTGAATGGAACATAGCATTATATATATATCCCACAGATATGCAAAAACCAGAAAACTGCACAAGCAAACCACATTAAAAAACGGTGTGCTGAGAGTTTATAACTCACTGACTGTGTGATTCTGTGCACTTCCTGGGTGGGGAATTTTTTTAAAAAATGCAGGTCACACCAGCACCTATTTGTGCATATGCCCTGCCTTTACTTACCTGGCACAATAGAATCAACAAAGTAGGAAACAGGGACAAGCACAAAAGGGAACACCTGTTGGTATGAATGGGAAAAATCAAAGTTTCTCCTCATATATCAAATCAAATATGTGCAGGGTTTGGACTACTCCAGTCTAATTTGAATGGGGGAGGGAGGAGAGGATTATCAGCTAAGTAATACTCAAATTTAGGGACTCAGGTGGCTCTGTGGGTTAAACCACAGAGCCTAGGGCTTGCTGATCACAAGGACGGTGGTCCGAATCCCTGCGACGGGGAGAGCTCCCATTGCTCGGTCCCAGCTCCTGCCAACCTAGCAGTTCAAAAGCATGTCAAAGTGCAAGTAGATAAATAGGTACCGCTCCAAGCGGGAAGGTAAACGGCGTTTCCGTGTGCTGCTCTGGTTTGCCAGAAGCAGCTTTGTCATGCTGGCCACATGACCTGGAAGCTGTACACCGGCTCCCTCGGCCAATAACGCGAGATGAGCGCCACAACCCCAGAGTCGGTCACGACTGGACCTAATGGTCAGGAGTCCCTTTACCTTTACAATACAGTCATACCTCGGTCTACAACCACCTCGGTTTACATACACCGCTGACCCATCTGGAACGGATTAATTCATTTTCCATTACTTTCAATGGGAAAGTACGCTTCAGTTTAAGTAAGCTTCAGTTTAAGTACAGACGTCCAGAACCAATTACACTCATACTTCGGATTAAGTATGCTTCAGGTTGAGTACTCCACGGACCCGTCTGGAACGGATTAATCCACTTTCCACTACTTTCAATGGGGAAGTTCGCTTCAGGTTAAGTACGCTTCAGGTTAAGTACAGACTCCCGGAACCAATTGTGGTTGTAAACCGAGGTACCACTGTACTCAAATGTGAACAAGCCCTGGATCTCCTCTGCTCTTCCTGTAATTTGAATGCTGGGCATCCCAGCACAAAACACAGACTGGTTCCATTTCGAACGAGGTGCTCATTGGCTCTCCCTTTTGCCTTTGACTCTTCAAATGTGTTGCTTCACTGGTAGAATTTACCATAAGCATTCCCTGCTTATGGTATTGAATTCCTGAAATGTAACCTCTGGTGACCTTGACACTATTATTTGCCTCTGATTTGGACAATCTGCTATAACAATTAACCTTACTTCACCAATGGGGATATGGAAGAGGGACTTCATGCTTGGCTGTGCAAATATGGAGGCAAGATCACTTGCTGCTTTCTTCCTGAGTGCAGTGCTAGGTGGATTTTGGCTCATTGAACAGATTCTAACCCTCTAGGTGTCCCTAAAAACTCAGCAACTAAAATATGAATCCAGTGTAGCAACTAAATTTTTTGATATGAACTGAGTCCTGATTCATTGAGGCATGGGGGGGGGGTAGTTGCAAATGGATTAGATTCAAGTATTTTCTGACTCAAGTTCCCTACTGTTTATCTTCAAGCTAGTGTTGCCTCTGTTTACAGAGGGTCTGGTCTTATTGAAAGCAAAATCTCCAGATTTTATTTTAAGGCTGAGCCTAACCCAAACAGCCTTTCACTGTTTATAGCGCTGTTGACATTAATATAAATACCATTGTCATCAGTTTAAGCACTTTGGTTTCATTGAGGTAACGGCAAATATGGCTGATGACTTTCCAGACATTAGCAATAGGAGACAAAAAGTAAGCCCATTAAAAACATTATGTGCTTTTTTTAAAGAGACTGAAATCTATCTTGTGTATTGTCTGCAGCACTATGGTTACTCCCATGACATGACTACTCTCTTGCTCAGGGCTTGATTCCTAGAAAAAGAAAACTATTAGATTTCTCGACATCTGTTAGGAAATGCTACCCTCTGATCTGGTAAATCCCCCTCACCTCAATTCATGATCTGTGAAGTCTCTCTTTTTACTCACAGGTGAAGAAAATATGCTTAGCATTTGTTCAGACCATAGCTGGATCTAGACACGTAAAAAAGCAACGATTAAGTTAAATGCATTGTAAACGTCATACAGTACAGGGAAATCCCATTGGCGAAAGATGGGACTCCACAGCGCCACCTGGTGTCACAGTGTTATGATGCATGTAAAGTTCTTTATATTTACAAATGTAGCTGAGACCTATGTTTGCCTATTCTCCTCACTGAGCCCTCTCTCCAAACCGCTCCATTCCTCATTCCTCCTCTCGACTCGCTGCTTGTGCTGTCGCTGGGCGAAGTACTGGTCAGGATGACTGGGGGAGGCTCCCTGTAAGTAGTCCCCCGGACACTATTGTTCTAATATGATTGAACCTTCTTCTTCTTCTTTTTCTTCATTTTTTTTTTAAACCTTTAGATATCGATGAGTGCAATACCATTCCTGGAATCTGTGATGGGGGAGAATGTTCCAACACAGTTAGCAGTTACTTTTGCAAATGCCCTTCTGGATATTATACATCCCCAGATGGCTCCAGGTGTATAGGTGAGTAAAAAAATAAAAATGCAAATGTAGACATGGTAGATATGGAAATGCAATGGAAAAATCTGTGAAAAGAAGTACATGGAACCAAACTTATTTGAATGGTTCCAAAGATCTGCTTTGTGGACAGATCTAATGGGCTAGGTCTTTATTTTTATTTTAAATGAAAGATTAGAAGACTGAATTGTTTTTTAAAAAATTGGTGCACCTAATCCCATTGGTGCACCCAAAGAGAGCCTTCGCAGAATGGCTGTGCATATTTATTAGTATCTCTCCCCATTTTTACGTGCTGCAAGATTTGGGCCAGGATTTCAGCTATCGTGCTTCCTTCTTGTAGTTCCCCCTCCTCTAAATGCACATAGAAGTGAACAGAGGAATTGCAGTAGAAATTGGAGTTCTTGGGAAAGTCCAGAAATAAACGATAAATTGCAAGAACTCAGACCAAAAGAAGATGGATTTCAAATAAATCTTCACAAGGTTTTATTGATGTGATGCGGAGTTTAAATGGGAATCAATCCCAATGTTGAAGGCAAATAAAGGTAAATTCCAGTAAAAATCAGGACAAGGCCCTGTTTCGACTATTCTTCGTCAGCAAAGATTCACAGGTCACAGGATTGATTGAAGGGATTGATTCCCATTTAAACTCCGCATCACAAGGGAGGGGAGAGAATCACTCTATGCACAGGACAGTGAGGATGTGCCTTCCACAACTGTAGTGCTACTTATGTTCAACCCATTTGTTCCTGAAATAAAAAGCATTGAGTTTTGAAAGCATGTTGATACTATTCAGAAGCTTATGCATTTTTAAAAGTTCACATAGTCGTACAGTTCAGCAGCTGGTATGAATAAGGATGCATACCCATGCACTAGTTTTGGCTGTCATACACCGGGGTATACTAACAGACATAATAATATGAGGAGGAAGAGAATAGAAGTATTCATGGGAGGAGAAGGCAGGAAGTAATAACCACTCCCTTGAGCAAAAAAGAAGGGATTATAACAATCCCTCTCTTGTGACTTAACATCTTTTTTTTGTTAAGTCTGGACAGTTTCTCTCTCTCTCTCTCTCTCTCTCTCTCTCTCTCTCTGTGTGTGTGTGTGTGTGTGTGTGTGTGTGTGTCTGTTTGAAATATGATATGCACACAATCCCAAACTCCGCATAGCACTCCATGTGAAATGGGTTCATTCAAGGGGAAAAGGCAGAACAAAACGGACATGGAATTAGAACCAATGTTGTAAAACATACTTTCCCCTTAGAAATCTGGAATGGATTTAAATTGGGAGGTGATTCATTTGGGATTTTTAAAAAATAAAAATGCCGACGGCTGCTTTCAGTGGTGTAGTTTTTAGACATCACTGAGACTATTATAACTTATTTCGTTGGTGATTTCCCTAAGTAAAATTTAATATATTTTATACCATGAAAATTTGCTCTTCAATCTATGATATAAAATATACATTTTTTTCTGTTACTGACATTGGTGGCTGTTGGTGTTTGGATTTCTAGACCCCAGAAATAGAACTGCTACAGTCAAAATTCTGTTGTTGTAGGTCCCGCTCTTCTGTAAGGTAACTAGGGATGGATGGATCTGTTCATTTCAGTTCTCTCAGTTTCTCATTTTTTTTCAAACTTAATTTCAGTTTTCCAAATTTCTGCAATAAATTGCAATAATAAAAAATCCTCATGAAAATTCATCAGCAGTATAGTGTGAATTTCTGCTGCTTAAACACATTTTTGTATGCAGTTTTGACTAAAGTACACCTTTTTGCAAGCAATTTCTTCTTAAAATTAATACATCCATTTTTACATTCACTTTCTCCTAATACAATGCATTTTTTTTGCAAACATTCTTTTGTTGGAGAGCTCCACTGCAAAATTCAGAGAAGTGCTAATTTCAAAGGATCTTGTATTGTATTTGGTTCTTGTATTGTTTCAGAAATTGTGAATTAGGTAAGTTGGCCTTTAAATGTGAACTGAATTGCATTTCTACCCCATCCTTGAAAGTCAGGCTAACAGTTTCATGGGGCTATGCAAACTCTTTCCTGCCCAAAAGTCCAGTCCCATTGGGTATACCTTGGTGACTGTGTACTCCTTCCTAGTCTATGTTTTGTACACCAGCAATGCTACTTTTTATAGTATACATTGAAGCCCCTTACTTTAAAGCAAGGCTGGGGAATGTGGCCTTTCAAGTTTTGTTTCACTGTGCATCATTCCTGACCATTAGCTGTGCTGGCTGGGGCTGAAAAGAGTTGGTGTCCAACAACATCTGGAGGGCCACAAGTTTCCCATCCCTTCTTTAATTGAAGCTTTGGACACATGTGGTCTGTCTCTCTGTTCCTTTCTTTCCCTTCCACATTCAGCACAATTTCATGAACAACTCAAGTAGTTACTTAGAACAGGGGTCAGCAAACTTTTTTTGGAGGCGCTGGTTCACCGTCCCCCAGACCTAGTGGTGGGCTGGACTGCACACGCAAGAGCATGTGCACACAGCAGAGGGGGCTTCTCTTTCTCCTCCTCTGTCCCCCAGCCCCTCTCCTCCCCCTGCCTACCTCCTCCGCCACTCTGCCTGCGGTTGGGAGCCGGCGCTGCCAGCACCGCCGCCTCTCCTTTTCAGGTCAGCTTTCCCGGGTGCCAGCAGGCGTGCCAAGCTCCAGCCCACAGCACAGCCATGGGGAGAGGCCAGCGGGCAGACAGCAAAGCTTCCTTTTGAAGCCCAGCCCCCTTCCTCCGCAGGGCAGGGAGAAGCCAGGAAGAGGGAGGGAGGAGATGCCACCGCCATGGTGAGGGAGGGGGGAAGTCACAAAAAATGGCACCCCCCCAAAAATGGGGGGGGGAGGCGATTGCACCGATCCAAGCAGCTATTGTAGACCCATTTGCGGGCTGGATACAGAGGCCAATTGGGCTGGATCCAGCCCCCGGGCCTCCGTTTGCCAACCCCTGACTTAGAACATCCATTGAAGAAGTGCATGAGCTGAGAGGTTCTCCCAGAATCCCTTGCAATGTTGCTGATAATTCCGGACACTGTTCTCAGATCATATAAGGCTATGCACAAATATGATTGTGCCCCCCAACCCCAGCATTCTCTGTGATATTGCAGAGGATTCTGAGATGCAATTCTCTGCATAGTTTACCAGCTTAGGGCAGCAACATGTATTGATCAAGCTTCAGCTCTAACATCAAATCAGTATGTTTTAATTGCACTCACTGGGCCCCTGCAATATGATCTTTTAGAGATTTAAAACTTGGTTTCATTTCTATCTACATCTTCAGGCTGAAAGTATTTTAATTTAATGATTGGGTGTTTTAAGTGATGATAAGGAACAGAGTCCCCTTCATGGATCAATGCCTTGTCGTGGCGAAGGGGCTTGAATAACTCAGAGAAGCTATGAGCTATGCCATGCAGGGCCACCCAAGATGGACAGGTCATAGTGGAGAGTTTTGACTAAACGTGATCCACCTGGAGAAGGAACTGGCAAGCCACTCCAGTATCCCTGCCAAGAAAACTCCATGGACAAAGACAACAGGCATATAAAAGTTATGACGCTGGAAGATGAGCCCCTCAGGTCGGAAGGCGTCCAACATGCTACTGAGGAAGAGCGGAGGACAAGTACAAGTAGATTCAGAGCTGATGAAGCGGCTGGGCCAAAGCCGAAAGGACGCTCAGTTGCGGATATGCCTGGAAGCGAAAGGAAAGTCCGATGCTGTAAAGAAAAATATTGCATAGGAACCTGGAATGTAAGAACCATGAGTGGAGGTAAGCTGGATGTGGTCAAAAATGAGATGACAAGAATAAATATCGACATCCTGGGCATCAGTGAACTAAAATGGAAGGGAATGGGCGAATTCAGTTCGGATGACTATCATATCTACTACTGTGGGCAAGAATCCTGTAGCAGAAATGGAGTGGCCCTCATAGTCAACAAAAGAGTGGCAAAAGCTGTAATGGGATGCAATCTCAAAAATGACAGAATGATCTCGATACGAATCCAAGGCAGACCTTTTAACATCACAGTAATCCAAGTTTATGCACCAACTACCGGTGCTGAAGAAAATGAAATTGACCAATTCTATGAAGACCTACAACACCTTCTAGAAATGACACCAAAGAAGGATGTTCTTCTCATTACAGGGGACTGGAATGCTAAAGTAGGGAATCAAGAGATAAAAGGAACAACTGGCAAGTTTGGCCTTGGAGTTCAAAATGAAGCAGGGCAAAGGCTAATAGAGTTCTGTCAAGAGAACAAGCTGGTCATCACAAACACTCTATTCCAACAACACAAGAGACGACTCTACACATGGATATCACCAAATGGACAGCATCGAAATCAGATTGATTATATTCTCTGCAGCCAAAGATGGAGAAGCTCTATACAGTCAGCAAAAACAAGACCTGGAGCTGACTGTAACTCAGATCATCAGCTTCTTATAGCAAAATTCCAGCTTAAACTGAAGAAAGTAGGAAAAACCACTGGGCCAGTAAGATACAATCTGAATCAAATCCCTTATGAATACACAGTGGAAGTGAGGAACAGGTTTAAGGATTTAGATTTGGTGGACAGAGTGCCTGAAGAACTATGGATGGAGGCTCGTAACATTATACAGGAGGCAGCAATGAAAACCATCCCAAGGAAAAGGAAATGCAAGAAAGCAAAATGGCTGTCCAACGAGGCCTTACAAACAGCGGAGGAGAGGAGGCAAGCAAAATGCAAGGGAGATAGGGAAAGATACAGGAAACTGAATGCAGATTTCCAAAAAACAGCAAGGAGAGACAAGAGGGTCTTCTTAAATGAGCAATGCAAAGAAATAGAGGAAAACAATAGAATGGGGAAAACCAGAGATCTGTTCAAGAAAATTGGAAATATGAAAGGAACATTTCGTACAAAGATTACCATAATCAAGGACAAAAGTGGTAAGGACCTAACAGAAGCAGAAGACATCAAGAAGAGGTGGCAAGAATACACAGAGGAATTATACCAGAAAGATATGGAGGTCTCGTACACCTCAGGTAGTGTGGTTGCTGGCCTTGAGCCAGACATCTTGGAGAGTGAAGTCAAATGGGCCTTAGAAAGCATTGCTAATAACAAGGCCAGTGGAAGTGATGATATTCCAGCTGAACTGTTTAAAATTTTAAAAGATGATGCTGTTAAGGTGCTACACCCAATATGCCAGCAAGTTTGGAAAACTCAGCAATGGCCAGAGGATTGGAGAAGATCAGTCTACATCCCGATTCCAAAGAAGGGCAGTGCCAAAGAATGCTCCAACTACCGCACAATTGCGCTCATTTCACACGCTAGCAAGGTTATGCTTAAAATTCTACAAGGCAGGCTTAGGCAGTATGTGGACCGAGAACTCCCAGAAGTGCAAGCTGGATTTCGAAGGGGCAGAGGAACCAGAGACCAAATAGCAAACATGCGCTGGATTATGGAGAAAGCTAGAGAGTTCCAGAAAAACGTCTACTTCTGCTTCATTGACTATGCAAAAGCCTTTGACTGTGTCGACCACAGCAAACTATGGCAAGTTCTTAAAGAAATGGGAGTGCCTGATCACCTCATCTGTCTCCTGAGAAATCTCTATGTGGGACAAGAAGCTACAGTTAGAACTGGATATGGAACAACTGATTGGTTCAAAATTGGGAAAGGAGTACGACAAGGTTGTATATTGTCTCCCTGCTTATTTAACTTATATGCAGAATTCATCATGCGAAAGGCTGGACTAGATGAATCCCAAGCCGGAATTAAGATTGCTGGAAGAAATATCAACAACCTCAGATATGCAGATGACACAACCTTGATGGCAGAAAGCGAGGAGGAATTAAAGAACCTTTTAATGAGGGTGAAAAAGGAGAGCGCAAAATATGGTCTGAAGCTCAACATCAAAAAAACCAAGATCATGGCCACTGGTCCCATCACCTCCTGGCAAATAGAGGGGGAAGAAATGGAGGCAGTGAGAGATTTTACTTTCTTGGGCTCCTTGATCACTGCAGATGGTGACAGCAGTCACGAAATTAAAAGACGCCTGCTTCTTGGGAGAAAAGCAATGACAAACCTAGACAGCATCTTAAAAAGCAGAGACATCACCTTGCCGACAAAGGTCCGTATAGTTAAAGCTATGGTTTTCCCAGTAGTGATGTATGGAAGTGAGAGTTGGACCATAAAGAAGGCTGATCGCCGAAGAATTGATGCTTTTGAATTATGGTGCTGGAGGAGACTCTTGAGAGTCCCATGGACTGCAAGAAGATCAAACCTATCCATTCTTAAGGAAATTAGCCCTGAGTGCTCCCTGGAAGGACAGATCGTGAAGCTGAGGCTCCAATACTTTGGCCACCTCATGAGAAGAGAAGAATCCTTGGAAAAGACTCTGATGTTGGGAAAGATTGAGGGCACTAGGAGAAAGGGACGACAGAGGACAAGATGGTTGGACAGTGTTCTCGAAGCTACGAACATGAGTTTGACCAAACTGCGGGAGGCAGTGCGAGACAGGAGTGCCTGGCGTGCTATGGTCCATGGGGTCACGAAGAGTCGGACACGACTAAACGACTAAACAACAACAAGGAACAGAGTGAAAGTGGTAATCCAGGCCCTAAGCTATTATGATATTTCAACATTATTTTCAAGACAAAAGACAAAACGTGCTACATGCAGAACACTATTAATTATCCACAGATAGTTTGGATTTGTAAACTGCACGTTTGCAATATTAAAATGATGCTAGCCAAAACTCATGGAACTGGGAAAAATAGCTAGTCTGGAATTAGTTTCAGTATGGTGCTAGCATCAGTTTTCACAAGATAATATTTATTTATTGCACTTTCTATCCCTGTAATTCAGCTGCAATGTTCATGTTGGCTTAGATGCATGTTAGATTTAAAAATGGCTCTCTTCCTGTTCCTGTTCCTGTTCCACACTGGCAAGATTCTCAACTGATATGTCCCTTCCAAATGGCCCTCCTAGCATCCTTCTTTGTTTTTTGTTTGGCGGGGGTGGGCAGAGGGGAAAGCCATTCTCCCCGAAGAACCTTTGAAAAATCTTCCTGAACCAAATCAAGGTGTTGTGGTAGAGGCATAAATGCCTATAGTGTACTTATTTTTCACCCACTTTTTATTACTGCTACTACTACTAAATCCGTTGAAATATGTGAACAAAGATTATGGTGGAATAGTTGTGTGGGTCTCAGGGTGTTTTTGCAGCCTAAACTCACTCATCAGTTCCGGCACCTCTCAAGTGGGTGCCTTGCCATTACAGTGGTACCTCGGTTTAAGTACACAATTGGTTCCAGAAGTCTGTACTTAACCTGAAGCGAACTTTGCCATTGAAAGTAATGGAAAGTGGATTAATACGTTCCAGACGGTCCACAGAGTACTTAAACTGAAGCATACTTTACCTGAAGCGAACTTTCCCATTGAAAGTAATGGAAAGTGGATTAATCCGTTCCAGACAGGTCCGGAGAGGACTTAAACTGAAAGTACTCAAACCAAAGCATACTTAAACCGAGGTATGACTGTATAAGAGAACAAGGGAGGCATTCATAGTGAGTTCTGGCACCTCTTTTTCTAGAAAATAGCACTGGTGGGTCTTATTAGTGCCTTGATGGTAGACCACCTAGGAACTTTTTGCCTATCACCATAAGTTCCATAATGGAAGAAACATGGGACATTTAAGTTCTCCTCCTCCTCCTTTTAAAATTAAGCATTTTAAATATATGAAAACCAACCATTATAAACACCCCCCCAACCCTCCTAGATGGCAGATGCCCTTTGAATAAATCTGAAAAGCAGATTTCATACATGTAGCAAAGGCAGAAGGCCAGCTCCCTAATATTTATACAGGCCTGGCCAATCCAAAAGCTTCATTTGGAAAGGCAGTGTTGTGTATTTCTGTTACCATATGTGCCTGAGAGAGACTTCCCTTTGGTGAGGTTCTATCAGCAGCACTGCATAAGAACACAATATAAATATGATAAATTATATTGTATGAGAGATGTGGCTCTCTCATTACAACAACATTGGTTTGTGCTTATTTGAGTGGTTTGTAGCCTGCCAACAGAGCAATTGCATCTGCAACTCTTTCTGCCCAAGACTTAAAGAGTGACCTTTCTCTTTCTTTACAAATAAGCAGGCTTGTTTTACTACTCAGTAACAAATCATACTATTACTTATTGTCATGAAAAGATTCACTGTGAAATAATTGCTCAAAACTGTAAATTGTAAAGTGGGTTTAAAAAGGGCCTTATTTTCTCCTTTTCCCTCATCCATTGGCTTCCAAGATAGATGGAGTTCTTTGACCAACAGTTTTAATTTTGAGTGAGAAATCTTAGGCATGTTATGCTCTCTGGATAGTGAATGCCAGTCCAATTTTAGATATGGAGCCAACCCATCTCTGCCAGCAATGTTGATAGTAATGATTGATTTGCATTGTTTTTGCCTGCCCTGAAGCCCGTATCATTTCAGTCATTACCTTGGCAGGGAAAGCCAGAATGGATGGGAAAACCAATTGAATGCCTGGTAGACAGAGCCCAGCCTTGTTGTTCCAAATCCTCCTTTGACTTTAGGCAAAACATATGAATTGCATCTTCCAGTGCTGTGTTTTAAGGATTTATTATAGGGATGGATGAATGTGCCTGTTCTTGGTCCATGTCACTTTAGTTGTAATTCCAATTCATTTCCATGTTAGTCGGTGGATTTAAAAAATATACATAGTGTGGTGTGGGCACAGTGGCAGAGCTAATCTGGCACCAGTTCTGGCATTGCACCATGCCAAGTTCCCCACTGCCTTGCTTCTCTCCCATTCCCTCTTGGCAACTGGAAGTAATGTGCAGCATTGGAAAGCCAGGAGAACAATGCAGTCCCACCTGTGCTGCCCTGTTGGTTGCTACTGATAATATGTATTTAAATATTTAGTTTAACATGTATTCAAATGGGCATTTTAATATGTATATTTTAAAGGCATTTAAATGCATATTTTGTTTAATATTGCTGAGAATGAAAGTTGGCCCAATACATTTTGCTGCCTGAGGCAGAGGTCAAGATTCCATGTACAGAAGCTAATCACACTGGCAGTAACCATTATTATTTCTCCCATTTATAGACCACTTACTAACTGTAGATCTCAAATATCTAATTAGAAATTTTATTACAATGCTGGTGATGGGACAATGCTTTCTGTTCTCTTAAGAGCAGCACCCTAGCTTAGGAAGTGCAGAGCAGACCATGTGGCATTCATAGCTCTATGCTTGAACAGCTTTCCAATGCTCCCCCCAATCTGCCGCTAACGGTGAGGCTGGCTCTGCTGTGGTGCAACAATTGGAGAATTTTAAAATCTGGTGGATAGCTGCTTGAAGCAAAAACCGAGTGTCATCTTCCTTCTCCCCCATCTCCAAGGACAAAAACTTTAAAAGTTTTGCTATATCGCTCAGTCAACACACTTAATCCCTATCCTTCCTCCGGGGGTGTTTGCCTGAGGAAGGTTGCTTCACTTTCCTGCATGGCACAGCTGGCCCTGTGGAGAAAGGTTCACCTGCCCAGTACCCAAAGGTTGCTATCCTGTTGCACTTGAATAAGAGTGATCCCCTTGCATCTGGTGCCTCTGCCACAGCTTAGTGCGAGGGAGGGTGGCATGGCCTAAGGCGTGCATAGTTGTATTGCTTCTTTAGAGCAATGTGCATGATAAGCTACGGATTTTCCTTCTAGAAAAGGAAAGAAAATGTCTAGCTTCATTTCCAGGAACCACTCTGGACTTCCTGGCATTAATTCTATTCTCGTTCATGGCTGTCTGCCAGAGTTGACCCCCACCATCTTCCCTCCAACCTTAAAAAAATAAAAACCAGAGTACTGGATGGCATTCACTGTTATTCCTGTGAGGTTCTTAAGAACCTGCAAGACAGTTAGCATCTTGAATCTCACAGAAGGGCAGCTTTTAAGCATTCTATGGTGGTTGCGGCGGCTGCATTGCAATATTTAAAAAACCATATCCTCCTCTCTCTTTCATATCTTTCTTATTCTATTGTTGCTGGGGAGACATTGATGGGGGTTGCCAGCTCATTTACTGGTCCTTACTCTTAAGCAGGGTTCCCCAAACTTGGGTTTCCATCTGTTTTTGGACTACAATTCCCATTATCCCTCGCCACTGGTCCTGCTAGCTAGGGATGATGGGAGTTTGTTGATGGGAGTGGGATTGTTTAAGGCTGTTTATTTTTTTTTTGAGTACTACACACAGGTGCATGGTTATTTGACTCTGCGGTGTGTATAGTGAGGTTTAGGCACTAATTCCTCATGTTTGGATCAGTGAGTTTTCATACAGCAAGGGTTAGGATAGCTAGAGCTGCTTGTATTCGGTGTTGAAAGAGATGTATTCTTTATAAACTGATGGAGTGTTCTAAAAAGCTGAAAACTGTGCCCGTTGCTTCCCCTATAACAGATGTACGTCCAGGATACTGCTTTTCTTCTCTCATCAACGGCCGCTGTGGTAACCAGCTCCAGCAGGTGTTGACCAGAACGCAGTGCTGTTGCGACACTGGACGATGCTGGTCTCCTGGCGCAACCAGTGCCCCGGAAATGTGTCCCATTCGAGCAACTGGTATGGAACCCATCATATGCCAAGCGTATAGCTCTTCTGAATTTTTGCACGGAAGACTTTGTGGAAACCTTATGGGAATAATGATAACTTTGAATGAATGGCATTTTAATGACTGAAGATTGCTCAGGCCTTCTCAAGTGGTTGAGGAAATATTTTTGGGGAGGCTCTTTTTTATGGTTGAAAGCTCTCATGAGAGAATGGTTGAGTTGCCTACTTTAAATTGCAAAGTAGCCAGTATAGCTTGGTTATTGTTACTGGTAGCAGTGCTACATGAAATCAAAGCTCAGCCATCCGAGTGGTCTGCCTGACAGAGAAGTATTTAAGTGAGAATGGCAAATCAATGAATTTAAGGAGCTCAAGAAGTACCCCCAAACAAATGGGGGGGGGTTGAAATACATTCTACCTCCTCACATCACTGCCTATTGCAGCTTTGTGAGCTGATTTTGATTGGGGAAACAGCATGGGGGGAAGGGTGAAAAAAGCAAAAGCCCTGATGGAATTCCTTGCTCCCCTCACCATGTTGTTTTGAAGTAAAGAAGTTTCTTCCTTTGTTTCATTTACTTACTTACTTACTGGGTTTTTTAATCCCATATTCCTATCCCAGTGTGTTCTCAAGTGGCCTGCAATTCATGATAAAAAGGTCAATAAATTTACCATAATGCAAGCCACACCAAGACTATAAGGACATTCAAATATGTGTTTTCAGTGGCTGCTCCTCAGTTAGATTCAGTCCATCTCCCTGTCAATGCAAGAAATCCATAGCATCTTTGATAGGTGGCCAGCCCATTGCTGTTTAAAAACCTCTACCGAAGGAAAATCCATCTGGTCTGTTTCATTTTTGAACAGCTCCTGCTGTCATGATGTTATTACGGTTTTATTGAAATTCATTGTGTTCAGACATAGGATTACAGAAACATAGTTGGAAGGGAACCTGAGGGTCATCTAGTTCAACCCCCTGTAATGCAGGACTCTCAACTAAATCATCCATAAAAGATTGCCACTCAACCTCTGCTTAAAAACCTCAAGTGAAAGAGAGCCCACCACCTCCCAAGGGAGTCAATTCCACTGTCAAACAGCTCTTACTGTCAGAAAGTTCTTTCTGAGGTTTAGCTGGAATCTCCTTTCTTGTAACTTGAAGCCATTGATTCAGGTCCTACCTTCTAGAGCCAGAGAGAACAAGTTTTCTCTCCCTTCCATGTGACAGCCCTTTAGATACGTGAAGATGTCCATAATATCTCCCCGCAGTCTCCTCTTTTCCAGGCTAAACATTCCTAACTCCCTCACCTGTTCCTCATAAAGCTTGGTTTCCAGACCCTTTATCGACATACCTGTTTTCTGCAATTTTCGAAAGAAATTGTATATAAATTGTTCACATTTCCCCTAGACTTTTTAAAAATGCATTTTCACCTAAGATGGGCATTTTGTATGCTTTTGTATACTTCTCCTGAACGGAATGCAAATTATGTACACTTTCCCTCATGAAATATGCTTCTTAAAATGCATTTTTGAACTGAAAGTGTATTACAAAATTCAGAGGTGCACAATCCGAAAGATAATTGCATACCACTGTGTGTATTAGTCCTGGAAATTTGAATTAGATAGGTTCACTTTGGACGGCCAGTTGAGTGAAATTCTGCTCTAGCAAGAAGACACATGACTCATGCCCAGGGCCCTGCACAAACTTAACAGATGGTTTTACTTAGCCTACTTAATTCATTAAGGACTGCTTGACAACTGTATTTCATCACCATTGTACATCCCAAACTGGCTGTAAAGTCACTTTTCATTTGATAACACGGTGTTTTCTTTTAGAGGAGTTCCGCAAGTTATGTGTGTATGCCAGCCTGTTGCCTGGAAGACCAGATGTCCCTGGTGGGCCTGGGCCTGTTTTTCCTCCTGTCTATCCACCTGTGTATCCTCCTCATCCAGTTTACCCACCACCAGATAGCGTTGTGCCATCTCGTAGACCAGGACCAGGTAAAAATGAAACGGAAACCTTTATTTTTTTTATTTTTTTTGCATTTGTCTGTCTGCAGTGATGTATTCCCTTGTCCTTTGCATCAGGAAAACTCCCAGGTGCCTAATTATCCAAGGTGTTAACCATTGGATAGTGGCACCTAAGATTTTGAATAATTGCTTTCGCTTTGTACCTGCACAGGGCTGGTCCCTAGAACTTTAATGTTTTCACCCAGTGTCTGATACTGTGCTTAGGAATTTGAAATATTTTTAAGAGTGTCTGGAGGCGGATGGATGGTGTCTAACAGATTGAGATTGAATCCTGACAAGACAGAAGTACTGTTTGTGGGGGACAGGAGGCGGACAGGTGTGGAGAACTCCCTGGTCCTGAAGTGGGTAACTATGCCCCTGAAGGACCAGGTGCGCAGCCTGGGAGTCATTTTGGACTTGGAGCTGTCCATGGAGGCACAGGTCAATTCTGTGTCCAGGGCAGCTGTCTATCAGCTCCATCTGGTACGCAGGCTGAGACCCTACCTGCCTGTGGACTGCCTCGCCAGAGTGGTGCATGCTCTAGTTATCTCTCGCTTGGATTACTGCAATGCGCTCTATGTGGGGCTACCTTTGAAGGTGACCTGGAAACTACAACTAATCCAGAATGCGGCAGCTAGACTGGTGACTGGGAGCGGCCACCGAGACCACATAACACTGGTCTTGAAAGACCTACATTGGCTCCCAGTACGTTTCCGAGCACAGTTCAAAGTGTTGGTGCTGACCTTTAAAGCCCTAAACGGCCTCGGCCCAGTATTCCTGAAGGAGCGTCTCCACCCCCATCGTTCTGCTCGGACACTGAGGTCCAGTGCCGAGGGCCTTCTGGCGGTTCCCTCGTTGCGAGAAGCCAAGGTACAGGGAACCCGGCAAAGGACCTTCTCGGTAGTGGCACCCGCCCTGTGGAATGCCCTCCCATCAGATGTCAAAGAGAAAAACAACTACCAGACTTTTAGAAGGCATCTGAAGACAGCCCTGTTTAGGGAAGCTTTTAATGTTGAATAGATTACTGTATTTTAATCTGTTGGAAGCCGCCCAGAGTGGCTGGGGAGGCCCAGCTAGAAGGGCGGGGTATAAATAACAAATAATAATAATAATAATAATAATAATAATAATAATAATAATAATAATATATCCCACCTCCACACAATCTTCCTCTGCCTCTTTTGGGGTTTGTTGAGAAACCAAGGAGACTTTGATGACTGGGACCAGGGCAAAAAACTTTGGTGGAATGACCGTGGCTCAAAGGCCATGTGTTTATGGGATTCAATGCAGGCTCAATGTGTTTCATCTGGAAGAAATGTAATTTACCCTGCCATCCTCTAATGCAGATATATGCAACGGATTGCAAATAAATCCTTCACTGTGAGAATGACAGTGAGAGTTTAAGTTGTGGTGAAAGGGGTGCTGTATGCATTTGCCTAAGGAAAAGCAACTGTATTTCTTTAAAGTGTTATCCTGTTGAGTCCTTGCATTTGTAAAGGGCAATGCATTGCATTAGTGAAAGATATACCGGTACATAATTGTAACTGCTGGTGCATGTCAGTTAAAATTAATATACTTGGCACGTAAATTGTGTAGGATTTTAAGTTGTTTTTTTTAACTTTCTAGATACTATATCACTTAATGTCACTGGTATTAACGTATGCCAGTCATATCAAAATCTATGCCTTAATGGACGCTGTGTCCCAACTCCTGGAAGTTATCGCTGTGAATGTAAGAAAGGATTTGAACTGGACATTAGAGGAGAGTGTATTGGTATGTGATATTTTTTTGTCCTTTCTATAGTGTCAAAAATAGCACTTTGCTAAAATACGCTTTCCCTTTGCATTCAGTAAAATGTTGGTCGTTGTTAAAAACAGAAATCATTGACTAGTTATGTATGCCATATCATGAACGTGTCCATATTTCCCCATTTCATTTAAATAGTTTTAGGAGGTTGTGTGCTCACCCTTTCAAAGTCAGTAGTGCACAAACCCCTCTACAATCTCTTTTAGTATGTATGAAGCTAGGAAGTGAAACTGGAAAATGCCTGCTCATAAATGTGTGAATCCATATCCTTTTCTGTGGGGGTTAGATATACTGTAGGTCTGGAAGGGACATTTGGGAAGATTGTGTAAAAGAAAACTGTGCTTTGAAAGTTTATCTGGAGAAACCTTAATTCACTTGGGGGGGGGGAACTAGTATACTTTCCAAATGTGGCATATGGAATTTTCCAGTGGGAATGCTGCACAACATAGATTTATATTGCCGATGGAAAAAAAGAGTTCTTAAAGATCGAATATTGCATATCACAATTTATTATTTCATTTTCTAAAAAGTTGTTTAGCATACATAAAACAAACTTTCGAAAGAGAATTCCAGGCCTAATACTTGCCTGACGAAAGCCTATTAAACGTACTCTCTGTATCTTTCAGATGTTGACGAGTGTGAGAGAAATCCTTGTATAGGTGGAGATTGTGTAAACACACCAGGATCCTACATATGTCAGTGCCGTCCTGGATATCAAAGCACCCTGATGAGGACAGAATGCCGAGGTAGAGCTACCATAGACATATCAAGGCGGGAAAGTGTTCGCTATCCTTTTGTAGTTGTTTGCTGCTTTTTCTAAATTTCCATTCAGATATTACTTTTCAACTATACAATGTCCAAAGCAACATAATCAAACAAAGAGGACTGCCATCTCAGAAACTAGGAGGCAAGGCCAGATTCAGGAGCACTTCCAAGCTGCAAACCTTCTATTTCAAGGGCACTTCATTTAAGTCGGGTCCCTCACCCTCCATAATCAAGCTTTTCTCTATCCACCTTCTCCATGCCATTAATAATTATATACAGCTGTATCACGTCTCATCTTAATCTCCTTTTCTCTAACCTGACAAACCCAAGTAGTTGCTCCATCTACTTGGGTTGAGTTGCTACATCCCATTGATTGTTGTGGTTGCCCTTTTGACTGTTAAATAGCATGGGAGATAGAACCTTTCTGGAATCTATCTGCAAAACTGGAGCAGAACTTCTACAAAACAGTACACCCCCACTCCTTGTTCCTGCCACCAGTTCATTATCAATAATGTATTGAGAGCATGAGAGTCAGTGGGATTACACTGCCCTCATATCTCTCCCAGCAGAGATTGTTCACCAGGGTAACCAAAGCAGTATCAATCCTGAAATTTGGCTGAAATATAAAAAGAAATGGAACTGGAAAATCCAGTTCATCCTTGAGAACTTTGCTTTCTTGGCTAGGAAGGGCAGGTTAGACTCTTGGGATTAACTGTTGAGATCAAAATGAGCCATGGAAGGATGCCTTAGAACAGATTTCTTCAGCACAGAATAAAAAAAATCCCTTTGTTAGTTATGTATCCTTGGGATTGGGGCATCCATCTCTAAGCAGTATGTGGTGCTTAGGTCATTTCAGCTTCCTGGAGACATTTAAGGAGACAAGGGCTGGGTATCCTTTTTATTTTATTTTATTTATTAAATTTGTATACCACCCTTCATCTGAAGATCACAGGGTGGTTCACAAAATACAAAATGAGAACACAAAATACATTTTAAAAAACCAACCCTTCCAGAAAAACATTCAAAAGGCCATAGATGGTTTAATCAGCCAAATGCCTGGTTATAAAGAAACGTTTTTGCCTAGCACCTAAAGATAGGTAACAAAGGTGCCAGGCAAGCCTCCCTGTGCAGAGCATTCCAGAAACAGGGTCCCACTGCAGAAAAGGCCTGTTCTTTGCTTGTCACCCTCTGGACCTCTCGAGAAGGCACTCGAAGAAGGGCCTCATGAAGATTGCGGGGTCTGGGCAATTCATATGGGGAGAGGTGGCCCTTGCCACAAATCTCTGCCTGCTATACATGAGAGAGAAAGTACTAGTTTATTTTATACCATGTAAGTGGCAAAAGAATGGGGTGGCCATATTGTAAAAATATGAGCGAAGTCAGAATGAAACTATGACTTTATGTTGACTTTATGTTTGAAGCTTGGAGATGTAATTAGGGGAACCGTACGATTGGCTTAGAAAAATAACAACATTATAGGCATGCAGAGGGAAAGCATGGATCTAGGAATATCTGTGGGATTAAAGAGTTATGAAAGAGCAACAAAGAATTAAAAGACGAAGCCTAGAGAAAACAACTCTAAGCACTATTGGCTGCTAGTGAAAGATAGAGGCTCAACACTGACATGTCATTTTGCCAAAAAGCCTGATAGGAAAACCGCTAGCACTGAAGTCAAATTGTTTGCTATATGAAAAGAACAGCCATGCAAATTGTTGTACAGTGGAGCATTCAGGAAAGGCACAATGATATACGAATGGCCACTTTGGATTAATTGTAAGGGCCAGAAGAGGGAAGGAAGGAAGAAGACCCAAAACCTGGCAATGGTTTCCATCCATGCATATCTGTTTTCTGTGTGTTTAAGGGCAAAATTATGCAATTCCCTCCCCCCCAGTCATATCAACTACAGTTTGCCTTGTGTCCCTGTGTATGTTCCTCCAATCCTCATTGCTCAGCAGTCGACTCAGTGTGTGGCCGCTGTGAAAAAGGAAGATTCCATGCTAGGGTTCATTAGGAAAGGAAAATAAAACTTCCAGTATCATAATGCTGTTACACAAATCTATGGCGAAAGGACAAACTTTTTAGTTTAGCGAAAAAGCAAGCAAGAGGTGACATGACAGAAGTTTATAAAATTATGCATGGCATGGAGAAAATGGATAGAGATAAGTCTTTCTCCCTTTCTCCTAACACTAGAATTTGTGCCCATCTAATGAAGATGGATGTTGGAAGTTTCAGGACAGATAAAAGAAAGTACTTATTCACACAGTGCATAAACTATGGAACTCACTTCCGCAGGAGGCAGTGATGATCACTAATTTGGATGGTCTTAAACGAGGATTAGGCAAATTCATGGAGATGTCTTTCTTATCCCCTGCCCCATAGGCTTTAGCAGACTTTAAAAATATAATAAAAAATTCTTTCCTGTAGCACCTTAGAGACCAACTAAGTTTGTTATTGGTATGAGCTTTCGTGTGCATGCACACTTCATGCACACGAAAGCTCATACCAATAACAAACTTAGTTGGTCTCTAAGGTGCTACTGGAAGGATTTTTTTTTTACTTTGTTTCGACTACGGCAGACCAACACAGCTACCTACGTACCTGAAACTTTAAAAATATAAGCACTGTGAGTATATTAATCAATTTAGCCATATATTCCTCTTTCTTTATTATTTAAAGCGCAAAATAACTCTGTGCCACCCACAGCTGTTTTATGCAACAAACATGCAAAACTGTTGGTTTCAGAGTTGCAGAGATGTTTGGGTCAGTGAATGCCCCACTGCTTTAAAATTATTACATCTGTCACCAACTATTAAATAGTGGGGTCCCCCCCCAACCTACCTGGCATTATTCACTTTAAACGTATGATTTAATGAAACTTTCCCACCACAAGCAATATGAGTGTTGCTGGATAGAAACTGGACTTGGCAGTTTCATCTTGTTCTTTCTGCTCAGTGATCTGGAGCTAGTGATTATAGACCCTGGGATTGCGATTTTGCGATTATAGGGAATAGTCCCGTCAATGCTGCCCTAAACAACTTGGAGGAAGGGTGCAGTACGAACGTGATAATCAGATTATTGCAACACAAGTAGAGTGTGCTTCCTGTCCATAGCCTGGTGGGATGGCCTGAAATGCTGTCTCTTAATGGAGTCGGGGGACTCACTGCAGTTGGGAGACTTTTGACTTCATGCCGCCTTAGTTGTAGTGAGAACAGAACAAATGTACTGTCCTTAACTAGATGGGCAGACCTGATTTCCACCACCACAGTGTGCATGTTGACACTTAAAAGAACCATTGATTCAAGTGGTAAAGATTCAAAGCATGTGTTCGAATCTCACCCATAAAAGGCAGCAAATTTTAAATGTGCTCAACTTTGGCTTGATTGCTTTTGTAGCTTCTAGGCAATTCCATCAATTAAACCTATCTAAGTTCTCTCTCTCTCTCTCTCTCTCTCTCTCTCTCTCTCTCTCTCTCTCTCTCTCTCACACACACACACACACACACACACACACACACACACACACATGCAAATAAGCACCATTGTTAGATTTACATCTTCATTTTCTTTTGTTCCAGATATTGACGAATGCTTGCAGAATGGCCGGATATGTAACAATGGTCGGTGCATAAACACAGACGGCAGCTTTCACTGTGTTTGCAATGCTGGCTTTCACGTGTCAGCTGATGGGAGAAACTGTGAAGGTTAGGGTCATCCAATTTCTTAAGAGTACTCTTCCCTCCATCCGTGTAATAACTGCCTTTGTGTGAATGTGTACACGGGCTGTCCTCTCGCTGGGCAAGTATGCAGCTTATCAGTAAAATCTATATAGTGTTTGGAATCATCGTCCAGTATAGAGGCCCTATATCCTCTTTCCAACTCCAAGCAATATTTTCCAAAAGTTTCACAACTGTTTCACAAGTGAGAAGGTAAGGAAGAGTTCAGAAAGGGATAGCCAGCAGCAAAGCATTGTCTGGCCAGGCTCCTATGAGTGTGATCTCCTCATGACTCAGGCCAAGGAACACACTGGAACTATAAGCTTTTATAAGACTCAGAGGAATTCCTTGTTGGCATGGTGGTTCTCCTGTTTTTTTGTTTTGCTCGGGAGCTTTCCCCATGAAAACTCACTCTTTCCCTCTGAATTGGAGCAAACCCACTGAAAACACGAATTGCTCAAAAATAGCGGGTGTTTGCGGGTAAATAAATAAATAAATAGTGCTTGGACACAGAGCTTTAAAGCACAGGCCTGTGTCTGGAAAGCCCAAGACAACAGCTAAGTGTGTAAGCCATTAAGTTTAGTGGGATTGCTTCAAGTAGAACTAACATTGGATACAACCTCCTGTGAGCAACCTTGCTTGCCCAGTTACAGAGCCCTATTAGCAATGCCTGACGTGGTTTCTGCAAGACAAATAGCACATCCCTCTAGCCCAGTGTCTCCCAAACTTGGATCTCCAGATGTTTTTTAGTCTACAATTCCCATCATCCCTGACCACTGGTCCTGCTAGCTAGGGGAACTCTAGTCCAACAACAGTTGGAGACCCAAGTTGGAAACTCTGCTCTAGCCTGTCATGGAGAGTCTGCTCTTGAGAGGTCTGTTCTAGCTGTATCATGAACTTGTAGCTAAACTGAGTAATTAACATGCCTGATGGGATCTTATTGCAACATTTCCTGAGCTTTAAAGAGTTGCCTCTCTGTTAGGAAATGTAAACATAATTTGATGTGTTCTTACCTCCTAGACCCTTAACCTTTAAAAGAAGAAAAGAGAATGTTCTTTTTATCATATTTCCCAAGGTCCTTGGGAGAGCTTCCAATGATCTGCTCATACATTAAAAAGAATTTCAGGCACTGGTTGTAGAAACATTTTTGGCAGAATATTATCTTAGTGATTCAGCTTGAAGATTTAATGCCAACATTCCTACTTGGGATAGATACACATTTTAAAAAATCGTAAATTATTTTTGTCTGATTTAGAATGTAAGTGAAAAGTAAACATGCCATGTCTAGAGGAGTAATTTCAACCCAAGACAGCTGCAGCATTAAGAGAAGTATCTTGGTCTCAAATATAGTTCTAATGTCATTATGATATAGAGGTAACTGCTAGTAGTAATTTTTGTTAATCCTTGGTAGAGACAGACCTTTTAGAAATCTGTATTTCATCCTACTTTTGTGGGGGAACGATCAAAAGTTCAGGCTGCTTTTGGGTATCATATCTGCATATCCATATCACTGAAATATATATCTGGAAACCCATCATAGCCTTTCAGTCTAACATCTGCCCCACCCCACCAAATCCCATGTGTTAACGGTAATGAGAACCAGTGAAATGCAGAGAACAATCTGCTAAAACATTTTTCATTCCACTAAGAACGCTGCCAAAATGTCTGTGAGCATATTGAATTGCGTCAGCTTCTGAAGTAATTGTCTCTGTTACACTATAATGGCCCAGTTTCTATGCCCAAATTCAATAATATACCTGTCTTAAGCCACACAGTACATAAATGAAGATATTAAGAGTTATGTCTTTTTGGCTGTGAATTTGATCTACACTCTGAACTTGGATTTCTTTTGGCCAAACATGATTTTTTTATTTCCTCTATTTGTTGTTTAAAATTGAAGGACCAAATAGAAAGATGGGAAATACTGTCAACAGGGGCTACAATTCTTTGCAAACTTACATTGAGTAAGCCATGTTGAATCCATTGTGAGTTTCTTCTAAGTAAGTGTGCAGAGGATCAGGCCATATATCTTGTATTCTTGTAACTTCTTTTTTGTTTTTGTTGTTGTGCAATAGCACTCCTGGTTGACCTCATCTTTGATAGCCACTGTGCTATACAGCACTTCATGTCAGGATATTATGTGTATAAAAGTCTATTTGCAAGGCAAGGGGAGGTTTGGCAAGTTGGGTGGTAATAGAAACCATGTCCATTAAGCCCCTTCCTGCTATGTTATTACCAGAAGAATGGAAGCACTTCTTAAATCCAGGCACTGAGTATTGAAGAGAGAGGTTTTGAAAACCTCCTGGAGCAGAGTTAAGGACAATGGTGATTGCTGCAAACACATTAAAAATTTAGTTAGATTTACATCTGCCCTCATCCACCTTTAAACAAATGGTCCCCATGAAAATACTTAGGCTAGAATAAATCACAGATACTTGGCTTTGCAAATAAGTGAATATTTTAATCACAGTTTCCAGAAGTTACAGCAAACAAATCTCCATCTGCTGGCAGTTAAGCAAAGATGAAAAAAAGGTTCCAAATGACTTTAAAAGAAACTTGGTTTCCTTACAAAAAGGAACATACAATCTTTGGGTTAGCAAAGATACAGGTTTTAAAATATCATTTTAGAGAGATTAAGTTCACTTGCGGGGAGCCATGTTGCATGGCTTATAGCATTGCTTGTTCCAGCAAGAATAAAGAGATAGAGAGGATGCTGTGGACCTGCCCAGCTGCACCCACTCTGGTAATGATGAATGTCTGCTTTTGTCCATGATTTTGTAGATATGGATGAATGTAGCATACGGAATATGTGTCTTAATGGTATGTGCATCAATGAAGATGGAAGTTTCAAGTGCATTTGCAAACCTGGCTTTCAACTAGCTTCAGATGGACGTTACTGCAGAGGTAAGAACCCAACTGCAAATTGTACCATGTGCTATATATTTGTGATGAGACATATGATGCTATGATGTGGTGGTGTTGGTTATAGCATGAGCATTTCTGGTGTCCCAACCAGTACCCTTCAGTAAGGTACTCTAACCAAGGCTGGTTTCTATCCATCCATATGACTTGACATTAGACCAGTGCCTGCTATTTAGTCCACATAGATGGATTCCCATGTTGATTTGAAGAATAGCCTGACCAGTAGGAGCCTTATTTTCCCAGGGCTTTTCCTATGTTCCTGAGGGCGCATTACAGTGTCTACCAGCTGACAAAGAAAAGGGCTATTAATCTTGTTTCTTCTTTTGCTTCCCCTGCTTTATCTCATGTGCCTAAATAAGGTTGTAGTAATGAATGCTGCAAATTCTCTCAGAGCTACGATCCCCAAATTGCCCTAGGAAGAGAGTTTGACTGTTAAACCACTATGGAAATTATAGCTCTGGAGACTTCCGGTTCGTCGCGGCGGTGAGAAGGACGCAGGGACTTCGCGTGCCGAAGTCCCTGGCTTCTCGGAGGGGGGGGGGAAGTCCGCAGAGCGAGCGGACTCCCCGTAAAAGCATCGGATCGAGAGTTCCGATGACTCAGGCGTCCAGCGGCTGCTCCGTTTGGCGGATCCCCCGCCGCCCGAGAGCTCAATAGAGCGATCGTGAGCCGGCGGGGTTGAACCGCGGGAGCCATTTTGGGCCACATCTTACCTCCGGGAAGCGAAGCTCCGAGTCCTGACCCGGCAAGCGGCGGATTCTTCCGATTTGAACTAAAGATTTCTAAAGAAGTAAGTGGAACTTTGATCTGGACTCTAAATTTGCCGATTGGAAAATAGGAGAGACTTTAAAGAAACGGGAGTCGGTCTCTTCCTAATGGGAAACTGGGAGGCGTTTGGGGAAAAAAATAAACCCAAGCCGAACAACGAAAGAATTTGAAATTGTGGACCCGAGAGGGAAAAAAGACTTGTTTGGAACCATCTCAGCCCCTGAGTCCGGCACCCCTTGAGGTACAGCGGCATTAAGGGGAAGAGCGCTTTGACAGCTGTCAAAAGCTGTCAAACTGTCAAAAGACCGGGTGGATTGATTGCATTGCTGTGAACAGTAAAAATTGTTTGAAAACGTGATAGAACTATTTAAATTGGAAGTAAGAATGGATTTGGGACTGAGTTAAGAACTAAGGAAAAGAACAGCCAAAATGGAGTCGATCGTCTGAGAAAGGAATTTTCCAGTACCCATTGTTCCCTACCCCCTGTTTATCTGCGGTTACGAGAAGTATGAAAACAAAGCTTTCTCGAGCCTTCCAGGAGACTGTGCTGAACTACTTGCTGTCATGGGAAGACTTTTACAAGGAACGGCAACATCCCAACTTACCACCAGTCGAGATTGAAGTCCAAGTCCAGGACTTAGAGGATAACTTAAATTTGGAGACTGCAGATTCTGAGACTGCGTGTGAGGAGAAACAACTGGATGAAAGTACTGAAGAGGACTTGGACTATGACAAATTTGTTTGGGATGAAGCAAAATATGGTTTCCAAAAGGAAGAAAAACAAGCAGAACAAGAAGATGAGAGACAAAGGGACTTAAAGACTATAGGAATTGAAGATCCTGGAGGGGTTAAAATGTGGAGTGGTGTTTTTGAGGGATGGGAAGGACAGGGGCAGGGGGGGGCAAAGGTCTGGAGATGGATTTGGGAAAGAATGGGTGTGGGGTAAAAACTCTAGTTAAAAGGTATTGTTTTGGTTTCTGAAAGACGGTTTTCGAAATCTTGGCATGACAATGGAAATGCTGAACCAATTGGGGGAAAAAGACTTAGGGAGAGGAGATGGAATGTAAAAAAGAAAGGGGAAAAAAAGTTATGTTTCCTTAAGGGAGTTTAAGAACGGTTTGGGAAAGAATTTTTAAGTTACTGTAAATGTTTGTAAGTTAAGTGAGATGTTTTAGGCAGAAAGCTGCCTACCCCCCTCTCCTTACTCTGAGGCACTCAGTGGCAGGGGGTGCCCAGATGGGTGAGGAGGAAATGGAACCTTGGAAGTGCTGTGCCCTGCAGGTTCCTCTTGTGGCAGGAGGGGACCTGTGGGAGGGCAGCATGAAAAAGGAGGAGGATTGAGTTAATATTATAAGATTAAGATTTGAAACTGAGTTGGAAAATTTGCCACAAGTAATTAGAACATGTTAGGAAAACCATGAGGAAGACTATCGAGGGAGTCGCAATTAAGATGTTAAAATAATAAGAACTGGGAAGTTTTAACTTTTCCCAATTTTCCTTTTGTTTTTTTTCCCTTTTTTTTCTATGTGTTGTAGGTTTGTAAGTATGATTATGAAAGAGTTGGGGGATGCAAATCCCCATAACTCCTTCCTCCCTGTTCTCTCAGTGGCAGGGGGGGGGATATGGAGGGAGGAGGGAGGGGGGAAGCAGAACTCAATTCATAATTGGACCCCTTTGATTCTTAAAGCACACGGGTCCCACTGGTGGCAGAAGTGGACCGGTGTGTGGAGGGAAAAAGAAGGGACAGTGTTATATTATATGTTTTGTTTGTGTCTGTCTTGTTTGAAAATCAATAAAAATCTTTTTTTTTTTTAAAAAAAGGAAATTATAGCTCTGTCAGCACCCTTAACAAACGCCAGTTCCCAGGATCCTGTGATGTAAACCACAACTTTTAAAGTGGTATATTTCTTTGCTTAAGAGCCTCATTTCCAGCTCCAAGCAAGGGATCACATCATAGTAGCTTGCTCTTATTTTGCTAAAGCAGCTATATATTTCCCCACAGTGGACTAGAGAACCAGCAAATAAATTGTCCCATTTTCAGCAGGCTTTGTAAGCACAAACCAGAAACAGGAAGAAGTAGTAAAAAATAAAATAAAAAATTGAGCCAATTTTTAAACAGATTTTTCTTTTCATAAATTAACAAATGTTTTAGCTTCAGGGATTGAGGCATCGGTAGAAAGCTTTGTTGACAATATGAGAGGTTTGAAATCCCCCAGCTAAGCTAGCCTGCATCACACTTGACACTTCATTCCGCAAAGAGTTTCAAGGAACCAACAGGATGTAATGGCTTTGTTAGCCCGCTTTGAAAAAGAAAAATTAAGGTTGCAGTATTTGGCACGCCTACCTGAGAACAGCACTAAAAGCAGCGGGACTTGCTTCTGAATAAACATGCACGGAATTGCATTACTCACCTGAAGTCTTCTGCACCCTTGCCTGAGTGGCTAGATTCTTATACCCACTTCTCTGGGAGTAAATCCCATTGATACCTACTCCGAAAGAAAAATGTGTTGCAAAGCTCATTGAACACAGTGAAAAACATCTGAATAAACATGCATAGGATTGCACTGTAACTCATTTTAAACCATATTGCCTATTGCATCTGGCAGTGAGGATCTGTATCTAGGATAGACTTAATATTGATACTTAAAAGATTTTTCTTCTTCTTCTTCTTTGGCGATCACTCGTAGCCGCGTAAGATTGTCTTCCATAAACACAGTTTTAACACTGTGTCCATAAGTGACTGTGGAGGCCAATTCTGGATCCACACGTCCTTCCACAGTGGGGACATTGGTTTCTAGGCGGGAGTTGATCACGGTGTGGATTTGCCAAGCGTGCCTTCCTCTTAGCACGTTTCTCCCTTGCGTCCTGCAATCGAGTTTGGTAAAGGCTGTTCTCCAACTGGTGCACTCGCAGGCTCCATAAATTAAAAGATTCATAGCGAATGTTTGAATGGTGCATATCATTGTTTTAAATCATAACCACTGAGAGATGTTTTTGAATGAGTAATTTAATTATTTAGCAGTTTTTATACTAGGTGTGCCTAGCAGCAGTGCACCAAATGAGAAGTATTTTGATTTTTTTTCCAAAATGGGAAGCTCTTCAGCTAATAATTCCTTTTGAAAACTGGAACTGATTTTATAGTGCTTCCCCCCTCTTATACCTTTCAACGCTTGTAGAAAGCCTTCTAGTCAAAGTGTTAAGCATGTAAATGTGTTCAAGTCCAGATCAGTTAGGCCAGGCACCCCCAAACTTCGGCCCTCCAGATGTTTTGGACTACAATTCCCATCTTCCCCGACCACTGGTCCTGTTAGCTAGGGATCATGGGAGTTGTAGGCCAAAACATCTGGAGGGCTGCCTGAGTTAGGCCATTCTGTCTCCAGAGATTTGAAGAACCAAGATTTGAGAAATTCATGCTACTATCCTTCTCATTATTATTTTAAAATCCGCCCCCAGATTTGTGAGTAGTGGGATTCTGCAGTGCTAAGGTTTCTTCCTTCTTGGGACAACATTTTGTCCATGCATTTTTAATACAGGCATTTACGGTATATCCCACTTTTTCTGTATAAATTAAACTCAAAGTGGCATACAGAAAAAGTTCACAAAACAAAAAAAGCACAATAGAAACAGTTCAAATTTCTGTAATCAATATACAGGCAGTGACCGTTTTGTGTGTGTGTTCAATTGATGCGTGACTGCTGATGTGCGGGTCCTTTTGGACCCAGAATGGGGCAGGATGGGCTTATGCGTGCTTTGCTGACGTATGCAGGGGCCAGGAACGCAACCCCCACCCAAATCAGGGGTTGCTTGTACTATAATAAAACCAAGAGAAGGATGAAACAAGGCAGCTTGATAAAATAAAGAGGCCTTTGCCGTTTGGCCCTAGGGCTCACCTTTTAAAATCCATATTTTGTTTGAATAGAGGCAAATAAAACGTTAAGATAATGGCCAATTTGGAAACTGCGGAAAGGCTTAATTTGTTCACCTTTCTTAATTTGTTCACCTTTCTGGCCCAAGGCAGGAGGTTGGATGCTAATGTGTCCTAGGCATACATATATTAAAATACAATCAGAACACCCAACTCTTGGATCAGCAACACCGTACTTGGTGCCAAACAACACAAACTAAGTAAAACACAGAGGTGTATTGCTCTGTACTTGCCCTTTTAAGGCTGAGGGGTAAAAAGAAGAAAATGTCACACATGCCAATTTTTGTGTATATTAAGGCGAGCTGTTACGATGTGATCACATTGTGAAATGTTACACATCCTCCCACACAATATTTCAAAAATATCCCCTTCTTTAATCCTCAGGGTTTTGTTTTGTTTTTAGAAAGTAGATGATCACCATAGCAGGAAAAAAATGCTGTTTGCTTTCTGCTGGGACACAGGTTTTGGTTTTTTTTAACAAAAGCTTGAGTAATTTGGCCTACGAATTCAAAGAGTGATTGGTACCAAATTGTTTTCCAATTTGGTAAATGCTGGGGGACATGCTGTGCAGTATAGTGTTGCAGAACAAAGGCAAAATTATATGAAGTTGGAAGACATCAAACACAGGCGCAGCCAATGTTATACCCTGCAGATGTTTCAGGCTACAATTTCATTCATCCATGGATGTTGGTCATGCTGGCTGAGGCTGATGGGAATTGTATTCCACAACACCTGAAAGGCACAGTGTTGGTTGGCCTAACCCAGTGTTTCTCAACCTTTTTTGGGCCAAGGCACACTTGTTCCATGAAAAAAATCACGAGGCACACCACCATTAAAAAAGTTAAAATTTTTAACTCTGTGCCGCCCTATATTGACTATATACTTATGACTGTAAGAAACACTTGCCAATTGCTGTGTTGGTTGCAATCTCCTGTAATAAGGCTTCACAAGCCGCTGATTTCTCTGCCAGCACAATCCTTTGCTCAGCAAGTTTCAGGTTGAGCTCATCCAGTCAGCTTCTTTAAGTTTGTCTAAAACCACCCTCCCGTGGTGGTGGCTGTTGAGAGCTGCGCTCGCCCCGCGTCGTGACCCGGCCGGCTTCCTTTCCGGCGGGTTAGTGTTGTGTATTGGCGGCCGCCAGGCACGTGACAATGCAAATCGCCCTTCTCGTCGCCGCACGTCGCGGCACACCAGCCAGCGTCTCGCGGCACACTAGTGTGCCGCGGAACAGCGGTTGAGAAACGCTAGCCTAACCGCCTGCCCCAAACAGAATATCCTACATACAGGTAGGTAGCCGTGTTGGTCTGAGTCGAAGCAAAATAAAAAAATTCCTTCAGTAGCACCTTAAAGACCAACTAAGTTTATATTTTGGTATGAGCTTTCGTGTGCATGCACATGTATCTGAAGAAGTGTGCATGCACACGAAAGCTCATACCAAAATATAAACTTAGTTGGTCTTTAAGGTGCTACTGAAGGAATTTTTTTAGAATATCCTACATATTTGCCATAGGAATGGAGGAAAGTGCCTTTTTATTGGTCTATCTAGCTAGTATTGTCTATATTGACTGGCAGCAGCTATCCAGGGTTTCTGACAGGAGCCTACCCCAGCCCTGCCTGGAAGTGCCAGGGATTAAATTTAGGACCTTTGGGACTTCCTGTTTTACCACCGCCATTTGAAGGACCGAAGGATCAACTCTCTGGAGAGGTCCTGAACTTTGTGAGGCAAAAAAGAGGTTACACTAGGGCTCTGCGAACCTCGTAACCAAAGGAGATAAATTCTCGGGGCTGGGGGATCTGGCTGCGTTCAGGGCGACTCTCCTGCATGTGTGCAAACCCGTCAGGGTTTGGGAAGGAACAGGATTGAAGACGCGAACGCTGGGATCCCTTCTAGACCTGCAAAGTAATGCCACAAGCTCTGAAGGAGAAGCGGTAAAGCATCCCGAGATACAAGATAATTCCAGACTCCAAAGAAATAAAAGGAAAATTGAAAAAACAACAACAACTAGAGGCAGAAGCAATAAGGAGGTCTGGGAAACTGCTTTCATTGTGTGAGATTAAAGGGAATTCTGCCCAACGCTGATGGAGAAAATGGCGCATGAAATAACTCGTTATGAGTGAATCAGCATATAGAAGATTTACTGAGTAAGAAAGAAGGGGGGAAGAGTCTCAGTACCCTTAAGGGGAAGAGGAGGCATAGACAAAAAAGCAGATAAAATAAAATTCATTGTGGGACTTAACACCTTTGGTGGAAGGGCCCATAGCTCAGTCATAGAGCATCTGCTTTACATGCAGAAAGTCTCAGGTTCAACCTCAGCATCTCCCAAGTAGGACTGGGAATGGAACCACTAGACCAATGGGCTCACTTATTCCAATGAAACTTCCTTTGTCTGAACTTTGGCACTGCACCAAAAGCTTGTACCAGTTTGCCGTCTGTGACAGACACAATTAGACCCAGCCACCCAAGTTGTGGGCAAGGCAGAGGTGGTCCAAAACCATCAGAAGGAACAGCTTCATAGAGCACTTCCCAGTCTGTTAAGCTTAGATCACTAAAAATTGTTCCTTGCGAAAATAGTATTACAGTCATTCCTCGGAAGTCGAACAGAATCTGTTCTGGAAGTCTGTTCGACTTCCGAAATGTTCGACTTGCAAAGCGCAGCTTCTGATTGGCTGCAGGAGCTTCCTGCAGCCAATCGGAAGCCCCAGAAGCCCCGTTGGACATCCAGCTTCCAAAAGAAAACCAGAACACTCACTTCCAGTTTTTGATCATTCAGGAACTAGAACGTTTGACTCTCAAGGTGTCTGGGAGCTAAGGTATGACTGTATAACACAAATAGAACTTTTAAAAGCAATGCAAACAATGTAATAAAATTATTTTAAATCCAGCAGGAGAAATAACATAGTAGTTGCTTAGATCAGTGAATAAAACTGACTCAGAAACTTTTGAGTATCACCTGACCCCTCTTCTCCCCAGCTTCTGATTTTTGTTTGTTGATTCCATTCATTCCATTTCTTGCCCCACTTTTACTATAAGGTCCCAGGGCAGGTTACAACAATAAAATATACAATGAAAAACAATTCTGTATATACAAACATTTAAAAATACTTCCAATGCAGACTGAGATAAGTATATCCACTAGGTGGGTTGGTGCCACCACACTAAAGGCCCAGTTCCTCTAGCATTCAAAATGGACCTTCTGGTATCTCCCGTAGGGCACAGTGATATGTAGGGTTGCCATTTTTCAATAGTTGTTGAGCTCTTTTTGGCTAAAGTTTTTTGTGTTTTTTTTGCCCAGGGTACACTTTTATTCCTTCACATTATAGGCGTACTTCAGCATAAGTCCTGTCAGGTTACAACCTTATTTTTAAAACCTTGAGGAAGGGGACTGTATGTCCTTCCTAGGCTTCTCCTTGTTGGATTCTGCCTCTGTTGTCTGCCAGGCACTTCTACAAAGTGACTCCCGGGTTCTGGGAGAACTAAGCATCTATTTAAGCTTGATAGAAAAGAGATTTGGTAATTAAGAATTTTTGCCCTCTTGTGAAACACGACCCAAATGGTTTTTATTCCTCCCTCCCATAGTTTTCTTGCATATTATCATTCATTTTTGGATTATTGTTCTCCTGGGACTGTATGAAAATATATCCTTTGTGAAGGAGGAACATTCAATTTGGAGGTTTTATAATTATCCCACTCGGAGAACGCGACAGCTTCCTCTGAATTGTGCTTTTGTTTCATGGGATGAGCTAATGTTGTTTTAAGTTACTCTTGCTAAGTAACAAGTTATTGAATGAATTCCCTTTTCTCTTTTATCTGGATATACTATGAATAAGCAAAATGGCATATGCACATATCAGCTCAAGTAAATGAAAACTGCTTTAATTTTTAATTTCTTATGTAACCTATTCTGTTATTTGGCAGACATCGATGAGTGTGAGACATCTGGAATATGCATGAATGGACACTGTGTGAATACCGAAGGCTCCTTCCGATGTGAATGTCTCCCTGGCCTTGCCGTTGGACTAGATGGGCGTGTGTGTGTTGGTAAGATAAGCTCATTATGCCGGCAGCTACAATTCAACTCTAGATTAAAAACCACAAATAGTTGTAGAACATGCCACTGTGACTCATAAACTAGCTCAGGTAGAAAAGTGTTATGGTAGGATATGTCTTTGGTAAGTCTCCATGAGAAGAGGGGACGGACCATCAAGACCAGGATTTCTCAACCTTGGCCCTCCAGATTTTTTTGGCCTACAACTCCCATGATCCCTAGCTAGCAGGACCAGTGGTCAGAGATGATGGGAATTGTAGCCTCAAAACATCTGGAGGGCCAAGGTTGAGGAAGCCTGATCAAGACCATGTGCTTCTGCTTTCCTAACAAGCACTGAACATGATAGGTAGTACAATACAGTACTATGCAATATAATTTTTGACATGTTATACCCTGCCTTTTGTTCATCGTGGAACCATAGCTGCCAAGTTATCCCATTTTTTAAGGGATTTTCCCTTATGCTGAATAGGCTTCCTCGCGAGAAAAGGGAAAACTTGGCAGCTATGCGTGGAACCCGAGGAGGCATGTGTGTGGTTCCTGGGCAGAAACTAATTGAATGCCCTGACCAGATCAAGACCTCTTTTTGTTTCGGCTAGGTGGTGGCTTCATGCGCCTTCAGACCACACCCTAGCCAAGCAAAACTGACTTTCCTCTGCATTTTAAGTCCTTGACTAAAAAGTGCAAAGAGAGGAAGCTGAATTGTTTTATTAAGCAGAGTGTGAAGTCTTCAGGGAGGTTGTCTCTCAAAGAGGTTGAAACATCTAAAGTTAAGCTAAATTACTTTTGACAGCCTTTTCATTTGTTCTGCAGCTGGGATTATCCAAAGTTGGTCAGACTTGCCTTGTTACATTTGGATTAATACTTTTCAAGGACATATGCATTATAACTAAGACCAGTGGGGGATTTTTGAGAAAAATAAAAAACCCTATTCGCTTGGCAGTAATGAATGTTTTCCATAGCTCAGCATTTAGACAATAAAAGGAATGGGGGGTGCAGAAGAGGAGAAGCTTTGGGTGGGGTGGGGTGGGGGGTCGAACAGTATATTAAACCTAACCTTAGCAGTATGGCATTTTCCTACATCTTTGTGGCATTATTGTTGTTGAATTGGTTATCTTATTGATTCTCTCTCTCTCTCTCGCATTTAGATACACATATGCGAAGCACATGCTATGGTGAATACAGGAGAGGTCAATGTGTTAAACCATTATCTGGAGCTGTCACTAAATCAGAATGTTGTTGTGCCAACACTGACTATGCCTTTGGAGAACCTTGCCGGCCTTGTCCCGCACAAAGTTCAGGTACAACTTTTGCATCTTTTAGTCATAATTTTAAAAGTGTTCAAAATTGCCACAGCAGGGCACACTCTAATAATGTCTTAATAGGTACATTTTTAAAATCTTGTATATCTTACCGGTACATATTGCTGTGTATTTTTAAAAACCTCTGCTTAGTGTATTGAGCGGCTGAGGGGGAAAGCTGCTTGCTTGTGAAACTGCATAGGTCATGAGTCGTGATAGCTGAATTTTTTGAGTGAATATTCCTTAGAATTTGATAGTATGAATTCCTGTAGTGAAAGTCAATTGCAGATTCTATTTTGGTACATTTCTACATATTTTTTTGTTTTGTATATTCTTTTCTTTACTTTCAAATTTGTGTATCTTCATGACATAAAAAATGGCATACACTTAAAGGTGCACAAAATCCTTGCACCTCCCCAATTTATAGCCTGCTTGTTCACTGTATTTGGAGAGAAAGCTCAACCTGATGTGTGACAAGAGTCTGTTCTGTTACCACAAATTGCACTAGGCAAGATTTCCAACAAATCTTGTTCCAATGACAGATAATAATAATAATAATAATAATAATAATAATAATAATAATAATAATCCATAAATTTGTGTGGCACTTTATGAAGGATTAGATATTGTAAGCTTCTCAATACCCTGTCTCGAAGATTTTGCAGTCTATAATTATATCATCAGAGAACAGAGGAAGGGGGAGAAACAAAAATGGGATTGCCAAATAATTTACATATATTTATGCTTGTAAATTATGGATGCATTATATCTATCTATCTATCTATCTATCTATCTATCTATCTATCTATCATCTATCTGGATATCTCTCTCACACAAAAATGGGAAGCTCTGTTCAGATTGTGTGCATTTTTTTAAATAAAATAAAAACCCCACTGTAGCCTCTTGGCCAAATACCTCAGAAAAACAGTATTCTGGAATGTCTAGCACTGAAATTGGCTCACTGGTTTTGAGGAAAAGGTACCTTGAGAAGCTTGTACATTTTTAACTTTTATTTTAATTGGCAGTTTTAAGACAGAGACAGAGAATAAAGATCACTTGAAACCAATTAAGCTGGCTTTAGCTGATGTGCAAACTTTGAGGAGGAATTGTTGTCCACCGTTTCACTGTAGGCCACGTTAGTTAAAATACCAGCAAAAATGCTGGGAAGTTATCAGACCAGGAAAAGGTCTTCACAGTGCCGTCTGCTGCTATCGGCTCTCCCTTTGCAACTTACACAGTAGAGCTGAAACGTTTTGTAAATGTAAATGGCTCAATGCCATTAACTTCTGTTTTGTATTTGAATTAATTTAACAGAACATTTGCACATGTGGAAACAATTTATTCTGGGCTGTTCTGCGCACCTCTCCTATTGTTAGAGATGCCAGCTCATGGAGGGTAAAATATAGGACAGCTTTCAGCTTTTGATTTTCAGGATGTGGGTGTGGGGCAGGGGGTTGGAAGACTGACTTTTTTCAGGAAATGCATATTGTGGTGTGAACTTGCAGCTCTCGGGAGGGAGACTTCATATGTCTGCTCTGAATGAATAGGGCCATGCATTTAAAACTCATGGCTTCCCCTATGAATCCTGGGAACTAGATGGACGACATGACAGCCCTTGCAACCTGTGAATAGATTGCTTTCAGGCGAAGTTAATATATAGACAAATTTAATGATATTTGGAAAGTATTTATTGGAACCATTTTGACTCATGAACTGATGTATATACATGAGCGATATCTATTTACATATAGTTTTGTAGCTCTAATTACATTTTAATGTTGCTTCATTATTGTTGCTATTCTCTGTTTTCTTTTGTTTCTTATTCCATTTACTTTAATGTACTGTAAAATTTTCAATTGCATATATAAATATTTATTTAAAAGAATCCTGTAAACTATATTTCCCCTCTCAGAGCTGCAATTTTCAGTGCCCTTAACAAACTACAGTTCCCAGGATTCTTTGATGGGCAGGGAGCTATGTGCTTTGAATGTACAGTATGGGTCTGTCCGGCTAGACATAAGGTGTGGGAACGGTGGATGTAGTTTTGTCCAAAACAGCTGGCAAGCCAACCTCTGAGGCCCAGCTGGCCTAATTCGGCCCACGGGCCAAAGGTTCCCCACACCTGTTCTAGATTGATTTCAATTTAGGTGGGAGCAGCAGTGATAGCTTCAGACTGGGTCACCAGTTCCAACTTCCAGCAAGGATTATTGGTATTATAAAGGCTCTGTTCTGACACCGTTGTTTTGAAAGAGCTGAATGCATCTATTAAAGGAGGCTTCCTCAAACTCAGCTCTCCAGATGTTTTTGGCCTACAACTCCCATGATCCCTAAAACAGTGATCAGGGATGATGGGAACTGTAGCCTCAAAACATCTGGAGGGCCGAGTTTGAGGAAGCCTGTATTAAAGTGTTAAAAATAAGTTGATTTGTCTTTTTTCCCTCCCCAGAAGAGTACCGTGCACTTTGTAGCAGTGGCCCAGGTATTACAGCAGCAGGAACAGGTATGGTTGTACAAAACCAATGGGCATTGGCATTGTTAAGGACTGTATAGACTAACATAATTACTAATAATTGTAATAGGGAAGGACCGTAGCTCAGTGGTAGATAATCTGCTTTGCATGCAGAAGGTCCCAGGTTAAATCCTCGGCCTCTCCAGGTAGGGCTGGAAAACATCTCTGGAGAGCTGCTGCCAGTTAACATAGACCATGGTTTCCCAAACTTGGATCTCCAGCTGTTTTGGACTACAATTCCCATCATCCCTGACCATTGGTCCTGCTAGCTAGGGATTATGGGAAATGCAGTCCAAAAACAGCTGGAGACCCAAGTTTAGGAAACCCTGGCATTGACAATAATGGACTAAATGATAAGGCAGCTTCTTATGTTCCTACTGTTCTGAAAGGATAAAAAATTAGGGATGGACCGATTAATCTGTTATTTCTGGGTATGTGCACAATTTCACATGGGTTTATTCATAAGTCCTTTGCCTTTTTTGGTATTAATCCGTGATTTTTAAAAAAAGAATTAAAGAACACATGAAACATAATATTTAAATACCTTTTGAAATTTGTTTAAAAGAGAGCTGGTGTTGAGTAGTGGTTAGGGCGCTGGTGTAGGATCTTTAGACCAGGATTCAAATCCCCACCAATGGGTGACTTTGGGCTGGTCACTGTCTCTCAGCCTAACCTACCTCACAGGGTTGTTGTGAGGCTAAAAAGAAAAAGAAAGGGGGAGAAGTATGTGTGCCACCTTGATATCTGTTTTGAGCCAAGAAGTGGACCACAAAATTTGGAGAAGTGTGAATTCTGAGCTGTATGTTGGTCTGGGTGGGGGTAGAGTGGAATACAAATTAGGGCCAGTTGGTTTGAAAATACGGACTAAAGAAAATGATCCTCCATCAGGGTGAAAAATAATCTTGACACCTTCCATTTTCTAGATATCAACGAATGCGCACTGGATCCTGACATTTGTCCCAATGGAATATGTGAAAATCTGCGTGGAACCTACAAATGCATCTGTAATTTTGGGTACGAAGTAGACTCATCCGGGAAAAACTGCTTAGGTATGAAGTTTCCCATATTCCTATCTAACACATTCCTCATTGTTCTGCTTTAGTTCCATCTAGTGTTTCTGATTTGTCTGTCTTGTTTCTCCCCGGTGTTTTAGCTAGCTTCTTTTCCATCTTTGTAATCCTGTCTTCCTGTTATCAGACTGGCAGATACTAATTCAATCTCCATATTTTGGAGGGTTCCCCCCACCCCCATGTAAAATAGGCTGGAGGGGTTCTGAATGTTGGGGAAGGGTGTAGCTCAGAGCATCTTCGCTTCATGCAGACAGTCCCAGGGTCAACCCCTTCCATCTCCAGGTAGGGGCTGGGAGACATTCACTTTGTGAAACCCTGGAGAGCTGCTGACAGTCAGTGTGAGCAGCACAGAGCTAGATGAACTGGTGGGTCTGATTCAGCATAAGGCAGATCCCTATGTTCCCTATGGTTTAGACTCTTGCTTCAGCCTCCTTCAGGTTTGAATCCCCACGAGGGGTGAGCTCCTGTTGCTTGGTCCCAGCTCCTGCTAACCTAGCAGTTCAAAAGCACGTCAAAGTACAAGCAGATAAATAGGTACCACTACAGCGGGAAGGTAAACGGTGTTTCCATGTGCTGCTCTGGTTCGCCAGAAGCAGCTTTGTCATGCTGGCCACATGACCTGGAAGCTGCACACCGGCTCCCTCAGCCAATAACGTGAGATGAGCGCCGCAATCCCAGAGTCAGTCACGACTGGACCTAATGGTCAGGGGTCCCTTTACCTTTACCTTTTTCTGTGGGGCACCTGCTCTTTTCCTGAAGCCACACTGTGGTCTGAGTTGCATGGACTGACTTGGAAAGGAGATGCAGGCTGACACGTCCTGTTCTTGGAGAGTGTGTTGGATTGGTCGGCCTGTTGTTCCCCTTTCCATTTCTTCTGTTTTGGTTTAATACTTTTTTTCCCAGCACCTGTGATGTTATGGCTACACTCCTCCGAAACTGATTGCTGGCTACCCTACAAGCTAGCATTTATGCCTTAAATCAGTGGTTCCCAACCTTTTTTTTGGCCATGCTCCACCTAAGCATCTCTAAAATCCTGATCCCACCCCCAGTGACATATAATTCTTATGATTCAAAAAGTGAACTCCTATTCATGTGGAGGAAGCTTAAAAGGTCATTCACTTGGTCTAACTCATTCTCGAGTTGCCCCCCTTAAAAATCATGTTCCCCATGTTGGGAACCACATCCTTAAATATTCTGATTTCTCCTCATTGTCGGTCCCATTGATTTTTTTTTAAAATCCATTAACTGAGCCTCTCAGAGACAACACTTCCTGAGGCAGATGCAGCTGAGTGACTCCCCACCACCACCCCCGGTCACATTGTCTGTTTTATTCATATGAATGCTGCCTGAAAGTTCTGGTGTGTCTTGCTTGAATACAGCAAATAAAGAAACGCTTCTCTCTCTCCCCCCCCCCCATTCTTGAACACAAGAAATAGTGAACTAGCACCAGTGTAATCATTAGATGTTTCTTTCTCTGTGTGTTTTTCAGTGTTTGTCCACGTGGATGTATTTTCTCTCTAGTTAGTGTAGCCAAGGGCGTACCCACCATGCGGCAAGTTAGGGCAGCTGCCCTACTCTAGAAGCAGGGCTGGTGGGCAGAGGCGGAGCACAGCCCGGCGGAGCGCGAGTTCGCCATTCCCGCCGCACCGCGCCGCACCCTCCCTCCAGCTCCCCGGCGCGCCCTCAGGCAAGGCCAAGCGCGGCGGGGAACCAGGGAGCGCGGCGCGGTGGGCGGGAACGCCGAACTCGCGCTCCGCTGGGCTGGGCTCCGCCTCCGCCCACCAGCCCTGCTGCTAGGGAGGGGCACAGCCCGGCGGAGCGCGAGTTCGCCGTTCCCGCCCGCCGCGCTGCGCCCTCCCTCCAGCTCCCCGTCGCGCCCTCTGGCAAGGCCAAGCGCGGCGGGGAACCAGAGAGCGCGGCGCGGTGGGCAGGAACGCTGAACTCGCGCTCCGCTGGGCTGGGCTCTGCCTCCGCCCACCAGCCCTGCTGCTAGGGAGGGGCACAGCCCGGCGGAGCGCGAGTTCGCCGTTCCCGCCCGCCGCGCTGCGCCCTCCCTCCAGCTCCCCGTCGCGCCCTCTGGCAAGGCCAAGCGCGGCGGGGAACCAGAGAGCGCGGCGCGGCGGGCGGGAACGCTGGGCGGGAACGCTGGGCTCCGCCTCCGCCCACCAGCCCTGCTTCTAGGGAGGGGCACAGCCCGGCGGAGCGCGAGTTCGCTGTTCCCGCCCACTTTGTGGCCCCTCCCCTTCCGTGCCTTGGCCCCTCCCCTTGCCCCCCCTAGTTTTGATCCTGGGTACGCCCATGAGTGTAGCCCAGTGTTACCCAACCTAGGGCCCTCCAGATATTTTAGATTCCAACTCCCATCAGCTCCAGCCTGGATGCCCAAGTAAGGGATGAGGGGAGATGTAGTCAGAAACATCAAGAGCAGGTATTGGGAACCTTCGACCCTCCAGATGTTTTTGACTTGCAACTCCTGCCATCCTTGACCATGGGCCGTGCTGGCTGGGTCTGATGGGACTTGGAATCCAACAACAAACAGAGTGAAGAGAACCATGTGTTCCATTTAATTTAAACTTGGTGCCTGAAGTGGAGTAGAATGCCATCCCCCATCTTTTCAGGTGGAACTATAAACATCCTACTTTGATAAGGGGCAGAGGTTGATTTGGCCTTGGGAAGACTATATTAATATTCAGCTGACCCAATGATTGCATATCGGAAATAATATCATTTGGCTTTACTGCTCCTGGCAACATATCATTCAGAATGTCCAGGGAATTCATTATTTGTTCTTTCCCTGTAAGGATACCCTTCGGTTTCGGGTAGTTTGCAAATACAAGTTTTGGGGGGGTTAGAATCAGGTTCCAGCCTTTTACCTGGGATGAGACTTGGGGTGTATTGCCTTCATATTTGAGGGCCGCATCCTCTCCAATATCTAATTTACTGGTTGTCTTACTGCCGGGACTCTGAGATGTTACTTCCACTGTTCCGTTTATTTCTAGGCTCTGCTTCGGAGATTCCTCCTTAAGCGTTAACTGGGGAATTACCTTCTTTGCTCCCTTTTTACCTTTCCCTTTGTTACCCCGTAGATCAGTTTTGTTTGGGCCGGGTGGAAGTAGATTGAATCATTTCTGCCATTGTTTTTTTCCAGGTACGGCGGCTTATCTTTGCTTTCCTTGCTGTTTTAATATTTTTGCTTTTCTTTTCCTTTACTTTTGATTTGTGTCTTTGCAATTCCTCATTTGTTACTGATTGACTCATCTCGGCCGGCTTATCTGAATTGTGCACTTGGGTCACATCATTTGGCTCTTTTAATGATTGCATATCATCCATATGGTGTTAGAAAGGGTGATGACATTGGAAAAGAAAAAAATACACTTATTATGCAATTCCCTTTTGATGGCACAGAGTTTCTTGTTGCTGCTTTTCATTTACAGGGAAATATAAATTTTCCTGCCAGAGGTAGGAAGTTTGGGAACTAGTGCTGTGTAAACCACTAAAAGTCCTGATACTTGTTCCTTTTCCGGTGATTTAATATTCAACTTTAGCATTTCTCTTACAGAACAAAGAGAAACATCCCCATCAGTGAAACATATCTGCTTGTAAAAAAAAAAGTTGTCTTTTATGGCTTCCCATGAGAACAAAATCTTATTTAGTCTCTCTGATGACACACTTAATTGTTTTTGCAGACATTGATGAGTGCTCCTTGAACCCATTGCTTTGTGACAATGGGCAATGCAGAAACACTCCTGGAAGCTTCACTTGCACATGCCCCAAGGGATATGTGTACAAGCCTGATCAACAAACATGTGAAGGTAATTGAAAACACCTCTTTATGATATACCTATTCTGAGCATCTGATTTTTTTATATATTTATTTTTAAATCACTGTATCTCTGGAGTTATATTTGGATCAGATAAAATGTGGGCTTATTTGCCAACATGAGGGATGAATTCCATTTAAGGCAGACTGGAACTGTTGTATTTTTATAAGTATGCCATGAGACTTTTGAATTTGTGTATTACACTTGGGGGTGGGTATATATAATCTGCATTCCCAAAGGATATTTCGGGTGGGAATTTAGCTGCAGCTAGGTGTTCAGTGATCCCAGGGAATGGGAAGATTTGGTTTCACATCCCAGAGGACTATTGGACTCAGTGGGCACCAATGAGCACATTGCTGTCCTTCAACCTTGGTTCCCCAGTTTTAAATGAGAACAGCTGTGACCAGCCTTGTAGGATTGTTGCTGGAACGACTAAAGCAATGTCCCTTGAAACTTTGGGGTTAACAGTGGACTGTATGTGAAGAGTGAATAGATTTGCATTTTTACTGTATGCATAAAGTAAAGTTTGAATTTATAGGTTTTTTTATGGTAGACAGTTGTCTTGGTCCTACGTGTACCTTGGCATGTGTATGGAGCTTCTGGGTTTGCAGGCTACCTTATGTACAAGTTGAAACCCATACAGTCATACCTTGGGTTACAGACGCTTCAGGTTGCGTCTTTTCGGGTTGTGCACTGCGCGAACCCAGAAGTACCCGAACAGGTTACTTCCGGGTTTCGGCGCTCACGCATGTGCAGAAACACTAAATAGTGCTTTGCACATGTGCAGAAGCGCCAAATCGTGACCCGCACGTGCACAGATGCGGTGCTGCGGGGTGCAAACGCTGCGGGTTGCGAACGTGCCTCCCGCACGGATTATGTTTGCAGCCCGAGCATCCACTGTACAGTAAATTGGAGCAATGGGACCATTTTACTTGCAGAATCCTTACCCTCATCTATGCTCACTTGACCACTTCAGTTTGCAGAACTGCAACTCCTACCGGAGCCGCACAATACTTGTTCTACACTTGTAAGAAATCAATACTTTAGTATGTCAGCACCCGCACTTTGGAACTCCCTGCCTATTGACATCAGGCAGAAGACTTTGTGCGGACAAGCAGAGTCCCTCAAACCCCTGAGCGGAATAAAGACACAATACAATGTGCTATGGGATTCAAATTGGCCACAACTTTATTAAGATTCAGATGTAGGGAGACCTTGGCTCAGGCATTGGGCGCTATCCTTCCCAGTCCCCAGCTGGGGTTCTGGGAGGCATCCGGGTTATCCACATGTATGGGGGTTGGGGCTGGCTCTGGAGAACATATGTTCAAGCAGAGAGAGCCCGCCCCCCATTCGCCACCGCTGGAAGGGGGAAGCGATGACGCCTATTGGTATGGTCAATGCTTCACCCAATACCCCGATCTTGTTGCTGCAAGGGGGTGAGGTCTCTGCCTCACACCCCTCCCTCTAGGAAAATCGCCAAAGATTCTGCCCAATGCCTGAAACAGCCAAAGTTGTGACGTATTGCTACGGGAAAGGCAAAACCAGCCAATGCAGGAAAATTCCTTTCCGGCCCTTCAAAAGCAACCTTGACATAGCAGCACCTGTGTACCTGTGGGAAAAGGTTCACCTGAAAAAGAAACTTCAATGAGGGTGTGGAGGGTGGGAGAAGCTCTGGAACCAACTAGTGCTTGGAGGTAGGATTCAAATTCTATTGTGTGTGCTAGAAAGTCCCTCCCCTTACCTGGCCATCCCCTGGCAACACCTCCCCAGGCAGGATTGGATGCTAGGTTGGGGTAGGCAGAGACCCCTGGCATCCTGCCTGGGAAGGTGGTGCCAGTCCTGAACTACCAGGGAGTCGCCCTATGGGATCAAGGGGCTGCGCGCGACCACGCAAAGGTCGCCCCCCCCTTCGATGTGCGGAGCGGTCATTGCTGTATTCTTTTTGGCACCTGCTTAAAACATTTTTTTTGTAAGCAAGCCTATACATGCAAATAGAATGCTGGCAAGTATTTTATTTCTTTTTGCTACATTTGATCATTTAAAAATGTTTTTTAATATCAGCTTTTAATTGTTTTTTATTGATAATGTTAATGCTTTTATCTACAAATCTCTGATTCAACAAGAGAATCCTTTTGTTTCTAGATGAGCAGACAGAAAGGAGCAATCTGAAGCTTTGCTGGTCACTAATTTTCACTGTTTCTCTTCTAGATATTGATGAGTGTGTATCCAGCCCCTGTGTTAATGGCGTGTGCAAAAATAATCCTGGCTCTTTTGCCTGTGAATGTTCCCCTGAAAGTACTTTGGATGCAACAAAAACCATCTGCATTGGTAATTTCTTCTTCTGAGCTGTCTTTATTGGCTGGAAAATATTTTTGTTATAATTGACATACATATATCTTCTTCAGTTTTCAGGAAGCTTTTGAGAATAACCATGAAATAAAAGTGAAATAATTTAAAGAGTATTCCAATCACTGCTTCACTGTTTACTTGAACATATTAAAAAGTGTCTGTAGAGTATCCTTTCACATTGCATTAAAAATTGCCGAGGAGGTATTGTAGTGAATCAACAGATGATGAAAGACTGACCTGACATTCTGAGCTGGAATGAAAAGAGGTGGCAAATTTATAAAGTTGCTGTGGTTTGGGAATAGATGGCAGGTAGATGAGTGTGGTGGCACACATCTCAACTACTAGGTTTGAACGGGCAGGAAAAACATAAAGAGCTCGGTTGCATCAGGCCCAAGTCCCCCTAGTCCAGCAACCCACAGGCAAGACCTGAGTGCAATAACACACTCCTTGCTCATAATGCCCAGCAGCTGATATTCAGAGGCATCCTGCCTATAGTACTGGAGGAGGATGGCAAAAGACAGAAGCTGATTTTATCTTCTCAAAAACAAGAAGGAAGCTCCAGACTAAAAGACTGGTGGGTGTTGGCAACTATGTTGACACAAAATAAAAAAATTCATTCCGGTAGCACCTTAGAGACCAACTAAATTTGTTATTGGTATGAGCTTTCGTGTGCATGCACACTTCTTCAGATACACTGAAACGGAAGTCACCAGACCCTGTGACGGCAACAATGTTGGCACCCATCTGTCTTCAGAGACAGTGGAGTGTGCCTCAAGGGGTGAAATCAAACTGTGTTAGCAGCACTGAAGTGACCTCCCTAGGGTGCAAACTGGCTGCCCAGACAACAAGACCCCTATCTCTGTCTTGCTGATGTGGTCCAAGCGAAAGCAGAGGAAAACGTTTGGCACCAGCTCGCCCTCTCTTCCTAGGTTGGTTTTTATGAGGATAACTGAGTTCGTTTTCACCAGAATTCACTTACACTGGGTAAAGATATTTGAATAGTCATTCATGATCTATTGCTAAATGGCAACATCTTATTTTATTTTTATTTACCTTTGCAGAGACTGTTAAAGGCACATGTTGGCAGACCATAGTGAACGGCAGGTGTGAGATCAATATCAATGGGGCCACTCTGAAATCTCAGTGTTGTTCCTCTCTGGGTGCTGCTTGGGGTAGTCCCTGCGTTCCATGTGAGCGAGGTAAGACCATTTTGTTGTGTCCTTGGCAAATTATTATTTGGAGCATTAGAAGAAAGCATCCAGTAGAAAGGGCAAAATCATCTCTGGATGTTTTTTTTTTGGGGGGGGTGTTGGATGATCATTTGCCAGGCGGGGTTCAGTCTGAGCCCTCACTTTCATGACATGACAAAGCCCTAGAAAATATGATAGCAGTAAAGGTAATGGCTTTGAGCTTACACAGAATATCTTTCCCTCATCACTTAAAAGCTCAGCAGTGCATCTAATGATGGCCTCGCTCCTGTCTGCTGGTTTCAGAATTGTTTTTACAAGCTTTTTCAGATAAGTCTTTTGGGGGTGAGTGGGATGGACTTGAACATTATGTACTGCACAAGTTAGTCTTCTTAACACTTGGATTATGAACTCTGGCAATACCACCAAAGAAATATTGGTTTAGAAGGAAGGATTGCTGGATGAAGGTATGCAACTAGAACCCCAGCATATGCCTCATTAGAAATGCTGGATCTTGCTGAAACTTTCTGCTGATGAAGTAGCCTTTTCTGATCAGCTCATCTGCCTCAATCCCTGGAATGTCTGCTTATCATGGAACCCAGGTACATTCCAGAGGAGTGTGTGTACATATACTATACTTCATGCAGGGCACTATTGATCTGTATGAACTGAGTGTGCATCCTAAATCACACCCTCTTGCAGCTGCACATTTCTGGAGAAGTATAGTAATGTTGGGCTGTCTTTCAAGAAAGCTTGTTTTCTGCTATTGATCATCTTCCAATAAAGCCCTGGGTGCTTTAATACCCCCCTTGGAAGATCCTGTAGAAGTCTGGATCAAATGTTGTTCTGGTCATGGCCTGATATAGTACATGCTAAATGCATTATTTATTTCATAAAACTTATACACTGCTTGATTTTTAAAACACTTCAAAGCGTTTTACAAATGTTTGCTTAGCAGGAAAGTACTAGGAAGCTTGGAACCTTCCAGCTCTGTCTCTTCCATTTTAGTGGCTCAACTCAATTGCTTAAGCTGCAGCTTGATTGAGAGAGGTCTCTCTCTAAGGGTCTATATTAATTCCTAGCATGATTATATTAATTGTGATTAAAAGGGGATGTGCATTACTGTCACACTTTACAGAATACACTGCAATGCTGCAGACCACCTCAATCTTCACAAATGGTGTGAGATTCCAGAGGTTGCAGGCATGCTTTACTCAGGGCCTGTGTTTTCTTTTGGACGATGAGGCAAAGTGGAGACTGTGGTGTCTTTATGATACATGGTTTATTTACACATATATACAGCCTGAGTCTAGATGGGACTCCAAGGGTCTTGCACATTCCCAAAGACTAGTGGGAGATTATGTATATTTATCCAGGAAGTGTGCACAGTTTTCCATGGGTGAATGTGTACCGTGACAGGTTGTTATACACATTACCTGCTCAACTTACGTTTCCTCTAACATATACATTGCATACATGATAATTTTGTAATGTACAAAGGGGCCTTAAGCAAACTTACCACATAAATACTGTGTAATAAGTGGGTTTAGTCTTAACTTTTTATTAGGGCGCTGGTTGTCAAAAGAGAACAAAGTGAGACTTACTTATGAGTAAATATGCTTAATATTGCACTAAGAATCACTGTTGTGTCCCTTATTCAGGCTGCAGCCCCTTCCCTTAACTGTTATTGCTCATTTAATTGTTGTTATTTTGGAAGTTTCCATGCAGAAAAGGTCTGATCTGTGTTTCAGATGCAGTTTCATGTTCAGTGAAAGAAATTTGAGCTTTGGACTACAATGTTCTTTGCTTCTCTTTTATAGATTCAATCTGTTCGAGGGGATTTTCCAGGATAAGAGGAACACAGTGTGAAGGTATGTATTATTGCTCTGGAACTGGAAACATGTTAGTGGAGAAACAAAAAATTCTGGTGCCGTTTCTCACATTGCAATGGAAGATCACAGTGCCTAACAGATCTTTAGAGCAAGGATGAGGAATTAGATCTGGCCTGGTAGGCAGGATCCTTATCTTGTCCAGCTCTCCTGTGAACCAAATTTGACAGGTAGAGAGCCTAACACTACAATTACCTAATAAAAAAATTCCTTCCAGTAGCACCTTAGAGACCAACTAAGTTTGTTATTGGTATGAGCTTCCATGTGCATGCACACTTCATACCAATAACAAACTTAGTTGGTCTCTAAGGTGCTACTGGAAGAATTTTTTTTATTTTGTTTCGACAATGGCAGACCAACATGGCTACCTACCTGTAGCTTCAATTACCTGGTTTTGTCCATGCAGATGATCATTGGGCATAACGCCACTCATGGAACTATGGGAGCTCCAGCAGTCAGCTGGTAGTTGGGACTTGTATATGTCCATGTGCATGATCCTCATATTCTTTTGCATGCATGGTACAGGATCTGCAACACACAACACTACTTGGAAACTTTTTCAGGTTTGCAAAGGCTGCTTAAACCCCATTGACATCAATGAATACTAGCATGTTAATTCATGGAACTGGAAACGAAACTGATGGCCATGCAATCTCCATAAAGATGTGGTCATACACACTTCCATGCCTCTCTCTTCCTGCAAGAGTAACAACCATCCATTTCTCAAATAGCTTCAGAGGATAAGGGTTTTATGTGAGAAGTTGTGGTGTAACACCTAGGGCTGCAAAAATATCTAGGGTGTGTTGTGTGACCAATGGTTTGCACACACCCATAGAATCCGGCTGCAGACTGCCCTTCACCTAATGGATGTGATATGAAAGTATTACTGCACTGGGAGTGGGAGAGAGAAGTGGGGGAGAGCTGGCAAATAACTCTTGAGATCTATGAAAAACAGATATGCACTGGGATCTAGGGGAAGCCATTAAAGTGAACAAGGTCCCATGGCAGTTACACCAGCGGTTGGGGAATAGGAGATTAAGCGGAAAGGCTCACTAAAGAAATGAACTGATAAAAAGGCCGATGGGATAGAGGCATGGAAAGCAGTCATGAGAAAGGCTAAGAAGGCACTGGTGGGGAACCTTGTTTGGTCCAGCAAGCCAGAACTTTAATTCCCTGCACTCCACAAGGCGAATTTGTCAGGTGGGCAGCACCTCAGGTGACTGAAAAGCAGTGTCATCCCGCCCACCTGTCAAGTTTGCCCTGTGGGCTAGGGCTAGGGGTCTGCTTTGCCAGAGCATTCCCCGCAGGATTGAACTCTCCACTCACCAGCTGATGAGTGGAGGCTTCATTACTGCTCTTTGCAGCGGTCTGCTTTGCTACCATGTCCCTCAAAGCTGTGCCCAGCAGGATTAAGCCCAGACCCCCTCCCATCAGCTGAGACCCGCTGTGATGAGTGGCGGAGGTCTGAGGCAGTTAAAGATATACTGTATACATGTCTCCTCCATGATGTCTTCCCCTTTGCTAGATGCCTGTGGCATCTTTCCCTTACTTGCGCCATCACTGTTGGAGAATGTGATGAGTACCCATAGCTACTGGTTGAGCACAAGGTATCTAAATGACAGCAAGAATCTTGTCCATTATCCCTCTTCTTGAAGTTCCAGTGGTTTCATACTGCATTGGGTCATGGTGACTAGTGCAACCTGACATGACAGAGCAGCTGAAATATTTGAAAAACAAATTATTCCCACATGTGTCTTCTAATAGCTTTTTTTATTTTAAAGAAAAGCAAGGAGGAACAAATTTATCTCCCTCCCTCAAACTTGTCCCTTCTCTCTCTCTCTCTCTCTTTCTCTCTCTCTCTCTCCAAATAATTACCAAATATCTTGGAAACATTTCTACCACAGATCCACTGTACATAGCTTTTATGATCTCAAGAGAGGAGTAAATGTTGCCCCACCTATTCCAAATCACAAGAACATGTTTGAGTGCTGAGAGATGGAAAGTTATTTTTCCAAGATAGTGGCCACAGGATTTTCTCACATATAACTTGCAGTAATTTCATATTGATCGATCCAGCATATTTTCCAGCACCCAAATATATCCGATTCCCTTTCCACTACTTTCTGACATGTGGATGGAACCCCACAGAATTTCAATCAGTTTAAGCATTTTTTTTCAGAGGAGGCAATTCAAGAAGATCTTCCCTCGAGGCTGCCGGTTCCCATGGCTTGCCTGCTGTGCAATAAAACCAAACTTGACTTGTCCTGCTGTTGTTCTTTTAACAACAGCTTGATGCTCGGGAGCAACAGGTAGTGCTTTCAACCTGCTTATTTGTATTGTCCCTTGCGAATATCTGCACATCAAGCTGTCATTAAAATTACAGCGGTGGGTTGAAAAGTTGACAACTCTACTATTACCAAAGCTTTTATTTAAAAAAACCTATTTCGCCATCATCCCAATGGCTTGGTACTCAGCACCTGACCTTGTCATTATCTACCAACCTTGGTACCTTTGACTGCAAAATGGAAAATGGCCATAGTTCAGTGGTAGGCAATTTGCTTTGCATGCTAAAGGTCCCATGTTCAATCTCTGATACCACCAGGTAGGGCTAGAAGTGTCTTCTGGCTGAAGCCCTGGAAATGCTGAACTAGATGGACCAATGGTCTGAGTCAGTATAAGGCAGCTTCCTAGGTTTTCTTCCTCCAGAGTCACTGTGTCCAATAACAAAGCTCTTCCTTACTTAATTTTTTCTTTTTTAAGTGTTATCCTTCCTGTGGCCACCCGCAACCTTCTGTCTACTGTGGTTGACGTTTGTTTTTTAGACAAAGCAATCCCTTAGATGCAGGGAAATGAAGTTAATTCTAACTATGGGAAAACGTGGTTAATTTTAAAGTTCTTAAAAGGCAAATCATTTCCACATGCAAATATTCCATAGGTTCTTGGGGTGCCCGCTGTCCCAAGTTTTCTGATTCTCCTCCTGCTTCTGTGAAGCAGTCTGCGTAGAGACGATGCAGCCCATAGAGTAAAGCTTGCGGTTTCCCTTTGGCTTTGGGTATAGCTGGATCAAGCCACTTCTAACCAAAATGTAGTACTTCAAAACCAAAATTAATATGTTATTCTCATGCTTGAAGAGACTGTTTAGTATGATGGAAGTATTGAATTCCTCTGCCTTGTAGAAATTTTTAAAGCATGTGTTTCTGGCTTTTTGTTTTTGTTTAAATAGATATCAACGAGTGTGAAGTGTTCCTTGGAGTGTGCACAAATGGACGGTGTGAAAATACTATGGGATCTTTTGTCTGCCAGTGTCCCAGTGGTATGACTCTGGATGCAACTGGACGGAGATGTATTGGTAAGCATGAGAGAACCTTTGCTCCAATCTAGTAAGCTGTGAATAAAAACCCTGGGCTCCAAAGCTTAGTCAGGATTTCAGTTTGGGCAGGGAAATATTCATTCTCTTATGCAAACCAGAGAATACTCCCCTGGGGAAATTATTTTGTATGCACAGATATAAGGAAAAGACCAATGGGTGGGGACCCTCACACTTGGGCCCAAATGTGGCCCTCCAGCCCCACCATCTGCCCTGCTTTGCACCCTCAATGGCTTTTTAATGCCTTGAATGTGTCCTTGAATTACTTGTTGGCCTTCTAGGGCAGTGGTCCTCAACCCCTGGGCCACGGACCGGTACCGGTCCATGGATCAGTTGGTACCGGGCCGCCCAAGGAACATTTAAATACAATTAAATTAAAATTATTAAATCAAAACAATATAAATAAAATATAAACAATCAACGTCCCCCCCCCCTCAGCGGGCCGCAGTAAAATTATCAAACGTTGACTGGTCCGCGCCGATAAAAAGGTTAGGGAGCACTGTTCTAGGGGACCCCTTGACTGCTGGTGCTATGAAGCCATGAGTTGAGTGCATTTTGTTTTGAAAGCGCCTAACAGTGCATCCCGAGAGTTCTTGGAATGTGATACTTGCCTCCCCAGGGTCCCATTGCCCACCAGGCGAGGATTTCGGAAGGGAAAGATGAAAGGAAAACCCCACTTAGCCTTAGGAAACTGGGTTCAATTGGGGTAGAAGGCAGGCTTTGTGGGTTGTATCCAGTGCTAAAGTCACTTAGTGGTGAAGTTGTTCTGCGGTTACTCTGTTGTGATGACACAATCCATTGCACAATGGGGCAGCTGTTACATCGGAGTCATCTGTTGTGCAACATTAATACGCACCCTTGCACTTGCACGAGAACCCAACCACTTGTAGACACAGAACACTGGGTACAGCCATGGCTGCCGTTGCGTAAACCCATTGGCTTTTTCAGTACGGTCGATGGCAGTTATTCCCTCTCATGAGAAAAGGAAAATACTACAAAGGGAACACTGTCATGCTGAAAGGGTGACATACTTGTATCACTGTGTGGTTCAGCCTCTCTGAAGAGCGATCCCATGGTGGAAGGGAAATGGAGACACCCCTCCAGGGCAGTCGGCTTTATATGGACTCCCTGTTTCTCTCTCCATACGACACTTGAGTATTAGACTGGGTTTCCGTATTGTAACATTTCCTTAGTGGTTGGGTTCTGCTGCGCTGATGCCGCAGCTGCTTATTTCCCATCTATTGATGGCTTTTTAAAAAACCACACACCCTCAACAGATATTCGCTTGGAGTCGTGCTACTTGGATCACGATGACGAAGACTGCACAAAACCAATAGGAGGGCGGCATCGGCAGGATGCTTGCTGCTGTTCTGTTGGTGCAGCCTGGGGCCCCGACTGTGATGAATGCCCTGACAAGGGAACGCCTGAATATGAAGCCCTTTGCCCAAGAGGACCTGGGTTTTCTACCAGAGGAGAGATTATAAACGGAAAGCCATTTTTCAAAGGTATGCAAAGCCACCAATGGTCCTGGAACTGATTTATTTAGTTACTCCTTCTTTCCTTTCTCAGAGTAAACTCACACAACATGGGCAGGAATCGGAGTTTAGTGAAGTTCCAGACCACGTGCTTCTCACCTGAGAGTTGCAACACTACGGGGGTGGGGGTGGGGGTGGGACATGCAACTGGCTCTATCAGATGCTTGTCACCAGCATCCTGTTCCTTTGAGCAATATGACAACAGCACAGTGGCTATTGTACCTTTGTGTATTGCTGCTGCTCCCTTCCTTCCTTGTGTATAGAGTAGCTGGGCATGGGAAGAAACACCAAGCACAGATACTGGCTTTCCTTTACAACCCCATAATTTACACGGAAGTAAGGGAAGCACACATGTTCTTGCTTGTTGCAGTGGTTTTGCTTGTGGTCCTCCTGGACCTGTATTTGTAAGAGCTCAGCATTTCAGGGAGCTGGAAGAGAATTGGGAATAATAAGGGTGAAGGATGAGGGGTCTGTGAATAATGGCTTCCCTGTGGCTTGAAAGAGGGGTGTTGATCTGGAATGAGTGTTAATGCACTCTTTTATAAAGATGGAATGTTATTTGAATTCTTTAGCTGCTAATAAATGCTTTAAAGAACCAGTAATTGTGACCACCGTGGATATTAACTTTCCTCACTGAATTAATTGAATTAGCGAATCATTCAAGAATAATTCCTAAAGGAGGTGGTGGATATGACCTGAAGGGATGTTAGACATGAGGCAAAAGTGGGGGGGGGGGAGGTCACTGCTAGTACAACCCAGTGAATGTTTAGTCAGAATTCCCATTGTATTCAGTGAGATCTGCTACCTAGGAAATTGTGTTTTGGGCAGTCTCTGTGTCTAGCCATAGATTAAAATAAAACTCAATAAGAGATGTGCTAATTGCTGAGAATCTAGTCAGGCATCACTGCTATTGATCAGAGGTACAGAGCATGAGACCCTTTTCTACCTCAGACATGGAAGAAATAAAGAAAATGTAATACGCTTTGTAAGGGTAGCATTAAATGAATGGGCGTTCAGCTTCATATGCACAGAAGTGCCACAGGAGTGTGAACTACTGCTGTCATTTGAACACTCAGATGTGGGCGTTGCATTCAGTGAACTGCAACTGTTAAAACACTTCCGACCTGGTCATTTATATCTGGGCTTCACTGATGCAATTCTCATGAAATCAGAATTAACTAGATTTAACTACAGTGCTGTTTTTAACAATGGCTATGTCTGTGTCTTAGATATCAATGAATGCAAAATGATTCCAAGCCTTTGCACCTATGGAAAATGCAGAAACACCATTGGCAGTTTCCGTTGTAAATGTGACAGTGGGTTTGCACTTGATTCTGAAGAGAGGAACTGTACAGGTAAATTCCTTAGTTTGCATTGTGTCCAGTAGCGGCTGAAAATGTAAATGTAATATTGCAATTTGCACATCCAAAATGTGTGTTTTATTGATTTCAGTGCATTTTAAAGGTTTTATTACAAGCAAGTGGTATGCACATTTGGTTAAACACGACAAAAATAAAATATTTCTTGACCATTAAAATTCATTTTTAAAACTGCAATACAGTATATGTTTGCATTTGAAATAACTTGGTTTTGTTTGAAATGGCAGATATTGATGAATGCCGCATCTCTCCTGATCTGTGTGGCCAAGGACTCTGTGTCAACACCCCTGGAGATTTCCACTGTGAATGCTTTGAAGGTTATGAAAGTGGATTTATGATGATGAAAAACTGCATGGGTATGTTACTCAAGGCATATTTACATTGGGGCGCTCACCAAACCTTATGAGGTCACTGTTGTTCCAGTAACTGCTGGTTTGCATCTGGACTCCATTTTTTTTGGAACAGTTGTGAAAAAGCAGGGTGTGGGGAAGAAGTGTCACTTTAGTCATCCAAAGTCTTTGTTTCCTAAATTTAATGAGGGAATTCAGGCTGGTTTGGATTTGCAAAATAGCCAGCTCAGTTGGATCTTGGGAGTTTTTCTTGAACCACCAAAGTTCAAAAGTTGGGTTGGGGAATAAAGTGTGGTTAAAAAGATGCTAGTTCTTGTTCTGAATCCACTCCAAAGATTGTTATCCCAGCACAATATGGATTCATAGGGTTTTGTGCTCGGGACTTTTCATTTTGAAATAATGAAAAGCAAGCATTGTTATTTAGCTTGGATCAAAGGCTGGTCCCTAAGTGGGAGCTTTGGTTTCACCCCCAATATGAAACTGATGGCTTTTAATAATGCCAGCTCACAAAGTTTAGGGTTTATTTAGCTTATCCTCAATATTTCAGCATTATCTCCCTCCCACATTTCAATTAGCTCTGATTAGTCACATATTTTATAATACTACATAATATCACCTTGAGCTAATATAGTTTCTGAAGGTATTATAGGTGTAAAACGTATGTCTGGCAACAGAGTTCACTATCACTCCAGGCTTTAAATAACACACAATGTCTTTGTTCTCTCTCATCAAAATAATATTGCTCTCTTTACATTTCTGAAGTGTTTACTGCACTGAATGACAGCATGCACATCCATTCATTTTCATATTTTATTTGGAAAACTTGGGAGGTAGATTACTTTGAGAGTTGTGACCCAAAGGCTGACTCCTGGTTGAAGATTTAACCTGTCTCTCCCACATAAAAGCCGTCCAGAATGCCAGCCAAAGTCAAATGAAAGATAGGTCCTGCTGTGTTTATTACTCTTAAAACAAGTGCATACATTTCTGAAAATAAAACGCCCCACTCTGTCACGCACGCCCCCCCCCCCCCCACACCTCCTCAGGCTTTCTGTGTGTTTTCACTACCCGTTGGGACATCTGCTCATTGTAGATTTTATACACAGAAATATTTTCTATTTCCAAATAGAAATATTTCCAGGTGGCGCTGTGGTTAAACCACTGTGCCTAGGGCTTGCTGATCAGAAGGTTGGCGGTTCGAATCCCTGTGACGGGGTGAGCTCCCGTTGCTTGGTCCCAGCTCCTGCCAACCTAGCAGTTCGAAAGCACATCAAAATGCAAGTAGATAAATAGGAACCGCTACAGCGGGAAGGTAAACGGCGTTTCCATGTGCTGCTCTGGTTTGCCAGAAGCGGCTTTGTCATGCTGGCCACATGACCTGGAAGCTGTACGCCGGCTCCCCCGGCCAATAATGCGAGATGAGCGCGCAACCCCAGAGTCGGTCACGACTGGACCTAATGGTCAGGGGTCCCTTTACCTTTACCTTTATTTTCTACTAGTAGAATTCAGCCCGTTTAAAAACGGGCGCTAGAACGCTGCTCTCGTGCAGCGCCGGCATGGGACGGGGGGCGGGAGAAGCATGGCATGGCATGGCATGGCTCCGCGCAGCGCTGATCAGCGCCGACCCGGCAGGCCGCCAGATCAAGGAAGCGGCCTGCCGGGTCGGCACCCAGCAGCGCTGCACGAAGCACCGGGGGACTGGTGGCGGGGAAGGCAGGCAGGCAGACAGGCGCTTGCTCTCTTGCCTGCCTGCATTCCCCACCGCCTGTCACACGAAGATCGGCGGCCGCTGCTTGCCGGGGCTTGTCAACCCCGGCAAACAGCGGCCGCCGATCTTCGGCTCTGTCCCCCAATGCGCTACGGCTCGGGGAAGCAGGCAGCTTCCCGGGCTGTTGCCGTCTCCCTGCCTGCTTCCCCAAACCAAAGCGCGTGGGGGACTGAGCCGAATTGCGGCGCGGGGGGGGTGCTTTTCGCCGTTTGCCTTCCCCCCAGGGGGAGGCAAACGGCGAAAAACCCCGCCGCGCCGCACTTCAGCTCGGGGACTGGCTTGGCGGTGGGGGGAAGGAGGGGAGGAATTTCTCCCCTTCTTCCCGCCACCGCCAAGCCAGTCCGCAGCGGGGGCTTTTTGCCGTTTGCCCTCCCCCCAGGGGGAGGCAAACGGCGAAAAACCCCGCCGCGCCGCAATTCGGCTCCGGGACTGGCTTGGCGGTGGTGGGTCTTCCCGCCACCGCCAAGCCAGTCCGCAGCGGGGGCTTTTCGCCGTTTGCCTTCCCCCGAGGGGGAGGCAAACAGCGAAAAACCCCGCCGTGCCGCAATTCGGCTCGGGGACTGGCTTGGCGGTGGGGGGAAGACTTCCCGCCACCGCCAAGCCAGTCCGCAGCGGGGGCTTTTGCCGTTTGCCTTCCCCCCAGGGGGAGGCAAACGGTGAAAAGCACCCGCCGCACCGCACTTCGGCTCGGGGACTGGCTTGGCGGTGGGGGGAAGACTTCCCGCCACCGCCAAGCCAGTCCGCAGCGGGGGCTTTTGCCGTTTGCCTTCCCCCCAGGGGGAGGCAAACGGTGAAAAGCACCCGCCGCACCGCACTTCGGCTCGGGGACTGGCTTGGCGGCAGCGGGAAAAAGGGGAGGAATTCCTCCCCTTCTTCCCGCCGCCGCCAAGCCATAGCCGGCTTCCCTCGGCGCCCGCTGCCGCTTCGGCTTCCTCCCTCTGCCTGCTTGCGTTCGCCGAGGAAGCGCCGTCCCATGCCGGCGGTGCGCGGCAAGGCTGCCGGGGGGGAGCACTTCTCTCCCCCGCCGCCTCACCGCGCACCTCCAGCATGAGACTGGGCTTCGGAGCGGGGGTTGGCAGAGCGGCGGTTGGCAGTTGTCTGACCATAGGCAGAGATAGGCAGAGGGGTTGGGGGGGGAGAGCACGCGCGTCCAATCCCTGTGTCCCTGGTTGTCTCTCCGTCCAATCCCTGTGTCCCTGGGGCCCATGCGCAGTAACCCAGGGACACACGGGAAAACGTGGACGCAGGGACACTTGCATTTTATATATATAGATACAGACGGTGTATAATGTATGATCATTTCCCTTTGCCTTGCCTTCATATATAGATAGACAAGATTGATGGAGATATATTAGATCTCTGTTCAGATTCCTATCACACACTCAAAATCCTAGATACTTGCCCAGATTCCTGCCACAAACTCAACTATCTGGTCTCTCTCTACTGCTGTGGTCCAGATCAGAGCTGATTGCAGCATGTTGGCCAAGTCAACAGATTGGGCTGGCCAAGACATCTCCTTTGAGTAAACAGAGAAATGTTCAGCAGAAAGCAGAGAAGCAGACAAGAGGGAAATGAAGAAACCACCCACCAGGCAGGGGAGGAATCCCAGTCATGAGTGCTCTCTGTGGGAGTTGGGCTGAGGTATTTGGGAAGAGACTGTGTCTCATGTGGCATGGAGAGAGAAGGAAACAGCAGCTGGAAGATGGTTAGAACAGTTACTGGGAGGAGAGGAAGGGACATTTGGGGAGGAGATGCATGGGTTTTCATGAGGAGTTCCAAAGGCCAAGCAAACTCTTGGCTTAACGCCACCACTTCAGTCTCTCTGGTATGCTGAAAACTTTCGGCTCTAACATGCATTCTTTCCCCCATTTTTGTTCTGCTTTCTCAGACATTGACGAATGTGAGAGGAATCCTCTGTTGTGCAGAGGTGGTGTTTGCATAAACACTGAAGGAAGCTTCAAATGTGATTGTCCTCCAGGTCATCAGTTCGCTCAGAACATCTCTGCCTGCATAGGTAAGGTGGGGGAGGGGGAATAGCACTTGCATGAAAGTTCACTGCAGTACCCAGATTTTGTTTTTTACATTTTCACACCTTTGTTCCTGCTCTGTGGGAGTGGCATTATACAGCTGGCATTATATCTGCACAGTGCCTGATATCATTGTGCCTCTCAATAGACCCATTATTACTCATATAGAGGAAAAGCTCCTCAAATCAAGGCCCCTTTCTCCATCCCATTCCTGGAAATGGTACAGGGATGAGTTAAGAATGGGACTAGATTTAAGAAAATAGTGATACGGATTCTCTATGGGCATTGCTGTTCAAGCAGCCCACTTGCGTTTATTAAAAATATTATTGTTGTAGTAGTAGTTACTCTTAATAATAATAATAATAATAATAATAATAATAATAATACTTAACATTTGTATGCTGGTTTCAAGTGTTCAAATGTTTCCACTTGTATTACTTGACCATAATCCATTCAGCAACTTGTAATGTAAGTCAGTTTTATTATCCCCCATATGGCAGAAATTCCTGTGCAAAATATTTTGCGGGTTGCAGATCAGCATCAGTGTCCAGTTCTTATCGATTGAATGTGATTTACTGTGTTAGGCTGCAGACTCAGGGCCAATGAGAAAGCACAACAGTGCTGCTTGGCGTGACCTACTGCTCCCCACAAGCCTATCCATAAGATGACATTACATAATTGTAACAGCTGTCTTTCGAAAGCCATTTTTGCACCTCTTTTGGGGGTATGCCCAGAACAGATATCCCTACCATCTCACTGTAGTTGCGTTACGGGTGGAACAGGATTGTAGTCAGAGTGCCTTGGCAAGGGTGACACAAACTACAGCCTGAAACTGCTTGCCTGTCTGCTTCTTTCTGAAGCTCAGCATGGTACATGCCAAGTTTAGGATTGTATCCAATGCTTGTCCTGCTCAGAACAGACCCATTGAAATTAATGAACCTTAGTAATGCCCATTCATTCCAATGAGTCTAGTAGGGCCACCATTGCATACAACCCCTAGAGTTAGCAGAATAATCAAATGCTTTCTGTCACAAGCCATCTACAGAACAGTTTGAGCATTACAACGCATCCCCACCTAGGGTTGTGGATTGTTCCCTGGTCCAGAGTCACTCCTGTATCTGTTAGTTATGTTTTCCTGGTTTGAATGATCATCTCATTGGGAGCAAGATCCTTGCCCATAGGTGCTTTGTTTCTGAAATCTGTTGCAAGGAAGAACTAAACTACATGCTCAGCAGAATTAATGTGCTGCAGCTTTTTCCTCTTTCAGTTCAGCCTGCAAATATAGGATCAAAATACTACTGTTACTACTACTACTACTACTACTACTACTACTACTACTAATAATAATAATAAAAGGGATCACTGCTCAATGGTAGACCATCTGTTTTGCATGCATAAGGTTCAAAGTTCACTGCCCATCATCTCCAGGTGTGGTTGATAATGTCCCTTGCCTGAAACCATGGACAGTTGCTGCCAGACAGTTTAGACAGTGCTGAGCTTGATGGACGGGTCTGACTTGGTATAAGTCTCCAGTATGTTTGAATCCTTCCCCTATTATTATTTTTAAAAAACAAAACACTCCTCTCATATTAAAGAAACCTACGGTAAGTGTTTGGGCAGAGTCTGGGTCTGAACCCATTCCGTGACAAGCTAACTTTCTTTGAGCGTAGAAACTCGGGCAACCCACCCACGTAACTCTGGGGCTCACTGCTGTTAAAACTGAAATCTTTCATCTCTTCCTTTATGCCCCTGTCTCTAAATGAAAGTTTAGGTGGATTTCCCTCTACCCACCCACCCCCCGTTACAAAATTAATGTTTCGTTGTGATGTTTCAGATGGTAAAGCTTATGTTAGCCAGTGGTGGAACTAGTTAGTGAGGAAGTAAAACCTGGTTTCAGTTGAGCTGGAGGATCCCTCCCACTTGATTACAGATTCTGTGGTGCCCCCAGTGTCAGAGTTGTTTGAAACTCATCTATATTAATTTCCATAGTGCATGTTTAACTTCTGCCCATGTGCGGTGGATCCTTCCATTTAACTGGAAATGCACAAAGGTGACATTCAGGTGAAATGCAGTTAATCTGTTCTTCTTTCCTTTTCACCTTTTTGAGAGTAGATCTCAGGCTGGAGTTTGGCTTAAAATCCCTGGCAGCTTCTTCTATTCTTGGCAGGAATATAGCTTTGCGCAGCCAAAACTCAGCTGCTGGCGCTTGGGCAGATTTCATAACCTAGGGCACAGTGCACAGCCCTTTCTCCTTCAACTTCATATTCTATTTTCACTATTGTTACCAGGTGTTCATATTTGTCCTCAGTGCTACCATCAACATAGAGAGCCAGTGTTGTGTAGTGGTTTTGAGTGTTGGACTAGAACCTGGGAGACCAGGGTTCAAATCCACACTCATCCATGAAGCTCACTGGGTGACCTTGGGCCAGTCACTGCCTCACAGCCTACATCACAGGGCTGCTCTGGGGGATTAAATGAGGAGGGGCAGCACTGTATATGCCACCTTGAGCTTCCTGGAGGAAGAAAGTGGAATACAAGTGGAATAAATTATATGAACTATTCAGCTGGGGTGGTGGTGAGGGGCAGGTAAAAGACAAAGATCGTTCATAGGAACTTAAAATGTCTGTCTTTCTTTTTTCCTTTTCAAATAGACGTTAATGAATGCGACCTGAGTGTAAATCTGTGCAGAAACGGGCATTGTGTCAACCTCATTGGAAAATACCAGTGTGCCTGCAACCCTGGATATCAGTCCACACCTGACAAATTGTTCTGTGTTGGTAAGAGCTTTGTTTTCCTCATGGGTCAGTAGTAGGATGTGTCTTTCTGGAGATAGACAAGTCTCTCCTTACTTGGCAGGGATGCTCCTGAGGGAAATAAGGTTCCTGAAAATGCTGAAGAGCATTGGTTTCTGCTGTGGAGCATGGGATTTGTAACTTCTTCTGCTCCCCAATTAAGTTCAGTATTCGGAGAAAACTGCAAATCCCATGCTCCCAAGCAAGAAACTACCGTATTTTTCTATGTATAAGACGCCCCATGTAAAAGACACCCCCTATTTTGGGGGACTCCAAATTAAGAAAACACCCCTCAGCACTACCCATGTATAAGACTATCCCCAATCTCAAACCTAGTTTTTTGGTTAAAAACCTAGAAAATATTACTGAGCAGCTTCAGAAAGAGGTAGATAGAACTAGAGGGTGGGCCACTTCAATCAATTGTCTTTTTGAATCTTCCTTGAAAAAGAAAACTTGCCCCACCCCAAGATTCATGTGAGTTAGCCCATCATATCTTCAAATGTAAAATAAGGAGCGTGAAGCTGCAAAACACTGCCACCCCCCCTTTCTAGGTTGTAAGCCCCTTGGGGCAGGAAATCTACAGAGATTCAACCTACAATTCAAAGTGTAGAATCAGTCCCTCCCCCTTTATAATTTAAGCCCGACAGTTGGACATTCCACTATTTGATTTTCCTGTCTGAACATATCTCTTCCCCCCCCCCCAAACATATTGGAATGAAAACTTTGGAGTGTCCTAAGATAACACTAATCAGTTTAGTGTCAGCTTAAAAGCACACTGAGAACTTTCAAACTTCCACAACCTCACAGGCATTACTTTTTTTTTATAAAAAAAGTAATAAAAATATTTTGTGCTTTACATTGTTATTTCTTACTTTCTAGATATTAATGAATGCGACATCATGAACGGCGGCTGCGACACGTTCTGTACAAACTCGGAAGGCAGTTATGAATGTAGTTGCAGACCAGGATATGCTCTAATGCCAGACCACAGAACTTGCACTGGTAAAGTCAACTTGTGAACATTTATACTGATAACCACTGCCAAGCTCCTTCTGGATCTTTGGCTGTATCTGTTGCCTTATTCTCACTTTTTGTATGTATTCGCCATTGCCATTTTTTGCAACCCAATCCTTTGCATGTTTACTTGGAGGTTCCATCGAGATCAGTAGTATTTCCACACATTTATGCAATGGATTCCTGCCCTAACTATCAGATTTGGGAGCCACGTGTAGCCACATGCCTTATTTGTCTCTGTTAATGGTTTTAATGGGATGTTTAAATAACTGTTAATGCTGCAGACTTTGTTAAAGTGCTGGTTATTTCAGATCATTGCGCTATTCTTATTATTACCACTTGCCCTTCACCAGCAGGTCGTAGGTGTGTTGCAACAATTAAGAATTAAGAATTAAAAACAGTTAAAGCATACTACATTCACGAGAATAGGGTGACTCCTTATAACACCCGTCTCAGGTGAAGTCAAAGAGGTGCATCTCCAGCATTTGCTGAGAGCTATATAGTGAAGATGCCAGACACATCTCTGTGGGAAGGGAATTCCACAACTTAGGGGCTGCCACAGAGAGTGCCCTTTCCTGGGCCACTCCCACCAACTGAGGCAGGTGGACCAAGATGGCGCCCTCTGCTGATCTTAATTTTGTGTTCTTATTATTCAGTGGGATGCCATGGATGGGCTACGTCCCAAAAAAGGTGGCAGACAAATAATTTCATAAGCAAATGAAAAGAAAAATTGCTGCACCATGCCGCTTTGGAGGTTAGGGAAGTGGAGTGCCAAACCCTACAACAATTTCAAATTAAATAACTCTGCCTTTTGTTTCAGCAAGAAACTTGTTGTATTAGCCACAGGGTGGGTTATCACAATTTAAAATTCAGAACTAAAACGGTTAAAACAAATTACAGTCACAGGAATTATGCAATAAGGGCACAGGCGTATTATTTCGAAGGCCAAAGATTCTGCAGGAAGGATGTGGGTTGGCAATAATCCTCCACACACACAGCTTTCTTATTTTAAAAGGTTATCTGTATTCAGTATTGAAGTACAATTTTCCAACTTCTTGCAGTGGCCTCTTTTCACAGATGTGACAGCATCCACGTATTAGGAACAGGAAACCATGATGCACAAAGATATTATACCAGAATGCTTTAATTTTAAGGTGCCTGCTTCCTTCAGTGGGGAAATGCTTGTTTAAACACAAGTTCTTCTGGCACAAGCACTTATTGAAGATTGGGTTTCTGGCTGTCAAAGAGTCATGGTTCTCTGTGCATTACGTTTCTGTGCCTTAATAAAAGAGAGGCAGTATGGTAGAGGCAAGGCGGAGGGAAAAGGAGAAAAAGGAACATGCCGTCTTTGGAACAGTGGCTAGATGCAGACCAAGAAAACCTGATATGCTTCCTTGCATACCTCGAAGGGTTGCTATGAGAAGAAAAAGAGAAAGGCCATATATAGTGCCCAACACCTCTTGGAGGAATATAAATGCTTCTAATAAATGATGGCATTTATAATACAGCTAGCATTTAATTATTTATTGGTCTGGGGAGGAAGCTTCAACAATCTTTGTACCGCTGTTGAGAAAGCCACTGGTTGCAGCTTAAGGTTTTGTGGAATAGATCCCATTTACTCAGAGGTATCCTAGTTTGACAGTTATGTATACATCAGTACAGAGATGAAAGGCCCCCCCCCCCCGGCAGTCAGCAGTGTCTGAAGGCCGTAAAGTGCAAGGGGGAAGGAATAGGTGGGGCAGATTTGCATGTACACATAATTTATATGTGGCTTACAAATAAGGTTTTTGGGTTTTTTTATGCCAGTTCAGCTAAGGATGTAGTTCCAAACTGCTGATGAGTGTGATAGCGCCATGTGATTAATAAGAAAAGCAGTAGCCAGCAAGAGATGTCTTCCAGGTTGCATCTCCTTACAAAAGCAACAGTTAGAACAGTATCTGTTTGTTTTGTGTTGGCTGCGCAGAAAATGAATAATGGTCCGAAAACTCTTGGACCCAGTAGTTAAAATGAGTTAAGTTTTCTGCAGCTGCATAATCCCTAACATACACAATGGACTCATCTCCTTGTGAGTTACACCCTTTCTCTCCGAAGAGAGGGAGTTCTCAGCTCAGCTCTTTGTTTTGCAAACATTTCCTTTGAGTAACCAAGCAAAGTTTTGGATCTTAAGCTAGTATGTGGTGTTATTGTCAAGGAAAAAAATCATGAGAACTTATAAAAGTTTGCAATTATAAAACACGGAGGGTTCCCCCCCTAAAAAAAAATAAGTTATACTCAGAGTAGACCCATTAAAATCACACGAATGGCTTTTTAGTGGATCTACTCTGAGTCTGGCTGACATTGGATATGACCCAATAAGTTTAAAGAGCTTGGTAGCTACAAGAAAAGAGAGGAATTTCCAGCATCTTAGATCAGTTTCCTAGTCACTGATAGTAAACAGGGGTATGGCTAAATGCTAAATACTGCAAAGCTTTTTCCAGCAGAGAGAGCAGATGCAACATATTATATTATAATAAAATATTATTCTGCAAAAGAAATCTATATGTGGACTTCCTTAGCTTTAATAGATGTAATGTGGCAATTCTGTACTTTCACCTCTAGAAAGAAGTATCACTTAACTAAGACAGAAAGGATAGATTTGGGTGTCAACTGGTTAAGAATTTGTCACTTTTCCTTACAGATATTGATGAGTGTGAAGACAATCATAACATCTGTGATGGGGGCCAGTGCACCAACATACCTGGAGAATACAGGTGTCTTTGTTATGATGGATTCATGACATCCGATGACATGAAGACTTGTTTAGGCAAGTAAAAAATATGTTACCCTAATCCTGTTTGTAACCTGCCTGTGATGGAAATAAAGGAGATGGTGATTTGTTTGAAATTTGCAAGCAAGCAGCAACTCTTCATCAGCGTTACAAATGTGGATGATAGATTGCAATCAGTTGTTTGCCACCACTTGTCAAGATCGCTTAATGCCATTTGTTTCATTTTCACAACATTTGGAAGATGTCGGCTGCAGATAAAACTTTATAAAACTGCCTTTGAAAGACTCCTGTTTTTCAAAGACGGTGAACACAGACAGTGGTTTTTTAAAAAATAAATAAATAAAGGGAAATGTTTAAATCACACCGTATTTTTTCGTGTATAAGACGGCATTCCCCCCCCCCCCAAAATTTTTTAAGTTTGAAATTGGGGGTCGTCTTATACATGGGGGCGTCTAATACATGGAAAAAATACGGTATTCTGTTTTCTCTAAGATTATCTGCTGAATAGGGCACACAAACCCCATCCTGACATTCTGAGCAGGCCTTAACTGAACACTTGAGGAGCAAAGAGTAAGTTCATGGTTGCACCACCTCTCCACCCATGCACCTCCGCATTGCTCTGGCCCTCTGCATTTTCCAGGGTGACTGCAGCAGGGGAGCCTCTTATCCTTGTGGATGCTTCCATTTGTGTGGAACTTTGGTTTTCCAGAGTTCCAAAATGTGTGAGAGCTTCTCTTGAGTATAGGAGGCAGCCCTGTTGTACACAGTTGTCTTGGAGCGGTCAGAAGCTGATGATGGCTGGGATGAGGGGCAGAGCTAGCACACTTGCTGTAAGTTTCATGCATGTTATCCCTATCAAGAGTGAAAATCCTTTCTGTGAGCTCCTGGAGCATTTTGATAAAGTGTCTAATGTAAAACAGGCTACGAAATCCTCAGTCGAAGTGCAGATCTTCAGAAGTGAAGCCTTTATAAACAGGGTTCAGATTCCAGTGGAATGATTCCAGACCTTTTAGGATTGAAATTACCCCAAGGAGGGGGAAATGTTCCACACAAGAAGATAGTGGAGAACATTAAGACCTTGGTAGGCGACTACAGCTTTTAATACCAGTGGTGGGGGAACATTCAGAATATAATAAGAAAACATAGGCCTGGTATATTCACTTTTAGAGATTTTGGGCTCATGAAAATGGAAATTACAAACTAGGAGCCAATGGGTGGGTGTGGGAGAAGTAGAAGGGAATGCTCATATTCAAATTAATAGGAACAACCACCAGCGGGTTGAGGTAGATATATCTCTCTGAAGATTTCCAGGGCTTGTTTCTATTCCCATCACAACTCTAAGGAGGAAAACTTCCAGGTTACTTCTTTTGAATTTACCTTCAAGGAGCTAGAAACAAGACTATCCCCAGCTTCCTAAATGGATTAAGACTTTGGGTTGTTTTCAACTCACTTTTACTGAAGGTAGACCCATTGATGTTAATGGGCCTAAGTCAGTCATGGCCATTCATTTCAATGGCTCACCGCGATGTGTGGAAGTCAGTTGAATACTATCTTTTGGCTCCAATCTTTTCACAGCACTGCATGGATCTGTTTCCAAAACCATATCTTTCCCGTGCCAAAGATGTCATAGCTACTTCCTCCCTTTTTGTAATAGTTTATAACAATCCTTGTATCTAGAGTGAAATGTGAGTAGTAGTTTCTTAAGATTTTTACAACTACAACCCCTTCCCCCCTACAGATGTTAATGAATGTGAGCTGAACCCGAACATCTGTCTGAGCGGAAGCTGTGAGAATACAAGAGGCTCCTTTATATGTCACTGTGATATGGGTTACTCTGGCAAGAAAGGAACAACGGGTTGCACAGGTATGTATATGTCTTATGCTTATATGTAAATAGTTCCCCCCCCCATTTTCAACTACAGTGGTACCTCTACTTACGAATTTAATGCGTTCCGAACACACATTTGTAAGTCAGAAAAATTTGTAAGTCGAATCCCATAGGAATGCATTGGGAGAAAAAAATCGCAAGTAGAAGCAACCCTATCTAAAAATTCGTAAGTAGAAAAAAATCCTATCTAAACCGCATCCAAGATGGCGGACGGAGCTCCATTCGTAAGTAGAAACATTCGTAAGTAGAAACATTCGTAAGTAGAGGTACCACTGTATATACAAATATTTGTCTACAGAATAGTTGCCCATTTGTTTGGTAAAGCAGAATGCTATGCCTCTTTCTGGGGCACAAATTTAATATTAGTTGACGTGAGAGAGAAATAATGAGAGATCTTCTGGGCTTTGCTGGCAGGCGCTTAGCTGGTCAGTTACTCAACAAACTGGCCACTTTCATAATACATCAGTGGTTAATTTTATAGCCGTGGAGTGATTTGAAAGTTGCCAGTTGTTTTTCGCCATCTGGCACAAGGAGAGTGCTTTGCTTCCCTCATCTTCAAAATAATTGCTAAGAATAAATTTTAAAAGCTCAGTTGATATATCATTGCTTGCTCTAGGGTAGGTTGCACACTTTCTTTTTGTCGTTTTTCTGGTTAATTATTTTTAAAGGAAGGAGAAGGATGGACCTATATTGGTTTTTTTAATTTTTTTTTTAAAAAAACCCACATTCTAAGTTGGGGGTAGCAGTAGGTCCTCATTCTAAAGGCTACTAATTTAAAACGCTTGTGGGCCAGCAAAGGAAGTACGGGTTTTCCATGATCCTTCATCCAGTTACATTTAATTCCTATCAAAATTGTTGAGGTTTGCCTGTGCTCAATGGCATCTCGGATTGCGGATTTTGAGGGTGAGCTCTCAAGTTGCAGATCTCTAAAAGCAGGAAACACTCCTGTATCTGTCCACGTGCCCTGTGTGAATGGGTAGCACACAGGTATGACTCAATTCCTCTGTAGTTAACATGACTAAAGGCGTTCATGGATAAACAGGACCACCATGTGCACACCAGAACTCCTGGGTGCCTTTGGCTTGGAGCCAGTGGGTGATTTTGCAGTGAATAGATTAAGCACCATAAGAAATCCATAAAACCCTTAGCCTATTTTGTAATCCTGGATTTCATATTTTAGCCTGCTGTTCATGTAACATTAAACCGTAGTTAAAATTTAACTATGGATATACAGGGCACGCTCGGGTTGCGAACGTGATCCATGCGGGATGCACGTTCGCAACCCGCAGCATTTGCAACCTGTGTCTGCGTGTCTGCACATGTGCGGGTTGTGATTCAGTGCTTCTGCGCAAAGCGCGATTTAGCACTTCTGCACATGCGTGCGCGTGCGACGAACCTGGAAGTAACCTGTTCCGGTACTTCTGGGTTCGGTGCGGAGCGCAACCCGAAAAGACGTAACCCGCAGCGGACGTAACGTGAGGTATGACTGTATATGAACAAGCAGTCTGTTAGTGCATGCTGCTCAAAAGTCCCTGCTTCACTTTTCCCATACTTTTAAACTGGGATTTAATGTTACATGTGAAGTGGGCCATTGAGTCAGGGCTGTGTTTTGCCTAACTAGGTCACTATGCATACAGATTTAGGAATGTCTCCTGTGTCTGGAAGATGTAACATGAGAACTGACCTTTACTCCAGCAAAATCTTTTATACTAAGTTTTATTCCACCTAAGTTATTGGCAAAGTTCCATGTTTTGAGCAAGACTGGACCAACTAACACAGCATGTAATTCACTGCATCGTGACAAGACCACCAAGGACCACATCAACAGGACCATATTGGATTTGGATTTGGAAAGTCTACACTTTGTGTGCAAACAGCAGACCCTCTTTTCCAAATGTTTTGGTGAATAGTATGTGTTTAAATAGCTTTCTTTCCCTCTCCTTGTGCTTTCAAAGTGACAGCAGTAAGATTCTTGATTTTAAGTGAATTTTATCAAGATATGTCAGCAAAACCAAAACATACATGATTTTCATTTCGTTCACCAGTAAAAAAAGCACCGAAGTTCAAACTTACAAGCTCAGAGACCAGTTGCATTAATAACACAGGATGTTGGTATTTGAGCAGTGGGGTTCCAAATCATAGCTATTGCCTAAAATATAAAGCATATGGTTAATTTAATTTTTTTAAATGCAGGTTTAGAACAAACACTACTCTTGCAGTCTCAGAGTGGGACAAATACATCAGCCAATAAGTCACTTCTGCTAGGAAACTGAAATTAATGTTGTAAAACAGACATCAAAAATATTTGAAAATGATTCTAGGTGAGAGCAGTGTGAGAACATCATGTATCCTTGTTCATTAGTAACAGCTGTCTTCTGCCATGAATAAACATACATGGATGTGGATCTAAGCAAACTGCTTTTTCCCTCTTGGACTAACCTTCCAGCATTCTGTAGATTAGGCACCCCCAAACTGCGGCCCTCCAGATGTTTTGGCCTACAACTCCCATGATCCCTAGCTAACAGGACCAGTGGTCAGGGATGATGGGAATTGTAGTCCAAAACATCTGGAGGGCCGAAGGTTGGGGGTGCCTGCTGTAGATAGATATACAGATTTTTTTAAAGTCCTTTGAGGTTGGTACCACTTCTCGGTATAGATGTGGGAATCCCACATTCGAATCTACCCCACCCTCCGGAGAAAGCTTCATACACAAAAGCCCACTTCATGGGTAAGTAGAGTTTGCAGTGAATGCTGAGATCTATCACACTCTGCTCCTAGTCTCTCGCCAGCAGGAGCAAAAAGCGATGACCTCCAGCTTAGGTGCCATCTGCATTATGCATTGAAAGCAGTACCATACCACTTCAAACAAGCACGAGCAATTCGGCCCTCCAGATGTTTTGGACTACAATTCCCATCATCCCTGACCACTGGTCCTGTTAGCTAGGGATCATGGGAGTTGTAGGCCAAAACATCTGGAGCAGATTGGGGGTGCCTGGTCATGAGAGTTACCAGTAGACCCCTATTGTGCCTTCATAGAGCTGCATTTTATACTTGAAAAGTATAAATAAATAAATAAATAAATAGCAATGAATACAGTGCATGTGTAGCCAGCTGCAATGGAAGGGGGAGCTTGCAGCAGCAGTGTAACGAGATTCAAAGGCGGTGGTCTCAGTTTTGAGAATGTGTCCCCTGAACATTTGTGTATTGTGTTTATCATACGTTTAGCACTCCGGCAGCCAGTGTGAAGTATACTGCACACTCAAATGTGAACACAGTATTTGCAGCTGCCCTTGGAAGAGGAACAGGGGTCCTCCTTTTGTCCCAACTGTCCAAATTCCTTTGTTAAGAATGTCTGTAGCCTATTTTACTGCTCAGACCTGGAGCCAAGTGCTTTGTTTCCTATTCCCAGGCAGGAGACCTTCCCACCCCCACCCCTCCCAGTGACACAGCATTTGGGGACAGCATTAAAAATGTGCGCATTTGGGCTGAACAGCTTGACGATGGAGGATGCATTCTCTTCTTTTTGTTGACATGCCAAAGACACCAACACATATATTTTTTGAGAATTGCAAAAATGTGAATACAACTTTCAAGAGTAGTCTCTTTGTTCATGAGAACAGCCACATAATGTCCTCTGAGTTTTGTTACAGTTGCATCTACATATTTCATCTCTTTAGTCATGACTGATTGTTTCCATTTTAACAAGTAAACATGTTTTCCCCCTTCACCCCCAATCATTTAATTTTGTTTGCAATCCACCCACTGACATGCAGCCCCATTCTGTACAGATGTTAATCTGTTTTCACTTCAGTTCTTAGCAAGAATGTGGGCAGAGTTCATAGAAATATTTGGTTATATGCAAAGATATACATTACCTGTGACAGAAATATGGGTGGGATTCATGCCATCACTTTTAATTATCAGAAAATGAAAGTGAGTTGAGTCAGCTGAGCTACGTGTATATCTTGCTTGAATGAGGAATACAACACAGAAAGTGTTTGGAAGCAGGGAGTCAAAAACAGTACTTTATAAAACCCAGCCCTAATTCCAACTTCCTATACTTCATCAAAGCTTCACATTTCTTGTATTCAGTACATCTGATGCTCAAATCCTCTACTAGCAAATGACAAAACAGTCCTTACAATGCCTGTCACCAAGGAGCTTGCTCCATCTAGAACTCTGCACATGCCCTGAAACTATCATATCTATTTTAGCTTTTCTCTGGGCAATAAGTGCAGTGCCATTGCAAAAGAAATCATAGGAAACAATATTGGTTTAAAGCAAACCTCCTGTCACAGTAGCTTTTGGATGGACCATAACTCATGCAGCCTAATTAGTCATTGGAACCTTTGCAACATATATTGCTAGCATGTTCCTCTATGTGGAACCTTCGGGCTGCAGACCAGTCTTGGCCTACCAGGGGGTCCAGTTTGGCCCTTGAGGTCATTTCCTCCAAGCATGCCCATCAGCTGACAAAACTGACAAGGCAAACAGCACTTTTGAGAGGCAGTTTAATAGCAGTTCCCGTGATCCTTTTTCAGCTGAAACAAGATGAGCAGGAGCTGTCTTAAAATGCCTCTTAAACATTTATTGAAGCATCCCTCTCCCCCGTCATTTAAAGGGGTGGATGCTTCAAACAGCCCTTTTGAGAAGCACTTCAATGTGCCCCCCACAATCCTGTTTCAGCTGAAATAGGACCACTGAAGCTGCCTTAAAGTGCTTCTCAAAAGCTCTGTTTGAAGCCGCTCATGTGCCTATGTGAGCAGGAGAAAAGCCCCTACCCGCATCCTGGCACCTCCCTCCTGCTTGAGAAATGCATTCGCTTGTTTTTAAAGTGCATCTTTTAAAAAATAAACCTGGAGAGAGAGAAACTGCACATCAAGCAACATTTCATCCTAGATTAAGTGGGAAACAGGGTTGATGTGGGGACAAAATGCACAACCTTACAAAGATGCATGTTCTCCCCAGTAGCAATGGGTGGAGCCATGTTGCCTACCTGGCTCCCCAACGATGCATGTTGCCGCATGATGGAGGGGCATAGCGGTGGAGCTTGACGTGGTGAAGGCATAGCAGTGGAGCCAGTCCATTGCTCTTGCCACTGTGCCCACACTGAGGTCCTTGCTACTTCGCCCCTCCTCAGCAGCGACACATGGCACTGGGATGCCAGATGAACAACTCTGCCTGTACAGCCCCACCAGCCGCTACTTTGCCCAAGACCCAGGGCTGGGGAGAAATGGAGATGGAAGTTGCTAACCACTTTCTCTCTTGCTGCATCTGAAGAAGGTAGGGAGCAGCTCTCAGCACATCCACATAGTGGCAGGAATATGACCTACAAGCATAGCTGCCAAGTTCTCCCCTTTTTAAAGGGAAATTCCCTTATGCTGAATAGGCTTCCTCGCGAGAAAAGGGAAAACTTGGCAGCTATGCCTACAAGCCACAGAGCAGGTGAGGACTTGGGATATGGGCCAGTGTATGGTCCCTTTAACTTTAAACAATGCATTAGTTTGCATTATGTACATTGCTTTAATTGATGTCATACACACCATGGCCTGTTTCCACTGTGTACGTTTTATTTATCTGCATGCCTTCCTTCAATACAAATATTCTCAGGGTGGCTCACAACAATATGACTCTTGTACAGAGGCCAAGTTGATAGCTGCTGCTGGGCTTGTGGCAGAGCAGTTTACATTCTGTTTTAGTTCAGTGGGATAGTATATGTTCAGTGTGAGAGCTGGGATGTGGTTGTTTTTCTGTGCCTGCCCTCAAGCGCTGGAGTCTCGGGACTGGTTCACATAGCCTCTTCGTGTGCTGCGGCCCTTTATTACAGCCTTGTTTTTGCTTTTACTTTGCATAGACTTGGATAGAATACAATATTCAAAAAAAATTGGCTTGCCCCATGCTCAACTGTTCGTTGAGAGCAGTGCAGGCTGCCGCAGGCTTTCCTAGATGGAAATTGACTGTGTTTTGTGCTAGCGACAAATCATTCGAGGCAACTTTGCTTCCTATGTGTGTGACGCAAACGGGCCTGGAAAATAAAGCAGAGCCCTCACATCACGTTAATCGACGTTCCTTGCAAAGATAAGAAGACATGCTCTAGTAGGAAGAAGCAGTGGGATGGGCTGAGGATGCAGGGTCAGCCTTGGGCCGGAATGTTTGTTTTTATTGGCCTGCCACAGTTTTACACTCAAAGGGAAACTTTGCAAGGAAACAAGATCAGGAAGTGGGGGGGATAGATAGAGAAAGTGTTTATACAGTCTTGACACCCTGCTCTTACTTTTAGTAAAGTAAATGAATATTTTGCTCTTCCTTTTTAGAGGCTGTGTTGGGTATCTTTAGTCATGCTGAGTAGCAGCCTGCTTCACAGTGGTCCTGCAGGAATCGTAAGAGACTTGATAGGGCAACAGAGCCCAGTCTCTTTGTATTACTGGAAAGCTGAAAGATAATTTTATTTTGGTTTCATAATCGGGACCAAACCAACACAGTTAGAAAACCACTGTGTTAAGGCTCCTCCTTTCCTCTGACTGAAACTAGAGCTGTGCAAACACAGTTCAGGGCACAAAATGATTGCTTTTGAGGGATGCGAAATGCCCACACAACAAACAGTTGTTTTGTCACCCTTCTTCTCCCGCCCTGGCCACTCTTTTGGTGCCTTTTTTTTTAAAGAAAGGAATAATAAGGAGTTGCAGCCAGCTACATCCCACTCAGAGTAGACCCACTGAAATTAGCCATGGCATTTAATTTAAATGGGTCCACTTGCTAGTAGGACTAACAGGCAGGCAGCCTGTTTCTATTCTATGCCAACCTTGCAAGTCAGTTTCATCCAGTTACCAGATTAATGTGTAATATATTTTTTAACCTGTACGAAAATTCATATTCAAATACTGTAAATATTTTGTCTTGAAATATGCATTTAAATACTTATTTTTTCTCATTGTACACATTTCTATCCCAAAATGTGCATTTCAGCATTTTGGGGTATATTTTTTGAGCCAATAACTTACGTTGCAAACTTCAGAAAAGTACAAAATCTGAGAAATGAATGCATTTGGATCTGCATGTTAGCCTGGGAAGTGTGGATCATCTTACCTGGCATTAGAAGTCACAGAAATCAAATTTGTGAAGGACCTCTCACTGTCTTCTGTATTGCAGTCATCTGGTAGTACGAAAGCTGGCTTTAAAATGAAGCTATAAGGAAGGCATGTAAGCAATCAAAATCAGATTCAATCATCTATGCATAATTAAACAATACAATGCAATGCCAAGGTGGTGCTCTCTGAAGAATCTTTCCACCTGTTGGAAATAAGGTGGCGCTGTGGTCTAAAACCACTGAGCCTCTTGGGCTTGCTGATTGGACGGTCGGCGGTTCAAATCCCTGTGATAGGGTGAGCTCCCGTTGCTCGGTCCCAGCTCCTAGCAGTTCGAAAGCATGTCAAAGTGCAAGTAGATAAATAGGCGGGAAGGTAAACGGCGTTTCCTTGCACTGCCCTGGTTTCGCCAGAAGCAGCTTAGTCATGCTGGCCACATGACCCGGAAAAACTGTCTGCGGACAAATGTCTGCTCCCTCGGCCAGTAAAGCGAGATGAGCGCTGCAACCCCAGAGTCATTCGCGACTGGACTTAACTGTCAGGGGTCCTTTACCTTTTGAATACTGTACTCAAAGATTTGCCAGCTGCTTATCAGAAAATAAAGCAGTTAAGGGGGGAAAGTGTTTGCCCGAAGAATTTTGAGAAAATGATTTACATTTGGCTGCTTTACATTTTATTGTTTTCCCCTGCAGATATTAACGAGTGTGAAATTGGAGCCCATAATTGTGACCGGAATGCTATCTGTACGAATACAGCTGGAAGTTTCAAATGCAGTTGCAGCCCAGGTTGGCTTGGAGATGGTATCAAGTGTAAAGGTTAGTTAGAGGAACTCTGGTTAGGTGCTGTTGTTTTTAAACTTTGAAATATTTATATGTCAGTGTTGAAAGTAATCATTTGGGCATCCTTTGGCTTCATTTGCTCTGAAAGTGACTTTATAGTTATCAAATCCAACTCTCTGTGCCAGTGCAGAGATCTCATGCAGATGTTTTTCTAACTGCTCCTTAAAAACATGGAGAGAAGGAAAGTTTGCTGCTTTCCTTAGGCCTCTTCTACTGTTGTCCAGATGATTTTGAAATAAGCATTCCCTCTCCACTGCTTCAAATAATCAGCTTAAAATTACATTTGTTTCTCTTCCCGGGAGTATAAACAATTGCTGTCAGTCTTTATTCTGGCATTTTTATAATAATCTGCAAAGTAGTACAGTGTACCTCAGTAGCTATTTCTCCACCTATCAAAACTTGGCTCTTATTTTTAAGTAGTATGTTGCACTTAAGTTCTTGGTATGCCAATTTTAACATCTGCACCTGGCACAACGACATGTTTTGCTGATGAATTGCCTGGTGTAGCAATTGGCAGTTTTCATCTTCATTACTTACCTGGATTTACTTAGACCTGGGAATGTTATGTAAATCCGCAGATAGAGTATATGGAGGTCTACTTAAAAAATTAAAATAAAACTGGGAATTTCGTCCCACGTTTTGTCGTGCCATTGGTTTTTTTCATAGACCTTCTGCTGTTGCAAGGCTTTCCCTTTCAGCTTGCAATGAAAGATATTTGTGTTTTTGTTAATGCCATTTTTCTTCCCTTCAGACCTAGATGAATGCTCAAATGGGACACACATGTGCAGCCCCCATGCGGATTGCAAAAATACCATGGGGTCGTACCGTTGCCTGTGTAAAGAAGGGTATTCTGGGGATGGATTCGCATGTACAGGTGAGCTTTCTCGGGGGGAGGGAACCCTCCCATACCTTTGATGGTGACATTTAGGGAGTCCCCTTCCTCCACTGCCCAGTGTTTGACAATATAAAATGCTTCCTCAGGAACACATACCTGGCCATCTTAACCATTGGAATGAATATGTGGCTGTTGTTAGAAACAATTAAATGGGGCCTGTGTAAGAAAGTCAGGCAGATCTATTTCTATTCTGTTGCAATTGTTTCCAGGTGTTCATTCATAATTTTATTCCATCTCATCTCCACATTAATCTACATTTTTAAAAAAAATGTGCAGAGAGTACTATTTAAATTAGGGAGGATTCAGTCTATTTTTGACCCATGCGACTCTCACATGCGTTTTTTTTAAAGTCCAGATGGGAATTCATATTTAAGTACGTACTTGAGCAATATTTTATCACAAAATACGTATTTTATCTCAGTGTATGTATTTAAACCTAGAACAATACCTTTCCTCCCCAAAATAACAAACAGTAGTTGAAACTATGCATTTTTCATGCTTTGTGGGTTTTTTGTGTTTAGCTAATAACTCTATTGCAAACTTAGAAGAAATATATATCACACACACACTCACTCACTCACACACACACCTACCTTCACCTTCCACTGAGCTATGGCCGTCGCCACCCCTTTATGTCTTCCAAAGCAGAAAAAAATGTTCTCTCCTTTTCCATTTGGCAAACACTGGCGCTGTGGTTAAACCACTGAGCCTAGGGCTTGCTGATCAGAAGGTCGGCAGTTCGAATCCCTGTGACGGGGTGAGCTCCCGTTGCTTGGTCTCAGCTCCTGCGAACCTAGCAGTTCTAAAGCACGTCAAATGCAAGTAGATAAATAGGAACCGCTACAGCGGGAAGGTAAACGGCGTTTCCATGTGCTGCTCTGGTTTTCCAGAAGCGGCTTTGTCATGCTGGCCACATGACCTGGAAGCTATACGCCGGCTCCCTCGGCCAATAATGCGAGATGAGCGCGCAACCCCAGAGTCGGTCACGACTGGACCTAATGGTCAGGGGTCCCTTTACCTTTTACATTATGTCCATACTTTAGTTTCTGTTGTAGAATTTCAGGCCCTAGGCAATAGTTGCTCCTTGGCGTAAATAAAAGAAAGTGTTCACTCAACTGTGACTTATTTTTCTTTTCAGATATTGATGAATGCGCAGAAAACTTGAACTTCTGTGAAAACGGCCAGTGCCTCAATGCCCCAGGAGGTTATCGCTGTGAATGTGATATGGGGTTTCTACCTACCCCAGATGGGAAAGCCTGCACAGGTAATTCAGTGCTGTATATAAACACTACTTACCTGGATTGGGCAAGCCAATGTAATTCGACAATCATCACAGGTCTCCTGAATTTTTATTTTACAATTTGAAAGAAATTTAAGGGCACATCGCCATTGGGAAGTGCCAACTTGGGAGTTTCAGTAGAATGTGTCCCATCTTAGTATATATTTATGAAATATCAAATGGTTTATAAAGATATTGAGATAAAATTGTAAGAAGCTTAAGTTGGTTATGAATGATGATCTCACCATCACAGTGTATCAACAGCTCGTAGCAAAGCTAAACCTTTATGAATAGTATCCTATACAAACAAGCATTGCAATCAATCGTGAATCCCAGTTGGGATTATGGAGATGATGAAATGAAGTTTTACATATAGGAGCTAGATTCGTTATTGATATTGTTGTGGTTGTTATTTGTTTATTTACTGCCTAATGCAGGCATCCCCAAACTGCGGCCCTCCAGATGTTTTGGCCTACAACTCCCATGATCCCTAGCTAACAGGACCAGTGTCAGGGAAGATGGGAATTGTAGTCCAAAACATCTGGAGGGCCGAAGTTTGGGGATGCCTGGCCTAATGTGAAAACAGGCTTGCAAGTGGTTTGCAAGTATTAAAAACAATTATACATAACCAATCCATAGTTCTTAGTGGCACTAAGTTCTATGGGACAAAGTGAACAAGTTGTAATCAGCAAGACTGATGCAGGGAGCAAACCCAGCTATCGCCCTAGAAACTGGCGTCAACAGGGTCAAGAAACAGGGTTAGCTTTCCACTATGTGTTTTGAGTTCACATCTTTACTCTCTCCCAGATTACTGAACAATCTTCATGAATTTCTCAGGGAGAAAGCTGAACATACTTTACTTAGTATGCTCCTAGTCCCTAGTCTGCCTTTCTATAAACTGATGGACTTGTCTCCCCAAGAGATATCTCATGGCTAGTGAGCACAGTGTCTCTGAGACTCATCCCATAAGGGGAGAGACTACACTGGAATTATCAGAGGACAAATGTTTCCAACTGCCCCACCCACTGTCTGGGTCCCTTGTAAGGCAGAGCTGCCCCCTAAATATTTATTCCTGCTCCCTCTGACATTTTTATGGGGAGTGCCCTTTAAGTCTTTTTTTTTTTTACTTTTGAAGAACATGCAGGTGTTTTCCTCACCCACTTTTGTATTTTGCTTTTCGAATTGTGTTCATTGCTTAAAGCTGAAAGTTGCATTCTTGTTTATATCAAAATAATTAAGACATCTCCTGTCTCTTTCCCCTTCCTTCAAGATATCGATGAGTGTGCCCTTCCCAACATATGTGTCTTTGGGACTTGCCAAAACCTGCCTGGCTTGTTCCAATGCCACTGTGAGACAGGATATGAATTGGACCGAAGCGGTGGGAATTGCACAGGTAAGTATGTGACTTGGCCAATCTAGTTGTTAGCATTACTTGTGTAGTTCTGGCCGATTCAGTAAAGAGATAGTCTCAGGTTAGGCCTCTTTACTTAACTGCTCATGTAAACAATTTTTCTCAGAAATATGTCCAGATTAACTTATCTTCAGTGGCAAGGACATCCTGGTGCTATGAGTTTGATGTGGCAAAGGATGGCCACATTCAGTCATACCACCCGCCAAATATATTACTGTTTCCGCTGGGTTGGGAAAATGAAATAAGTTTGGAGGTAGGCATTTCCACATGTTATGTTTCGACTGTGTTCACACCATACCATTAAAGCACTCGCCTCCCAATATCCCTGGGTACTGTAGTTTGCCCTTCACGGAGCTACAGTTCCCAGGATGCTTAAAAAAAACTACAGTCCCCAGGATTCTTTGGGGGTGGGTGCGAATGTGCTTTAAATGTATGATGTATACAGTCTTAAATCAAAGTAATCTGACAGGCACTTTTCTTTGTTATTGTTGTTGTGGATAGATGCAAAGCATTTTATATTTACTTGGTAAAACAGGTATGGGGGAACTTGTGACTTTGCAGATGTCTTTGGACTTCAGCTCCTCTCAGTCACAGCCAGCATGGCCAATGATCAGGGATGATGGATATGTAGTCAAACAACACCTGCAAGGTCTCTACTCTCAAACGACAGTGGGCACTCAGCAAACATGCTTCCAGTCACACCAAAATTCCATGTACAGCTTTCGGGATCGGGGCTATCGTGCCTGATTTTGCAGAATTGCATTTTCTTTTTGGTCCTTAAACAAAACAAAAACAAAAAAACCCACAATACGTATAGGAAATATGAAGAATATTTAATTTGCACCCAAAAAAATGCTTACTGAATTGGCTGGCAAGGAAGGGAATAGTACATGATGGGTACAAGGATATTAATTCAAAGTGATGTTTGGATTGCAGAATGGGTATAGGATGTATGTATTCAATAGAGCACTGAAATCTGTTGAGGCTTAAATGGGCATTGCCTTGTATTTTTATGTTAGGCTTAGTAGACAAACCATGGAAGTGGGCACACCTGGTTTTCTTGCCCTACTGCTGTTTGTATGATTTGCTTGGAGTCTTTGGGTGTTTGCTCACTCCTAAGTTCTTCTTGGATTTTTCCTGTCCAGATATCAACGAGTGTGCAGACCCCACAACTTGCATCAGCGGCACTTGCCTCAATATGCCTGGCAGTTATACCTGTGAGTGCCCCCCAGATTTCGAACTGAACCCCACTCGTGTTGGATGTGTTGGTAAATATCATTTCTTATTGGTCTTCCTAAGTCAATATATGCTCTTCTGAAGTGTTTTATTCATGGTTTGGGTCACATAGGATGCATAGAAAGCTGAGTCAAGCCATTATTCCATCAAGCTAAGTGTTGTCTACACTGACAGGCAACAGCTCCAAGGTTTTGGACAAAAAGACTTCCCCATCCTGCTTGGAGATGCCAGGGATTGAACCTGAGTCTTTCTGCATTCTTGAAAATTAAGTGAAGGACTTCCGGTCTACCGCTATTGCTGATCGGCGAGGAAATCTTGAGCTCCGAGATGCCCTGGCGCTGTGAGGGAGGGGGGAGCCACGAGAGCGTCGCGGCCCCCAAAGAGCCCCAGATCAAGCGTTCTGGGGATGTGGGGACTCAGCTGCACCTTTTCCTGTCTCCTCTGCTCCCCGGTAAGCCCTATTAAGGGAGCCGAGAGCGAGTGGAGTGGAGACGTGCCTTGAGTTGAACTTCTACCCTTGCAGTGTGAAGCTCTGTGCCGGCAGCTTGTGGAGCGGTGGATTTTTCCAAATTAAAGTATTTGAACAGATTGGACACCATGAGTAAAGAAAAAGAGCTTTTAAAAATTTTTAATCGGAAAGAATTGGTCACGGGAGGAGATCCAAAAAAGGAAGTCGATCTCCCCCATTGAGAGAATGGAGATGCGGTTAATTTGCCTGAAGCCGGAAAGACTGACTGGAACCTTTTAATCTCAAAAAATTGAACTTAAAACCTCCCCTCTAAGCAGGGTAAAGGGGGGAGGGTTGAATTCAGCAAAATCCCTGTAGAATTTTTATTTTGGACTGGGGGAAGCCCCCCTGGAAGCTGGAGTTGGGTCCCTGGAGGGATCAGCGAGCCGCCATTATGACATCACAATAGGAATGAATTTGTTTACCTCTTTGAGGTCTGGAACTGTCAATATTGAAAAGAGTGCAAAATATTCGGCTGGGAAAATCAAGTTTTGACATTGCTGTTTTCATAAATGGACATAAGAGCCTTAAGTTATGAAGAAGAATTAAAAATGTCAGTTTGCACCCAGTTCAGACATAACCTTTGTTTTTGAAGTTTGGAAATATGAACTGCACCACTTCCTGCTTTGCAATCTGTGCTGTTCCCATGAAACCTGAGATATACAAGATGTCAGTAGACATAATACCATCTGACTTTGTAGACTTTTAGGAGGAACTCCTGAGATCACCTTTGGATTTAAAAAGCGAAGTGCACTAGAATTCAATACAGATTGGAATAATAAACCAGAAATGTGTGGAAATTGAAAAAAGACAAATTTTAACAGAGAATACAGAGAAGAAAGATGGACAACCACCAGTCCTGGACAATGCAATTCAATTGAAAGAAGAAGAGGAAAATACATGGAACATTGTGCCCCCTGTGGTAGGGGGGGAACAAGATCCATGCTTGATTCAAATATTTCTCAAAGAAGAACAGTGTGGAATAATGCTCTCCCAGTGAGGGGGGGGGCAGGATACATACTGGGGTCAGAGTCTACAGGAACTAAAAATTGAGATAGGGCTGGAAAGTGGAAACGTAGTAGGATGGTATTGTGTAACAGCCAGAGAATTGGGGAGGCAGCAGGGGATGAAAAATGAAGAGTGGTGGATAGGGGGTGATAGAGTGGGAGTGGGGTGAAAAGTAATAATGGATGATATTTTTGACTGATTAAGATGGTCTGAAACTGGAACGACTTATGGAACTGGCTGACTCATCTGGGAGACCCTGAGTCCAGGGGAAGGGGGGCTGAATTAGATTTAAGTGTTTGAATGTTATTAGGATACAAGAAGTAATATTTGAATTTATGGAAAAGTTTTTGGGAATAAACTTCAGGCTAAGGGGCGAAATATATGATAGATGGATGGGGAAATAGATTTAGATTTGGATTAATGGATGAATTATAGGTTACGGACAGCTGATGTTTTTTAGAATAGAAAATGTTGAGAGATTATAATATGAAAAACTGCCTAATTTGGACTTAAAAATGGACCCAATGTGGGGGGAATGGAGGAAGTCCACAATGTTAAGCAAAAATGTCAGAATTGATATTTTTTTATGTTTTATTTTTGTTTTTGGTCTTTTTGTTTTTTGTGTGATTTTTTTGTATTTTGTAGTATATGAAAATGAATAAATATTATTTTTGGGGGGGAAGAAAAGAAAATTAAGTGAAACTAGGCTTAAGTGAAACAACTCTCTACAGTTAAATATAATCAAGGCATGGAACGGTAAACTGGGATGGATATTTTTGAGGTGTTGATGGTAGAACTACCAAACCGTATTGGCTATTGAGGTAAAAAGAAAGATATGGAAATTTGACACATCAGGAAAGATAACCAGGAGCATACAATGCAGCTTGACTTATCTGGGGGAAAGGCACTACAGTACAGTACTTGAAACATTTTCTTTTGCCCATTAGATACACGCTCTGGCTTCTGTTACTTGGAAATTAAACCTCGAGGAGATAATGGAGATACAGCTTGCAGCAATGAAATCGGTGTTGGAGTTTCCAAGGCCTCTTGCTGCTGTTCCCTTGGTAAAGCTTGGGGGATTCCTTGCGAGCAGTGCCCAGCTGTGAACTCAAGTAAGTGAGGCAGAGCAGTACAAGACTGTGACTAATTTGTGTCTTGCTCCATTTGCTCCCTTTGAGCAAAAGTTAATCCAAGTAGGATCACCCACAGGGCACAGTCATGTTCTAAATTGCCGGGAGATTGCGCTATAGTGTAGAAAGCCACTGGCTTTGAACTTGTGTCACACGCCCGGAGCTAAATAATTCAAATGTTGTTTTCGAAAAAAGAAAGCTCAACTTGCTTTGGGTGTCAATGAAGTCTGAATCAAGCCCCATATACTTTTCAGGAGAGAGGTTACATATAGACCACTTCATTGCAATATTAAGTTCATCCTGGGAACCTCCAACTTGATCTCTGGCTGGAAGAACATTGCAGAAGAAAAATAAGGGTGCAAACCAGACTCCTCGCTCCTGCTGGTGGGGCTTTGCTGAGCTGAATGACCACTGCTGTATCCACAGCCTTCTGCTCATGGCGACTGGGCAGAAAAATGGAGGGGGCAGGGCAATTGGCTCCAAATTGGGGTTGATGCCAGCATGCGATGGAAGTAGGGTTTAGGAGGCAGCATTTGGGGGCTCCAGCTGGCCTTCATCAGTGGTGGCCCACTTTACCTGCATGTTTGGCAGCCAATGGGAGGCCAGTTTTGCCAGGAGAACTTGGCATAGGAACACCTACCCCTTCCTTGCAGCCCGATAAATTTTCGAGCAGAGCTTTGACTATTGCAGGCTCATGAAATTTATTTCCCTTTTCAGGTGACTACAAGCTGCTATGTCCTGGAGGAGAGGGATTCCGACCAAATCCTATTACAGTTATTTTGGAGGGTAATGCATATTTGTGGTGCCTCTCTGCTAATCATCATGTTATAACAAATTATTATTTCATGAGCTGTGTTTGTTCGCAGTCCTCTTTAACAAGATACTGTCGGCATTTTCATTTGGATAGATATTGATGAGTGTCAAGAACTACCTGGGCTTTGCCAAGGAGGAAAATGTATAAATTCGTTTGGCAGCTTTCAGTGTCAGTGTCCAACTGGTTACTATTTGAATGAAGACACTCGAGTCTGTGAGGGTAAGTAAGCCTCAGGTTTATTCAGTATTGCTTTTAATTCTGTGCGGGGGGCGGGAAGAGTTCATCAAACCACATGGTCTCTTTCCAGAAAAATTAGTACCACAATGAGGTACAGGTGTAGAAAATTACAATTTTTAAAAAATTCATACACACACACACATATTGGATTTACATATATTTTCCAAACAGAACAAATCATCTCATCTCATCTCATTTTATACATCATTTTGGCTATTTTAGCCTGAGACTTCCATCAACCACATCTTATGATTTTCAAACCTCCTCTCTTAATCTTACATTTGTTATCATAACTATTACTTTTAATAATCAGTAACTTAAAATCCATTCTCATAAGTCTTTTCTGCAATATTTTATATAGTTCTCCTTACAAAACTCCTTGTAATCCTACAAGCGTAGTCAATTGATTACAATTGTCTTTCAAATAACTCGCATATTTACTCCAATCTTTCAAGAATTTCTGGTCCCGCTGGTTTCGAATTCTCCCTGTCACCTTATCCAATTCTGCATAGTCCATTAATTTCGTCTGCCATTCCTCTTTCGTCAGTAGTTCTTCCTACTTCCATTTCTGTGGCAATAGAAAGTTACAAATAACTGAAGGTTATGTGCATAATTACTTATCTTCCCAAGCCCATTGGAACAGGTAGGGTAGAAAGCATGCCAGAACCAATGGTAGGCAGAGCCAGTTCTAGTGTTTCCCCCATCCTTTTCCATGATGAATTCTGCAAAGACAACACAGGAGGAAGCTAACTAAGAGACACTGCAATGTGTAATATGTGGGGCTGCCTCTGAAGATGGTTCAGAAACTTCAGCCGCCGCCGAATTCAGACACCAGGTTGCTTGCCAGGGCAAGGTGATTCAAGCATACAATATCAATCCTGGCCCAACCTCACTGCCTGCCAATTAGTTTATGAGCCCAACTCAAAAGGGCTACCTTTGACTAGAAAGCCTTAAAGGACAGCAGTCGCTCAAGGATGGCCTCTCCCTGTATGAAACAACCTGGCCCCTGCAATCATCACCTGAGCCCTTCTTTGTGATCCCCCTCCATGAGAAGTCCAGAGGATGGCAACACGAGATTGGGATCCCTGCTTCTGGAATGCTCTCCCCTGGGAGGCTTGCCTAGCACCATCATTGTATATACAGTGGTGCCTCGCTTAACGAATGCCCTGCTTAACGAAATTTCCGCTTAACGAAAGGTTTTTTCTAGCGGAGGTTGCCTCGCTAGACGAATTCGTTTTACGAAAAATCCGTCTAGCGAATCGCGGTTTCCCATAGGAATGCATTGAAATTCAATTAATGCATTCCTATGGGCAATTTTTTAAAAAAAATTTCCCCAATGCATTCCTATGGGATTCACTAGACGAATTTTTCGTTATAAGAAAAGACCCGTGGAACGAATTAAATTCATCTAGCGAGGCACCACTGTACCATATTTAGGCACCAGGCATTTTTTCTCTTTATAACCAGGCCTTTGGCCTTTAACTATCTGTGGCCTTTTAGAAGTGGGTGGGATGTTTTTAATGTATCTCTTTCCCACTTGGTTTTAATGTATCTTATGTGGGGGGTGGGTGGGTGTCTGTCTGTTTGGTTATAAGTTGCTTTGGGTTGTTGTAGCTAGGCAATATATACATTGTTTTAATGAATCAATCAAATCTATAAAAATACCTATTATACTTCTTTTATTCAGGGCTAACCAAAGTGAGGCCCGAAGGTGCGATAATGAAGTGTGTGGGGGGGAGCATCTGTTGAGCTTTTCCTCTTCATTCAATAACTACTTTCAACCCATATCTATCTAGGGTATAGGCAACCTGTTTTTTTATGCAGCATAAAAAAACTTCCCCTAGTTGATATTAACTTCCCATATTGTTTGTTTTGCAGATATTGATGAATGTAAGAATGATGGCATCTGTGGACCTGGAACTTGCTACAACACCGTAGGAAACTACACTTGCATTTGTCCTCCTGACTACTTGCAAGTAAATGGCGGAAATAATTGTATGGGTGAGTTTATTTATATCAGCGTTTTCTAATCCACCTTTCCACACTGAAATGAAGCACTCAGGGTGGCATACATCCAAACACAAAATCACAACTATAGCAACTCAAGAACAATGGAAAACAACAGCGTAGCAACATAATAAGCTAAATACGGTTGCGGGAGAAAATAAAATAATTCTTTCAGAGTCCTTCTTGTATCAGTTCTGAACTGGCAGCCTGGCTGAACTTAACTTGAGCAAAGGTAGCATATGCAAAACAAAAGCCTAGCCTTGTTTCTTCATGTTCATTAGCAAAACTGATAACTACGGTATATTTGCAATAAGACTTTTAACATAATTAGAGACCATGGCTACATGTAAGAGTTTCCTTCCCATCATTAATGGAAAGTCATACTTGCCAAAAAAGTTTGTGACTGGCTAGAATGCTTTTAACAAAGGAAGGCAAAATCAAATCCTGATTTGTGCTCTGGTAATGTTAGCAGCAAACTTCCCATAGTGTTCAGTGGGCACAATGACAGGAAATTTGATATGTAGTGATAGAGACTGATGTGACTAAGTAAATGGTGGCAGTTCAGGGTATGGAACTGGTTCAGTAATGTGGGCTGCATTGCATACTATGCTAAACCAAAAAGCCTGTCTTAATCCAGCATAGGCATATGTGGTGTGTACTAGCACACAGCAGCTGCAATCTGCTTTGCTCCACCGTTTGTGTGAGTGGCTGAACAAGCCAGGATCTTGCACTTAATCAGAGCTTCCTGTTGCACGCTTACCCGGAAACAGTAGTTAATGGCTTCCAAACAAGCTAAAATATGATAATGTTTAAATTTGGCTTAATATGTTGCTTCGTTTGGAAGCCAATAACTTGCTTTCCAGTTTCTCATGAAACAACAAGCTATAATCTTGGCTTGAAGCAATATAAAGAGTAACTCTGAGCATATGCAGAATGCGTTTTCTTCACCCAAGCATCAGCCTCAAGTGGGGAGGGGGGAAGACTTCAAAGTTGGAGACTTCCAGAAAGGGCTAATCACATTTTGTTTTGTAACTTTAGTACTGGTACATAGCTAAGGTGAAAGAAAGAAAACATCAGAGGTTTGTAGATTTGGTACTCTGCTTAAGGGATGCTTCCTCCTATATTACTGAGAGGGTTGCCAGATTAATAATGACTTCAGTCCAGATGATGAAAAGTTTTGTTTTGGCTTCCTGAGAAACAAAAATATATAAATGAATGCTTGCTTGCTTGCTTGTTTGTTATAATGAGTTGTATGTTTTATTTTTGTGCCGAACTTTATTGGTATATGGCTTTAATAAAACATCTATTAAAGGCTGTGCAGAGGCTGTGCAGTCTGCATTTTGAACAGTTTTGTAGTGGCTGCAGAATCATTTCAGGGTTTACCTTCCGTTGAACACATCTCAGATCAATCCCGTTCCTCTGCTGAATTGTTGCTGAGGTTCCAAACTCAAATGAACTCAAAATGCCTTTAAGTACAACTAAGCCAAAGACATATGGGGCATTGTCTTCCAGAATTTCACCAGAAGGATATGAAATCACAGATTTAGCAAGGTTTTAAGCAGGAACCCATGACTAGCTGAGGTTAGCATGTGCTCTGCTGCCAAAGCTTTTGATGAGTGGAGTGCTGGGTTTTATAGTTATGAAACCAAGCGGCATTCGTGGAATTTTGGACGATACTGAAAGACGTAGATGATGATGCAATTTCACTATAGCTGTCAGCTATGTAACATAAAAACATTGGATTTCAAGAAACCCTTCCAGAAAAAAAGGCACGAGTAGTTTACAGTACTATTAAAACGTGGGAGTAGCATATTTAATCTTTTAAAGGCAGGGGCAACTAAATATGCTTTGGTACCTTAAAATTGAAAAGTGGGAAATCAAACGGTTCCCCTCCTCCCAAATTAACATGCTTCAAAATCCACTGGGAAGTTGTCTTGTGCAAATTTCTAAGCTAGTGTCATATACTGGTAGTTTTTAAACCAGAATCTGAGAGACATCCCCACTGGGTGCCAGGAGCGGGTCACCAGTAAATCACACAGAGTATGTAAACTCTTTATTAGAAGAAACAAGGTCTGCTCAGGAGTGCCAGGCCTAATGTGCACAACAACTCTACTCCATAGATCTTGGCCCTATGAGACAGTTGAGGAGACAGAAGGTCCCCGCCTTCCCACAGCTGCCTAAGTCTCCTCCTCCCTTGAGTCCTTCCTGAGCAATCTGAGACTCCTCCAACTCCCCTGTCTTTGCTCCTCTCTCTTCATATCTCTTCTGTTTCTGGGAGAGTGGAGGGGAGCTTGTCACAGCAGGAGGGGGAGACACCAGCCTGACTCATCTCTGTCTCTTAGCCTTCCTCCTCTCCTGCTACCACTTCCGCTTCTGGACTCCTCTCTGCCACAGACACTCTCTGCTCACTAAGCCCTGTTGCCTCTTCAGCTTTTGACACTTCCTCCCTCCGGGATTCTCCCTCATCTCCCTCTGACCACTCATCATCATCCCATCAGCAAACCCTGGACTCTTAGCCCTTTTCCCTTGGGGGTTCCCCAGCTAGCTCCCCCCACCATTCCTCTGCATCCAACCGGTCCATTACACTGGGTGACCTTAGGTCATTCACTGCCTCTCAGCCTAACCTAACTCATTTTTCTTCATTGCAGATATGAGGAGGAGTCTGTGCTACAGGAACTATTATGCTGACAACCAGACCTGTGATGGAGAGCTGCTCTTTAACATGACCAAAAAAATGTGTTGCTGTTCCTACAACATTGGACGAGCCTGGAACCGACCTTGTGAACAATGCCCCCTCCCAAGCACTGGTTTGTATTTCTGCTGGAGAGAAATATCAAAGCTGTTAGCAGAATCTTTTATACATCTCAACATCGCGCCTGAAAGCTGTTTTGGCTGCTACATGTGCACATGCACAAATGTTATGGCAAAGTCACCAATGCTGTGCTAATGTTGGGTTTATGCAACATAACCTGCTTTTCCTTATCTAGCCAAGGTAGATGAAACTCCCATGGGTATAGAGACAGGATTAGTAGACAATTGTCCAAGCTGCGATTTGATCAAAAATCCAATTCTCAACCACCTAGTGTGCATAGGCTCTCCTGTCGCCAAACTTCCTCCATAGAGCATCACTTTCTCTTGCCATATAATTGCAGGCTATCTTTGGGGCTCTGCCTTCATTCTCCAATTCTTCCAAGTGTATCAGTGTGGTGGTCTCAAAGTAGATATATTATTATTATTTATTTTGACAATTTTTTATACTGCTTTATTACAGTTGTCTATAAGCAGTCTACAAATTAATAATAATAATAATAATAATAATAATAATAATAATAAGACAGTTACAACCCCCCCCCCCCAATTATTACAACACTCATGGATTTATTTATCTGTCTTAATTTAGGAGAATATTTGCTAGCTGCATTCACACATATAACCATGTTTTCTGTTACGTGATAACCTTAAATGTTAAACAAACCTAACATCTCCCTGGGTTTATTTTGTCATGTCTTTGATCTATCTAGTTTAATTTTAAACATAACATCCACAGATTTGTATACATATGATACTGGTTGTGTGCATAACCAGGTTACTAGTTTATACTTCATGTAAGGATGTTGGTGAGTTTGGGATGAAGATTTAGAAAACCTTGCCTTTAAGAGGCATAGATTAAAATTGAGGGTAGGTTGTTTGATTATTTGTGTTCTGAATCTTTTTACAGTATTTACATAGCAGGTTACATCATCATCATCATCACCATCATCATCAATAATCAATACAGTAAAATGACTGCATTTCCTTGAAGTTTGAATCAATCATCTTACTTTGTGACTTCAGGGAAATGTAATTATTCGGTGTGGGACTTTTCCTACACTTTTATTTCATTTTTTAGATGAATTTGCAACTCTCTGTGGAAGTCAAAGGCCCGGTTTCGTCATTGACATTTTTACAGGATTACCAGTTGGTGAGTTAAAATTCTATTGAGATTTACTTTTCATTTCATATGGTATGTATTAGGGGAAAGGGGGTGTTTATTTTTATGGTTCGCCTTTTCCCGGGAAATAGTGAAGACTAAACAGTGTGGTAAAACTCAACCTCCATGCCTAGTATGTCATACTATGGCACCCTTCTTCCTGGGTCCTCTTAGCCTGCAGCTGTGGTGACTGCTACTTGGGATGAAGGTAACATAAAGGTTTGAGGACATTGTAGTTTGGCTTAGTATAGTTTGTAGACCATAGGTAGCGAAGGGTAGTAAGCGTCTGGGACGCCCGCCAATCAGCAATGGGTTTCAAAGGGAGACTTTTCCTTTTGCTAAAGCAGATTTTTATCAGACTTTTCACATCAGTTCCTCTGGGTATTGAATTTAAGCAGTGGGGGGCGGGATCCTTTTTGTTTGTGTACACTTTAAGAGAGAGCAGGGAAAGGATTCAATATGAATGTTTTTCACACACTATAAGCTGGTAGGTGTTTCATAGCCAAGGTTTGAAAAACTCAAACCCAAAGGGGGAAAAATAAGGAATTCATAGAGAAGGAGCCAAGTATTCATAGACGGAATTCCCGTCTTCCTTTTCTTGTTTTCATTCGCATGAAGAGCAAACGAGCATTTTGTGGTGCAAAAAGCAGGATTGTACAATATGCCCCAGGAACAGAGGTTAAAAGGAAGTCTTTTTGTTTTTCTTAATTGGGCCAACTTCTGCTTCAAACGTCCCAATCTTTATTCCTTTGTTAATACAGATATTGATGAATGCCGTGAGATCCCTGGTGTGTGTGAAAATGGAGTCTGCATAAACCTGATCGGCAGTTTCCGGTGTGAATGCCCAGGGGGCTTCTTCTACAATGAAAAGTTACTGATCTGTGAAGGTGAGGGGCTTCCTCTCAAGGCTATGACAGTGGTGCAGGTATGGTGGTAGAGTGGCATGCTGAACGTGCATGCTGGCATATGTAAGGGGGTAGGTTCGTGGGCACAGTGAGGCTCCATCAGGTCTTGCTGCCTTCTTGTGCTTCCCAGGATTATTCTGACAGCCAACAAACATGTTATGTTCAGCTAAGAGGCCTTTTGCATTTGTCATAATCCCTGATGGTGCTGATATGTGCAGTTACATGTGCTGGAGCCACAAAGTGTGATGGTAAGGTGTGAGCAGAGGCCCAGTGCTTCTCCCCCCCCCCCCACCACATTTTGAGAACACCACTGTGTGAACAAGAGACTGCAAACAAAGGCCATGGTCATTTCAGTACCTTTTCTTAACTCTCTTCATTTGTCTATACCTGAGTGCTAATTCTTCTTCCTTGTCATAATTATTATTTGTTGACAGTAACATATTTAAAAACAAAGCCTATTAACTTCTAATTTGGTCAGCTTATTACAGATTTGCAATCATTGTTTGATTAGCATCCTTGTGATTAACTAATATGCCCTTCTTCACAGAAACCAGTTTTCAAGTTCAAGCTCGCTTGTAGGAATTCAGTGTGTGAGGGTTCAACTATTTTAAATGGTCATGCCTCCTCCATCTGTGGTAATAAACTGAGGAGTTTTACTAAAATGATCACTGTGGGCTATAGTCTTTTGGATGGAAAAGTACTGTTCAGTCATATGCTGTGCTTCCAGTCAGCAGGAAAGAAAACTAGGTCAAATAAAAGTAATGCTAATTAGGAACTTACAATGAGCTGTGAACTAAAAATTTTAAAAAAATCAGGAAAATGTATTCCAAAAAGTTATAATTCTGAATTAAAATAATTGAGACGAAGTTAGCATAATAAGTTTGTTAAAATGGATTTGTGCATTTTAAATTGCATAATAGACTTGCAAATTATTTAATCAGACAAAGTTGTTTTGTGGTATTCAGCTCATTAGTTTTCACGCCAAACTGAGTGGTTTACAACTGCCTTCTCCAACAAGGTACTCCCTAGACCAGGCATGTCAAACCTGCGGCCCTCCAGATGTTTTGGCCTACAACTCCCATGATCCCTAGCTAGCAGGACCAGTGGTTGGGGAAGATGGGAATTGTAGTCCAAAACATCTGGAGGGCCGCAGGTTTGACATGCCTGCCCTAGACGCTTTGGGCTTCAACTCCCATTATCCCTCATTGGCCATGCTGACCAATGTAGGTGTGGCCCAAATCATCTGGAGGACACCAGATATTGGGAAGGTGATTTACAGATAGGGCAGTTGAGGAAGAGGTGCAATTGACCCTAGGTGACTTGAGCACCTATTACTTTTTATATTAAGAAGCATGAGTGTCAAATGTTTGTGGTGCTCACACATTTCATCATGGATAGCAATCTTCTGCACAGCATTTACCTGTGTTGTATTGCAGATGTTGCTTCCTGGATGATATATGATGGCCTAACCTCTGAAGCCACCAAAGAGTCCCTAAAGACATTGAACAGCATTGCATCGTTCTACTAGGTGATTTGTCAGTGGCAGAATGTGGTAGCTGAGATTCAGGCTAGGCCTCCCTAGCCCACATTTCTAGAGGAAAAACTCCAAGAGCTGCCAAATGAGGCAGGGCTCAGGGTACCACTTGGCTCTGAGGTCCCAATATTTCCAGTACTTCCCTTGGTCCCTACGGTACTATTGAGGACTAGAGATGTGAAGGCCCAGAAAACCCCCGGAAAAATTAGGAAAAAACCTGTTTTTTCCCGTTTTTTCCCTGAAGCCTTTTTTGTTTTTTTCTGAAAAATTGGAAAAATTGGAAAAATAAAAAATAGATTATGGAATGTTTTATTTTAACATGATGAATAAAATATTTTAAGATAAGGGGTCCAAATATTTCATAAATCATTTTTTAAAAAATATGTATGGTATCAGATTATTCTAATTTCTGTGAGGACAAGCAAGTCCTAGGTTACAAACTGAACTCTCCCAATGCAAGAACAAGATACATTTCTTCCTTTAGGAGGTGCTGTTGTCACCAGAAAAGAAAAAGATTTCAGTTTTGTTTGGTTCTGTTCCTCTTTGCTAGGCCTCAAAACACTGGGAAAAAATACAGAGCAACAAAAAGGGCCTTAAAGTATATGTGTTGTTGTGGCAATCAGAGAAGTGTTATGAAAGAAAAAAGAAATGTGTAATTTCAGTGATAGTCCTTAGATTTATTAAGGTTTAATGGCATAACCGCCATGAGCTTGTGAGTTCACAAACTGAATCCTGGGAGCCCTGCATCCCAAAACATTGCTGCCTGTCTTCAACCTGTGGGTGGAACCAAGACCCAATCTGCTGACCTTTCATTGGGAATGGAAAACTGCCATTCAGATAGGTACAATCGTACTTTCTAATATTTTGTTTGTTCTTTCCAACAGATATTGATGAGTGCCAAAATGGGCATGTGTGTCAACAAAATGCAGATTGCATCAACACACCAGGTAGTTACCGCTGTGATTGCAAACCTGGTTATCGGTTCACACCAGTCGGCCGGTGTGTTGGTAAGTACTTCCACCCAGTGTACCTTACTGCGAAATTCATGGCAACACTGATTTATTTTTATTGTTAAATGTACTGGTCACTTTTTCCTTGCCACGGCAACTTAAAGGGACCTGCGAAAGTTGCCTTTTTGCAAAGACATGTACTAATAGCATGTGCTGGAGGAGACTCTTGAGAGTCCCATGGACTGAAAGAAGATCAAACCTATCCATTCTTAAGGAAATCAGCCCTGAGTGCTCACTGGAAGGACAGATCCTGAAGCTGAGGCTCCAATACTTTGGCCACCTCATGAGAAGAGAAGACTCCCTGGAAAAGACCCTGATGTTGGGAAAGATTGAGGGCACAAGGAGACGGGGACGACAGAGGACGAGATGGTTGGACAGTGTTCTTGAAGCTACTAACATGAGTTTGACCAAACTGCGGGAGGCAGTGGAAGACAGGAGTGCCTGGCGTGCTCTGGTCCATGGGGTCACGAAGAGTCGGACACGACTAAATGACTAAACGACAACAAAGAGTACCAGAATATCTTATTTAAATGCAATGTCTTATATTTTGACCACGAGTAGGCAGGTTTTTTTTCTCTCATGAAGATGCCAGAGAAACCTTTTTTAAAAAAAATTGTGTGTTTTCTGATCTGGAAACCTCAAGAACAACCTAGCCTTTACAGTTGCTATTTCTTTTGCTAAGTGTACTACAAGCACATTCTTTAGTGTAAGCAGTTTTAGGGACTTTGTACAAGTGCTTTGATCCTGCACATTTGAAGGCTTAGTTTAATTTATTAAATTTATTTATGGCTTCAGACAACAGAAAGGCAATTTACAAGAAAAACAAAATACAAAATTGCATAATGAATGATCAATAAGAGCTGTACAAATGTGCTAGAAGCGTTCATCCAAAATCACTAAAAACAAGGATAATCCACCCCATCCAAAAAAGCAGGAACACCAAAAACTGCAGCTTAATCCCACACTATTAATGCTGTTCAGATGTCTGGGAAAATAAAACTATTTTTGCCTGGTGCTGAAAATATGACAGAGTTGGTACCAGGCAAGCTTCCTTGTGAAGGGAATTCCATAATTAAAGGAATGCCACAGAAAAGGTCTTTTTTATTGTTGTATCCCTCCAAATATCTCCAAACACAGAGAAGGACCTCAAAGTCCAACAGACCGGCCACTTCTAATTCTTCTGCCCCATTACTTTCTCAGGGCAACTAGCAATCTCCAAGGCTGCTGTCAACCTCTTTTTATCTCAAATGAGACAGCAGCACAAAGTAGGATTAATGAAATTAAATGAGACATTGATTGGTACTGCCCCCTCCCAATCCCAAATGAGTTGTATTGAATGTTAAACATGCTCAGAGGAGACTCATTGAAATTAATGGCCATGACCAGCTTAGGTCTATCAATTTAAGTGGATCTATTTCAAGTAGAACTCAGCTACACGCAACCCTATGTGTACAAAGATCGGTGTACGTTTCTGATTAACACCGCCATTAGAAAGGACTTTAGCAGTATTTTCCTGGGATGTTTTTGTTCCACGTAGTTGGGTTTTCGGAAGAGCACCTTTTCCTACAGTACATGTTTACATTGTTTTATAAGGCCTTTGTGGGGAAAGGGTGTAGACACAGAAGTGAAATTTCACTTTGATAATAAATGTCTTATTTTGCTTGGGTACATGCAGTCACTTAGTGTGTGCTTAACATAATTGTTCTTGAAAGGCCTTCACAGAAACAGGAAAATCCAGGGCTGATATGAGCAACAATGCCCCAATGTATGTTGGCACAAATATTACTTCCCTGAATTTTGCTCTGGCTTTCATAGGAAGAGAAAATAAGATGTAATGTTAGCCAGTTGATAAGAGAGTCATTTTAAGTAACACACACTGAAAAAGGTATAATGTGTTGTTTGTGGCTGCATAAATCCTTAACCTTCCAATTCTCTGAATTTTGCAGTCCTGTTCTCCAACCAAGTAGTTTGTACAAAACTGCACATGCTAGGTAAAATCTGCAAATATTAATAAAAATAATATATACACAATGCATTATAGTAGGGGAAGTTGCTCGCAATAAAAATGTATATATTGCATACAAAATGTATATATTAGGAGAAATTCACATTAAAATGTTGATGAATTTTTGTGTGGCAAGTCCCTCCGATCAGTGAAATAATTGACACGTGACACAGAATTTAAGGGTTAAATTGGGTGGTTCAGGCCACAACTTTATTAATTATGCATGTTGAGCGGAATTGGCTTAGGCGTTGGAACCTATCAGACTAAATCCGACTCCAACCCGTGTGTTGAAGTCCGTGAGAAGTTAACCACCAGAAGGAACCCGGCGATGCAGATCAACCGGAGCTCCTCCTGTGGCCACCGTACGGGGCGTGCCTTACGGCCCTGGCGACTCCCGGCTCTGGACCAAGCCTCGCCCCCGGAATCCTTTAACGGAATTACTTCTCCATATTTGGGCAGGCGATGACGCAATCTGCCCCTCCTCCATCTTATTGTTATGCAAATTTCCAACGCCTAACCGCCTAGCCTAAGTTGTGACGACATGCTACGAGGTAGGCGAAAAACCCATCATGGCTAGCCCAGTATGGGAAAAGTCCTACCCGGTCCACTGACTAACCAGGCAACCGACCAGGTCCGCAGCAGCGCCCCCTATTCTCTTTTTAAGGGGCGGGTGGGCGGGTGCTTCTGTTCGCTCCGGCGAACTGGAATAAAGAGACGGAGCTCCGGCCGCGCGGGAGGATTTAAGCGGCGTGGCCCCGCCCCCTCGTCCCTATTGGACAGGGGCGCGGGTGACGCAGTTGGAGGCTTCCATTGCGTGGGGGCTGAAACTGCAGCCCCCCACGCAATGGGCTCGTCGGGCTGCCCACAACTCCACCTCCGGCAAAAGCACGGAAGTGGCTTTGTGTGGCAAGTCCCTCCGATCAGTGAAATAATTGACACGTGACACAGAATTTAAGGGTTAAATTGGGTGGTTCAGGCCACAACTTTATTAATTATGCATGTTGAGCGGAATTGGCTTAGGCGTTGGAACCTATCAGACTAAATCCGACTCCAACCCGTGTGTTGAAGTCCGTGAGAAGTTAACCACCAGAAGGAACCCGGCGATGCAGATCAACCGGAGCTCCTCCTGTGGCCACCGTACGGGGCGTGCCTTACGGCCCTGGCGACTCCCGGCTCTGGACCAAGCCTCGCCCCCGGAATCCTTTAACGGAATTACTTCTCCATATTTGGGCAGGCGATGACGCAATCTGCCCCTCCTCCATCTTATTGTTATGCAAATTTCCAACGCCTAACCGCCACTCGAGCCCCCCCCCCGGGCTCGCCGCCAATCCGCTCACATGTTATACTAACCAAAACGATTAATTTTGCGTAACCCTAATTAGTAGTTTAGCACTCAGCTAATTTATTATCGGATATTCAAGCATTAATTAAGTATTAACCGAGGGGTGTGGCCCTACTCTCTTGTTCGCCTAATTAAAATCTACCTCATACAGTACATCTCTTATGCCAGCAATCACGTTCTGTAGCCAGATGTCATTCCCGATAGAAGAAAGGTGCACGCCATCATCGTGATAGAGGGCTGCTTCACTTCGTTTCAAAGTGGGGTGCTGTATAACCCGGCCATTCAACGATAACACTCTGCGGGCCACGAATGAGTTCAAAAGCCTCCTGGAATTGTTCAAGGCTTTAGGGCAACGTCCATCACGCCAACAGCGCCTCTCCAGCAAGGAGGACCACAGTATCACCATCCCCGGAAAACTGTCCATCATAACATCAAAATCTTTGCATATATTTAACCTCAAATCGACCGCGTTGCGGTAAGCTAGGTCGTTTTCACCGAGCTGCACAATAAGAAAATCTGGGGGGCCAAGTGAAGCAGCCCGGGCTTGGATAATCGGTAGCAACTCGCTCCACAGCATGCCCCTTCTGGATATCCAGGACACCTCAACATGTTCTGGGAGGCCGAGCCCGCTTCCCAGACCAACTTCGATTGCCCTTCTCTGGGCCCAATGCACTATACTGTGCCCTGCTATCCAAACCCGGATGAAATGGTAACCTGGAAAATAGAGATGAAAAAAAAGGCCGGGGTCAGCATTGCTACCAGAATCGACCTACGTGCGAATGTACCTTTTGTAGGCATTCGACTTCCACCTCCCCATCTCCTGGATCCTTTCTGATGACAAACCTAGGTGCATAGCGGAAGTAGCAGCTCCTATTCTAAAGGAATGGGCGGAAAATTCAGTGGGATTGTACCCGCAAGATGCAATGGCTTTGCGAAGTACCCTGGTAAATTGCTGACGGGTAAGCCTAGCACCATCATGGTGAATGAGTAATGGGCCGGGACCTGGCGGTCGGAGGCAAAGATAACGTCTGGTGTCCTTCACTGGACAAGGGCCCGCAGCGCCTGTTGCCGGAAGGCGAATGGTAGCGCCTTTACCCTTCTGGTCCGTCTTTGACTGGCGGACGTGAACAAGAGCTAGGGAGTCTGACAGTGATAGATCCTGTAATAATATACCCCGGGTGACCCCGTCAGGGTGGTCCTCGCACACCACCTCGCCAACCCTAAGGGCCCCAAAGTAAGCCAACGAAAACGCTGCCGAAAACAGCCGCGCTTCGAATTTGGACCAACAAAGGGTTCTCAATTGCTTATGGATTTGAGTAAGCATCTCGAACGTGATGGGCCGCCTGGAATCAGCCACGGGAGGCTGCAGCCTACGCCAGCCTTCCATTGCCCTACGCAAATGGAAATTATCGCAAGGGTCGGTGAGATAGAGAGATTTCGAGAAAAAGGTGATGGCAGCAGTGTGGATGCCCAGTGTCTTGGCGGCGCGACCCAGGCCTCTGAGGTGCACCACGTATTGCATAACCTCCTCAGGGGTTGGTGGCCCTTCGAGGCGCACCCCAGCGCCCTTCTGCCGGAAGGCAAGGAAGTCTGCCCAAGCCCGTTTGTAGGAGCTGAGGGTAGCAGGGGCCACGGAAGCAAATACTCCCTTTAGGATTTCTCGTTCCCAAGGTTCCATAGATGTTCCGGGAACCTCTCTGGACACTGCTGCGCATCTGGTGCTAATGAGCGGAAGCGGTCCATCTGGAAACGAGACAAAGCATCTGCAACATTATTATCCTGCCCCGGCACGAATTTGGCTGAGAAGTGCATATTTAACTCGAGACTACGCAGCACAAAATGACGTAGGAGGGCTGACACCCTTCCCGTGCGCGACGATTGCCTGGTAAGTACACTGACTACTGCTTGATTGTCCGTGTTGAAGCAGACTCTCCGGTTCCTGAAGTCATCCGACCAAAGATGCACTGCTACCACTATGGGAAAGAATTCTAAAAATGTTAAATCCCGAGTAATATCTGTGTTTTTCCAGCTGGGAGGCCAAGGTTCAGCACACCATCTCCCTTTGAAATATACCCCAAAACCCAATGCGCCAGATGCGTCTGAGTGCGATGCGTCCCGAAGACGGATTCCACTCCAAAGCGCTGGATGTGGCTGCAAGGGCTTCGCAAGGCTGACAGAGCCGCAGACCCTGGCTGAACGCGGTTGCTAGCTGGCTCCGCTGCAGGGATCCGACGTAGACTGAGGGGATCAGCTGATGGGCGCTCTCGGCGAACAGCTGATGAGCGGTAGCGGCCCCGCTTGCCGCTCCAAGTCTCCCACGCCGCACACCAAGCCTGTACAGGAAACAAGAGGGCACAAACAAGGAGAAAACAGACCACACAAGTAGGAGCAATAAGGGAGGGAAATGCTGAGCCTAAGCCTAAACCTTGCAGAGAAAAACTACAGAGGGGTGCTTCTGTTCGCTCCGGCGAACTGGAATAAAGAGACGGAGCTCCGGCCGCGCGGGAGGATTTAAGCGGCGTGGCCCCGCCCCCTCGTCCCTATTGGACAGGGGCGCGGGTGACGCAGTTGGAGGCTTCCATTGCGTGGGGGCTGAAACTGCAGCCCCCCACGCAATGGGCTCGTCGGGCTGCCCACAACTCCACCTCCGGCAAAAGCACGGAAGTGGCTTTATGACGACAAAAAAAAAAGAATTTGCAAACTGATGTGGAAATATGGACACCTGACAAGTTTGAGAAAATAAGAAACCGAGAGAAACTAAAATTGACAGATTCAGCCATCCATAGTAGCAAGTCCAAATCTTTCTCCTTTGAAGGAGGGTCTTGATTCCACATTTGGTTCTTTTATGTATCCAGTTAAAGGATCTCAGATGAGAGAACTGGAAAAAGACCCATATTTGTCTACCAGAGTAGGAAATATTGAGCTAAACGGAGGAATAGGTAGGTTTAGTTTAGGGCAACTTCATATAGTCACATGTTTTCTAAGCAGTAATTTTCAAAACTTCTGTTATTTTCAGATCGCAATGAGTGTCTAGAAGTACCCAATATTTGTAGTCATGGAGAATGCCAAGACATAGAGGGAGGGTACATCTGCCGTTGCCACACTGGATTCAAAACCAATGGAGACCAAACTATGTGTATGGGTATGTATTAAACTACATTTTCACCTTTCTGAGTTGTAAGAGGAAAGCTCTGTTTTGGGCCCTAATTAATCAAGGTGACAAGTTTCTCCATATCAGTTCTTTACATTCCTGCAGTGCAGTGGTTGGGCTAGATGGCTCTCAGGGGACCCTTCCAACTCTGTGATGCTATGAGATGGCCGCACAGTATGTTGACATAGGAAGTCTATTTTTTTGGGGGGGACCCTGTGGTCCTGAATAGCTCTGCTCCCCCCAAACCCCTTTGTATTAACTTGGCTAGTGGGTGTTAGTGGCTTTGTGCTTACTTTGAGATATGGAAGGCAGAGCATTGCGTTTTCTGATTTTCTCATTTTTGTTCACAGATATCAACGAATGTGAACGAGACCCGTGTGGAAATGGCACGTGTATGAACACGGTTGGTTCTTTCAACTGCCGCTGTCATACAGGGTTCATCCTTTCTCACAATAATGACTGCATAGGTAAGGGAGACCCTCCAGTAATGCAGCTGAGTCTCTTCGGGTTTTTGCACGTTGCAACCATAGTAGTCACTAGGCCACTTGAGAATGGGGAGAATGCTGCAGTGAACATGATGGTGTCATATTATGGTGTTGTATTGGCCTTGTGAGCAGGCAGAAAAGACTGAGATGGAGCTTCTAAGCTGGAAGTAACCCCCATCACTTACCTAGCACAGAACTGGGCGAGAAAGGAACTAGAGTTGGGTGGCTTAATCTGCGTAGACACTATTACACCAGCGGTGTGGGCTCCTGCATAGGATTACCTGCGTGTGCAATTATGTATAATGAACTAGGAGCACTATTAAATATTGTGATATAATACACCAGAAAATAGACAAATAGTAGCAGGGGAGCATTTCCAATCCTTCAAGGATTGCCTCCCGCACGATGGGAGACAAAACAACTTATTGTCTCTTCCCCTTGAGGGGTTCTGAACCTCAAGGCTGGCGCTGCCTTATGTCAAGGAAGCGGGTTCCTGCTGGAACTCTGCAGAGTTCACCTGCTTAGGCTTATGGAACTGGAATTTATGGGAAGCCAATTTTTATTCTAGTAGTTTCTAAGACGAAAAAAAATCATGCCATCTGCAGAGCAGCACTGAAAAATTCGTCTAGCGAGGCACCACTGTAGCAAGTGTACCGCTATAACCTGTGATGTTGGTGGGAGCCCTCTTTTAATAAGTATGGCTGTTTTCAATCTCTTGGATGTTATACTGAAAATGATTTAGTTCCCTTGAGTGTGAAGGAGTAAGTCAGAAACAGTGGATTGTTATGATCGTGTGACACAGGAAGGGTCATGTGACATAGATTGGACTTCATTAACCAGCTCCCGAGGCTCTGACCTTGTTTCTTTCTACTGCCTTGCTTTGCTCTTGCTTTTCTTGATCTTTTGTCTTAGTTGGAAATTGGCTCCCAGTTATTTTTCCCTAGCTCCTGTTTACATTTTTCTTCATCTCTTTTGTATTTCTCCTGTTAGTCCATTTTTGTTTTTCTGAGGTCCCTTTCTGAATTGTTCCCTTTCTCTTCCTTCTGTTTCTGTTATTTCCCTGCGTGCTTGAGCTGCCAATAGGGGGAAAGGATTTGTACAAGCAGAAAGGGGTGGGGGAAGTTCTAATGAACTCTCCTTTCACAATTCCTCTCTGGAGCGCAATAACACTGACCAGTCCATAGCTGTCAACTTCTCCCTTTTTTAAAAAGGGAAATTCCCTTATGCTGAATAGGCTTCCTCGCGAGAAACGGGAAAACTTGACAGCTATGGATCAGACCCTACTTTCTGAGGAGCCCCACCCTGACTGGGAGAATCCTCTTTGCTCTCCATCCCAGCAGCCAGCATTATAAGCAGCTGCCGTGGCATGGCCAAGAGAGAACCAGGACTATGGAGATGGCAAGAGGTCTCTCCCTTCCCATTTGCAAGCTAACACTGGCTGCCTTTTGGGATCTCTTGTGGTTGGAATGGAACACAGCTTGTCAGTGCATGCACACTTGACTCTGCCTTTACATTTCAGTGCCTGCCATAATTTACACTATAGTCCTTCAGATGGATATGTAGAAAAACAGCAAGGGCTGGACATTAGACATTGGGGGCCCATGGGAGTTTAATTAAGTAATAATGGCCATTTTGGAAGAGTCAAGGACTTTCTGTCAAAATATGGCATAGTTATTTGGGTGGTGGCGGCGGCAGCAATCGCATTTTGTAAGCACCAAAAGGTGCTTTTTTGTGCCTGCCCTCCCACACTGAATATACCTGGCACCGGGGGGTTAAGGCTCTCTGCTTTTTATTTGATTAAGACTGCAGCAAGAGAGGTGCCTTTTCCCATTTCATTCAAGGATCTGCCAAAATCTGAATGGGTGTTCCCTCTTCAAGTAAATAAGACTATTGGACGGCTCAAAGGTTCTAGGTGATTTTAGTTGCTGCTGCAGTTGCTACTATCGCTGAGGCCTTTTTCACCAGTCCTGGCATTCATTTCTGCCTGCCTTCGGAGGAAATTTATGTTCCCCCCTTTACTCAACTTTTCAATTTCTGTATGCTTGCGTCGTGCTCTGGGACCAACTCTGCTATGGGCAGAAGTTGGGCAGAGGCTAGCCTGGATGGTGGGGGCTAATAGCTTCTCATTCTCCCTGTCTTATTTCTGCACATTCCCCAGAAAGAACTTTTACAGTAAGTAACCAAAGTTGAGTTGAGTTTATTTAATATTTGTATTCTGCTTTTCCAGCAACAAATGTTGAGCTCAAAGCAGCTCACAGATGGCATCACTGAGCGTTAAAAAAAAAACCTTGAACATTGTAATGACTGTAATATCAAACCGAATAGCATAGAAAGCAAACGACAAAACCAAAGCAATAATACTATTCAATAAAGCAGTAGAAAATTCTGTTCTGTTCCTTCCCCCTCTTTTCTTGTTTCTCTCCCCTAACTCTTGCCTTTCTTATCTTTTTCTCCTTTTAGATATTGATGAATGTGCCACTGGAAATGGAAATCTGTGCAGAAATGGCAAATGTGTCAACAATGTGGGGTCTTTCCAGTGTATCTGTAATGAAGGTTATGAGATGCCCCGAGAAGGAAGGATCTGTATTGGTATGTCATGAACGTAACAGCAGTATTTGAGTGCCATGTTTAGTTCTATATGGTAGGAGTTAGCCGGCAACGTTTCTATGTGTGGAAGACATACAGAGTGGATTTTCTACTGAGATCACAGATCTTTATAGAAACCAGTACACTGTAGAATGCAGCTGATTATCTTCTTGAAATGAACCCTTCACATTATTATGCATATATGAATTATTTGTTAAACTTGCACACTAGGGCATTGGGGAATTTGGTCATAAAGAAAGTACGGTGGTACCTTGGTTCTCAAACTTAATCCGTTCAGGAAGTCTGTTCCAAAACCAAAGCGTTCCAAAACCAAGGTGCGCTTTTCCATAGAAAGTAATGCAAAATGGATTAATCTGTTCCAGACTTTTAAAAACAACCCCTAAAACAGCAATTTAACATGAATTTTACTATCGAACGAGACCATTGATTCATAAACTGGATGCAGTAAACAATGTACTGCAGTCACACAATCAATCAATCAATCAATCAATCAGTAGCTGAACTGGGTTCCACACAGTCTCAAAAAAAAAAGAGCTGTGGGAAAAAAAGCAAAATAAATAGCAAAACCAGACAGGCCTCAGTGTAACACTCAAAATGGAAGTGTGGCACTCAAAACGGAAGCGAACACTCAAAACGGAGCATGTTTGGCTTCCGAAAAAAGTTCACAAACCGGAACACTTACTTCTGGGTTTGCAGTGTTTGGGTTCCAATTTGTTTGAGTACCAAGGCATTTGAGAACCAAGGTACCACTGTAATATCATCAATTCTTTTTGAGTTTTACAAATATCTTGCAACTAGAACTTTTCTAACCACAACACTTTAGGACATTTATCAAGTTGAGGTAAAAAGGACACAAGCACCATCTTTGATCAAATTGCTTAATGGAAGCTAATGATCCCTCATCTTTCCTGACAGTAACTAGGCCCTTGCCCTAGTACATAGACTGTTTAAGAAACTGAATCTTCTCCCTTGTTTTAATTTTGAAATTTAATGTAAGCTTTTAATAAAACAAGCAGGATTAGGACGCATGAATACCAATGATTGCTTTGTTTATATCTTCTTCCAGATATCAATGAGTGTGCATTGGATCCTGGCAAATGTTCACCTGGTACATGTCAAAATCTGGATGGCTCTTACAGATGTATCTGCCCCCCTGGATACATCCTACAAGATGACAACTGTAATGGTATGTGAAGATAATTCATGCACCACAATGGAATTTTAGGGGTGGGGAGAGGAAAAGGGTGAAATACCTTGTAGGGCAAAAAGTTACAGCAGCTTTTTTGGAGGGTTCATGAGCAAAAAGAGTCACAAATGACCAGTATATTTTCTCACATAATAATAAAATATTAGAAATAGGGGGAGGGGAACCATAACATGATACCATAAGTTGCCAGGACCTCTATGATGATCCATGGCATTTTCATTAGTGTCTTTTAATTAATTGCCCAAGTGAGAACAGATTCGGATAACTTTTTTGGATAGTGGCTGATTAGGGCTCTCTCCAAAGGCTTTTGCCTCCTCCTCCTTTCCCTATATTAGTTTTGTGCTTCCACCTGCAAAGAAGGCAGAAAAATGTTGGTGGGCGGTGGGCTTTGCACTTCACTGTTCCTAGTCCAGGGGATATAAGCTATGGTCCCCTTCACATGCCACCCACAGTGCCATGGGAACTGCTACATCGTGTTGTGTGGCAATGTCCCTCCTTCCCCGTGAAAAATAAGACACAAGACACAAATGAATAGATTTTAAGTGGGCGAAAAGGCCACAACTTTATTGGTTACGGATGTTTTTTTTAAAAAAATGTACTTATTAAAGATTTTCTCAAACAACAAAGCATACAAAAATACAAAACATACAAAGAAAATTACAAAACATAAAAAAGAAAAAACAAGAATACAAAAAGAATACAAAAAATACAAAAATGCAAAAACAAAAATTCTAACTATAACCCTTATTTCCAATCTATTGACTTCCTCATTCTACCTCCTTCTGCGATTCTTTACATATCCTCCGTAGTAAACTCTAAATCGTATATAAATTCTAATTGTTACTTTAACTATACCTTAATTCTTTAATCTTTTATATCTTATCCTTTTATATTCTATCTAGATCTTACTTCTTAATTAAATTATCCTTAATTTCTATCAATACTTATTTCACACCATTGTATTATCTACAACCTCTATTTTATCTCCCTCACTTCCACTAATTCTAATCTATTATACGTTTATTCTTTAAATAAATTTTAAATTTCTTCCAATCTTCTTCCACTGCTACTTCACTCCGATCCCGGAGTCTCCCGGTCAGCTCAGACAGTTCCATAAATTCTATCAACTTCTTCTGCCTATTGGTTACGGATGTTGAGCGGTATTGGCTTAGGCATTGGACCGATTGCGCTGGTGAGCGAGGAGACAAGAGGCAGAGTTCCCGCCTCCGGGATGTTTAAAGACTGCAAGTCCCACCCCCCGGCCGACCTCATTGGTTGGCCCTGGACTGACGGAGGCGGGAACAGCCAATCGCAAAGGGGCTGAGCTCTCAGCCCCATCGCGAAAGTTCAGTCATGATGCCCATAACACCACCTCCGTCGCAGGCGCGGAAGTGATTTTGTGATATCACACTGCTGTTTGGTGAATGGACCCAGTGTATCCTGCCCACATGCTAAATACCCATGCTTATCAGAAGTATGAGGTTGCACCATGGAGAGAAGTGACCCCCATGCCCTATGGGCGTGTGTGAATGGGGCTTACTGCTGTTGGCTATTTTCTGAGTCATGCAGAGTGAAAGAGCCGTTTCACCCTCAAAGCCCTAGTGATGAAGTAGACTCTGCACACAAGACTTTGAAGAGGACTCTTTACTTGCGGGATGGCAACTATTATAAGCAGTATCCTACAGTCCAGTACAATGTGTTTCACTCTCTTGAGCCCAAGAGAGGGTCTTCTTGCTTCTAAAACTCCTTTGAAGCAGTCTGTAAATTATAGCTTGCCTGTCCTCACCATCCCCTCTGGACACGGAGTCTCCACAAAGGAAAACAACAGCAAAACAACCTCCAACTCCCATTCCTCTTCTCACTACCTAAGATACACACATACTCACTTTTAAAGGGAGTTAACAAATTGACATGTATGATTCAGCATTTTTCTGACCTTAATCGGAGTCACAAGATTTTACAGCTGTTACATTACGTTACATAGGGTTTCCCACCCCCAGCACAATTCATACTTTGTAAAATACATTTTCTAACAAATACAGTACCAGTACAAATACTAACAACTGCCAACCCCTATACCAACTTCCTGAAGCACCACAGTGGGAGTTTGCTGTGTCGTGCAAGACACTGGCTTTATTATATATTTTGTTGTTCATTGCTCGGTTTTGTAGCACTAAAATATAAATCCCTTGCAGATATTGATGAGTGTACAGAAGAGGCAGAGATCTGTGTCTTGGGCACATGCAACAATACTCCAGGAAGCTTCACTTGCCAGTGCCCTGAAGGGTTTGTAGTGTCCTCAACTGGACGTAGATGTCAAGGTAAGCTTCTCTCTTATCTTTAGTGATTATTTTATGTTTAGAACGGATGCTGCACTTCTGACGCGGCCTGTAAACTCTGGAGTTTAGTCACAACTCTTTTGTGGAAGAAGTATGCCACTGGGCCTTCCCTCTGGCTTTGGTGCTTGCAGCTAGTAGAAGGAAAGCAATGACTCTTTCCAGGAACTTCAGGACTGTTGACTCCACCTCAAAATTCTGGCAGTAGTGCAGCCATGCTTGGGGATAGCTGCTTTTGATTCCTTCTTCCCACAGAGAGTATGATTAATTCTGCCTAGAACAAGCATTTATCAGAATTCCAAAACCACTCTGTGGTTTGGCCTCCTTTGCTTGGGTGAAAAAGAGAGAGAGAGAGGAGGAGGAGGAGTGTTTGTGGTATAATTTTTGTAGCTGTATAAATTAGATACATCTTACATCTTTTATACTTGTGGCTTTAGCCTTGCCCTGTTGAAACTGCTACTCCCCTAAAGAAAGTTGTTAAAAAGAACTTCATGGGAACTTTGCTCAAGGAATCTGCGATTTCCTCTTTTATTCAGAGGCCCTTGATATGACTTGCTGTTTTATTCCGTGGAAGTATGGGAAGAATGATGTGCAAGAAGTGAACCAACTGGAGCATAGAGTTGGAAGGGGCCTTGTAGGCCAACTGACCCAACTCCATTGCTCAAGGAAGGAAAGCCACAGCTAGCATCCCCAACAGATGGCTGCCCAGCAAAAAAAAAGCATTCCACCCCTTTGTGTAATTATTTTCATCATAAAGTTTCTCTTAACATCAATAAGTCTCCCCGCCCCCAGTTGAAAGCTACCTGCCTACAACTTGCATCAGTTCTCTTCTATGTATTTGAATGTGTTATTTGGTATCTTCTATGCAAATAGCATTTGAGAGTGCTGTGAGGCTAAGTAGTAGTTCCAGTCTTCATTAGCTGTAGTAGTAAAAAATAACAATAAATAGCCACTAAGACCCATCGCTGCTACAGGGACAATTTCTTCCATTTTGCCCCTTTGAGACATATTCTTTTCTAAACTACCAGTAAGTATGGGTATCTTTTAATCCAAGTTTATGAGGAAAGTTTTCTACCTTGAGCCTTCTAAAACTGATTATTTCGTTTTGTTCAAAGAGCATTTTAAAAAGTGCCCAGCCCACCGAAACCCCCTGCTTCCACCCCCTGCCTCAGTATCCAGTTCTTTACACAGTCTATAAAGTTCTTAGAACTTTTGTGGTCCATTTTTGACACTATCTGCATGCATATATTTTTTTTAAAAAATGTTCTAGTGACACCTTGCACCCAATTTGTTATTGTCTCTGCCTCTGAATTTAAGACAGCAAAGGGATTGCAATAGATGTACAAATTACTTTTAATTGATTTATTACTGCTAGCAAATATTTGGCTGTAGTATGTTCCTGGGTTAGGGAATGGAATGGCCTTTTAATTGATTTATTTCTGTTATTTATTAAATTTCTATACCGCCCTTCATCTGAGGATCACAGGGCAGTTTACAATATAAAAACACAAAAATACATAACATAGTAACAAACAAAAGCAATTACCCCCCCCCAGTTTAAAACTCTGTGTGTGTGGAGAGAGAGAGGAGATGAGTCTTTGTTTATTAAATTTTAAATTACCTTACACTTCTTTCAGTATCTTGAAAAAAGCCACATTGCAGTAATGATAATTTGTTAAACAGGAAAATCATTAGTTAATTTAAAATACATAATTGTGGAGGTTTTCTTCCTTCATTATTGATATATATATATAATAAATCCTGAGATGTTGCTCCCTGTGAATCTCCAGCAAAACTGGATGAGCAGCTGGTTTTGCAGCTGACACTCAGACTGTTCTTTTGCCAGCAAGAGAAGCTGCCAGCTGTCTGTCTGTTAGATGCTTGCGGTTTCCGTTCTGCTCCAGTGCTTAGATTACTCGGCTGGAATAACACAGTGTGGTGATACAAAACCAATAATGCTTTTTCTGAACGCCAGGCAGTTGGCCAAACACATCTGAAGGGAGAAAAGGACAGGTCTGAGAATGACCACTCCAATATTCTTTTTCTGGGTTACTTTGATCTGATCTTTGGTTTTTTTAAAAAAACATTGCTCTGGGAATAGGCTGAGAACAAATTAAACAAATAGCAAGTAATTAAATAAGAGGTATCGATGGATGCTTTCATGTGCCTGCCTTTTGTGTTCTATAAGTCACTTCTCCAAATAATCCCCCCTCCCAATAATAATAATAATAATAATAATAAGGCTGAACATGGTCTACTTTGCCTTAGCCAAGAGGAAGGGAGTTACTTGGACCCTGCTGCTTCTCCCTGTCCAATGAGAGCTACAGAATATATTTCCCATCCTCTGTTATTTATATGCAGTAACACCTTCTTTCTTCCTCTCTTGACATGCTAGTGAATAATCCTTTAGTCACAGACAGGCTGTTGCTCATGAAGAGGCTTCTCTTCTAGCTCAAAGGAACTAGCCACTTCCACAGCAGGGCTGTTGTTTCCCAATGGCTCCTCTTCCTACTCAGCCTTCTGTCTTGTTCCAGCACCCTTGTTATGGACTCCTTTCCATATTTTAGGGCTCTGGCAAAGTGGGAATGCTCATTGAGCCTCCATAGTAGTACAGTCGTACCTTGGTTCTCGAACGCCTTGGTATTTGTCCGTTTTGGCTCCCGAACGCCACAAACCCAGAAGTGAGTGTTCTGGTTTGCGAACATTTTTTGGAAGCCGAATGTCCCACGCGGCTTCCATGGCTTCTGATTGGCTGCAGGAAGCTCCTGCAGCCAATCTGAAGCCGCACCTTGGTTTTCGAACATTTTCAGAAGTTGAATGGACTTCTGGAATGGATTCCATTCCAGAGCCAAGGTACAACTGTACATTGAAAGCCTGAAAAAGGAGAAACACCTCTCTTACAATTAAAAAAAACCCCCACACCCCTCCTTGTTTGCCTTGAGGAAATTTGTAGTCATCATGGTGACCAGGGACATAGCCTGCCCCAAGAAGTAAAACCGTGATTCTACTACTCTCTTGACATGCTAGTGAATAATCCTTTAGTCACAGACAGGCCGTTGCTCATGAAGAGGCTTCTCTTCTGGCTCAAAGGAACTAGCCACTTCCACAGCAGGGCTGTTGTTTCCCAATGGCTCCCCTTCCTACTCAGCCTTCTGTCTTGTTCCAGCACCCTTGTTATGGACTCCTTTCCATATTTTAGGGCTCTGGCAAAGTGGGAATGCTCATTGAGCCTCCATAGTAGTACAGTCGTACCTTGGTTCTCGAACGCCTTGGTATTTGTCCGTTTTGGCTCCCGAACGCCACAAACCCAGAAGTGAGTGTTCTGGTTTGCGAACATTTTTTGGAAGCCGAATGTCCCACGCGGCTTCCATGGCTTCTGATTGGCTGCAGGAAGCTCCTGCAGCCAATCTGAAGCCGCACCTTGGTTTTCGAACATTTTCAGAAGTTGAATGGACTTCTGGAATGGATTCCATTCCAGAGCCAAGGTACAACTGTACATTGAAAGCCTGAAAAAGGAGAAACACCTCTCTTACAATTAAAAAAAAACCCCACACCCCTCCTTGTTTGCCTTGAGGAAATTTGTAGTCATCATGGTGACCAGGGACATAGCCTGCCCCAAGAAGTAAAACCGTGATTCTACTTTATATAAGGTATTTTATGCTGCAGTTCTCTCCTGTTTGGTCTGGTGTGTTGAATGTTCCAACTGAAAGGACCTTTCAGGTATGTCAGTCACTACAGCAAAATTAGAACCAGCTTTTAATTGGAAACTTCATACTGTTCCAGCTGTTGGAGATGGATTGTTAAAATTCTGGAATGCTGCAAAAAAGAAAAAGAAAAAAGAGTACAACTTGTTTGCTTAATGAGAACCAGAAAATACTGGCTAAGATTTGTTGATTGATTATGTAATTAAATGGTGTTCCTTCATCATATCTTGGAATTAATATTTGCAGTATGCTTTTTCAGATAATTATTTTCATTGATTTAGCACTATTCGCTGTTTGCCTCTTTATACCATTTTATAATAAATTATGTACAAGTGAAAAGATGTTAAATAATATTTTTAAAGTCAGTCGACACCCTTAGGCCTTGCACACATCTTGTTTTCTGCTCAAATACGGAATCAGAGGTATATACTTCATTAATTTGTAGGTAACTGCAAGCAGTAAGTATAGATAATTCAGTTATATTAAAGCGTTGCCATATATTTCCTGTATGGTATCATGAGAACAGAAGACTTTCAGATAAATGCCATAGAAACATAGTATGTGCACAGTAGTACAAAGACCTTATGCGTTGATCAAAACTTACTGTTCATCAGTAACTTGCTTGGTTTTTTTGAGTACCTTCAACTGGATTTTATTTTTTATTTTTTTAAAAAGCTCTTAATATATACCATGTTTTTATTTGTTTAGATTTGAGAGTAAGCTTCTGCTTTACTAAATTTGAAGATGGGAAATGTTCGGCTCCTAAATCCAGAAACCATTCTAAGCAAGAGTGTTGCTGCAATATGAACGGAGAAGGGTGGGGTGACCCATGTGAACTGTGTCCAGGTGATGGAGAAGGTATATACATTATAAACATTTCTCAATGATTGTTGCAATGCCTACTCATAAGAGAAATTAGAAATGAATGATTTCAATAGAAACATAGAAGAGTAATGGAGATAGGAGGCATTTGTAAAGTTGTTACCTCGTCTTTAGGTACAAGATAACATTGAATTCGTATCTGCAGCTCATTTCCTAGCTGAACAGCTTTTACTTTCCTATCTGGATATAGGCAGTGCCTCTGAAACGCATAGAAAGACACAGTTAGGACCTCCTCACACAGTGGGTTAAATCCAGACATGCCCTTCCATACGTGGTAGGCGCTTTTCACTCAGTGAAATCTGTTTTATACCTCACAGTAGAGCGTTGTGCAAGAAAAACAAAAGTTAAGTCAAAGGCGGTTGTTTGCTTGCTCAGGTGTAAGCATGAGACCTGTCACAGAGCCATTCTATTATAGCGCTCCATAAACTGTTATGTAGGCAATTTGCAGAATAGTACTACAGAATGTTTTCCTTACATTTGTGGATCTTTGGATCCAGTTCTTCTGAACAATGGTGAGCAGCCTGTGGGCTATATAGGGTCTTCTGATTAATTCCACACGATGTCAGTCTGGTCGTGCTTCTCTGCACCATTTCTCTGGGAAATGCTTCCCCCCAACTATTGCCCACCTCCCCTAACACCTGTTGTCACTTGTTTGGAAGTTACAGAAGAGCCTTTGGAAGTGTTCTCTTGGTGCCAATTAATTGATATGCATGCTGCCAGTGTTCCTTCCTAGCTGTCACCTGATGTCCTAATGATGTCAGGTGACTGACATGCGGCCCCACCCACCATTCAAAGATGGCCCATGAAAGGATCCATGCTGGCCAGATCAATTTCATCACCTCTGATGTAGGACATTTGCCCCTGAGGGAATTCAGCCCTCAGCGGGGGGAGGGGGGAGCCTTCCCAATTCCCTGCTTTAGAAGATTTTCATCAAGGTTATGAACATTTTAATGTATCAGATGACAAATAAAAGTTGCCACATTAAGCAGGTTTGTTCTTCTGATTTGACTTACAGAAGCTTATCGTCAAATTTGCCCATTCGGAACCGGCATGCTGGTTGGCCCCCTTGGTGAACCAATTGGTAAGTAGTTAGTGCTTGGAGTACTGTTGCATTTGAGAGGTTTTCTCTCTGCTTTGAGAATGTCCATTTTTTCAGATAAAATCTCTGTTCTTTGCAGTTGCTGTGCAGTTCTATTTAATTTTCAAAATGTATATCCCTCTGGGCCAAGATGCAGTTTCTGCAAAGCTCAAAGCAATCTCAGTGAACTTTTAAGATTCTCGTTTTGGAGCTGGCGTTCCTGGCCTTTCTCTGCCAGAGGAAATGTTTGACACTCTGCACACAATGTCATGAGAAGATGGCGTGAGCACTTCTCTTCTCAGTTCTTTTCTCCTCTCTGTGACAACAGCAGCTCTAAAAAGACACCCCTAAATATTCCCTCCTCAAAAAAGAGAGAAATGAACTTCAAGCAAATGAAGTTGCTTGAATGCCAAGGGAAAAATTGCCTCCTTGGCATACAGCTTAGGGAGACCAGTTGTGCTGCCCTACCAGCTGCTACTGGTTAAAGGATAGCACCTCTGCTATTTATAATGCTCTGTTCCTATACCTGGCGCTTTGTAGTGAATGATAGAACAAGTCCCTGCCCCAGGGGTGTTACAACCTAGACCAGGCATAGGCAACCTTGGCTCTCCAGAAGTTTTGGAACTACAACTCCCATGATCCCTGATCACTGGCCCTGTTAGCTAGGGATCATGGGAGTTGTAGTTCCAAAACATCTGGAGAGCCATGGTTGCCTATGCCTGACCTAGACAATGACTCATGGGGAACAGCAGGGAGCACAGAAAGTTGAGGGACCTTGGGGGAGGGGTGCACAGTTGAAGGGGGAGAGCAAGAGAACAAAAGAGAAGCAACTGTACGAAAACCTGAAGGAGGAGGGAGAAGAGAAGAAAATGGATAGACAAGGTATCTGAAAGAAGGAGGGAAAAGGTCATAAATTTACAGTACTGTAAAAGTGGTAGCATAGTCTTGTGCCTGTTTACTCTGAAGTAAGCATTCAGTGTGACTTACTTCCAGGGAAGAGTACATGGGATTGCAGCATAAACAGGGCTGTCTTTAGCAGATGCGCTGCCAGGGTGCAAATATCCGTCCAGCGCCCCCAAATTACCATGGATAGTGTTGGGGTGGTCATAGCTGCGTAACTCTCCCCCATGCCACTGCAGGAGAGTGATCCCCGCAGAGGCTTGGGAGGGAAGCTGCACACCCGCTAGCCTTATGGTTGGTGGGGCGCAGCTGGTGGGCGTGCAGGGAAAGAGGAGGCCGCCGGCAAAGCCACACAGCTCCCCCACTTGCTGGGGCGCCCCTGAGAGGCTGGGGCCCTGGTGCAACACACCACTAAGCCCTATGGGAAAGACGGCTCTGAGCATAAAAGAAGCATTACAGAAGTTGATGTTAACTGACATTGTGCCACATTGAAGTTGGATAATTCGTGTGCAGGAAGGTGGTGGTTGTTCACAGTAAAAACTGTTAAATAATTTGTGATGTGTTTGCCTGTATTTAATTTATAAGAGAAATAAATATTGTTTACATATGTTAAGAGTCAAGTGTTATTGCCACTCTGTCTTTTTTCACCCATAATTGCGAACTGTGTACAGTGCAGAAGCGCCTATCTTTTCATCTTGTATTTACGGATGATAAATCAACCATTCCTCGCCTCGCATTTATTAACAATTGAATGCAATTCCGCACAGGATTCATCCATAAATGTTTCTTTCCCTTTTCTGTTTGGTTAATTTTGGGGCTAAGATGCGGATGAGTGCAAGGATCCAGATAGATGTAAGAATGGCCAGTGTATCAACACAGACGGCTCCTACCGCTGCGAGTGCCCATTTGGTTACAACCTTCAAGGAACTGAATGCATAGGTAAGTCATGACACAACTACGTATTTATTCTGCTGTTGGAATTCCTAAGCTGCCAGGTCACAAGTATAAGTAAATCCAATGTAAAATGCCTTTTCCTGTTCTCAAATGAATATTTGGGTAGGGGTGTGCATGCGGGAAATGAGGTCCACTTGTGCATCAGGACTATTTCCTCTTCTCGTCCCCACAAACTCCCCTCAATATTTTCTGAGTTTCCTCCTAACCCTCCAGAGCAGATTTAGGGGACACAGTGGGGGGCGAGGTAGGAAAGTCCCCAGTTCTGCACACATAACAACTTAATTGAATCCTGTCCTCTGTGAGTCTCAATATCTGGCCAGTTGCTGGAGCTGCAGACTATTTTGTGACATGCTGTGCTTTTGTTTTTCATGTTTCCAGATGCTGATGAATGCTCTGTAGGAAACCCATGTGGAAATGGAACTTGTACGAATATTATTGGAAGTTTTGAATGTTCTTGTGAGGAAGGGTTTGAGCCAGGACCGATGGTGACATGCGAAGGTGAGCGCCACTGACTCCTTCCAGAAAGAACTGAGTGGGCTTCTTCGGAAGGCAGGCTCAGCCCTGACATTCATGCTTTTCAGTAGGCTGTTCTCATTAAAGGAGTGAGATAACCAAGTAGTGAATAAGTCGAATATTTCGTTCTAGGCATAGGGCAAAGCCATGGCTGCTTGAGTTTAGAATGAAATAAAGACAGCAGATTCATGAGTTGAAAGGCGGAAAGAGGAAAAGGTGCAAGTTGAGTGTTAGGTTTTCTTCATATTTTTAGTCCTTAATGGTGCTTTATAGGCACCCTCTGCTCAGCTTGATTGGGATTTGGACTCAGTTAATAGCTCCTCCTCCCCCTGCCCCGAGCCCAGTTCCAAAATTCAGAAACTCAATTGCCTTTCTGAAGAGGGGGGTCCTTAAGCTCCCTTGGTAGAAACATTAAAATCTGTTTTGTTTCTTAATTGCAGGAGAGTAGGCATGAAGGAGTAAAGCCATTTTTAGGTGCTTTTTTTTAAAAAAAAATTGTTTATTTTGGATCTGGTTTTTATGTTTTTTTTAATACAGATGTAAATGAATGTGCCCAGAATCCTCTTCTTTGTGCCTTCCGATGTGTGAACACGTTTGGATCATATGAATGCAAATGTCCTGCAGGCTACGTCCTCAGAGAAGACAAGCGAATGTGCAAAGGTAGGATTCCTAGAAATTCTGTTAATTATACAGTACAGTCAGTCAAAAGTCTCTTGGTTTGTGTGTGTGTGTGTGTGTGTGTGTGTGTGTGTGTGTGTGTGAAGATGAACTACTTTTGTCTTCCAGACCGGTTGTTCCTGCTTTGGCATAATCATAAAAAATTTCTTCTTAAAAGCAGAGGAGAAGACTAATTCATTCATTCATTCATTCATTTATTACATCTATATCCCAGCTTTCCTCCAAGAAGCTCAGTATGGTGTACATATTTCTCCCCCTCCCCATTTTTTAAAAAACCTGGATCATTAGTACCACTTATAAACAAATACTATGAGAGTGTCTTTGAGATGGCCACATCCCACAAATAAATCTCATCTAAACAGAGGAGTGTAAATACCTCTATTCAGAAGCAGCGGCATAAAAATGATAATACAGAGCTTGAACACAGATTATCCTCTTTTTTTCTGATGTACACACTTCTTCCCAAAAGGTTACAGAGACAGAGTCACTGGTTGTTTTTACGTTTTTGCTTTTAGAAAAGTGAGAATGGGCTATTTTGATCTTTCACCAACCTTCTGCCAACGATGCATATGTCTTTCAGATCAGAATGAGTGCGAAAATGGAATTCATGACTGTGATTCAAAGCAAATGATATGCAAAAACCTGATAGGCACATACATGTGCATATGTGGGCCAGGATTCCAGCGCAGACCAGATGGTGAAGGTTGCATGGGTAAGTGACAATGAATCTCCTAGAAATTCTAATGGCAGGTGGTGATTTCAGATTAATGTCTAGGTAGAAACATGACTTTACTGTGTAATAGATTCTGGAAAATATTTTTCTGTCTGGCTATATAGAGACAGGAATTAGAACCAAGCTAAAATAGTTAGACTAACTAAGTCAACAGGATTAAGTTGACTACCTATTCCAGTGGGACCTAAGAGCAACTAACTTCATCTGCATATACAGCACATAGTGTTTAATGAAGCCTAAATGCCCAGTTTCTATAATTGGATTTCCAGGGGATATTCCTTGTAAATGCAAATATTATGTATGGCCGGTTCATAGTTCTGATTTGTTCCTTGCTATACTTGTGAACATGTCAATATTTGATACTTGGGTAGCAAGCTGCTCAAGATATCACAATTGAAAAGTGTCCCCAGAGCTTGGGTGACACTTCCTCTCTCATGTGAATGACCTGTCATTTAGCATGAACCTTAGGGCTTGCCCACACTTCTGCTTGTCTCATGCCAAAAAGCACAGGCCTGAGTGGCTTTCTGCTTGTCCTGTGCTTTCTAGGCACAGGTCCAAGCGGGTTTCCACTTTCTTCCCAAAAATCTGCTCTTTAGTGCTAAATCAGAACAAACAGTCTGTGGAAAACCCAATTTCCTAAAGATTGGGTTTCCCAGGGGGGAGGGCGAGCAGCAAGGAAAGTGGAGGGGTAGGATAAGCCCTTAGCTTAGTTTATTGTCCTTACAGTGTGTAAAGAAGCATATAAAGCACAACAGTGCAGTGCCTAGTAAAGCTCATAAGAGCAGAACCTCCAGAGAAAAATATGTATTGTAATGTGCCATGAAAGCACCAGAGAATAAGTTAAGATCCTTAGCCATCCAAGGGCAAAACTAGATTAAGTGCTGGAACTCTACAGCTGAATCTACCATATCTCTTCATATTACTTTGAATAATATGGTAGGGTGTTAAGTCCGCTCACCCTCTTGGTGCGGTGGCGTTGCGGGATGGGAAAGCCTCCTCTAAGGCCCGACAAGGGATCTCAGGACCGGCATCCTGTCTGGATAGGAGGTGTGAGCATATCCTGTGCCGCCTATCAGGAGCCGGATCCTAGCCTGCACCCAGGTTTGGCAAATGTGGATGCAGGCTTGGATACGGGCTGGACCAAGGGGGCAGAGATGACAAAGCAGGAAGGTTTCCCCCAGGTCCGCTCCCTGGCCCCTCCTCCAGGCCTGCGCCTGGAGCCCTTACTTGTTTTCTCTCGTCAGGTTCCCCACCCCACCTTCCCTTGGTTCAAGCTGCTGGTCAATGACCATGCTGTGGCTACGGTGGTCGCCATATTTTGGGGGCGGGTAGGAATTTGTCCACCAGGCAAATTGGCTCCAGCTTGGTGGTTTTGCCTAACTCCTGGGAATCGTCACAACTGGGTTGGGCATTGGGGCAATCGTCTTGGATGGAGGGGAGGTTGTAGTCTCTGCCAGTGCCTCCAAATGCTGGTGTATCCTGTTAAAGGGATCCAGGGGAGTTGCCATGTCCTCACACCCAGTCGGGGACCATGGCCAATGATACTCCCCTACACAGTGGTCCCTGTGGGGGTCACCCTATTTGATGTAAGTCTTGGGTACCCCTGTTCAGATTGACCTATGCGTAACTTCTGGCAGACAGACCAGAAGTATTTTGATTGCCCCATGCCCAAGCCAAACCTCTTTCATCGGTATTCAATAAAGTTGTGGCCTATTTCGATCCAAACAAGTCTCAGTTGTCTTTTAATTTTCAGAGGGTTGGGGGACAGGGGAGCACGACATCTGGGCCTGCAACTGGATTGATCCAGTTCAGCCTCCACCCATCTGCTTTTAAAATAAATTAAAAGAGACAAGAGATCTGACCACAGATTGTTAATAATTCATCTGGTTTGACCCTAAGATAATAAAGCATCAATACATATTGTCCTGCGGAAAGTCATAGGAAACAAATGTAATTGTATATTTCGATCCATTTTTGAACAGTCATGGTGAGTATAGTTTAAATGAGAAGTTAGGTATTTTTGTTGCATTTTAAAAATCTTCCTATAAATATATATTGCTTTCGAATCAAGTTAACAGTTTTGTGCATCTTCAGGTAGATGTGGAAATACTAATGGTGATAATTTTGTGGCATATCCTTAAAAATCTACAGATGAGAATGAATGTCAAAACAAACCTGGATTGTGTGAACATGGACGATGCATAAACACACAAGGAAGTTACAAATGTGAATGCCATGATGGTTTCACCGTCAACGAAGCTCAGAATGAATGCATAGGTAGGTGTGGGGCCAGATAAAAGTACGGTGGAATGGGTCAGAGCAGTAAATATTTTTTTATCTCTTATTAGTGAGATCTAATATCACAAAATCTGTTAACTGAGCATGTTAAATTCAGATGAAATTTACTCTGTTAGCTGTTCAGCTGTCAGTATAGGGAACTACTGGGTACATTACTTGAAATATTTTTCTACATAACTTTAGGAGGGCCAGGATTGTGTGAATCTAGCTATTAATCTGCTTCTGTTTTTATGTTATCAAGCACTGAATTGTTCTGTTGTTACCTAACAATTCTTTGGAATATTCTAACTCTGATTATTCCTTTGTGTCTTCTTTGGATTTTTCACTCAATGACTTTTCTTTCTTTCTTCCTTCCAGACTTAATGTCCTCTTTCTTATTGCTGCCTGGTTTTCATTCTCCCTGTTACAGTTGCTAAATATGGCTAAGTATGCCCTTCTTTCTTTTATATTTCTGCTTCAGTCCCTGTCTCCCTCTGTCCTGCTCCCCAAAATCAGAGTCTCTTTGTCAGCGTTTTGCAAAAGATATTAATTTTCTTTGTAGACAAGAGAGAAGGCTACTGCTTCACTGAAGTCTTGCAGAGCATGTGCCAGATTGGATCAAGCAACAGGAACCCCGTGACCAAATCTGAATGTTGCTGTGATGGCGGGCGTGGATGGGGACCCAACTGTGAGATCTGCCCCTTCCTGGGCACTGTAGCTTTTAAAAAACTTTGTCCTCTTGGCCGTGGATATACAACTAGTGGCGAAGGTATGACTGTTTAAGAAACTTAAGCACCAAAAATATCAATTCAGCTAGACATTTAATTTGTACCTAGGTGGCATGGGCCACATGCCTGAAGTTCACAGCCAGACAGTAGCACATCAGTCTTTTTTTAAAAAAACCCAACTGTTTTGAGAAGGTCTGGCTGAGAACAATGAAGCCAAGGGTGCACTTAACCCTTTCCATGGCATCAGTTTAGCCACCCTAAATTGCCTCCTGAAGTGGCTTTTCATTTATTTTTATTTAATTGAAAGGTCACCACACACTTGTATGTAACATGTAGCTTGGCCCAAGTTGTAGCAGGTTTCATTGACTAAAGTACCAAAACACAAGCCACGAAATCATTTCTGGGGTTAAGCATTGCCTGCCCATTGAGAGATGAGCCCTGGTATTTGAGACTCAAGTGAATGAGGATTGAGGTAGACGAAGGACTGCTTCTTCCATGCAATCCGAGCTGTTCTTAGGGCAACCCCCCCAAAAAAAACCAAACAAACATTGGAAAGGGCAATTTCTATTTCAGGATCTAGCCTCCCTGTTATGTGCCAACCAAAAAGCTTCCCCCTTCCCACATGCTGTTGTAGCTCAGGAACAGCAAAGGCCAAGGAAAGAATAGAAGACCAGTGCTGCAGAAACAAAGAAACAGTCGAGTAGTAGCAGAAGAGGGTATGGGTGAGCCAGATAGAGTAGGAGACTTTGGGGGATGATGGCCATTTGCTGAGAAAGCAAGTGCATGTGTTTGTGTTGGTCTTTCAGCTTGTTTCTGTTGCTTCAACCAGGTGTCAGCAACCTTTTTCAGCCATGGGTCAGTCCACCGTCCCTCAGACCATGTGGTGGGCCAGACTCTACTGAATTTTGAAAAAAAAATATATGAACGAATTCCTATGCCCCACAAATAACCCAGAGATGCATTTTAAATAAAAGCACACATTCTACTCTTGTAAAAACACACTGATTCCCGGACCGCCCATGGGCCAGATTGAGAAGGCGATTGGGCCGCATCCGGCCCACAGGCCTTAGGTTGCCTACCCCTGGCGACTGCTTATCCACTGGTATGTCCAACAGTGTCTATGCAGGAATGTCCCTTACAATAATGTTCTTTGCACACAGTGTCCATCATGCCCCCTCCCCTGCCTTCCTGCTGTTCAGACTGGTAGGAGGAAGTGAAAATATGGCCTAAGGGTCAGAACATGGTCATAATGCACACTATGTGATTCCCACATCTAGCTGGGAGAAGAAATGTAATGGCTATGGCTCAATGCATTACTTGTGTCGCGAGCCAAGTGGAAAGGCCAGCATTTGCTAAACTTTAATTGACAACTCCTAAGTCTGCTGCTGCTCCTTTAGTTTCATCTCATTTTGAGGTTTCTTCCTTCACTGTGAAATGGCATGAAATTGTCAGTTTTCCTTTTTTATATACAGTATATACAATCCTCCTAAATTGTAGCATCAATGTTTTTCTCTTCACTGATAAGCTACTTTTGTCTCCTGCAAAAGCATAAGAGTAGTACTGAACCCAGGTATGCCGTTCCCCCCCCCTTTTGCTTTGCCTTCTCTATAGTCCTATTTATTGAATTTCAGATATTGATGAGTGCAAGGTTATTCATGATGTTTGCCGGAATGGAGAATGTGTCAACGAGATAGGATCATACCGCTGTAATTGCAAAGAGGGCTATACTACAGATATAACAGGCACACTTTGTATAGGTAGGTTTCTCTCATTTTGTATGCAGACATAATCATTTTATTTATCTTTCTGTTAAAGACTGGTGAATAACTATGTTGTTGTATGGTAACTTCCATCACCCCTGATCATTGGCCATTCTGGCTGGGACTGATGGAAGCTGGAATTCAACCTCCTTTGGGAGGTCACGGGTTCTTTGGTAAATGAATTTTGAGGGCCTTGCCATGTAGCTTAGGTGCTTTTCACCATGCCACCACAAACCTGTTCTCTCAACTTTTGCCGTACTCAAATCTGTGTGGGTAACCTCACACATGCTTAAATTTAAAGGTGGTTCTCAAGTGATGGCCTTAAAGGCCTGAGAATGCTGTAGTGTAGAAAACATGGGGAATCATGAGGATAAAGGAGCTGATAGCAGTTTTCAACATATGCACGAGAGTGGTGATTGAGAAAAGCCTCAATAAAAGAAGTGTTTTATGGAGTAGAAGAAAATGTCTAGAACAGGGATGGCCACCTCCCAAGAGACCACAATCTACTCACAGAGTTAAAAACTGGCAGTGACCTACCCCCTTTTTTGGGTTCAGGTCAAAGTTATTGAGCTTTTTTAGGGAGGAGGAGAGCCCCATTTTGGGGGAGTTCAGGTAAAAGTTGAAAGTTGTTAAGCTTCTTTGGGGGAGCCAGATCTACCCATGATCTACCACAGACGTCCAGTGATCTACCGGTAGATCACGATCTACTTGTTGGACATGCCTGGTCTAGAGTAAGGTGGGGAAGACTGTCCTTCCAGGTGTAGCTATCAGTCCTAGGAAGCATTGCCATTGATGGATGATGAGCATTATAGTCCAGCAACATCTGGAGAACCAGAATCTTCCCACCCCAAATTAGAAGGTTGCATCCTGCCTAGGTGATATAGCAGGAGGATATACAGTAGTCAATAAAAAGAGAGAGAGAGAGAAGCTCAGAAGATGCCAGTAGCAGCTGAACTTGTAGGGATTTATAAGAACTCAAAGCAGGGAAGAAAAAGTAATTAAAAGAATGCTTCATGCAATCCAATCATCACTTTGTCATGCAGCTCCTGAGGAGTAAAATGCAAATGTAAAAATGTTTTTCCTAGAAGAATTAGTAGAAGTAGGGTTGCCATACATCCAGATTTCCCCAGACATATCCGGAATACTGTAGTTGGCAGCAGTATCTGGGCGGAAATCAGGAAAACATCCAGGAAAATCCGGACATATGTTGGCAGTTATGACTGTATTTTGATGATATATATTTTGTAAATATAGTGCAGTATATAAATTTAATCAGTCACTGGGGGGGGCAGTAATTATTAATACCATAACACTATTAATATAAATGAAAAGTGTTTGTCTTGTTTTACTTTAGATTTGAATGAGTGCAACCTGTCTCCAAAGCCTTGCAATTTTATCTGCAAAAATACAGAGGGCAGTTATCAGTGCTCATGTCCAAAAGGGTACATTTTGCAGGAGGATGGGAGAAGCTGCAAAGGTAAAAGTTGCTCATATGTGGATATTGTTTGAAAGGTGTATCTATATGTGTGGTAAAGAGCTAGTTTACTTGCAAGGCTATTTTGAGATGGAATAAAGGGATAAAGGATCATGGGACAATATTTCCACTCCTGCCTCCTAGAGTGGCTGACAGTAAGCTCTCTTGCCAGCTTCCTCGCCTCTTTTTTTCTTAAATTGGCAAGTAAGGAGACAGATAGAGCCTTTCATTGACCTTGATTTTACCTTGGGTTACCCAGTTGCAGACGCTAAGCATAAACAAGAAACAACGCAAGCACATGCAGAATTTGTGTTGTGGAAAACATTTTCTGCATTGGTGAAAGACAGAATTGTTCCCCTAACATGGTGGTAGTTGAGTGCATTCTAAGAGGATAATATGAAGCAATCTTGAATGTGAATGTACTCACAACTAATCAAATGCACACTCCATAGCTGCCAAGTACCCCGTTTCCCCTGGGAAACCCCCGTTTTTTCATACTGTTTCCCGGCGGTCCCCCGTATCGGTTCATTTCCCGTTATTCTCCCTTATTCTGCTCCTGCCGGCAGCCTTTTTTTTTTTGCTGCTTTGCCCATCTATGGGCACCGAAAATGGCCAGCGCCAGAAGTCGCGTCTACGCGTGTCCGGAAGTGCGTAGGCGCGACTTCCGTTGCCGGCGCTGGCCATTTTTGGTGCCCATAGATGGGCAAAGTGACACCGGAAGTTGCATCTATGGATGCCGATCCCGGATTTTGCAGTCCAGGACTTGGCAGGTATGGCAGACTCCTGAGAAAAGTGTGGCAGTGAATTGCTTTGGCTTTGAATTTTCTATTCAATTGTATTGATACTTAACTGTTGTAAACCACCCTGGGGGCTCTTTTTAAGAGTTCAACAATGGCACAAAAATGTTATATAAATAAATACCGGTAAATACTACCAGGTCCTGAAGAATACAGAGAATGTTCCATCAAAAGTGACAAGGGCAATTCTCCTTGATACTTTCTGCTGGGCTGGATTTACACCTTATGGTTCACTCTGCTCCTTTGCCTTTATGAAGAAGAGAAATTGAAAAGTGAATATTTCCCTTTTAGATCTCGATGAGTGTGCAACCAAGCAGCACAACTGCCAGTTCCTTTGTGTCAACACCATCGGGGGCTTTACTTGTAAATGCCCCCCTGGATTTACTCAACATCATTCAGCATGTATTGGTGAGTAACAAAGAAGATTGAGATTTACAGTATTTGGGTTTTTTTCTGTCTTGCAGCCATTGCTGCTGCACACACTACAATATCATAACATATGACAATGGCTGACAACTAGATTGTCACAATACCAATCTAGAGCAGACTACATGGTTGAAAGGCCAAGACCTTTCTGCATTTCCCCATTACATATTTCCTCTGTTATATTTATAGCTGACTGATTAACTGGTCTGGATCTTTCTCTATCACTTGACCTATCAAGGAAGAAAGAAGTGTTTGTGATGATGCAACTCAAATGTGTCTGACAGTTTTCACTTCCTACAGCCACTTGAATGGATGCTATTGAGGGCTTACTTTTTATAGGCAAAGGCATAGCCAGTGGTCCACAATTTGGGCTTGCCTAAGTAGCCAGACATTATTTGCGGTCACCACCAACCCTTTCCTTCCTCCAGTTCCTGTAGCACATGCAGAGCACTTGGGGAAAGCTTCCCCTACAAAGTCTCAGGGAACTGCAGAGAACGTACGAAATGGAAAGCTTAATCTGCTTTCCTGTTGGGAGGCAGAAACAATGCACTCCAGTGGCTTCTGTAAAACTCAAGTTGTTGGCAACGTGTTGAGTATCCAGAGGATGGGAGGGGATATGGTCCAGGATATGGTTAGTTGCCACTGGCAGCCTGTCAAGTGGATTTGAGCAATCCTAGTCATAGATGAATTGCAGACCAAGGGGAGATATAATAGCCATCTTCAAATATCTAAGGGGTTGTCACAAGGAAGATGGAGCAAGCTTGTTTTCTACTGCTCCAGGGAGTAGGACAAGAAAGGAGATTCTGACTAAACATCAGGAAGAACTTTCTGACATTAAGATCTGTTCAACAGTGGAACAGGCTCCTTTGGAAGATGGTGGACTCTCCATCCTTGGAGGTTTTTAAGCAGATCTTAGATGGCCATCTGTCATGGATGCTTTGGTTGAGATTCCTGCATTGCAGGGGTTGGACTAAATGACCCACCATGCCCCTTCCGACGCTCCAATTCTATGATTCAACTGTCAGTTGTCCACAGGGAAGATTTGACCACAGGCTCCCAACTGGCCACAGGATGCTGTTGGGGGAGGGGGTGGAAAACTGGGGAAAGGGATAAATGGAGGGGGGGAACATGGCAATCTGGCTGAACCCTGAACAGGAGCACTGCATGCTGCAACATTTTGTAATATGCCACTTGTAGAATAAGTGCAGCATTCCACTTGTAAAATATGAATTCGAAACATTTGATTTCTATGCATACCCTTAAATATAATGCATAGGTGTTTCTCACTGAATTTCACCCAATACTCTAAGATGGATCTTGAATGCAGCCTCATGATCACCAGATCCAAACCATACATTTCCCCCCCTGCATTTAAAGCACAACCAATGCACATTAAAAGCACATGACTTCCCCCAAAATAATCGTGGGAACTGTAGTTTCCCCCCTTTCACAGAACAATTTCTATCACCTTTAATAAATTGCAGTTCTCAACATTCTTTGGGGGAACCATGTGCTTTAAACGTGCGTTGAATGTGCTTCAAATATGTGACATATATCTGGCCTGTGTTGCTGTCATTGTAAAGATCCAATGAAAATATCTTCCCAGATCATACTTGTTATAAACCCTGTACACTTACCTTGTTTTCCATGGTTTGAATATGAAAGACGAATAATGAGTCTGTATTCTGAGATGAGAGCTTTTCACAATAGAGGTTCTTTAGTAGCCATTTTAAAAGATGAACAAAAATTGAGCAAACCAGCTGACTTCTCCACCTATTTTCCTGTTAGATAACAATGAATGTGCCACGGATGTCAATCTTTGTGGGTCTAAAGGTGTTTGTCAAAACACACCTGGAAGCTTTAATTGTGAATGCCAGCGTGGCTTTGCACTTGACCAGACTGGAGCCAGCTGTGAAGGTACAGATGTTGGACACAAGTGGTCTACTATTCTTTTATGTTACTGTGTGATTAATGCACCCCATGTAAATAGGCGGCAGGTGTAATCCCCAAGAGCAACTTGGGGGTCTCTTGGGCTTACAAAAAACGTTTTGAAATCACAGCAGGGACTTCCCTTGTAGAAAATTGGTTAAGTTGCCTTTAGTGGGAAAGGCATGACACCCTGTCATTAAATGACAGTTGTTTTCCATTTAAAGGATGATCCTGCCCATTGTGAGTTAAATCAATGCATGCGGAGAAAGCTGTAACTCTTATGCTATGGCACATACCCACAGATACAAGCAAATACGGTATTTGTGGAGTTGATTATGATACAGATTTTCCTAGTGACTAGAGAAATAATTCGGAAATGTACTTTCATTTTATAGATGTTGATGAGTGTGATGGGAATCATCGATGCCAACATGGTTGCCAGAACATAATTGGAGGATACAGGTGCAGTTGCCCACAAGGATATCTCCAGCATTACCAGTGGAACCAGTGTGTCGGCAAGTCTCATTTCTTATTGCCAGAGGAGACAAGATAGTTATGGGGTTAAGAGTGCAGTATTGTTTATTGTTGTTTGCATCTTAATTTAGTAGGTTCAGAGGAAATTTCTGCACACTGTGCGTCAGCAATTTTAGGGGGGCCCAGGGGCACATGTGCAAATTAAGAAACTTATGGGCACCACACACACACACACACACACACACACACACACACACACACTGCAGCCTGTTCTATTGCCTATAACAGAATGCTTCTTTCATTTTTGGGGAGGGGCACTGGGTGCCAGGGAATGCCTCTGCTTGTGCATGTGTATCTGTGGGTGCTGTTGGCAACCCTTCCTGTATGCAGTCCTATAAAAGTCAACAATGGGTCTACATGTCCTTGTGAGTAGTTGAAAATTATAGAACAAGCTCCTTTATTCACCTGAAAAGCCCAGTGCATCATTAGTTATCTGTCACTCACTCACTCCTTAGCCATTTATGTGAACCTTGCCATTGATGCCATCAGAGGAACTATTTTGGTGACAGTACATACCTTAGTAAATGAGCTAACCCAAAAACGCTTCTGACAGAGCGCATACAGAAGCACCATAATTTCAGCCCAGAATGGTGCTCATCTGCGTTAGATTGCATAGGCTATTTGTCTGTCCAATATACAGCACAGTGAAGGTCATCCAATGTAATACAGATACACCTAGGAATCAGAACATTGGTCCATCTAACTCTACATTGTCTACACCAGGCATAGGCAAACTCTGGCCCTCCAGATGTTTGGGACTACAATTCCCATCACCCCTAGCTAACAGAACTAGTGGTCAGGGATGATGTGAATGTTCGGTTTCTGATAATTGGTTCTCATGGGAAACTTACAGATTCTTACTTCACACAATTAACTCAAGGCAGTGTCAATTTACTCTTGGCAGAAAACCAAGGTCTGCCTAGCCTGGCAACAACTCTCTCATTGGTTAATGACCAGCACTGAACTCTGTTATCTAGGAATGCTAGCACAGTTGTTTCTTATGGGTGTTAGGAGTAGGAGTGCTGCGTATGGTTGGAGAGAGAGAGTAAGGATTTATTTTGTTTTGCTTTGTATGCAGAAACTCTGCTGGTTTTATTTTCTTTTAATAAATCCTGTAAATAGTTATTCTGCGTCTAGCCGACTAGTCATTTCTTCCTCAACTAGCTTCTGTGCTGTGCAGGAAAACTCTGCTACGTTTGGGCTAAAGCCACTAGAGCTATGCCTGACACTTCAAAATTCTAAGAGGGAATTGTAGTCCCAAACATCAGCCCTGCCTGGGGATACTATAATTGAAGCAGTGACTTTCTGCATGCAAAACTGATGCTCTGCTACTAAGCTACATTTGGCCCTTCCCCACTCAGGCCCTACAGAGAATTAGTTGACAGAATTCAATCCTGAAATGATTTTAAGGACTTGATGTTTTTTACTTGGGTGTTCTTGTGAATAACAACTTTGATTAATCTACCACTTCAAGGCAAATAGATGGATTGCTAACTGTGAGTGAGGTCTCCCATTTAAAAGTTAACTTGATTTTTGTGGATCTTATATTGACATCACATAAATGCAAGTAGATCTGTCAGTGATCAACAGACACATTAATACCTGTCAGGAAAAGCTTTCTATGGACTTCACAAACAATCCATTGCTGTTTCCAAATGCCATTTGAGTTGTGTGTGTGGTTTGCTTTTTTTTAAAAAAAAAACTGTGGTAACAAGCAAATTCATCTGTTCAAACCAAAGGCATTTTTGTTCCTTTAGCAACCTTTGGTGGTGATCTGTGCCTCTTCAGCCCAGCCAGTAAAATTGCTCATGGAGAAAGTTACTGATTACTTCTATTGTAGGGAGGGAGGGTTGGGTCCTTATGTGTTTTCAAAGTCATGGGAAACCACTTTCTTATTTTTATTATATTACTGAACTGTAGCATGAATGTTCTAATTCCAATTTTTATTAGGAAATCCATCTAGAAGTATTTCTAGTATCTAATTCAATTGGTCCATCTGAGTTGCAGTTCTTTCCTGGAGATATGTAATGGTGACTCATACTGTGAGAATCAGCCATGTGCCTGCCATTGTTTGCTTTCAAAAGCATATAAAAATGCCTTTCGTTGTTATCATTGCGCTGCTCTAAGGGAGGTCTCTGGTTTTAATTACGCTTAGGAAAACTTGCTGACATTTTTTACACAATCTTCCATTTGGGAATGTAGATGTTTCAGCTCCAACAAGGGAATTTGACAATTACTCAAAAGTTGCTTTCATTTTGGAAAGATTGGATTAGGAGGGGGACATATGATTTAAATTAAAAGTTTAATTTGCTCTTTCAAGCTTTTCTGATTTTAATATCGTTGGGAATGGGGTAGCCCCAAAGACAAGTGGGTATAGGGAGTGTCTCAAGTTATTTTGGAAAGTTCAAAATTCTTCTGTTCTTTCAAATGAACCTGATGTTTTCCAGGATGATACTGTTAGACCCTTTATGTAGCTGAAAAAAAAGTTGGTGATGCTTTTGTCATTGTTTTAAAATCAGATACAGCTTCACTGCTATCATCTTTTTCTGTTTTCTGTCCTTGCTGACATTTCCGTCCACTCTCAAATACGTATACTTAAGTCATAAAAATCAAGGGAAATTAAAATGAATTTAGCTTCCCTGATTGCTGTGGCTGTTGGTGCTCTTTTTGCTACCCATGAATGTTGATCTAGAATTAGACCTAGTATAATGTAGTACAAACATAGGCAAAGTCGACCCTCCATAAGTTTTGGGACTATAACTCCCATCACCCCTGACCGCTGGTCCTGTTAGCTAGGGATGATGGGAGTTGTAGTCCCAAAACATAAGGAGGGCTGCGTTTGCCTATGCCTGATGTAGTAGGTTAGAGTCTAAGCTAAAGAGTCCCTGGTTCAGATCATACCTCTGCCACAAACCGTGCCCACATGTCCACCCTGACAACTCTTCTTCTTCTTCTTAAGCTCAGCAGGGCTTTGGATGTGATGGCTGAACTGCCTTTGGGTTGCATCCTTAATTAATTGGTTGATTATTTTTTTCTTTTCATAATGAACTGCTATTTGAAAAGTAGGCCTAACAAAAATGTTTGGTTGTGTAGAGTTTATATTTGTATGCACTGGAATCAGGTGGCTCATAAGATTAATTTGTAAATAATTAGAATACCAAACTCTTAATTCAGGCTTGGATTACAGTACATGTTAGTTCACTGTAATGATTTAGCTGCTCCACCCAATCTAGACCATTGTGATTTCTAGTGGTAAGTATTCTTGGCTCCACCTTCTTTACCAGAAAACTCCATATCAGCTACAGTTGCTCTGTGAGAGAGATGTGCTTCACAATAATATAAATCTGAATGTCTAATCTGCTTCGGTTGCAGATGAAAACGAATGCCTCAGTGCCCATATCTGTGGTGGAGCATCTTGTCACAACACTCTGGGGAGCTATAAATGCATGTGCCCTACTGGATTTCAGTTTGAACATTTCGGTGGAGGTTGCCAAGATGTCAATGAGTGTGGCTCTTCACAAGCCCCATGCAGCTACGGTTGCTCAAACACAGAAGGTGGTTATGTCTGTGGATGCCCACCTGGGTATTTCCGAATAGGACAAGGGTAAGAGGATTCTTACTTTGAAATGCACATATTCGAAATGCAGTAGCAAGAGATCTATAAGCATTTATCTGAGTTTATTGTAAGCCAGCAGATGCTGTGGGTGAGTGAGCCAAGGAGAGAATATGGAGGCTACAAGGCTCCCATTCTTTTCTGAAAGTTGTATACGCAGCAGTGGTGAAGCAGTCAAGAGGCAAACAAAAGAATTTGTATAATATGAGTTGGTTCACTAATGTATGCATGATCTTTCATCAATTGATTACTCAGTATTTAATGACTCTCAGGTAAATGTGTGAGCTGCCTCTGTTCAAAGCTGTTTCAGTAGATAGTCAATGCATGAAATGTTACTCTGCATGTGTATGCATGCCTCTCTCTGTGTGTATGTAGGGGTGTGTGTGCATATACATCCATACACGTACATGGTTTGGATTTGAGTGGGTTGTAAACGGTGGGGCCAGAGGGAAAGGAGATGACCTTCATTGTCAGTGACTGCTGTTCATAACACTGCCCCCACTTTTCTTCATTTCATTGTCATCTGACCTCACTGTTTACAAATCCCCTTCCCCAACCATGAGTGTGTGTGTAGATTTTGTTCTTAATGTTTTGCTACAGATTGTACTGAAAGTGTTGTGGCTGACGTTTTTCTGTCCTTTCCATTTCTTAGACATTGTGTTTCTGGAATGGGACTAGGTAAGGGTCACGGCCAGGACCTATCCGCCAGCAGTGAAGTAGATGACAATTCACTTTCTCCAGAAGCATGCTATGACTGTAAGATCAATGGCTATCCTAAGAGGGGAAGGAAGCGACGAAGCACAAATGAAACAGATGCACTCGATGCAGAGGTAACTTACTGTTTACCATTCCTGGGATGGGTAGGGTTTGTATAACTTCAGAAGAGACTTTCTGAGCCCAATTCCTTTATTAACTTTTCAGCAATATCACATGAGGTGACTTTAGCATTGTAGGCTCATCTGGTTAAAGTTTTGAATTTGCTTTCACAATGGTCACATTCACACATAATGCTTGGCGTAGTACGCCATACTGGTGCATGCTAGTGCTCACAAGCTGAGCACTCTAGCTTCATTCCTCCCTTTGAATGAGCAGGTAAACAAACCATGAAGGGGATAGTTCATTAGCATGATACCTTCTCCCTGGATCACCACAATTGCTAAGCTGACTACAATGGAATGGTTTAAAGCTGACTAGCAACAGTGGTTTCTTAGTGCAAAATAAATCATGAGCCTCATATATGAGTCATACCACTGGTCCATCTCGCCACTTTGATCTGTAGTGTAGATAACACAGGGTTGATGTGCATCTAACCTGAGATTCATGTTTATTCAAGTGCAGCCTAACTGGCTAGTCGTTGTGTGACCATTCATAAGCAGAAGCCTAGTTCCTCAGATGCACTGATTTTGCTGTGGTCTATAAAAGCTCATGTCACATTAAGCCAATATGACTTCCAAACACTTGGAGGGGGTATGTTTATGTGAAAATGAAGCTCAGATGCTGTGGCAGCTGCATCTATCAGTGGGCTTCTTCTGATGTCGTTGCCAGGTCTGAGATGGGTCAGCTTTCGTAGGCTTTCACTTACATGCTCATTTCCTGTGCAGTGTCAGCACTAAAAGTGCCACCCAGCTTTGGAGCAAGAAATCTTCATTGTATCAGATACTAGCATGTGTAGCTCATGCATTCAAGCAATCTGTTTGGTCTTTTAAATAGTTTTTGTCATGGGCATGTGCAATGAGGATACTTCTTCTGTCCCCCAAATGCATTTCCCTTCCTCAAATCAACATTTTGGCTGGAAGCCAAGAACCAAATTCAGCTCAGCATGGCCTGGAAGCTCAGACCAGCAGGAACTCACCATGAGATAATTGGAAAGAGCAGCAGAGTTTAGGTGATGAATAATTAGAATCAGAAAAAATCTGCTACAGCACTCAAACAGTTCCCTTTTCTCCCTAGTATCTTATTTTGCCAAATGATAGTAATAAAAATCATTTGAGTTTTGCAGAATAAAGCAATTTTGGGAGACTTTTCTGGGGAAGCTCTTCTGACTTTCCAGTTCTTTAAACAATATAATCAGATGCAAACTTTACAGGTGCCTTATCACAGCTTCTGAGAACCAAGCATAGCAATCAGCCTGTTGGATGATGGTGTATTTCTCCAGTTGTTCTAACAACCATTAGCCAAAGGCCTGCATTTCCTTTAATTGTATTTCAAGAGCTGTATATGTACTTTAGGACTCATCTTTTGCTCTGATCTAAATTATCTCATAATTGTTCCGATGAACAAGGATCAAACAAGCAGAAAGTGCTAACTGGTACAGAAAGGTGACAAATTGCAGAATACCATGGCACCTTAAAAGTATATTTGCTTATGGGACCTCCAGCAGTTCTGGAAATCTGGTGCCACCTTGTCTGTTGACATGAGCCTTCATGTTTGTGTTGTCTGTTCACAAAGAGGATGTGAGTGACCTGGAGGCACATGGTGAAATGTTGGATGGTCAGCCATGCTGTCTGGACTTCCAGCAAGTCCAGCCAGGCTTTTGCTAAAGATCATTATGCCTGGGTCACATGTCCCTTGCAGTGGGCTCATGAGCCCTGAAGACTTGCATCTGTGGTGACGACTGGATGTGATGCTTGGACCATGCGATTATTGGGGAGGTCGGTATGCACAGACCTGGGATTCATGTCATCAGTTTGATGTCTTACTTTTTGGAAGACATTAGTAGCTTGGCAACTGCTTTTATCTTTATGATGCAGTCTGGGGTGAGAGAGGCCAGGCATTGATCTGTATCCATGAGTGTGCCAAGATAAATCAATTGTGGCATCGGAACGAGTGGCTCTTGTGAAGCCATTAGTCTCTAGGGCCATTCTGGTGATTGAGAGGTGCTGGTGTGCCTCTTCCAGGGTTAGTTCATCAAGGTACAAGTGGATATGGTTACCCTGGAGACAGAGGTGAGTCACCACAGCAAGCATGATATTGGTGAATACTCTGTGAGAAGAACCAGGCTGATCAGGAGAGTCTTGTACTGAAAGTGGTGAGGTCCTATTGGAAAGCTGAGGTATTTATGGTGGGCAGGCTGGATGAAAACATGGAGAAAGGCATCCCAGAGGTCGACTGATGTGAGGAAGTTGTCATGGTGGATTCCCTGATTGGCCCTGAATTTTTTTGTAAATCACTCATCAGTTTGAGAATTTGAAGTCCAGGACCGCTGCCAAGCTTTGCAGTCCTTTTTTTGGCACCACAGTGAAGATGCAGTAGATGTTGAAGAACTGGTTCAATGGCCATGTTGAGAAGATGTTGCACTCTCTCCCATATGATTTGGTTCTTGGTTTGACCCCTGGGGGCTGGTGCTGGAACGAAGTGGGATTGTGGCAGGGCAAGGAACTCTATCCAGTATGCCTGAGAAATGGTGTTGGGGTCCAGCAGCAATCTGTCATTGTCTCCTTCCAGGAGGCAAAGAACTTTAATCTGCCCCCACCCCCACTTGCCTGGTGGTAGCCAGGTAGCCATTGGTTCTGTTCATGGGTATTATGGCGGGGTGGGGTGGAGGACCCAAAATTTATTACCTTGTGAGGACTTAAGAGGCATGGCAAGGTTTGTTCCAGGAATACTTTGGTCAGTAGTAGTGTTATCTGTCCTTGGAGCTATAGTTCCAAAAGAACCAATGGATTGGCAGTGGGAGTAGCATCTTGAGCAGTGTTTCTCCTTTTCTTGTTTGACCAGGACCTTCCATTTATGCTTTGACTCAACAAGGATATCCTTAAGGGTGTCCTCACCAAAGAGCTTACAGTCTATGAAGCCTGATGTGGCTAGGTTGATTTTAAATGCTGTGTCCACTTTCCAGTGTTTCAGCCATAACATTCTGCAGGCAACCACTTCTGCTGGCATGGTGTTGTGCTGTGAAGTGGGTTGCGGCCAATCTGCAACAAAGGCTGCTGATCTTGCAGATTCCATCAGCGTCCTGCTGTGGATTGTTCAAGAGGTCATCAACCACTCTGGTGGGAGTAGACTTAGACATAGGAGAAAGGGTGGGAGAAAGGAGAAGGAAGCTAGCATCCTGCTGATTGTTCAAGAGGTCATCAACCACTCTGGTGGGAGTAGACTTAGACATAGGAGAAAGGGTGGGAGAAAGGAGAAGGAAGCTATTGCTTCAGGGGGAGAGGGGCTTCAGGAACAAAGGAGAAGGCAATAGAGACGATTAAGCTTAAACAAATAGGAAATAATGGTCTGTAGAAGAAGAAAGCAGGCGCCAAGAACGCCATGCCTGCTTTGTTCAGGAAGTAGCAAAAAACTGACCACTAGGCCCATGTGTGTGGTGGGACTAAGCTGGCTGGGGGACCCCATCAGGGACAGCCTGATTTTATGTTTCAGTTTATAACTTCATTCTAACAAGACTTCCGCCCCCAAGTCTCAACAAGCTCTGCATGGGCCTGCCAGGAGCCGCCTACTTCCTGAACAGTTTGGTCTCCTGCCTTTGTCCGGCAGGTGGAGCCAAAGCCCAACTCGGTACCCTAGGAAATATTCTAAGTAGCAAAATATTGTAGACATCCCACATACTATCTGAATATCTGGGATGATTATTATGCATGTATGGAAAAGCAAGAAGAAATATATTAAAGCACTCTGTTCTTTCACAGGATCAGCCTGAGATGGAGACAGCAGTTAACCTTGCCAGCTGGGATATTGAAAAACCAGCCACCCTTTCTTTCAACATCTCTGATCTTAACAACAAAGATCGCATCTTGAAACTGATCCCTGCTCTCACAACACTGACAAATCACAACCGATATTTAATAGACCATGGGAATGAAGGTGGTTTCTTTAGGATAAATCAGAAAGAAGGAGTAAGCTTCCTTCACTTAACAAAGAAGAAGCCAGTGCCTGGAACCTACTCATTACATATCAGTAGTATTCCACTCTACAAAAAGAAGGAACTCAATCAGCTTGAAGATAAACATGACAAAGACTACCTCAGTGGTGAGCTAGGAGACAACCTGAAAATGAAAATTGAAATTTTGCTTCATTAATTCACCAGAGACCAAATAATTAAAGCCAAAGATAGCTAGGTGAGACTTGAATGTTTTATTTCCCAATAAGGTTCTCCATATCACAGGTACAATCCTTCATGAATACATTTGAACATGTGAGCACTATTCCATTTTGATGTAAGCAAGGTACAGGAAGAAAACTGTAGCTCACAACAACCACTTTCTCAGGCTTCTTTTAAGTATACTTACCTTGATATGCTGAATCTTGAATACTGGGACTGCTGTTGGAAGTTGGCCACTGATGCCGAGGCAATATCCTATCAGCAGCGATGCAAGAAAACAAACTCAATCAATGGATTCTTATGTTTTGTTCCTGTTTTTAAAAAAATCTTAAAATCCGCTTCTCCAGCTACATCTTACTAGGTCAGCCGTTTATGATATCAAATTGGTGCTAGAAAATGTCCAACCTAGATTTTATAAATGCACTGTAATATATACACAACTTAGAAGCCAAAGAAATTGCAATTATTCCACCTAAATACATCAATCAACCAAAGTTTAGCTCAGTAGTTTATCTCAGTTATACCTATAATACAGTACATGTAAATTAAGTGTGTGTATACTGTAACCATGCTATTTTTATCCATGAAGCATTTGTAAACTAGAATAATAATACCCTTCATGTGAGGGTTTATAATGGTGCTTATAAGATCAACTACTTAACTGTATACACAAACCTGGTGATAACATTTCTGTGACAATCAAAATGCACTGGGGTCGATGGGGACCATTAAACATTCTCAGAAGTCACATGACACAGTGCCATCCACAGTTACACCATGACATAATGTAACATGTCAAAGAGTACCTACCGTCATTCATATCAACAAGGGTTCATTGTCAAATGTCACAATAAAACAGTTTTTTTTAGTTCATTCTGTGGCTTCATGTTCTTGCTAAAGTTACAGAAAACCATATTAAAAGCTAGATTCATGTGCATCCTAATATTCATTTTTATGTTTAAATTGAAAACAACTATTAATAAAAGCTACAAAATCCACATGGACAATTCAGTTTGCAGTTTGGTGGGGGAGAGTAGTGTACTGCGAATACTGCATTTACCAAAATAACCTGTACAACAATAATCTCTCTAAAAAGTAGCAGTTCAGAATAAATGTAACTATTAATCCCAAAAATATTTAGACAAATTCAGATTTTTATGGGTAGCCTTGTTGTTCCAAAGTGTATGCCAGTGTTTTCTGTCTCAAGAAAACAATTACGTTACGAACTTATTATCATCCTCATCATGGTTTAAATAATAATTGTGGTTGGCCTATTTCAAGTTCATTAGAGACAATCACATTATAATTTCTATTATTTCTACAAGAGTATAAAGTCAACTGATGTACCTTCTCCAACTGTAAAATGTGCTGCTAATTGTATTGTCGTGTGCTACCCCAATCTCTGAGTGGTGCAACATTCTAGGGGTTCCAGGCTCTTACCCCAGGTTCATGTTTGCTTTGGAATGAGGTACAGCAGAGACTTTGGTATCTATGATATATGGGGTGGTGGTTTTTTTTACACATATATACAACCTGAGCCTGTGATGGAGCAATTCACCGAATCAACACCCCAATAGAAATATATTTTAAATTTTTTAAAAAATTGTCCAGTAGCACCTTTGAGACCAACTAAGTTTGTTCTTGGTATGAGCTTTCGTAACAAACTTAGTCGGTCTCAAAGGTGCTACTGGACATTTTTTTATTTTTTTAAATATATTTCTACTGCGTCAGACCGACACGGCTACCTACCTGAACCCCAGTAGAGTCTTGCTTCTCCCACAGCCACAGCCTTGGATTCCAGCAGAAATCAGACATGACTCTCTCCTTGTCTTTCCAGCCTGCAAAATAAAAAAATTCCTTCAGTAGCACCTTAAAGACCAACTAAGTTTTTATTTTGGTATGAGCTTTCGTGTGCATGCACACTTCTTCAGATACACTTGAAACAGAAGAGCCAGACCCTTATGTATATACAGTTGTTGTTTAGTCGTTTAGTCGTGTCCGACTCTTCGTGACCCCATGGACCATAGCACGCCAGGCACTCCTGTCTTCCACTGCCTCCCGTAGTTTGGTCAAACTCATGTTCGTAGCTTCGAGAACACTGTCCAACCATCTTGTCCTCTGTCGTCCCCTTCTCCTAGTGCCCTCAATCTTTCCCAACATCAGGGTCTTTTCCAAGGATTCTTCTCTTCTCATGAGGTGGCCAAAGTATTGGAGCCTCAGCTTCACGATCTGTCTCCTTCCAGGGAGCACTCAGGGCTGATTTCCTAAAGAATGGATAGGTTTGATCTTCTTGCAGTCCATGGGACTCTCAAGAGTCTCCTCCAGCACCATAATTCAAAAGCATCAATTCTTCGGCGATCAGCCTTCTTTATGGTCCAGCTCTCACTTCCATACATCACTACTGGGAAAACCATAGCTTTAACTATACGGACCTTTGTCGGCAAGGTGATGTCTCTGCTTTTTAAGATGCTGTCTAGGTTTGTCATTGCTTTTCTCCCAAGAAGCAGGCGTCTTTTAATTTCGTGACTGCTGTCACCATCTGCAGTGATCAAGGAGCCCATATACAGACCCTTATGTATATACAGACCCAAAACTTAGTTGGTCTTTAATGTGCTACTGAAGGATTCTTTTTTTTTTGCTTCGACTCAGACCAACACGGCTGGCTATCTACCTGTTTCCAGCCTGCAGTTATGCTTCCACCTTCTGGCTCACATAACAGGGAAGGGAGGCCCACTCAGAGCCACTCCATTTGTTACTTTAACAACCCATGCTTAGCAGGTGTTACCAGGCTGGCCTGAGTATTCCAGCAAAGGAATCCATGTTGGATCCAGGAATTAGAAGAGGGACTCAGCCATATAGCCTAACACCCCCCCCCCAAGACCCCTCATAACAGTACCATGATTGCAATATTCCAGATAATCAATAACTGTTTTTTGGATGTTGCTTCTCCATCCTATCTACCAGGGTTCAGTTGCTACGAGACCAATTTACCAGTCTGTTCTTTCATTCCTGAACTAAAAAAAATCTTCAAATACAGCAGCATGCAAGGATTTGCACCAATCTCTCTGTCCCATCGTTTGTCAGCTTTTATCATTCCAATCACCTATTGTAGGGAACATCTGGCCTGCAAGCCTAATTTGGTCCACCAGGCTTCCCCATTTGCCCCATGAAGTCATATCAGTCACAGTATACCTACATATATGATATCAGATGTGGGGCTAAAGGCCTGGCTCGGCCAAACGGAGTTTGCAGCCGCTGCCATTCAGCTGATGGGTGGGGCCTTCAAAGGGCTTTGCAAGACCCAGCTATGGGCTGAAAGAAGAGAGCCTTTTTTTCATCCTGCTCACCACCCACCCCAAATTGGTGACTGATACTGCCAAAACTGGCAACACTAAATATATGTTGCAACTGACTGGGTGGTCCCAGTCCAGTGACTGGAATTGGGCTTACAGCTTTGGGGGCTGGACTTGGGTGCTTACACGGGAATTGGGCATACAGCACCCTTTGGGGTATTCTGTTCTTGTAACAGCTAACTGCATGAGGAGATCCTCTATAAATGGGAAGGTTTGTATTTATGAGCAGCCTTTCTTCCTAAATGCTGAATAAAATTCCTCTCATAAGCTCGTTTCCCCACCCTCCAACAGGGACACACCTTTGTGTCTAGTGTGAACCGAGGAAAATCGAGGGGTGTCTGCAAATAATGATAGTCAACTGTTAGTCATTTGGCTTGCTCTGCCCACAGCTGCCAAGTTATCCCCTTTTTAAGGGATTTTCCCTTATGCTGAATAGGCTTCCTCGCGAGAAAAGGGAAAACTTGGCAGCTATGGCTCTGCCCTCTGATCAGCTGCTTCACAACTGCTTGGTGTATGGGAGGGGACAGCAAGACAAGTCAGGATGAAGACTTTTTTTGCCTCAAATCTATTTCTGGAAATTAAATTGGGGAAGGGGGTGATTTGTACAAACGCCCTGTGTACATTTTGCTTTGCAATATAAACACTAGTAGTGTATATATCTACATATTTATCTATCCATATCTCCTCTAGTTATAAATCTTCAGATCTCCCACATCAATCGCACACATCTTTTAATTGGCATTATAATGGACCAAGTTATCATTGTCTCCCTCAGTAGATGATTCTGTGTTTTCTATAAATACACTAACATCATAAAGCGAAATATAGGTACTCCTAAGATTTGAAAGATGAGATCAACACAAGAATTATTTGTAATAATGAAAAATCAAGATTGTCTTCCAAACTCAAACTTTGGCATTTGGCAAAGCATGTGAACAGAATTATAATCAAGCTGTGACATTTACATTGATTTTGAAGTTTAGTAAGTTAATATGTCACTTCCCAGTAAAGATTGATTTACAAACAAGTAAAAAACACAATAATAAAATTACCGAAACGTATGTAAAACAAAATTAACAATATATCATTGATGCTGCCCAAATGTCAAAGAAAACAAAAATGTCTTTGCCTGTTGAAATTGAGCCATGGTTGGCACCAATGTGCTACAGCATAGGATGGATGTAATTGTGAGCCTTATAATGTCAATGGATTCCAGATATGTGATTTCAGAAGTTAACAATGTGTGTGTTCAGAATTTGGTGATGGCCTTTCACTGATGTTGGGAATTCCTGTTCTATCAACCATTCACTCACTTTAATCATTTACTGTCTCTGTAAACAAACATTTTAAAGTTTCCAAAAGTCATCATAACAGACAGTAGACAGACTTTAATGTACTGTAATGTATGCATTACTCATTTTGACTACAGGGATACATAGCAGCACCACTTGATTTAGTGATGTGGAATAATGTGGAACGAATAGGTAATTTTAGAGGTATTTCAGTTATTTAAACTGATTAACTCTGAGAAACAACAATTCAGATGAATAAGATACATGATAAAGATGTTTTGAAAAGCATGCATATTTCATTTCAAATGAATTGCATATTAAAACCCTTTTCAAGACGCTCCAGTTCATTCCATGCCTAGTATTTATTGCCTGATACACTGAGGCTGATTGTGGAGGGATAATCTAATACTAAAACCAACTTCAAACTAACATTGTCTTACTGCGAACTATGCAATGTGATGGCGCCAGCACTTATGTCTTTAAAGAAAGAGATATGCAGAAGGGAAAATATTTTGTTATCCCCAAACAAAGCATCAGATTTTACTGTGCTCAAACCACATCAGAACAAATCTATAAAATTGCAATGTTGTTGTATGTATTAATTCCATTCCACAGCAATTTGTGGTGTGGAGATATTCTCTAATAATTCAGCCTGCAGGATATACCGTATTATTCTGTGTATAAGACTAGGTTTTTTAAACCAAAAAACTATACATGGGTAGTGCTGAGGGGGGTGTTTTCTTAATTTGGAGTCCCCAAAATAGGCGGCGTCTTATACACAGAATAATACGGTAATTTCCAAGAATAATATATTATTTAATGTGTTGTTCGATGTAACAAATATGATAGTATGAAGGGGATCTGTTATATCTGGGAGATATATACTGTATACAGTGGTACCTCGGTTTACGCTTCCCCCGCATCCCCTGTCACACAGCGGGGATCGTAGGGGGCTTGAGAAACCCGCTACGATCCCCTGCTGTGTCGGGCGGGGTGTGGGGGAAATGCAGGATATTTCCTGCGTTTCCCCCACACCCTGCCTGTCCCTAAGCCGAAGTGCGGCGCGGGAGGGGGCTTTTCGCCGTTTGCAAATGGTGAAAAGCCCCCGCTAGGGACTGGCTTGGCGGTGGTGGGAAGAAGGGGAGCAATTCCTCCCCTTCTTCCCGCTGCCGCCAAGCCAGTCCCTAAGCCGAAGTGCGGCGCGGTGGATGCTTTTCACCATTTGCCTCACCCTTGGCTCGGTGAAGGCAAACGGCAAAATGCCCCCGTCGCGCCGCACTTCGGCTCGGGGACTGGCTTGGCCGCGGCAGGAAGAAGGGGAGGAATTCCTCCCGCCGCCGCCAGGCACAAAGCCGGTTTCTCTTCCTTTGGCAGCTGCCGCCTGGCTTCAGACGGCGGCTGCCGAGGGAAGCAGCTGTGTGCCAGGCTTCTGCGGGAGAAGCAGAGGAACCGCTTCTCCCGCCGTTGCCCGGCACAAAGCCGACATCGGACGGGGCTTCAGAAAGGCGCAGCACTTCTCTGAAGCCCTGTCCTATGCTCCTGGGTGTCCCACCCAACACACAGCGGGGGATCGTAGGGGGCTTCTCAAACCCTCTACAATCCCCGCTGTGTGACAGGCAGGATGGGGGGGGGGAAAGACAGGAAAGATCCTGCGCCCCCCCCATCCTGCCCGACACACAGCACGGGATCGTAGGGGGCTTGCCTTCCCCGAGAAGGCACCCGACTTTCTCGGCGAAGGCAAGCGAGGGACACCTACCTAGCCTGCCCGCTTGCCTTCGCCGAGAAAGCGCCGCCTCGGCGAAGGCAAGCGGGCGGACACCTAGTTCCTCCCCTGCTAGTTCCTCTTTGTGTTCCGCTGGTCTCTGCCGGGGCAGAGACTAGCGGAACACAAAGGGGAACCAGCTGCAGCAGGGAAAGAAGGCAAAGGAAGATCAGCTGAGAGGCGGTGACAGCTGTCAGCGCCTCTCAGCTGATCTTCCTTTGCCTTCTTCCCTTGCTACAGCTGGTTCCCCTTTTGCTAGATGAATGCCCTGATTTTCTGATCAGAGGTTTTTATGGTCACGCTTCGCAAGACAAAGTGGTGGCCATAGAAAACCTCGTCATATAGCGAGGCAACCTCCGATCAGAAAATCCTTTCATTAAGCGGAATTTTCGTCTAGCAGGGCATTCGTCTAGCGAGGCACCACTGTAACTTGATTTCTCTGTATTTGTTAACTGTACATTTCATGGATGTGGGAACTAACTCCATTCGAGTTGAAGAGTTGATGTAAATTCTGTTTACAGTCTTTATATCAGCGAGGGCCCGTTTTCAAATGCAAGTCATCACCTGATATAACTCTCATAAAGTGAGGAGTGTTTGAGAGCCAACCCTTAGAAGCACTTGTGATGCATCAAGCTGCCACTACCTGAAGCCAGAGCTGGAAGTGAGGAGGAGAGATCCAGTTTAAACACTAAGGAATTGTAAATGTGCAAAGGCTGCCACATTCTGCCAAGGTAGGAATGCTTTGTGCTTGCAGAATGCAACAAGCCTTTGTGCATGAACATTTTCTTGAAACGGTGTCACCGGGAATATGCAGGTAACCTTGGAAGGGACAGCACATGGAAGAATCCCAACCAAGCCTATGAAGAGGCGTGTAGTGGTGATAGGGGATTCCCTACTGAGGGGTACAGAAGCAGTGATCTGTGGGCCTGACAAGATGTCTCGAGAGGTGTGCTGTCTACCTGGGGCCAAGATCAAAGATGTAACAGAACGGCTGCAAGGAATAATAAAACCCACCGACAAATACCCCTTCCTTTTGGTGCATGTGGGAACCAATGACACTGCAAGCCATAGCTTACAGAAGATCAAAAATGATTATGAGGCTCTGGGCAGGAAGTTGAAGCAATTAGATGCACAAATTGTCATCTCTTCTGTCCTTCCAGTTGAACGACATGGCCCAGGGAGAGAGGGAAAAATAGGGGAAGTGAACAACTGGCTTCGCAAATGGTGCAAACAGGAACGGTTTGGATTCCTAGATCACGGTCTGCAGTTTCTTGAAGATGGACTTCTGGCAAGTGATGGACTGCACCTCACAAAAGTTGGGAGGAATGTTTTTGCCACAAAACTCAAAAACCTCATCAGGAGGGCTTTAAACTGACTTATGTGGGGGAGGGAGACAGTGGTCCTGAAGGTAGGAGTCTATCAAATACTGAAGATGATCATCCAAATGTCAAGGACCAAATGGAGCAAGCAGCATGCAGACCTAGTGGTGGGATGAAAATATCCTTAAATAAGAGACATGGGGGAATGATCAACGGTCTTCAATGTCTGTATACTAATGCACAGAGCATGGGAAATAAACAAGATGAACTTGAGCTCTTGGTACAGCAAACTAAATATGACATAATAGGCATCACTGAAACCTGGTGGGATGAGTCTCATGACTGGAATTTAGTAATAGAGGGATACAATCTATTTAAGAGAAATAGACCAAACAGGAAAGGAGGAGGAGTAGCTTTATATGTTAGGGATATGTATACCTGTGAAGAGATCCAGGATTTAAAACTTCAAAGCCAAATTGAGAGTATCTGGGTCAAAATTAAGGGAGAGAAAAACAACAGTGATCTCATTGTGGGAGTTTACTATAGATCCCCAAGCCAAACTGAGGACACAGATGATGCCTTCCTGGAACAGATGGCCAAGCATTCCAAAGGAAGTGAGATAGTAGTAATGGGGGATTTCAACTATCCTGATATTTGTTGGATGTCAAACTCAGCCAAGAGCATAAGGTCGAACAGATTCCTCACTGGCCTTGCAGACAACTTCATTGTCCAGAAAGTGGGAGAAGCAACAAGAGGATCAGCCATTTTAGATCTGGTCCTAACCAATAGTGATGACTTGGTTAGTGGGGTAGAAGTGGCAGGATCATTAGGTGGGAGTGACCATGCTCTTCTGGAGTTTATTATCCAGCGGAAAGGAGCAACCAAGCATACTAAGGTCCAAATTCTAGACTTTAAGAAAGCCGACTTCAGAAAACTTAGGGAAACGCTGGGTGAAATCCCATGGACAGTAATACTAAAAGGGAAGGGAGTTTATGATGGTTGGGAGTTTGTTAAAAGGGAGATATTAAAAGCACAACTTCAGGCAATACCAATGAGACGGAAACATGGAAGGTGCCTAAAGAAGCCAGGCTGGCTATCTAAAGAACTTTTGACTGAGTTAAGATTTAAAAGGGATATGTACAAAAAATGGAAAAGGGGGGAAATCTCCAGAGAGGAATTCAAACATATAGCCAGCACGTGTAGAGACAAAGTCAGAAAAGCTAAAGCACAGAATGAACTCAGGCTCGCTAGAGAGGTTAAAAGCAACAAAAAGGGCTTTTATGGGTATGTCCGTAGCAAAAGGAAAAACAAGGAAACAGTGGGGTCACTCAGAGGAGAAGATGGTGAAATGCAAACAGGGGACAGAGAAAGGGCAGAACTCCTCAATGCCTTCTTTGCCTCAGTCTTCTCCAAGAAAGAAAACAACGCCCGACCTGAAGAATATGGAGCAGATGATTCAGCAGGGGAAACACAGCCCAGAATAAGTAAGGAGGTAGTACAAGAATACTTGGCTAGTTTAGATGTATTCAAGTCTCCAGGGCCAGATGAACTACATCCAAGAGTATTAAAAGAACTGGCAGAGGTGATTTCAGAACCACTGGCAATAATCTTTGAAAATTCCTGGAGAACAGGCGAAGTTCCAGCAGACTGGAGGAGGGCAAATGTTGTCCCTATTTTCAAAAAGGGGAAAAGAGAGGACCCAAACAATTACCGCCCAGTCAGCCTGACATCAATACCAGGAAAGATTCTAGAGCAGATCATTAAGCAAACAGTCTGTGAGCACCTAGAAAGAAACTCTGTGATCGCTAAAAGTCAGCATGGGTTCCTGAAAAATAAGTCATGTCAGACTAATCTGATCTCATTTTTTGACAGAATTACAAGCCTGGTAGATGAAGGGAACGCTGTGGATGTAGCCTATCTTGATTTCAGCAAGGCCTTTGACAAGGTGCCCCATGATATTCTTGTAAAGAAGCTGGTAAAATGTGGGCTAGACAATGCTACCATTCAGTGGATTTGTAACTGGCTTACTGACCGAACCCAAAGGGTGCTCATCAATGGCTCCTCCTCATCCTGGAGAGTAGTGACTAGTGGGGTGCCACAGGGTTCTGTCTTGGGCCCAGTCTTGTTCAACATCTTTATCAATGACTTGGATGATGGGCTTGAGGGCATCCTGAGCAAGTTTGCAGATGACACCAAATTGGGAGGGGTGGCTAACACCCCAGAGGACAGGATCACACTTCAGAATGACCTTAACAGATTAGACAACTGGGCCAAAGCAAACAAGATGAATTTTAACAAGGAGAAATGTAAAGTACTACACTTGGGCAAAAAAAATGAAAGGCACAAATACAGGATGGGAGACACCTGGCTTGAGAGCAGTACATGTGAAAAGGATCTAGGAGTCTTGGTAGACCACAAACTTGACATGAGTCAGCAGTGTGATGCAGCAGCTAAAAAAGCCAATGCAATTCTGGGCTGCATCAATAGGAGTATAGCATCTAGATCAAGGGAAGTAATAGTACCACTGTATTCTGCTCTGGTCAGACCTCATCTGGAGTACTGTGTCCAGTTCTGGGCACCACAGTTCAAGAAGGATACTGATAAGCTGGAACGTGTCCAGAAGAGGGCAACCAAAATGGTCAAAGGCCTGGAAACGATGCCTTATGAGGAACGGCTTAGGGAGCTGGGTATGTTTAGCCTGGAGAAGAGAAGGTTAAGGGGTGATATGATAACCATGTTCAAATATATAAAAGGATGTCATATAGAGGAGGGAGAAAGGTTGTTTTCTGCTGCTCCAGAGAAGCGGACACGGAGCAACGGATTCAAACTACAAGAAAGAAAATTCCACCTAAACATTAGGAAGAACTTCCTGACAGTAAGAGCTGTTCGGCAGTGGAATTTGCTGCCAAGGAGTGTGGTGGAGTCTCCTTCTTTGGAGGTCTTTAAGCAGAGGCTTGACAGCCATCTGTCAGGAATGCTTTGATGGTGTTTCCTGCTTGGCAGGGGGTTGGACTGGATGGCCCTTGTGGTCTCTTCCAACTCTATGATTCTATGATTCTATGATCTGAGCATCCCTTCAGTCATCATGAGGAAGTCTAAAATGTATTATGAATTCCTCCCTGTGCTGCACATGCACCTTCCATATTTTATAAGAACTGGGCAATTTCAGCTTCTGTTCGTCTATTATTATTGGCAGAGAAAATTGTCAGTAAACAGCTATGGCCAGCCTGAGCCATGCCCCCTGAATTTTAAATATTTGACATGGATGGCGTAGAAAATACCTACTTTGTCCACTTACAATTTTGAAATATACACTGAATGTATAGCACATACTCTGCACATGATTATTTGTCCTTGTCTACTTGCATTTTCTTCTTCCAAGATGCCTCACTGTTATTTACAGTTACAGGTAGGTAGCCGTGTTGGTCTGAGTCGAAATAAAATAAAAAAATTCCTTCAGTAGCACCTTAAAATGTAAGTGTATCTGAGGAAGTGTGCATGCACACGAAAGCTCATACCAAAATAAAAACTTAGTTGGTCTTTAAGGTGCTACTGAAGGAATTTTTAAATATTATTTACAGGTAAAGGTGTTGCCCCAGTATGCACGTGGGAATTATATACATAGTCCTTAAAAAACAAAAAACTCCTTTAGGAAGAATACCGAATTGCACATTACAAAAATGCTGAATCAACATGAAAACTATTTCAAACTCGCTCTTTTTTTTTGCATAACTAAATATCCTCCTGCAATATCTGTATCATCTTTTATACTAATAGAAAATAGTACCAACTCCATCTGGTACGCAGGCTGAGACCCTACTTGCCCGCAGACTGTCTTCCCAGAGTGGTGCATGCTCTAGTTATCTCCTGCTTGGACTACTGCAATGCGCTCTACGTGGGGCTACATTTGAGGGTGACCTGGAAACTGCAATTAATCTAGAATGTGGCAGCTAGACTGGTGACTGGGAGTGGCCACCGGGACCATATAACACCAGTCCTGAGAGATCTAGATTGGCTCCCAGTACGTTTCCGAGCACAATTCAAAGTGTTGGTGCTGACATTTAAAGCCCTCAACGGCTTCCGCCCAGTACAATGGTACCTCGCTAGACGAATGCCTCGCGCAATGAAAAAATCGCAAGACAAAAACGTTTTGCAATTTTTTGCAAGACGAAGCAGGGCAGGGGTGCTGCAAGGAGGAGAAAGTCAGACCGAGCCTCCTCCGGGGAACCCGTCCACCTCGCACTTCTGCCACCGCCCGGCTTCCACAGGGACATGGCAATTGGCGCCACACCAAAACGGCAGCCAAGCAGCAGCTGGATCCCCCCTCACTCTCACTTTAAGCCACCGGGCAGAACCCCAAGGGAGTAGAGCCCCTTCTTGGCACGGGAGAGCTGCGTGGGCGCGAACAGGAGAGGCCAACCAGACAGTCAGTCTGCCTGCCAGCACGTGAATGGGCTGTCTGTCTGGTTGGGCACAAGGGTCCGGCTGCTGGGGAAGGAGGGAGGGAGCCTCTCCCTGGCCCTCCTCCTGCTTCCCCCTCCCCAGAGCCTTTAAAACTTCCGGCTGTGGCGGTTGAGTTGGCGCCTTTTTTGCGCTATCCCCCCCCCCCCTAGGAACACATTAATTAAATTTCAATGCATTCCTATGGGAAACTGCTTCGCAAGACGAAATTTTCGCAATACGAAATGACTCGTGGAACGAAGTAATTTCGTCTTGTGAGGTACCACTGTATTCCTGAAGGAGCATCTTCACCCCATCATTCTGCCCAGATACTGAGGCTCCAAGGGCCTTCTGGCGGTTCCCTCCCTGCGAGGTGAGGTTACAGGGAATCAGGCAAAGGACCTTCTCGGTAGTGGCGCCTGCTCTATGGAACGCCCTTCCACCAGATGTCAAGGCAATAAGAAACTATATTACTTTTAAAAGACATCTGAAGGCAGCCCTGTTTTTAATGTTTGATGCTGTATTGTGTTTTTAATATTCGGTGGGAAGCCGCCCAGCATGGCTGGGGAAACCCAGCCAGATGGGTGGGGTATAAATAATAAAATTATTATTATTATTAGTTACAGGTAGGTAGCTGTGTTGGTCTTGAGTAGTCGAAACAAAATAAAAAAATTCCTTCCAGTAGCACCTTAGAGATCAACTAAGTTTGTCATTGGTATGAGCAGATACTGAAGAGTACTTCTTCAGATACTGTATCTGAAGAAGTGTGCATGCACATGAAAGCTCATACTAATGACAAACTTAGTTGGTCTCTAAGGTGCTACTGGAAGGAATATTATTACTATTATTAAGAAGCAAAAAGCAAAGGATGGCAAAACAGACCAGCTTAGTCCGTACCTGCCAACTGCAGTAGCCGAGGCCTTAGAGCAGGGGTCAGCAAACTTTTTCAGCAGGGGGCTGGTCCACTGTCCCTCAGACCTTGTGGGGGGCCAGACTATATTTTCAAAAAAAAAAATGAACGAATTCCTATGCCCCACAAATAACCCAGAGATGCATTTTAAATAAAGCACACATTCTACTCATGTAAAAACTTGCTGATTCCCGGACCGCCCGCGAGCTGGATTTAGAAGGCGATTGGGCCACATCCGGCCCCCGGGCCTTAGTTTGGGCAGCCCTGCCTTAGAGTAAGGCAGGTTTCCTGTCTGTATTTCTATCCATACTTTGTAGCGAGGAAATGTGTCATTTCTTTTTAGTGAGGTAGATCTTGAAATGTGCTACTATGGATTCTTACTGTGTCTACACAGAAGTTTTCACTTTAAACACTGAAAGTTATCTGTACAGTATGTGAATTCATCTCCAATTCTTTCTTACAGTGTGCACAAAGCTGGTCTTAAGAGACAAGACTATACATAGAAGCATACATTATGAATTCCTTTGCTCTTTCTCTTTGAAGTTAGTCTGTTTTAACTGAAGCAACAAAACCAAAATATATATGTCTGCCCTAACTGTTCTCTGTAGATCTCTAGGTACAATCAAGCTATTGAATTTGTTTGCAACTGCTTTTAGTACAAATTGTTAAATGATTCAGCCTTGTCTGCAGAAATAAAGGGGCTCATCACAGACTGCATTGTAATCCTTGCCTCTTCCTCCTACAGTGACGTCACTTAGGGTGTGCTGCTGGGTCCAGCAACAAACCTTCCCATTCCTACAAAACTAGACCCTAGTTACTCATTCCCTGTGCCCCAGAGCATGAGATACTCCCAGTAGGGATGGTGCTGCAGGTGGTGAGTAGAAGTATGTCAGATCCACCTGTTTTCACCTTAACTACCGGTAGGTAGGAATAGCTGGGCACATGCCAATGCAGCCAATGCAAGTCCAGGATGGAAGGGGTAGGTCATGTGGAACACCTCCATTCTGACCATTAGTGTTGATTTCTTATAGACACCTTGCCCTGAATGTCAAATAACTGCTTTAGCATAGATCAGGTTTTGAAACAGCTGTCTCAAATGACGAAAAGCAATTAACTCAATTTCCAGGCAGTGATATCCCAAAGACTTTCGACAAAATAAAGATAGGAAGCTGGACTTCAGTGTGCATAGCATTGTGAAATATGTGTGAAGCAGTACACTAAAAGACATATTTTGCTTGTTTGCATTTTGTACTGGGTAAATGCTTTTGAATTATGGTGCTGGAGGAGACTCTTGAGAGTCCCATGGACTGCAAGAAGATCAAACCTATCCATTCTGAAGGAAATCAGCCCTGAGTGCTCACTGGAAGGACAGATCCTGAAGCTGAGGCTCAAATACTTTGGCCACCTCATGAGAAGAGAAGAATCCTTGGAAAAGACCCTGATGTTGGGAAAGATTGAGGGCACTAGGAGAAGGGGGCGACAGAGGACAAGATGGTTGGACAGTGTTCTCGAAGCTACGAACATGAGTTTGACCAAACTGTGGGAGGCAGTGGAAGACAGGAGTGCCTGGCGTGCTATGGTCCATGGGGTCACGAAGAGTCGGACACGACTAAACGACTAAACAACAACAACTGGGTAAATACTACAGGTGATGCATATATATGCTGCCTCCATTTTCATCGAGTCTCCATTCTCATTTAATTCCCAAAGACCTCAAACTTTACATTCATAAGGGCAGATATGATGTTTTTCTAGGTAATTGCTTTTATTAAGGTTTCTTAGCACGTCATCGTAATGTTTTAACTTGCCTCCCAGCTTAGCTTTCATTGTTGGATGCTGTGGTGGAAATTATGCTGTGTGAATTTTAAGTTTCAAACATGTGGATTATTAAATGACAGCTCCATGTGTAATGTAGCGTAGCCTATGAAACCCCCAGATCCGCTTACTGTGCTTTCATTTCAGTTGTCTCTCCAAAATATGTCAAGAAAGGAAAGCCATGGTAGAGATGTTAATAAAGCTGAGTGGCTCTGCATGTTTTATGTACCATACATGCTTATTAGGATATGTATACCCCACTTTTCTAATGAAAAGGAAATCAGAGGGAGTAAACACTGAAAGTCACATAGGAACACTACCAATATCATTAAAACCCAATACAAAAGATACAGTAAAAGAAACAGACAAAAAGCCCCACCCCCTCATCACATGCAGTGAATATCCCAAAGTTGCTACAACTATAAAAAGGTAAAGGGACCCCTGACCATTAGGTCCAGTCGCGAACGACTCTGGGGTTGCGGTGCTCATCTCGCTTTACTGGCCGAGGGAGCCGGCGTACAGCTTCCAGTTCATGTGGCCAGCATGACTAAGCTGCTTCTGGCAAACCAGACCAGTGCACAGAAACACCCTTTACCTTCCCGCCGGAGGTACCTATTTATCTACTTGCACTTTGACATGCTTTCGAACTGCTAGGTGGGCAGGAGCAGGGACCGAGCAATGGGAGCTCACCCCGTCGCGGGGATTCGAACCGCCAACCTTCTGATCAGCAAGCCCTAGACTCTGTGGTTTAGACCACAGCACCACCCATGTCCTTGCTACTACTATAGAACTGAAATAATTCCTGAGCCACACCCCTTTAATGCATGTGCCTGCACTTATGCAGAACGTATATGTGGGTTTACACAGAGGCGGCCATGAAGAAAAGCCCCCCTTTCCAACCCAAATCTGACTGCGAAACTAGGTGGGTGACTTATGGATCCATTTTGAAGTCCCATACATTTTCACCAGCTGGCAAAAGCAGAACAATGAAGGGAACAGGCAGGCCCCAGGGGTGTGTGGATTCCAGGGACAGAAGAGGGTTTGCCTCTCCCTACCCACCTGCTAGACTTCAGACAATTGGAACGCAAAGCAGTCCCTTTGATATTGCTCTGAGCATGCAACGGCACTTATGGGAAGAAAGTCTGCTAAAGATACCCTGGCTTTTTGGTGGGAAGTAGAACACTCTTAAAAAGCAGAGACATCACCTTTGCCAACAAAGGTCCGTAGAGTTAAAGCTATGGTTTTCCCAGTAGTGATGCATGGAAGTGAGAGCTGGACCATAAAGAAGGCTGATCGCTGAAGAATTGATGCTTTTAATAATGGTGCTGGAGGAGACTCTTGAGAGTCCCATGGACTGCAAGAAGATCAAACCTATCCATTCTTAAGGAAATCAGCCCTGGGTGCTCACTGGAAGGACAGATCCTGAAGATGAGGCTCCAATACTCTGGCCATCTAATGAGAAGAGAAGACTCCATGGAAAAGACCCTGATGTTGGGAAAGATTGAGGGCACAAGGAGAAGGGGACGGCAGAGGACAACATGGTTGGACAATGTTTTCGAAGCTACCAACATGAGTTTGACCAAACTGCGGGAGGCAGTGGAAGACAGGAGTGCCTGGCGTGCTATGGTCCATGGGGTCATGAAGAGTCAGCAACAACTGAACAACAACAGAACACTCTGACTAGAACTTGGGCATAAACAGACAACCAGTGTAATTGACATAATGTGGAAGTAATATGCTTGATCAGAGGAGCCCATTAATAATTTGGCATGGCATTCTGTGCTGAGGTTCCTGTATGCTTTCCAAAGACAGCCCCATGTTAATGCATTACAGTAGGCTAATCTGGATGTTACTAAGGCCTGAATGACCAGGAGAGCTGGCTCATATGACACTGGCTTAGTGCTCAATGATTTACATTTAATTATATGAGATGCCAGTAAATGGCTATAATATGGCAGTGCTAGAAAACATTATTAGAGCTCCAGCATCCCTGCTGTGGGCTTTACAGGAACACACATCATTTTCTCACAAACTGTATATTATTGCTGGCCCATAAGCTGGTTTATAACAGAAGAAGTTAGTTTAACATGTATCATTTAAGTTTAAGAAAGCAATACATGTGAAGGTGAAATAGCTAACTGTCAAAGTAAAATGAAATTCTGTCTCATGAGATCTAACAATTGCTCACCAAGCATGGGGTTCAATACATTTTTTAAAGCCAGTGTTTTGCAGTTGAAGCTCAAACAAATATGAAAATGGCTTGGCAAAGGCATTTCAACTTAATGGTTTAGTTGAAGTCATAATAAAATCCTTTTGTCAGAACCAGTTTCGAGAAGCATGTTTTTTCCAGTGCAGGCAGTTGGAATTATCAATAGTGCTGAATTTTTCATACGTTATACTTGCAGTATGGAAAAAAAGAACTTCCCTCTGTAATTAATGCCTGTTCCTTGATTTCTTTTGCGCAGGGTCTTTTCACTACAATTCCAGTAGCACTACAGATTTATTTAGTACAGTTCTATCCTGTCTTTTAATCCACCAGAAGCCACCAAGGCTGCTGATCAGCATTGAGGAAGCTCAGTCTCACAAGATTGTGCTTCGGAAATGCGTCTCTGTATAAATGTATAAATGTGGATAAATTTTGTTTGCCTTTCATGCTGCTGAGTGTGTGCGGTAAACTTGCACAAGCTTGGGGGCATTGCTAGATCCTGGCACCAAACCTAATAATATATGAAGTGACTCTGTTTTCCTGGTCAATTTTTAAGATGTTCTGATATCAGGCATCCAGAAATCTACTTGTCAACTCACCATGGGCAAGTGCCTTTTGCCAGAAGTATGCCTATGAGCTTTCACTTCAACTCTGGTTCAGATAAGAAACTCCCTGCTTCTTTTCCTATTCCAATCTCAGTGTAAAGATCCCATCTCCAGGAGAGGTAGGCATTTACACTGCAGTTGGTGAATGGGAGAAATAGCAGGAGAAACTGACACTGCAGCTTGATTGGGATGGGGTGTGTGTGTGTGGCAATCATAGCCTAAGTTTCTCACACTAATGTTCTCCAGGGTGAGAGAAAACTCAACCTTTTCCCCAAGTCCTCAATCAAATGCAGACGGCTTGGCAGAAAAACAGTATTTATCTCTCTTGCACGGAGGCACAAGAAAAGAAACACTTCTGTTTCTTCCCTTCACCAAACTCCAGTTTATGCAAGTGAAACTTCCATCTCCAAGCCCACTGGCAGCCAGATTTGGGAAAGAGGCAAGGATGTCTCCCACTTCTGCTGAGGTTGAGAAATCGTACTCCTGATGCTTACTTTCTTATTTAAAAGTAAAGGTAAAGGACCCCTGCCAGTTAAGTCCAGTCGCAGACGACTCTGGGGTTGCGGTGCTCATCTCTCTTTACTGGCCAAGGGAGCTGACGTTTGTCCGCAGAGAGTTTTTCCGGGTCATATGGCCAGCATGACTAAGCCGCTTCTGGCGAAACCTGAGCAGCGCACAGAAACATCGTTTACTTACTCACCGGAGCGGTACCTATTTATCTACTTGCACTTTGATGTGCTTTCGAACTGCTAGGTTGGCAGGAGCAGGGACCGAGCAACGGGAGCTCACCCCCGTCGCAGGGATTAGAACTGCCGACCTTCCGATCGGCAAGCCCTAGGCTCTGTGGTTTAGACCACCCCAATGCAAATAAAAGAATCCCTGCCTCTTTCCCAAACCCTTTTGTATGCCAGAAAACCTCCCCTCTCCAGGTGGAAAATTGAGTCATAGAGTCGCAATCAGAAGGGACTGTAAGGGTCATCTAGTCCAACCCCCGGAAATGCAGGAATCTTTTGCTCAACGTGCGGCTAGAACCCATGACTCTGAGATAAAGAGTCTCATGCTCTACTGGCCGACTGAGGCATCATACCCCCCCAACTGTCCTGATTTAGCTGAGACATCCCTTTTTGGGAGGCCATGCTCTGGTGCAAAATTGTGACCCGGAAAGCTGGAAAGATCAGTCTCTACACCAAGGAGCTTACAATCCAAACTCCATAGTCAGGAAATAATGGAGGTGAGCCAGACAAGGAAAGTGGTAACAGAGTATGAATGTAATTTCCTGTGTGGCAGGGTTTGCCAACACAGCACACACAGGCACACGTCCTTCCATCTGCTGAAATTAACTCTGAAAGTATTCTATTGTAGCCAATGGTATAGGCTTGTGGTGTGTGCTTGATTGCAATGTGCATGTAATGGTTTTTACCATTTGCAAATGTGCCCACGGACCCCAAAAGGCTGGGGTCTCCTGCAGTCAGTTGAAGGCAACACTCAAGCCATGCTTCTGTGATTAAGAAGTTCATTTTATTTTCATCAGTGATTGGGGTACCAAAAGGAAGTGGCATTCTGCTGATGCTCACAGTTTTATCTCCTCTCACATTTTCTGAGTGCCTTAGGCGATAAAAAAAATTACGTGATCAGGCATAGACAGATTTCTAAGAAAGGCTGAGATTATGAGGAAGGAATGAAATTGCTGGAAGGCAATAATGGGCATTGAATTTTGTGCTTGGAGTTTTGAAAGTATATCTGGTGCTGATAACAGTGTAGCTTGGCCAATATATAATTTCCTAAACCACACAAAGATCATTCTCTGGTGAAATCTTATCGCCCAGTTTCTCTATTCAATCTTGACTATACAATCTTTACAACAATAATGGTTAATAGAATGAAAGCATTTATTGGGAAATACATCTACCTGGACCAAGCAGGGTTTGTTCCAGGACGCAAAATTATAGACCCAATTAGAAAATTACTGAACTTCATATACTACAGCAAGCAGGCAACTTCAACAGCAAGCAGCCTGTCATTGGATATATTTAAAGCATTTGATTGTGTAGAACCCAGGTACTTAATTGAAGTGATAAAAAAAGTTTGGATTTGGCCCAAAATTCATTGGACTATTAGAGAACATTTATGTCACCACAAGGGACCCAGGTGGCACTGTAGGTTAAACCACAGAGCCTTGGACTTGCTGATCAGAAGGTCGGCAGTACGAATCCCTGCGACAGGGTGAGTTCCTGTTGCTCGGTCCCAGCTCCTGCCAACCTAGCAGTTCAAAAGCATGTCAAAGTGCAAGTAGATAAATAGGTACCGCTACAGCGGGAAGGTAAACAGCGTTTCCATGTGCTGCTCTGGTTCGCCAGAAGCAGCTTTGTCATGCTGTCCACATGACCTGGAAGCTGTAAGCTGGCTCCCTCGGCCAATAACGTGAGATGAGCGCCGCAACCCCAGAGTCGGTCATGACTGCACCTAATGGGTCCCTTTACCTTTATGTCACCACATTTGCCACAATTAGGGTAAATAATATAGGTTCACAAGAACGCCAAATTGACTGTGGGACAAAGCAAGGATGCCCACTGTCGCCTTTATTATCCTATATAATAAAGTGCAAGTGCCTCTGCGTCCAGATTCCCTGTGTCCCGTTTTCCGCGCTAATGCGCATGTGCCCCAGGGACACAGGGATTGGACGAAGAGACTGCACGCGCGCACTCTCCCCCCCTGCCTCCTCCAACCGTCGCTCCCGGCCGGACACCGCCTCACTGCTGGGCACGTCAGGGAAGCGAGGGTGGAGGCCGGCGGAGGCCTCCTCCTCACAACCCTCCCTGGCCCGTGAGAGGAGCGGCGGGAGGCCGCGAAGCAGCAGCGGTGAGGTAGGCATTTGTGTCCCGCGTCCTTCCTGTCAGCGGCTGGGGGAGAGGAACGCTTTCTCCTCCGTTCCTGTCCCCCTGCCGCCGACAAGAAGGACAGGTCCCAGGGTTTGGAGAAGCGCTGCGCAAGCGCTTCTCTGAACCCCAGGATTCTAGCGCCCGTTATTGAACGGGCTGAAATACACTAGTCCTATATAATAAAGTCCCTGTGTCTCTGCGTCCAGTTTTCCGTGTGTCCCGTTTTCCACGCTACTGAGCATGTGCCCCAGGGACACAGGGATTGAACGCAGAGACTGCATGCACACACACGCTCTCCCCACCCCCCCACCCCCCTGCCCTGCACTGGCTCAATAAGCAGTTAAAACAGAGGCCACCAGGTGGAAGGCAGGAGCAGGCAGCAAGGCTCCTAAGCAGGGCAGGCCCTCTTTCAACGTGCCCAAGGGCCTGAGGAGGAAGCCGGGACGACCAAAAAATCGAGGCCCCGGCTTCTCCTCACTAACAGGCCCAAAATTGAGGCCCAAACAGCGCAAGCAACCGGGAGACCCCCGCTGGGCCGGAACAGCCAGGAAAGGCGCGGGGAGGCCACCAAATGCTCAGCGCCAACCGCGGGACCCTCAGAAAGTGCCGGGGCGGGCGCAAGCCCCCCGGACGGCAAAGCTCCCTCCCGGACGCAGCAGGCGACTGAAAAACAGCAGCGGAGGCCAACAAAAGTAGCGGGAGCCACCCCCACCCCCGAAAAACTGGGCATACACCCCGGAGCAGCCGCCTGGGCCGTCCAAGAGCCAGAATTCGGCCACTGGGCCCTGGCAGCAGCAGCGCTATTGACGGGGAAAAATTAGGAACCAAACTGCAGGCGCAAAAAGTGCGCGAAAACAAGGTAGGGAGGGATCCGCACTCCAAACACAAGCTTCGGAGGGGGTAAAGGAAGAAATACCCCCGCACCCCCCAGCCGAGCCCGGGCTGTAAAGGTAAAAAAAGGGGGGGGGACTTTGGCTTCGGGTTTGGGAACGGGAGGAGAAAATTAGGGATAAATTAAGGATCAAAGGGAGGGGGGAAGGAACAATCAATTAGACAAGGAATAAAAGCCCCCCACGCGCCGCTGCCACCGAAAAAGGCCGAATGTTCTAGCGCCCATTTATTTTATAAGTTGACTCTGTATTTCAGTTGGAAAGTTTTTGTATTTCTTCTTTTTTGTATTTTGTATTCATACAGTACATATTGGAAAATAAAAGAGTTTGCTTAAAAAAAAAAACCCACCACGTTGCAATCATGGGTTTTGGCATCCAAGAATAAAGTTGCACATTACAGGAGGCATATTATGCAAAGAACTCCTCCTCTAAATGTGTCCCACACTCTGTTCTTCTCTCACTATAATGAATTTATAATTTGAAATAAATTGCTAATGTAATGCTGAGCTAATGCAAGAGCCCCCAAACCTGGTGGGGCTATCAATGGTCCCTTGATCTTTAATGGCACAGCTGCCCTTCGCACTTCTGGTGAAACTCTTCTAGAAATCATTGCTGCCTAGGAACACAAGAACTGCTGCACTAGGTCAGACCAAGGGTCCCATCGCCGACAGCAAGGACAGGTCCCAGGGTTCGGAGGAGGACTGTGGATTAAAGCGCTGTATGCTTTTGGCAATAAGAAAAATAGCCCTCAAAATAACACATGGCTGGTATTTAACACCTAGCTTATATAAAACCCAACAGCTCTCCTATATGTTGAAGAGGGTGTCCTACTTATACACACATCTGGTGCGGGTGTTCAAAAATAGAGAAATTCTGGGAAAACGTCTTTGCAGAGATATCTATGATTACAAGGCAGACAGTGCCTATGTCCCCAGGACTGGCATTGCTTAATTTGTACAGTCAGGACTCACCAAGAATTAGAAATAAATATCTTATTACCAATTTATTGACCGTGGTGAGAAAAACCATAGCCAGAACATGGAAAACATTGCAACTCCTGACCATGGATAAGTGATGTGAAGCAGTCTGGCAGACAGCTTTGTTGGAAAAGCTAACATGGAAACTGCAAGTAGCAAGAGGCCAAAAGAATAACGATAACTTCTATGCAGTATGGGGCGATTTTATTGAACACACAGGTAGTGAGGCACATTGGGGAGTAGTGTTTGGGGTGGGTAACAGAGTTTGGAATTCTTGAAGTATACATTTTAACCTTTGTTGCAGATATAAATAATGTATTCCTTCCTTTTAATGAGATTGGAGCACGTGATGCGTTATTTTATGGTTTATAAGACTATGAGAATGTTTGAAATATACATTGTGGCAAATAAACTATTTTTAAATGAATATATAATTTCTGCTCAGTAGTCAAGCCTATAACATCTAGGCTTTCAATGGAATAGTGTGAAAAGGTAATTTTGTCAATTGTCCTGTCCAACAGGCAGGCTGTTCAACCACTGACACCTTCCCACTACTGAACCTGCATGAAACAGAGCCAAAGTAGGAAAAGAAATTGTGGCATTACAAAATCCTGTAGTTAAAAAGAAAACAGATTATGCTTCACTAGTTTTACCCTCAGTACAGTATATTAACTTTTACCACTTGTTTGCATTGAACACGTTCAATCTCTATTTCTAAAACTACAGCTTGGATTTGAACTGGAGATTACACAGCATGATCATGTAATAATTATATTTACATGAGCATCTGAAAGTGCTACTGGCTGCTAAATCTGCAATACCTTTTAATAGATCAAGGCGACAACTACAATCACAGTACAGAGGCACACTTACGGTCCTCAAGTTCACTGGTTTTCAGTACACATAGCTTTATGTTAAATTGTTGCCAAAGTGTGATACTTTCCTCAGTCCCACATTGACTGATTAGTCTGTTGATCTGGGTGTAAGCATCCTTATACAGTGGGACCTTGACTTACGAGCTACTTGACACCCGACGTTTTCGACTTATGAACGGAAAAAGTGGCCGTGCGCTTACGATTTTCACTACATCCGAATGGAAAACCCGTTCACAGCTAGATGCGGTTTCCTCAACTTACGAATTTTTCTGTTTCCAATGCATTCCTATGGGAAACCGCTTTTCCTATGGGAAACTCAACTTACGAAGTTTTCAACCTACGAGTGTGCATTCGGAACGGATTAAATTCGTAAGTCGAGGTCCCACTGTAATAGCCTATGGAACATCTTCCTCATGGGCTGAGGCAGAACTCATCCAGATTTCATATCTGTCTGATCATGGCTAATCCTAAACAGCAGCTGGTTTATCCTACTTTTTCTCTAGCTCCCATCCCAGCAATACCCAAGAGCCTAGGTGCCAGTACATAATTAACCTGATCTGCTGTAGTAACTTATGTGAGGTAGCATTGCGTGTTATATCTGCCATCAAGGGTGCCAACTTGAATAAAATATTGGGGACCCAGGTAAGCCCTGCCTTGCATAATCAATCACAAGACACAATGCACATACCATTTGAATGGCAATGCCCATAAACTTGGGTGTGTGTGTGTGGCCCCTCAAATATTTTAGGGGGGAGGGGACAAAGGGACCTCAGTCCCTAGGAGTTGGCTCCTATGTCTGCCATCAACTTCACAAACCAAGCACACTATGGGACACAGCACTGTTGGAGCTACAGCTTTGCATCTGCTCCCTGGATGTATAATGCATGTGCCTACGTAATACACAAAACCTCCACATTTTCTAAAACTCACCCCTTTCCTTTTTTGTGTGCAAACTTGCTATTAAAATATGAAAACAGAACAATGCTTCTGCAGCTGAAACATCAGCCAGAGTGAAAGTAATGCCTACGGCTCATGTCCATGCATCAGCACACACAAAAAAACCCTTAAGAGTTAGAAGAACAGCAGCCATTGGCTCAAATTATTCCAAAACTCTGGAAGGGAGCCAGCTCAGGCCAGGGAAAGCCTCCACTGATTATTTTGTCAAGGCTGCTTTGAGCTCATGAACATGTGATGACTGGTGGGTATATAGGAACTGAGAAGTGTGTCCAGGAACATAAACCCAATTTATTTTACAGAGGATAGTTCCCTATAAATGGAGGAAAGGGTTTGGAAAAAGGCAAGGAGATTGTTGGGGGCAACATAGTACCTAGAAATCTACATATTACTATGGTAAATTTGAGGCTCTCCTCCTTACTCTTAACACGCCTAACTTTCAAAAGGAAGGCAATCATTCACAACCAATGGGATGCAGGTGTGTTTTAGGGGGGAAAGGAAGCTATAACAAAAATCGAACCTGCGAAATAATGTGAAAGTATGACAAAAAGCACTTCTTAAATTGTCAAGAGATCCTATGTTAACCGAAAGCGTGTAAATCATAATAAAACCCTAAAGCAGTAACCCAAAACAGGCAAAAACCAAGTTTTGGGTTTCATTTCAAATCCACCAGAATAGCCAGGTTTGTCAAGGTTCATGAACCTCTTCTTGAACCTGGGCTCACTTTCAATAAGTGAAAGTGGGGCCAAGCTTTGAGTCAATTTTGAATAAAGTTCAGGTGAATCAGGAAATATTTTTGCTGTGAGGTAGAAACTGTACAAGCCTTGGAGGCTTTGCTTAGTTTCAGCCTGAACCCAATGAGTTGTTGGCAGTGTTTTCTCTTTGGTTTTTGAGTTTCGAACCTGAGAGGAAAATGGCCGGATGAACTCAAAAGCAGGTGCCAGAAAGCTGAAGGAAATTAATTCCCTACAACAAATTATTCCCATGCAATAAGTTGCATGAATCCTGCATGCAGTTTGGATAGATGTTTGGAAATAGACTTGTGTGCATTCTATCGCGTGTGGCCAACTACACACAGCATTCTTTCCTAAACTGAAATGGTGTCTGCAGGAAATTTTCGTCTTCTGTGAATTGGCCCTGAGTGAGACATCTATCTGATGACTTGTGCAGCTTTCAACCTGCTGTCATCATCTGCCTTGCATTTCATATATAAAACAGAAAGCATGGACCCACCAGCGTCCAAAGCAATTGCCATCACAATTTGATGTGCCAGAAATCACGTGCGCTTGAATAAAAAGCTTTGTAGTCTATAAACTGTTGCTTAGCTGCATTCACGGTAGCTAGCCCACCAGCTGTAGGTACCTCACACTCTGATCAAAGACAGGTGTGCCTATAGACACACAGAGAGGCAAACATGAGATGCTGATCTATGCAGATCACCTGCTCATCTGAGGACCGGGAGCAGGCAGTTTGAATCTCCATCAAGGCAGTGAGCACCCCAGGACTGTGTCTATTTTCTTTTTCTTTTTGTCACTCCCAAAACCTGTGAGGTCCTGGGAAAGTGAGGAAAAATTGCTTAGGGAGCCAGATTGGGTTCCAGGTCAGTGTTAGCAACTCCTGCTATATAGTGTATACTAATGAGAAACTCATTTTCCAAGTGCTGATCCTTATGTAGCCAAAATGCACAATTCCTGCACAAAACAGTTATCAGCAGGTTTGAGGAAATCTTAAGATTTGTTCAACTATATAACAAGCTTTAGGGGAGAATCCTGAATGGGGTGCACCCAAAAACTGTTGGTACAAAAGGAATATACATATACATGTACATATGTTTCTGTGTGTGTATACAGTGGAACCTTGGTTTATGAACACCTCGGTTTACGAATTTTCGGTTTACGAACGCCGCGGACCCATCTGGAACGGATTCACTTTCCATTACTTTCAATGGGAAAGTTCGCTTCAGTTTATGAACGCTTCAGTTTATGAACAGACTTCCGGAACCAATTACACCCATGCTTCGGGTTAAGTAAGCTTCAGGTTGAGTACTCCGCGGACCCGTCTGGAACGGATTAATACACTTTCCATTACTTTCAATGGGAAAGTTCGCTTCAGTTTATGAACGCTTCAGTTTATGAACAGACTTCCGGAACCAATTGTGTTCATAAACCGAGGTACCACTGTATATATATATTAAAAACACAGGGGGATTCCTGGTTGCCAAGATTCAAGGTTGGGTCTTTCGTGAGAGAACCCTAGCAAGAGATTAAAAATCACAAAATACACAACAAAGTAAAGCATGGAAATAGAGGTTGTTAGGCCTCTAAAATAGGCCTTGCAAGTTCCTTACAAAGTTTTCCACTTCCCTTAGCACAGAAAAAGACCACGTTTGGTAAGATAAAAATTGGTTTACTTACAAACTTTTCAGATGTCCGATTCATACATCAGTCAGACAAGCTGCACAGGCAGTAAAACTTGGTTTAGTTACAAAGTGGCAAAAGCTCCTTAAATGACTGGTATAGGACCACCAGAAAGGTTTGTGAGAGCCATGCAGCTAAGCCTCTTGACACAGCTGAGCTCCATCAGGTAGACTGAGAGGAACAATAGGCTTGATTACTCCTTTCCTCCCAAGGTAAGGGAAGTCAACATAGTTAAGCCTGGCAGGATAGGCTTACTCAGTGGTATTAACCCCTTTGTGCATTCATTAACTTAACCATGTTAGCTATATGAAGCTGGCTACCCCCAAAAAACTGTCATATGAGAACTGTGCATCCTTAGTAGCCATGGATCACTGGGAGTCTGTTATGGAAAGTCTGGAATGGAGCATTCTGGCTGGCACCTTGATCTGGAGCATCCTGCAACATTTTGTGATGATTTTACACCAGGGGTAGCCAACCTGGTGGTGGTTCAGGTGGTTTGAATTGCAACTCCTATTATCCCCAAGCAGTGTGTTGTCCAGGCATGGGCAAACTCGGCCCTCCAGATGTTTTGAAACTACAATCCCCATCATCCCTGACCACTGGTCCTGTTAGCTAGGGATCATGGGAGTTGTAGGCAAAAACATCTGGAGGGCCGCAGTTTGGGGATGCCTGGTCTAGGTCAAATGTAATGTCTCAAAGGCCGATGAAAATAACTCAAAAAGATGGCACATTCCTGGCAGGCGTTGTGATATTAAAGCCAGCTGCCTGCAAATTATTGGGGTTATGTCAGTTTAGTACATTTTTTTGCTATCTGTCAGGTTTAGACGTGATGATGGCTATATGATATTGTGTCTTCTGAACACTGCAATGAAAAGACATCTGTTAAGAACCAAGGTTGCTATATATTTTTTTACTCTCTTTATGTATGCTGCTGTGCTGATACAATTACCATTAGGAGGGTAGGCTGGATGAGTAGGATATATTTTACTACAATCAGCTTGCTTCAGATTAAAGAACATATGCATTAAAAGGTCTGATTATGTTTCACTTCTAGCAGGCGTGTTGATGACCCCATTCCCATGAAATCCCTGCTGCCAGACAACTGGGAATCAGACTAACCATCATTTTTTGCTATCACAGGACAATGTTTTCTCAAGTGTCCATTAGCCATAGGAAATGGGGCTGTCAAGTTTTCTCTGTTTCCTTCAAAACTATGTACTCAGCCTTCACTAAGAATGCCGGTTGGCTTCATGCTGAATTGTAAGGAACCCCATCAATGAAATGATAAATCATGGTACAGAATGTATATATGATTGTAATGCAAATTGTGCATTTTGAATGAAAAAAAAACCATACAACTAACCCATCCCTACCTCATCATTGCTTTGTATGCTTCTTATCCCTATAATTGAGACCATGTGTTATACAGCAAACAATAACTCTATTACTCACTAGTGGTTTTCAGCCCGTTTAATAACGGGCGCAAGGAGACCTCCCAGAGTTCGGAGAAGCGCTTGCACAGCGCTTCTCTGAACCCTGGGACCTGTCCTTGCTGTCGGCGGCAGGGGGACAGGAACGGAGGAGGAGAAAGCGCTGCTTTCTCCTCCTCCGTTCCTCTCCCGCAGCCGCCGACAGGAAGCAGACATCCCAGGGTTCGGAGAAGCGCTTGTGCAGCGCTTCTCCGAACCCTGGGACCCGTCCTTGCTGTCGGTGGCAGGGGGACAGGAACGGAGGAGCGCTTTCTCCTTCCTTCCTCTCCCCCAGCCGCCGACAGGAAGGACGCGTGCACTCTCCCCCCCCCCCTGCCTCCTCCAACCGCCGCTCCTCTCACGGGCCAGGGAGGGTTGTGAGGAGGCCTTCGCCGGCCTCCACCCTCGCTTCCCTGACGTGCCCTGCAGTGAGGCGGTGTCCGGCGGGAGCGGCGGTTGGAGGAGGCAGAGGGGGGGGGGAGAGTGCGCGCGGGCAGTCTCTGCTGTCCAATCCCTGTATCCCTGGGGCACATGCGCAGTGACCCAGGGACACACGGGACATCTGGACGCAGGGACAACATGGACATTATTATATAGGATGGTTCTCGTTGGTTCATACTTTGCAATGAAAGTGATGGGAAGGAGAATAATTTCTTTTCTTTTTTGGTATGTTAACAACTCTAAATTATTAGGGTGGGAAGCAAATGTCAATGGAACATGAAAGTTTTTGGTGCATTATTCACATTTGCTCATGCTTTCAAATCCACTGTGGCTTATTAGTTCATGGGAAAGATGACAGAGAGAGAATAAAAATCAGAGAATGAATCCAGGATCAACAACTGGCTTCTATAGCAACAGAGAAAATTGGAGCCGGTGGCTGAGAGGTGGCAACACAGAATAAGGAGCTGCATATCGTGGGGTGGGGGGAAACCCAAAAAGGAGATATCCCCTTGAGATACACTGTCCTTTTGGCATAGTACATTCTGGTGGAGAAAGTACTGTTCTGCACGTTGCTTAAAGGGCTGTGATCCTGAACCCTCTGCTTCTAAAACTGTTGCTTTTACTCTGAAATAATTCTCCCTGGACTTGAATACTGACAGAAAGATTATCTACTAAAGAGGAATGTTTGTTCTCAATTTATTGCAAGGGAGTTCAGGCCTTGCCCATGGGCTTTTAGGGACGATTATCTTCAAGTGAAGGCTAAAAAGGCCCATAACTGTGACCCTAGATTACCCCACAAGTGATCCATCCATTGGTGCTGATGTTCCCATGAAAATTAGCTTAGGTCCTTCCTAGACAAGTGACCAGCTGTGAGCAGAAACATTTCATGTGCCAGTCAAATACAGTCTCCTTTCCTTAGATTCTTTCTTGAGGGTAAGAAAACTACTGTGGGAGTTGGCGCAATATCCGGGCTATGAGTGTGAATTGGGAAGAGGATGGTTCAAATCACCCTTCAGCCACAAATTCACTAGAATCTGGTCTTCTGACAAACCACTATTTTCTCAGATTCCCATCTAAAATAAAAGGATAATAGTAAAGGCTTGCCCTACAGGGCTTGAGAATTGTTGGAAATTTTTAAGTGTAGTGAGATATAGAAAATATAAATATTATCAAATAACAATTGAATTTTAAAAATGTTAAGTAAACTGTTTCTATGGAGGTGGTAGTGGTGGGAGTCTCTAGCAGACAATCGCCACTTCCTCAGCCCTGATAATGCAAACACTACCATCATGGATTAGGCCATAGGCCCATGCAATCCAGTAGTTTCCATTGGTACTTAGTAAGATGTAACTGGGGAACTCTTAAGCAAGATATGCCTTTCCCAATTCTTTGCCCTGCACTTACTCGATGTATACTGCCTCTGAACATGAAGGTTCCATTTAGGCCAATATTAGGGCACCCCCAACACTAATTCAATATTCTGCCAATCCCGTATGAACCACGGACCCTAACAGCTACATCCACATTATCAAAAATATGTTTTACTTGCTATTTGGCACAGAGGATTCCACAGCATTTTTTCAGTGTGTGGAGAAAGATGGTTGCTAGCTGAAGCATTATTAACACTGAAGGATAATCACCCGTTCTTGCAAATTTAAGACTCCGTTTTCAACCCCACTAACATCTATGAACATTATATTAATTGAATTGTGGCTAACCCCAAAACCCGATCACAGCCTAATACGTAGTTATGTGGGAACTCTGGTTTCTGGAAGAATTCCCAAACTGCTTGGGTGTGTCCCAATATGTCAAGAATTTGGCACAGACAGAACAAACTCTGATGCACCATTGTCCTGTATGCTCTCTGGGACATTGCTTAGCAGCAGTGTTGAACAAAGCATGAGAATGACCTCTTGCAGCAGTCATTAAGTTGGAGAAAAGAGGTTAAAGGAAAATAAACATGCCTAGCTCTGCCAGGAACAGCCCTCAGTGCAGCTCTGACACAACTGCATTCCAGTCCATCACATATATTCCATACTACATATTTCATCTGTTCTAGCAACCCTGGATTTCATTAGACAGATGTACAAATAAATCGGTATTGTTGCAATGCCATTTGAAATAATATGGTCAGACATTGCATGTCCAAATCTGTCAGCCTGCATAGAAATACATTTCACAGAGTTAAAGGAAGTGGAGTATGTGGGTGAGGTGGTTGTTTTGGCTTCCAGAAGACTGATGACTGAACTAGTTCTGCCAACTCTGAGGGCATATTGTCAAACTAGGTTTTTATTAAATGTTTGCAAATCATCTTGACACTAATGTAAAAAGCAATTAATAATATGTATCTCAAATTTTATAGAAATAGCTGAACTGCTGTTTCCCAACTCATCCCCAACCCATTAGTTATATTCCTTATTCTTCCCTTCTTCTATCCTCCGTATGTCCACAGCCTTACCATCTGAGTAAACTAGCTCCTCTGAAAGGTACATTTTAAACAAAATAAAATGCCAAACATCCTCTTCTGCTCCCCCACCACACACACACACTCTCTTTTACACACACACACACACACACACACACACTACTGCCCCATGGGGAGGTGGTGGAATTACCTGGGTGGAGCGCTAAGAGGCAAGGGTAACAGGGTGCTGGAGGTGTAAATGACTATTAGACTTTGAGAAGTTGGTATCACTGGATCAAGTGTATCAATTTTGTTGAATAGCTTTAATTGGATTTTGAATAAATGTTCCAATTTCTTGTTACTGTTTTGAATTTTATTGTTTAATCTTTCTTAGTGGGTCATGCAAACGGCTATTCTGAATAATGCTTTTTGTAGGGTGGGGGGCACTGGGGGTGAGTTTATGGAACCAAGGTGGTGGCGGCAGCCCAGAAAAGTATGGGAATCATACTAAGACACATGGTTATTTTGTTTTGGACAATTAGAGACAGTCTTTCCTTTTTCTTCTTTACTCTGGCTACAAATCGGCAAACCACAAAATACTCATGTTTGAAGAATCCACTGAAGTGATTTTTTTTACTATTGTTCAGTTTTCATTATATTTTGTTTTGTCCAATTTCACCACAATCAACAGCAATCAAGAGACACATTTGCTTCACTTCAAAACATGCCAGCTTCAGATGTTAACTGGGTCATTTAGTTGCTGACATTTTTATTGTGTTGTTCCAGGATTCTTGAAGTGTTCAATGTACCGTATAGTTTTTAATTCTAATTAAACAATGGAAATAAAACACTAACGAATCAACAAATTTTAAATACAAACAACAGTAGCATCAATAGTCGTAACAACTGTAGCCAGGTAACTGTACGCATTCTCAACAAAACCCCTTTCTAAACAGATGGGTCTTGCACGACCATCTGAAATGACAAGGTCACTGAGAAAATTCCATTTCCCACTACAGATGTGCCTGAATCAAGGGAAAATTCCAGAGCAGGCACTTCACAAGGCAGCTAGACTAAATAAAAATATCCAGGTCTTTATTATTTTTTGTGAACCCTGTAATGATTGAGAAACCCACTGCATTATATTTTCCTACAGTGCTAGAGGGGCCGCAAAATACAGTAGAGGGGCTTCTCATAAACGCAAGCGTAGCCACCAGTCTTCTACCAAGCCACTGTAGTCAGTGCTTGTTGGAAGACCAAATATGTTGCACCCCAGAAGACTCAATTCATCTAGAGCAGGGGTTGGCAAGGCTTACCTTGCCTGGACCGGTTCACTGCCGCAGTGCCCCCTCCGTGGGCTGTATCGCGGGCGCAATTTCCAGTGTCTGTGCAGGCGCATTTTCCAGCGCCACGAAAGTGAGTCCCCCGTGGTGTGCTGGTTTAGCGCAGCGCGCGGGGACTCACTGAGAGGGCGGCTCGGTTCGTGGGCCAGTAAAATGACCCCCATGAGCCGCTTGTGGCCCATGGGCCTTAGGTTGCTGACTCCTGATCTAGAGACCTTTCCATGTCTTGTATTTGGACATCCACATAGGCTTTGCACCTTGAGGCCCCCAAGTGCACAATCTCTGTTAGCAAAGTGAAAACTGAGCCATAAGATGACCAGGGCAAGGGCAGCCTATTGAATGGTCTGTATGCTAAAGCACGGAGGGGGTCTCTGTTTGGAGAAATGGAGATGCCCCGGTGGGGGAGTGAAAGCTATACTTCTGTTATGAAATATTTCACACCCTGTTCTAATCAATACTGTCCATAATATGATTATTATCATCATTATTACTATGACTTAAGAATTTAGCAAACTGTTCCGTTTTCTTCACCACTTCCACCAGCATATAATAGTGTAATGAGGGGAAATAGTTGTGCTGCTACTTCCAACACCTGAATGGTCCACAATCATTTTTTTTTAAATAAGCAAAACCTGGGAAACACTGAACCAAAGCATTCACTTTAGTTTCACTTGAGGTCACAAATGTATGCTAGTTGAAAATGCCAGGCCTGCCAAAAAAAGCACGCTGAACTCTAACAAAATAAAAGGATAGTTATTCTTATGAGGAGATATTTGACGGGGCAGGAAATTGGCAGCATCATATAAGTTTACTTAATACTGAAGCTCATTTAACTGTCCTGAAGCCAAAACACAATGACAGCAGACACGAAGTACCTGTCTGAGTCCCAGCCAATACAGAAATTGAGAGATATTCATAAGGATTCTCATAACTCTGCCATGTTTCTGTAAGTAGATTATTTAACGTGCAGGGGTTGAACATATTCAATATCATGACAACACAGAAGTTAAAGGAGAAAAGAAGTTGAAAGCTGGGGGTGGGGTGGTAACTTTTCTCTCCATTGCAATTTTCCATTTGTGTTGAAAAACCCAGCAGGGGAAAGAACCCACAGGCTCCTCTCCTATGCCAGAAGAGATTGTACAAAAGGCTCAACCTTCCAAATCTTATTTCAATTATGGGCATTGCTCCTCTCCTTGACATTATGCTTTTGCCAGCTTTCACTCAACCATTGTTGCATGTTGCTTTCCACCAATGTAGTCCCATTGGGAGTTATCAATGATTTATTACATACAAAAAGATTGGGAGGGGGGGCATCCCTTGCAGAAGTGTGTGCAATGTTAAAAGAAAAGGCCTAAAGTGCCATCTAGCGGTTCTTTTGCTATACTACAAAAGACACCCAGTCTGCTACTTTTGCTGCCTGTTTAGGAATGCAAAAACTGCATGTCCAGCAACTAGCAGCTCACCATACATGACAAGAGAGCTACATTCAGCTGGGAGGGTCACATTCATTCATCTGTTCATTGGGCAAAATGGTTAATATTAAAGAACAGGTTATGAATGAGATGGCATAATTTACATTAATATATAGAGAGAAGTCAAAAATTAAAGTTTTCTTTTTGCTGAGTCCATCAGTGTGGACATTTTTTGTTGTTACAATTAAGCTTAAAAATGCAAATTTTGTATGACACAATAATTATTTCAATTATTGTATTGAAAACTATACAAGTATAATCAAGCTTGGAGGCAGTGAGAGATTTTACTTTCTTGGGCTCCTTGATCACTGCAGATGGTGACAGCAGTCACGAAATTAAAAGATGCCTGCTTCTTGGGAGAAAAGCAATGACAAAACTTGACAGCATCTTAAAAAGCAGAGACATCACCTTGCCTACAAAGGTCCGTATAGTTAAAGCTATGGTTTTCCCAGTAGTGATGTATGGAAGTGAGAGCTGGACCATAAAGAAGGCTGATCACCGAAGAATTGATGCTTTTGAATTATGGTGCTGGAGGAGACTCTTGAGAGTCCCATGGACTGCAAGAAGATCAAATCTTTCCATTCTGAAGGAAATCAGCCCTGAGTGCTCACTGGAAGGACAGATCGTGAAGCTGAGGCTCCAATACTTTGGCCACCTCATGAGAAGAGAAGAATCCTTGGAAAAGACCCTGATGTTGGGAAAGATTGAGGGCACTAGGAGAAGGGGACGACAGAGGACGAGATGGTTGGACAGTGTTCTTGAAGCTACGAACATGAGTTTGACCAAACTGCGGGAGGCAGTGGAAGACAGGAGTGCCTGGCGTGCTATGGTCCATGGGGTCACGAAGAGTCGGACACGACAAAACGACTAAACAACATAATCAAGCTTAGGTGCAAAGGGACAGCTTTGTAAACCAACACTGCATAAGAAATTGCAAGGTCTTTTAACAGCCATGCTATGACAAAGGGTAGCAGTCAGTATTAAACTAGGGCTGGGGAGGGCAAGGTTCAAATATTCTGTTTTACCTCATAAAAAGCTGTGTCAGATAGACTATAGCAGGCACGTCCAACACTGCACGTCTGTGGTAGATCACTGGCTCCCCCCAAAGAAGCTCAACAACTTTGCCCCCCTAAAAAAAGCTTAACATTTTTGCCCTGCACCCCCCAAAAACAGGGCTTTCCTCCTCCCTAAAAAAAAGCTGAACAACTTTGACCTGAACGCAAAAAAGGGGGTAGATCACTGCCAGTTTTTAACTGTCAGTAGATCGCAGTCTCTTGGGAGTTGGCCACCCGTGGACTATAGGGAGAACCATGTATGTCACTGTGGACTCTCTTCAGGAGAGGCATGATAAAAATGTATTAAAATAAAAACGCTAGTTCATAAACCTGTACATCTGCAGTAACACCCCCCATGTCAATCATTTGCACTTTGTCTTGAGCTATAAGATCTGCAGATGGTAATAATATTGGAAATTAGACCTAGCTATATACAATTTTGTTTCCTTTGATTCTCAGACTGCCCATGCTGGTTAAAAAGCAATGTCATTTGTTGATTTATATTTTGTATACAGTTGTCATGTTTTTAAGTGAGTTTTGTTTTCTCAACTCTTTACACTGTGGGGGCTCAGGATGACAAAATAAATGCTGATGTAAGTAAAATTTTGCTAGGCTGCTAGTTCAGCAGGATGCACTTGGAAGCCACCGGGAAACAAGAGTAGTTAGAAAGCTTAATAATTCTCCAGTGTTTATATTGGAAAAGTTCAGCTTGAGGTGAACTTGAAAGCATTACTTTCCCATTGAGGTAGATGGACTTTTCCCAGATCCTTCCTGGCATGGGTTCTGCAGTTTCTCTTCAGCAAAATACTAACTTTCTAAATTAGGTTTTGAAACATGAATCATAAAGTAAAATGTTTTGTTTATCAGGTAGGAATAATTTCAAATATGCTTTCCTTTAGCATTAGCTGAACAAGGGTACCTGATGCTCAGCAGCTAGTCTTAATTCACAAAATCATAGGGTTTGAAGGGACTCCAACCCCCTGCAATGCAGGAACTGTAACTAAACCATCCATGACAGATGGCCATCCAACCTCTGCTTAAAAACCTCCAGGGAGAGTCCACAACCTCCAGAGGGAGACTGCTCCACTGTTGAACAGCTCTGTCAGAAAGTTATTCCCGAGTTATAGTCAGAATCTCCTTTCTTGTAACTTCAAGTCACGCATTTGAGTCTGGACACTATACTTCTAGTTTATGCAGCCTAAGTAACATTAGCTTTTTTGCTGCTGCAACATGTGACCCCCTAGATCCTTTTCTCATGTACTGTTAGTAAGCCAAGTGTTCTCAATCTGGTTCTTCCTGCCTATGTGCAGAACATTACATTTTGTTAGCTTGGAGCCAGTTCTCCAATCTGTTAAGTTACTTTGAATTCTGATTCTGTCTTCTGTGGCATTAGTTACCCCTCCCGGCTTAGCGTAATCTGCAAATTTGATGAGCATCCCCTCAATTCCTTAATCCAAGTAATTTATGAATATGTTGAACAACAGGCCCAGGACAAAACCCTACAGCATCCTATTAGTCACTTTTACCCAGGATGATTAGGAACCATTAATGAGTACTCTTTGGGTCTGGTCAGTCAACAAACTACAAATCCATCTAAATTACCTCATTTAACCCACATTTTACCAGCTTCCTTGCCAGAGTATCATAGGGGACTTTGTCAAAAGCCTTATTGAAATCAAGATACAATATTGTCCACAGTATTCCCGATCCACTAAACTTGTAACTCCATTAAAAAAAAGGAATGAGATTTGCCCGACTTATTTTTTAGAAACCCATACTAGGTCATGGTCATCATAACATCCTCTTCTAATTCTCTATTAATTATCTATGTGTTCTAGCACCTTCCCTGGTATTGATGTCAAACTCATCGGTAGTTACCTGGGTCTTTTTTTTCCTTTTTGAAGATGGGGACAGCATTTGCCTGGCCTGCCTCCAGTCTGCAGGGACCTCACCTGTTCTCCAAAATTCTCAAAGATCATAGAAAAAGGCTGAGATTACGTTCAAAAGCTCCTTTGCAGGTCCTGGAGATTTGAATTCAACAATTAGGTGTTCCTTTACTACCTCTTTTCCTGTCTTGGGCTGCAGCTCCTGCCTTACATCATTTATTTGTTATCACCAGGTTGGGCATCGCTTTCCTTTTGGGTGACGACAGAGGCAAAATAGGTGTTGAGTAGTTCCACCTTCTCCATCACCCAATAGCATTTCTCCATGCAAAGACCTAACACTTGCTTGTTCATCCTCTTGCTACAGACATAGCCGAAGAAACCTTTTGTAACCTCTCTTGCAAGCCTGAATTCATTCTGAGCTTTAGCCGGCCTGACCTTCACCCTGAAACTGTTGGCTACTCGTATATACTGCTCCTTTGTGATTTCCCCTTTCTTCCATTTCTTATACATGTCCTTCTTACATCTCCTCTGTAAACTCCTTATGCAGCCATACTGGTTCCCTTAGATGCCTCCCACTTTTCATTGTTGGAATTGTCTGCATTTGGGCCTTCAACTGATATGAAGGCAGTTTTCTTTAATAATAATAATAATAAAATTTATTATTTATACCCCGCCCATCTGGCCGGGTTCCCTGGAAACACGGGTTAGAGTCTGTTGGCACAGAAAGGGGACATTAGTGGGCTACCCCAGAGGAGATAAGGGTTGGGAACTGTTGCTAAAGTCATCTGGATATCCTATTTTCTTTAACACGTATTTGGTTTACCGAAATTGGAAATTCTAATTGTTCTCCTCACTGCTGTGTTTTGTTCATTTCATTATGAAGATGTTAATCTGCTTGTTGGAATTGTTTTATGGATTCTGTGATTGTTGAATATTGCCTCTTTTCTTAATGTTCATTTCTATTCTGAGATTGAAGTAACAAAGTATTGGTGAAAGCAGATTATAAACACTTAATAGTCGTTTATCAAAAAGCAAGTCAGGTGGTCAGTTAAGGACTCAATCATAAATACCATGCATTCCTAAATATCTTCCTCTCAATATTTTCATTTTGAGTCAAGAACTGGGTGGGAAGCACAAAATCTGATGAGCAAGTTCTGTTTTGCAGATTGGTTTGAAAGATGTGGATCAGGTTTGTTGCACCCAGGAATAGGACCATTTATGTTGTGGTGTCCCATTATGTACTAGCCTCCCTGGATGTATTGGCATCACTGTTGGCTTTTCAGATTAGTCGTTCATATTCTAGGCATTTGCTAGGTGATCATTTTATTATTTTCTTTGCTTCTTGCTGCTTTTGTTTCAGTCTTTATTTTAAGTGTGATTTTATAAAGTCATTTTTTGTTATGACATCACTAATATTTTGTAAGTAATTCTGTGAAGAGCTTCAAGTGCCTTTTGTAGTCCTTAATAGTTTTCACTTGAAAAATCCTCTGCCCTCTAGTAGAAGATGATTTTGGATTTGATATCCCGCTTTATCACTTCCCTTCCTCCCCCACAACAAACACTGCGAGGTGAGTGGGGCTGAAAGACTTCAAAGAAGTGTGACTAGCTCAAGGTCACCCAGCAGCTCCATGTGGAGGAGCAGAGACGCGAACCTGGTTCCCCAGATTACAAGTCTACCGCTCTTAACCACTAAACCACAGTAGCATGATATTGACACCTACTGAACATAAGTATGCAGAGAATAGTATGTTGTAACACATCTTCAAGTTATTTTCCTTGAATAATGGTTGTAACTTCAGCAACTCTTTATGAACAGAAAGCAAGTCTACCAAAAGAAGTTTTATTTATACAAAAAAGCTCTATACAAAACCAAGGGAAATGAAATTATTTACTACAAGTAACAGCTATCCTTATTTTTGGCCAGTTGATCCAAAACCTCCTGAGCCACGTTCTGTTTCATCCAAAACCTAAAAGATAGGCATGTGATTAATTTCTCAAAGTCATTGTCTCTTATTCTTTAATTTTGAAAATCATGTGACAATATATTTCATGTTTAGGTACAATATTACTGTAATTAATAAAACACAGTGGGTAGTGAATGACAAACTCTTGTGCTAAAGTATAATTCAGTAGCAAGCAGGATTTAATTCCTCTCCTTCCTTTTAAAAAGAATTAGCTGTTGATACAAAGTATTTGAAGCTCCTTACCTGGACTTCTTCAAGCTCAGGATAGTAGATGCGCTCACAGATCAGCTGGGCAATTCTGTCCCCCTTTTTAACTTCAAAGCCAAAGTAAAAAGGGTTTAAGACTTCATAGTATCAATACTTTAAAAACACTGCAATATAAATTATTTATCCTGCAATTCTATGCCTCCTTACTAAGCATATAAATTTATGCAGCACATGTGAGCTACATAATCAAGTTTTGAATTAGTCACCATTACAGTTGTAAATCAATGTTTTAACAGCTATACAGCCAGTCAGCATGTCTGCTTGAACCAACTATTAATTTTCAGGTGAAAATCAGTTTTTCTTAGCAATTTAAATTCTGATTTAAAACCAATCTACCCTCATTCACAGTCCTCCCAATCACTGAGTAGACCTAAATTTGCTTAGCAATGCTGCCTGCATCTTGTTCCATCAGACTATGTATTGAATCCATTACAGTTTTCATTCATCTTCAAAGTTTGATAATCCAACTTCAATTTAATACAACATCACTATGTATTACTGTATTCTGATTATGTATGTAACTAGATGTATTATTGAAGTGGAGTTTTATTTCACCACAAACTATTATTTTTAATAACATCTGGAGCAGTCATTTGCTGCTGTAGCTAGTGATGTTAAATTCTCGAGAATAATCTTTTGGAGAATATTCTCGATGAATGAGAATATTAGAGAATTTTCATTTAAAATAGGAGAATATTCATTTTAATGCATTGAAAAATGATATAATTATAATGCATTGAAAATTATATAATTTTATATATATACACGTTTTTTCATGGATAAACTTGTTCAGATGGCAATCAAAAACGTAACAGATTTATTCAATTGGGCAATAGAGTGAATTCACATTCTTTCATAAATAAAAATAGAGAAACGTCAACTGTTTAAATCAAGACCACCTCACATGCTGTTACACGTAATTGTATAGGCCTAGGTATTTTAAGTGTATAAAGCATTAAAGGTACTTTCTGTAAAAAAACAACAACAACACTGTATGGCCAAGGGTATAGAATTGCTAAGAATAAGATCACACCAAAATAGAAAAAAGGCTATTATATATAGTTGAAATACATATGAATTCAAATGTTCATCAAATTAAATGAATAGCATTTTTAAAACTTAAAAAAAGTTTTCTGTAGCTTCCATTTCAGAACTGCCAATGGTGAATGCCCAGTAATATAACTGGAATCATTATTCATTACTTACACTGGCAATATCACAGCTTGACTTATTATTTACTAGATCTTTTAAATGTGGGTTGTAAAACTGGTTCTTATATTAGAATTTACAGTTTGTGGAGAATATTCTCTGGAGAATTTTCTAGCCGAGAATATTCTCATTCTTGAGAATATTCTCACCCCACATCACTAGCTGTAGCAAGAGGACTATTGAACCTGAAAACACAAAGCAAATACTGTAGAGAAGTTCTGCTATTTACTTTCCCTTGGAGCTTCTTAAACTCCAGGAAGAATGGTCATCCTCTAAAATACAGACCAGGCTGACTATACAACCCTAGAATATTGAAACTCCTTTTGTAAATGAATCACCAAGGCTAAAATAAGGCCGCAACCAGAAGCTCCAAGTTTTAAACTTCATTAGAACTTTCATACTGAGGACTGGAATGTTTACATGTTTCTAAAAAGGACACCATAAAAGAGAAACCTTTTTTAAAACTACAAAGTTCAGGTGGATATCTACACCTCAAAGTTTAATTCTTACCTTTAAAGGGCTCCTTTCCAAAGTTAAACAGTACAACACCAACATTTCCTCTGTAATCCTCATCAATAACCCCAGCTGTAATAGATAACATCAGGTAATGTAAGAAAGTAGATGCTTTTCATTATACATTTATTAAGGGATTCCACCTTCAAAACTCCAATCTGAAGCTTGCAGTTAGTTTCAAATTCTATTCTGCAGCAGCAGTGGTCATAAAGGCCAATTATAGTGTAGAATTGTTACAATTTTACTTTAAAGAGGGGTGTGAAGGGAGCCAATGCTGGTAGTTCTTATATAAACAGCCTTGTCTTCTCAGTACAGTGGTACCTCTGGTTGCGGATAGGCTCCGTTCCAAAGGTCCGGTCGGATCCCGGGGTTTCCGCAACCTGAGGACTGCTTCTGCGCATGCGGCAAAACCCAGTAAAATACTTCCGGGTTTGCCACGCGCGCATCCCGAAGTTAAGGTAACCAGAGGGTTACGTAAATGGACGTACAACTGTACTAGTACAAATTTGCAAAAGCTACAGCAAGGGAAGTTCAGATCAAGTAGACAACTCTTTCCTGTTTGCCTCAACTTGTGTCAAAGCAGCTAAAGTAGATAATACTGGGCTGCTCAAGGAATTTAACAGCAAACCAAATAAACCATGTAACAGAATATAGTTGTTTGTGGGTGTCAAGAATATTAAGCAATAAAATGGAATTCTCTACTCTCCCTGCCAGATTAAGAATATACATTTTGTTGAAATCCTTCATTCCAAAAGCACACACATGCAGATTATGGAAGCTTCCATAATGGCTTTTTCAGAATTACAATAACCTTCAACTATTCATACGCATAAGAAATTTCCCAAGATTTTAATACAAGAGCAAAACAAAAAGCAGGAGATAGTCAAGCTCAATTGTAATGTTTAAACTCGCATTCAAAACTTATTCCTAATTTGTATGCATTTAAAGTAAGTTAGTAGAGTTCTCTGGAATTGTGTTAATTTATTCAACTCCAAAGACTACATATAACAAGAACCAACTATTCCAAATATTCAGTTTGTGGCTGAAGTAACAATAATGAACTATACAAGGAAGCACTAAGTAGGATATTTTCTAGAAACTACCGGTAAATTGATGTCTTAAATAAACACCTTTACTTATCCAGATCTATATTTCTCCTCTCCAGACACAGCATCTGGTACTCTATTTCCTAAACAAACTCTTTATCAGAGTTTGCATATTATTACTGGCAGTTTTAAAAGTTTTGCTGAGGAAAACAGAATTTCCAAGGATCTCCCACCAGTGAAGTTATTGCAATGACAAAGATATGCAAATGGAATGGTCAAAATGGGGGCAAGTTAGATGTGGGTGGGTAGCATAGAGTGTATATTATTTCCCACCTCCACTCCACATGGTCCCCTGGTAATCCAGCACTAAATTCTCTCCATTTCATTGCTACCCAAGACACAAATGTTGCATATAACATGTGCTTCCTTTAAGTTGAAAATGTTATGAAGTAAAACGTGCCTCAGGGTCTTCTGGCACCTCACAGCCTCATGAGAGTATATGCTTCAAAGACTTCCTAAAAATCACCACAGTAACGAGATTTTGCAGTATTCTGCAACTAAAGCTATGAATCTAGGGTTATGGTACACATAGCAGCATAAATGTTGTCAAACCCAGGTTAATTTCATGCTCTACTGGAACAGTTAAAGTAGTTTGTTGAAGGCTTGTGTTGAGTGGCAGTAGCAGCAGCGGTGGAAATAATATTAGAACAATCCATTTAAAGGTTTTATGAAACCCACTTCTATTCCTGCAAAGTAGCATGAAGCTAAACCTCATTTGACTGGGGATGCAAACACCTAGGATAGAGATCCAATTTATTCCATCTAGAAGTTAGCCATATCAGATGTCTCAACTGCTTGTGAACCCAGCTGTCAAATTTCAACCATGTATGTTTCTACTATCATATACTGGTATATGATAAAGCCACCGAGTGTTAAAAAGTGTAAGAAACAAGTGACTTACCACCAACATCTATGAAGTGGTTTGCAGCTAAACCAGAGCGAGGAGCTAAACAAAAAGAAAGGAAAATAGTTAAAAAAAACCAAAAAATCAAAACTATTTTTTTTTGTAAAATGTACTTCCACGACAAGTTGTTCAATACTGTGCTAATATTTTCACATTTCACAAATATTTCTAAACTGTTTCATTAACAGCATTATAGTTTCTTTCTGGGATGCGGGTGGCGTTGTGGGTTAAACCACAGAGCCTAGGGCTTGCCAATCAGGTCGGCGGTTCGAATCCCTGTGACGGGGTGAGCTCCCGTTGCTCGGTCCCTGCTCCTGCCAACCTAGCAGTTCGAAAGCACGTCAAAATGCAAGTAGATAAATAGGTACCGCTCCGGCGGGAAGGTAAACGCCGTTTCCATGCACTGCTCTGGTTCGCCAGAAGCTGCTTAGTCATGCTGGCCACATGACCCGGAAGCTGTATGCTGGCTCCCTCAGCCAGTAAACGAGATGAGCGCCGCAACCCCAGAGTCGTCCATGACTGGACCTAATGGTCAAGGGTCCCTTTACCTTTATAGTTTCTTTCAGCAATAAAATAAAATACAGTGGTCCCTCGAGTTACGAATGAAAAAAAATGGCCGCACGCTTACCTTTTTTTCGACATCGAAAAGGAAAACCGTTGCGGTTTACTCGACTTACGAATTTTTCCGTTTCCAATGCATTCCTATGGGAAACTGCTTTTTTCGACTTACAAACTTTTCGACCTACGAATGTGCATTCAGAATGGATTAAATTCGTAAGTCGAGGGACCACTGTACAAAGACTAAAGTGGCTTTAGTAAGAGAGCTGTCTGGCATTTAGAATAATTGTTTGCACGGCTGCAGCATGTAGCTCCACTCACATTAGTGAGCATTATGAAGTGACACATATGGACATGACTAACTTGGTTAAGGTAGCCAGGATTAAGAAGGAAAGCTCTATCCACATTTCTTGTTAGTGTTATGATATCTGGTGTGGTTATTCTCAACTTCAGTAGAAACCTACATTGCTTGACAAAACCGCTACAATACATTCTTTAGTATGTTGCAATCCTTTTCATTTGAGGTGGGGAAAAAAACATTTTAGCCCATCAGTATAAGTTTATTACTCATTTTATATAAGCAAAAAGGTACAGCAATCATACAAGGGAGCCCTGACCATTAGGTCCAGTCGTGACCGACTCTGGGGCTGCGCGCTCATCTCGCATTATTGGCCGAGGGAGCTGGCGTATAGCTTCCAGGTCATGTGGCCAGCATGACAAAGCCGCTTCTGGCAAACCAGAGCAGCACATGGAAACGCCGTTTACCTTCCCGCTGTAGCGGTTCCTATTTATCTACTTGCATTTTGACGTGCTTTCGAACTGCTAGGTTGGCAGGAGCTGGGACCAAGCAACGGGAGCTCACCCCATCACAGGGATTCGAACCACCGACCTTCTGATCAGCAAGCCCTAGGCTCAGTGGTTTAACCCACAGCACCACCTGGGTCCCTCACAAGGACCCAGGACACAAGGACATTAAGCATATACAAAAATTCTTGAAGGACTGGAATACAAATGATGTGTCGAAGTTCCAACTCAATATACCTAGAGTTCACTTCTGTGCTGGTACTAAGCTCAGGACAACTACAAAGGGAAACACACACTGAGTTTGCTTTCATTTATTGAAGCTAAATGTGCACTGAAATGTTTTACAGAATCGCATCCCAAAACCCTGATCTGCTAATACCATGGAACCAATAAGGGAGGCAACCCTGAATTTAATCTTAAATAGAGGTCTTGAACTAGCTAGAAATTGTGATCATGGTGCTATCACAATTCACCACTTATGTAACTGGACAAGAAGTCTTTAACTGATTTCAAAAGAAAATTGTATTTGCAGACCCAACAAATTTTAGGACTGGACTTTATGGGTGGTATTTGTATAATTATCAGATTTCCAAATGCAAAGTAACAACAACAAAAAAACAGGCTTCAGATACATAAAAATTAAGGTGTTCTAATTTAGTTTTACATAAATGAATTTATTAATATGGCTGCTAAATAAAGCTTTAAGAAAGGCTACTAAAAAGTTCCCCTAGGCTGCAAACTCATAATTACCTTATTTTTCCGTGTTTAAGACTAGGTTTTTTCCCTAAAAAATAATGTCAAAAATTAGGGAGCATCTTATACACGGACATATCTCCCCCCCCCATTTTCTTAAATCTGAGTCCTCAAAAATCGGGGGCGTCTTATACATGGGGGCATCTTATAGATGAAAAAAACCGGTACTTCTTCAATACAAGGGACTATAAAACTAATGTACTCCTGCAGGTTTTGCAGATCTTTTCCAGGAAATACTTACATAGAGAATTTAAATTATTATTGCATAGTTCTCAGGAGAATAGTCTTAAGAAGCAATTTGCAAGATTAGAAGCTTTCTGTTTTGCAACTTACCTACTCGACCATAACATCCAGAAGGAAGGGCAATCTGAATGTCTGTTTTCACTACACCCTTCCCTGAAGCAGGGATTTCAATATCATATGCACTAGGAAAGCAAGCAAATTTATGTTATTACAAGAAATACCAATTGCCTTGTTAAGCATGACCATCAGACCAGCATTCAATTTCTAGGCATAACCAGCCAGGTGTTCTGGGAGCTCACAATGCCTGAAGGGAATGGCCTTCCTCTGCCATTTGGCCCCAGAACGTGATGAATCACATATGTCAAAATTCCCTTTTATACATCAAGGTCTTTTCCATCTGGTCACTCTAGCTCTGAAAAACAAGGAACTGTACGGGCTGTAAACATTTCTGATTGGGTTGCATGGTGTAAGCTGGAGATAAGGATAGGTCCTGGGTGCAAACAAAAAATAAATTGAAGACTAAAATTGTCCTAGATAATTGCTGTATACAGATAGTAACACCAGGTTAGCAATCTAAAGAGGTGCTCAGCACTACTGTTTTGCGTTAAAGCCTGCCTCCAAGCACATGAAAATGAAGTCACTTTGCGCTCTATAACCACCCCATCTCCGATTAGGTGATGTGTCTCTCAAGCAGGTTTTGAGGAGTGCTTTAATTAAGGGGTGGAGGTGTGTGTGCGGGGGACCCCCCCATTAGCCACCTTAAGCACCACTGTGAGGAAATGCAAAACAATACATTTAAATAATAAGTATCTTTTTGTGACAGACCCATAGCTAATGACTGCAAGAGGAAGAAACAATTTAGCCAAAATTCCAGGAATTCAGGGATGGGATTTGTTTCATTTGGAAAACCCCTACTTGTGAAATTGTTAGGATTGGAATATCTCTGGTAGTTTAAGGGTGAATTCTGGACACAATGGAGATGTAAAAGATGTGGGTCATCATAAAAGATGCAGGAGGGAATGATTAATAATAGGACCCACAAAGGGAAAGATGGAAGCCCAGGAGATTCCTAGGAATCTTGTTTTTATTATTTATGTTTGATATATCTTTGTAAAATTTTAATTTGAAAAACTAATTTTTTAATAATAATAATTTTATTAACTAAATAAATCTCTTTATGGTTTGCATCAGAGTGGTGAAAACTGGCATCAGACTTTAGTGAAGGAATTGCTGAATTAATAATAATAATTATTTGCACCCTGTCCATCTGACTAGGTTGACCCAGCCACTCTGGGCGGCTTCCAGCATATACCAAAACACAATTAAAACATTTAAAAGCTTTCCTATACAGGGCTGCCTTAGCCTGATCCACCACTAATTCACCCAGTCCTCTTAAAGACACAACTAGGAGGTGTGGGGATGAATGCATTGACTCCTGACCTTGATAAATGGGTTGTGGCAACACTCTGTTTCCACCCTGTTCTTAAAAGTGAAAAAGGCTCTTTCCAGGATTCTTAAACCACTCTGAGAAACAAGCAGGATTAGAACTCTCTCTATGTATCATAGCTGCCAAGTTATCCCTTTTTTACAGGGATTTTCCCTTATGCTGAATAGGCTTCCTCGCGAGAAAAGCGAAAACTTGGCAGCTATGCTATGTATATACCGGTACATTGTTAAGCGGTGGGCCAAAGCCCTCTCCCTCACCTGTACAAGTCATAGCCCGCAGCCCGGGAGGAGCCCCTGGAAGGAGCGGACGCGTTTTCAGACAGCTTGGAGAAGCGGAGTTTCTCGCCGGGAGCCTCACAGCCGGAGACTTTTGGCCTCTTGCTAGGGGAAGAGGCGAGGTCCGCTTCAGAACAAGGCATGTTGGGAGCGCGAAAGAGAGAGAGCGACACACACAAAAAGGCGGGAGAAACAAGAGTTAAGGAGAGGCTGTTAATCCTGAGGAAAATGAAGAAGCCCGCGCTTTTTCCCTCCCCGCCTAACCGCCTCCCTCGCGCGCGCGGGAATTTCAACGCAAGCACCAATGGGCGAGAGAGGGGGGCGGGGCGAATGAGGGAAAAGGATGTGCCGTCAGTCACTCTAGTTTTGGAGGCAAGAGATATGGAGGGGGGGAAATGTAGAGGAGCCCAAGCTACCCTCCGCGCAACGACTTTCCGAGTTCGCACTGGAATCCACCCACTTCCATTCATCGTTTTCTCCTGGATAAAGCGGGAGCTGCCCAAATGAGCAAAACAAATGAAGAAACCCTCAGTTCTAGGGGAGTTGACAACTCTACAGTTCTGTGATCTCCCCCTCCCCGAAAAAAAGCAGCTCCATATTGGGGCGGGTGAGATTTGATTATTATAATAATGTCAAATAAATATATTCGTTTAAAACTATTGTTAAAAAAAGCCCACCACCACAAGAAAGAAGACTTCAGTTAGTAACCCTATGCACATTTTACATGGGAGGAAGTCTCCACTGGACTCGATGGTGCTTTCTTCAAAGTAGACGTCCATTGGCAGTGTGGTGCCCTGGTTAGAGTGCTGGATTAAGACCAGGGGGACGGGGGCGGCGTCACTTTCTCTCCTAACCTATCTCGCAGGTTTGCTGTGAGGATAAAATTGAGAGAAAGCAGAAGAAGCACCTTGCACGACTTGGAGGGAAGCTTGGATATAAATGAATGCACTAAATAAAATAAGTACCCTGGGAATCAGATACTGTTTCCGCTCACATGTCACTTGCAGGCTTGCCATCTGGTTGGCTGCTGTGATCCCAGAATGCTGGGCTAGAATATCATGGGCCTTTGGACTCATCCGGCAGGGCTCTTCTCTCCGCGTTTTTACATGGGTAAAAGATTCGTTGCTGCAAGGCACAGCCTTTTCTGGCTGGGCCAGCCGCCTCTTCTCAACCTAACCTGCCTCACAGGGTTGTTGTGGAGGGTTCAACGAAGAAGGGGAAAGAGAACTACTGTATGTAATTCCACCTTGAGCTCCTTTGGAGAAAAGGGTGGGAAACAAAATTGCAATGCAATGCAGTATGAAATGGTTGGCTGGGGGAAGAGATAAGTCACATGCTGCTGCCCAGTTATTACAGCTACGCTATATAAAAAAACTCACACAACCCCTCATTGTTTGCATTGTTTCTTCCTACATTCATAATTTTGCAACCATGAGAAATATAGCATGAGTAATAGATTTCTAGCGCAAACTCGTTTCTGGGTTTATTTAGGTTTTTTTGAGGTGGGGTGGGGAACAGGAGTCGAAATGAAATGAAATTTACACCTCGCACACTTCCCCCTACTTTCCCCAGGTTTATCTCTTCTCTCCCCCCCTCCCCCATGCTTCGTTAGTACGGTCCCCAAGGCTGAGGGCGCTCCTTGGTGGGAGAAACCAATTTCCCCAAAAGGAGAGGGGAAAGGCGGCGCTTCGCCCCTGCGGGTGCGGCTGGTCGACCCCTTTCACCTGAGAGGGAATAATGGCGGCGGCGGCGCCCTTTCTATCGCTTTGGCCGGCCCCTCTTGAGACTTTCCCTTCTCCCGCCCCGCTCCTTACTTGCCCCTGAAGAGCAACCGGAGGAAGCGCCCGGCCATGGCTGTCGCCTGCAGGCCTGCGTTCGGGCTTCACCGCTGACCCAGCCGTGGTGTCACCTGCCTCAGCCAAGCACGGCAAGAAGCGTTGCTTTATTCATGCAACCCCTCAAACCACCGCCAGAGGGCTATGGAGTCTGTGGACTACATTTCCCATCGGCCCCTGCTGTGAGCTCTGTCCCGCCCCATACATCTTGATTTTGCTCTTTGGGAAAGCCGGGAACTCTGCGTTTTAGTGAAAGGTTATGAGTCATGGTGTAAAGCAGGCTTCCTCAACCTCGGCCATCCAGATGATTTGAGACTACAATTCCCATCATCCCTGACCACTGGTCCTGCTAGCTAGGGATCATGGGAGTTGAGGAAGACTGGTGTAAAGGGTGCGTGTGTGAACTTGAAGGCGCTAAGGTTGTTTTTTAGTTGCTATTTTGTTAATGTTCATATGCTGCTTTATAGATATTATATTCCGTATGGATTTGTTAACCATGACTTGCTGTAAAAGTGATGGAAGAATTGTGTGAAGAGGCGTGGGACATAGCTGTTAATGATAAATTAACGTGCTATTAAGGTTAGATATGCAGGAGAAATGATTTTGAGGAGATACAGAAGCTATTTGTAGAATTTGTACTGCTGAAACGGAAAGGGGTCAAACCATCGCAAGAGGTGTTGAAATTTTGGGAGGTTGGATAGTTACAATGGAATGGTCTTGGTGGTGGAGTGCACATTTTTATTTTTATTTATTATTACTTTGTCAAAAGGAAAGGAAATGTAGTGATTAGCTTATTTTTTAGTTCCTATTTTGTTAATAAATTACAATACAAAAACCACTGTTATTATTTTTTATAATGTATGCTGTATTTGTGATGTTTTATTATGCTATTGTTATTTATTGCTTGTAAGCCACTTTGAGATTCATTTGAATGAAAAGCGGCATAGAAATAAATAAATAAAATAAAATAAAAAACCTGTTTCGACCGCATGATGAGCTTCTAACATTGTGATCAGACTCCGTGCTCCTGCCAACCCAAATTCTTAGAAATGTCAACGAAACAAAATCATGGAATTTCAACATTTATTAGCCACCTGTCACCATTTATTCATTGCATTGCATTGCAACCCCACCTTTCTTCCAAGGAGCTATACATAGTTTTATTCCTTCCTGTTTCCTCCTCACAACAACCCTGTGAGGTAGGTGTCACGGTCCGGTCGGCGGGCGGTTGAAGCCCTGGCTGAGGACGTCAGGACCAGAGGCAAGATGGTGGTGTAGAAGCAGGAGCAGGTGCAGGGCTGAGGGTCCAGCAGCAGGCATTCGCAGGGTCAAGGAGCAAGGCAGAGGCAAAGGTCTGGGAGTCAAGGAGTCGGGCGAGGCACAGGTCCAAGGGTCGAGGATCAAGGCGTCGGCAAGGCAAGGGTCCAAGGAGCAAGAGGCCAAAGGCAACCAGGCAGGGATAGCGTTGCTGTGGCAAAGAGCTGAAGGGAAATGCTGAGCTTTTATCCCTCCCAGCTCCTGCCACCAGGTGCAGTGAGGTAGCAAGTGGCCTCACCTGAGTGACTACTCCTTGCCTCTCCAGCACAAGCTGAGGTCTCACCTGAGTGGCCACTCCTTGCTTCTCCAGCACAAGCTGAGGCAGGCCCCAGTCCTGCAAAGCACTACAGGCCACCGAGCCTGACTCCTGCCCATACTCCTGACAGTAGGTTAGGTTGGGAGGCAGTGACTGGCCCAAGGTCACTCAGTGAGCTTCATGGATGAGGGGGCATTTGAACCCTGGTTTCCCATGTTCTAGTCTGCTACTAACCTAGTGGTTCCCAAAGCAGGCAGGTTGATTTAAATAATAATAATAATAATAATAATAATAATAATAATAATAATATATTTCTACCCCACCCATCTGGCCAGCCACTGGGCGGCTTCCAACAAAAAATAAAAATTCATTAAAATGTCACACATTAAAAACTTCCCTGAACAGGGCTGCCTTCGGATGTCTTCTAAACGTCAGGTAGTTATTTATCCTTTTGACATCTGATGGGAGGGCGTTCCACAGGGTGGGCGCCACTACCGAGAAGGCCCTCTGCCTAGTTCCCTGTAGCTTTACTTCTGGCAGCGAGGGAACCGCCAGAAGGCCCTCGGCACTGGACCTCAGTGTCCGGGCTAGACGATGGGGGAGGAGACGCTCCTTCAGGTATACTGGGGCTAGGCCTTTTAGGGCTTTAAATGTCAACACCAACACTTTGAATTGTGCTAACCCTTAATGGTGGTGCAATTATCTAGGGGAACACAAAGTGTTAGGGGTGTGCCGGAGGTGTAAATGAGTGTCTTTTAATTACCTTTTCCCTCTAAGTGCCAAAGTCCAAAACAGGAAAAGTACTCTGACCTCTCTTGGTAGCAAACACAGTGTATTCAATAGGGCCTGTTTGAAAGTGTTCTTATGACTGTGATATATGAGCAATGTAAATAGAACAGTTACATAGTAAAATTATTTTAATTGTCAGCACTTGAGAAAAACTACCTTAAGCCTTTGAAGAGCATGTAAGTCGTCTTATATTATTAGCAATGACTTATCAGCAAATACTATTGTGAATAGTCACCTTGCTTGTACCTTCAAACTTCCCTTGAACTGTCACAGACTGTGTTGCATTTCTCCCCCTCCCCCCCCACAGGTGTAAGGTAAAGGTAAAGGCACCCCTGGACAGTTAAGTCCAGTCAAAGGTGACTATGGGGTTGCGGCACTCATCTCGCTTTCAGGTCGAGGGAGCTGGTGTTGGTCACCACCACAGACACCAGGTCATGTGGTCAGCAGGACTAAACCGCTTCTGGTGCAACGGAACACCATGACAAGTGCCAGAGCACATGGAAACACCGTTTACCTTCCCGCCGCATTGTTACCTATTTATCTACTTGCATTGGTGTGCTTTTGAACTAGGTTGGCAGGAGCTGGGACAGAGCAACAGGAGTTCACTCTGTGCGGGGATTCGAACCACCGACCTTCTGATCGGCAAGCCCAAGAGGGTCAGTGGTTTAGACTACAGTGCCACCCGGGTCGCTATACAGTACATGTATGTATTGTTGGCACCTGTCTGTCTCGAGAAACAATGAAGTGCGCCTCCAGGGAGAATCACAACGCCTGCTGTGGCTGCAGAGACCGGCAACTTGTAACTGTTACCTCCTGTGTTGTTATTGCTGCAATAGTAGCACCAAAGTGACCTCTGAGGTGCAAGTCTGGGCAGTGTATATGGAGGTACTGCCCAGACGACAAAACCACCCCCCTCAGCCTCACTGATGTGGTCCAAAGGAAAGAAGAGCAATACGCTTGGTACCACCAGTATGTAGATAGATTTCAGGCATCTTAAATACTGCCCTTCCTGTGTACCTCTTGGAGATTCCTTGCCGGCCCTCAGCCAACTTTATGGTGGCTTTCGGCTTGCTTTCTTACAGTGCCATCCTAACCCCTGCCAGGCAGAGGTGGGGCTTGATGGAATGGCACAGGCAATGCCAGACCTCCTGTGCTTGTGCTGACCAGGGCAAAAAGTGATAGCTAGCCAGGGGCAAGAAATGTTCCTAGGCTGGCACAGTGAATTGGCCTGGATCTAGCCTGTTGCTATTGCATGACAATAGCAGGATCTGCTGGCTGGTCTAAGCAGAGATGCCATTGGAGGCAACCATTGGGGTCAAGTGCATTGGGGTACATTTGTCAGTGGAGCTTCCTTGTTGCTGGTGCAGCTTCCCTGCTGGCACGCCTGGGCTGGGCTGGGTGGAGAGAAACCTCCGCTCCATCCAAACACTCTCCAACATGGCAGATTAGGGGTTTGGATTACTTAGCCAGCTATCATCCGTAATACACCTACAAAGGAGTAAACTCTATTGAACACAGAACAACTTCCCAGCAAACATGCATAGGATTGTACGGTTTGTCTTTGAGGTGCTACAGGCCTGCAACAGGCTACCCCTCACCTGGAGTTTGATGTTAATGGTAAAACAGTCAGAAACAATACATCCAAACATGCATCATAAAATCATTGAAGTCATATTTTAATTCACTTTAGTTGATTTCGTGTTGAAATATTCAACATATTGTTGCAAGTCCAAGGAAAAAGTATTTTTTTTACTAATCAGATCAGATTAGAACACATTTAAAATATTTCATTTCAAGGCCCTGTGGAAATTTATCACAAATGTATTTCATTATATTACTTGAAATTATAAATCTAGAATAATACATGATGATGTTCAGATGGAATCTTAGAAAATTTTAAATTGGCATTTTATTAAATTTGACTTGAAACCTACTGAGTTGATTTAGTATGATTGACATTCATCTCTTGAAATTCACTTTAATCTAATGTAATTCTTCCCCAAATAATTTGGGGAGGAGGCGTAGCTGGATATAGCATCTGCTTTGCACCCAGAAGATCTCATCTTAAATCTCCAGGGAAGGCTGAGAGGGACTCATATCTGCAATGGATTACAGCATCTATCTGTTGATTAGAGCGTGGTGCTGATAATGCCGAGGTTGCAGGCTCAATCCCTGAATGGGACAGCTGCATATTCCTGCATTGCAGAGGGTTGGACTAGATGATTATCAGGGTCCCTTTCAACTATACAACTCTATTATTCTATGAAATCCAGGAGAGCTGCTGCATCAGTATAGACAGTAATAAGCTTGATGGACCAATGATTTGACTCAGTATCAGGCAGCTTTTAATGTTCATATTATATAGGTTGGAAAGGAATAGGACCACACCCAAATCCCCTACCACTGATGGAAAACAAACAACAGTGAAGGTACCTGGTTGTGGTGTGGCAACGGCACAACATGAAAAACAGATGAGGTTAGAAGCTCTATGTGTTTCTTTTTTCACCTTAGTTTTCTCCCTGCAAATGGGTTGTTATTCCACCACGTTTGGGGTTACTGCAAGTCTGCTGAGACCTCTTCTACATTGGCATTGCAGTTTTGGCTATGTAAGTATGAGCACAGGAAGACTCGAATTGGTTTTTAGTATATATCTATAAGTATATATATGTTTTGGATTTTGCTGTCCAAGGGTGACATCAAAGTGATTTTTTTTCCAGTCGTTGAAGTGTATATTGTAAAGTGTCAGATCCTGGGACCCTGTTGCTCTTCAGCATTTGTAAAAAATACATTTGTGTCACTGATATGTACAAAATGCATATATTTGATTCCAGGTTTTGCTTGCTAAGAGTAAAACGTTAGCACGTTTTTGTGGTTGCCTCGGATGAGCAAAACTGGAGGCAGGTTCCTTGAGAGAATCTCTAACCAAGCCATATAGAGATAATCAGATATAATTCCTTTTCTTGCTACGGGTAGAGTCCTGTTGAATGGAATAGGATGAAAGTATTAGTAATATTCTTCAGTAATACAACAATATTCCCCTCCAAATAACATTTCAGCCACTATATGAGCCTTTTCCATCCCTCAATGTTGTTTGAAATGACTAAAGGAGGTTGCCATTTTTCATACTTTCCTTGCTCAGATTTTAAAAAGTACATTTTAAAAGAACAATCAAATAATAGCACAAAAATCTTAGCTAAAAAGTCAACAAATGCCTGTGCAGTACATTGCTTTCATTCCCATTAACAGCTTCAAATACAGGGCCTTATAGACACCAGTGGACCTCACTGAACCACTGTAGTTTGTCCTTGAGTTCTTGCCCAGAAATCTCCTGGCAAAGTATGGCTTGCTTTCTGAACAAATCAAAATTAAATCTGTGTCACTTACAGAACAATCAGATTAGCAGCCCTAGAATGTTCCTGAAGGAGTTCGTTCAAACGGACCTGGCGGTAGCTCTGTTTAAAAAGAAACAAAATTTACTGCAATAGAAAAGCTGGGGTCTTGACAGATGATTTAAAGCAGAGTTTAGTGATCATAAATCCACACAGGTCATACTTCTGTAAATCATACTTGGTCTAAATTATATGGGCTGCAAATTGGAAGCAATAAGTTTCTGATTGCTTGAGGAAAACTTTCTAAAAAACAACAACCCCTGAAACATTTCATATTCCATTGTCATTGCCATAGTATTAATATGCACCAAAAATTATTTTTAGTCTTTTTAGTCTTTAGTATTTTTAATGAAATACTGATGGCTACAAAGTATAACTTCACTTAAGAGACATGAAATAGTGAGATTAATTTTTAAATCTCTTAAAACTCATTTGTTGCATGTTTTGATGATCCTACTGAAGATCAACAATTTCCCAGTTTCCACAGGGACCTTTTTGCAGAGAATCCTTTACTTATTTGGAGGGAATATATGTAGAATATAATCTACTTTCTCTATAGAATGCTCCCTCCCTAGATAACACAGAATATTTCCTAACTAAGTTTGCCTGGGCAATGATACTGATTTTTTTGTTTTGTTTTGCATTTTTAATTCCCCCCACCAATAAAAAAACACATTTCTGCCTCACCCCCCCCCCCTGCCGCAAAAATGGTTTGATTCCATGGCTTCAACATTTCCAGTAATTTTACTTTTCTGCTTCCCATTTTGTTACATTCAATAGCTGCGGCATATCTATATCAGCAACTTACACTGCAGCCCCATGCATGTTTATTCAGAAGCAAGCCCCGCTATATTAAGGGTGGATAGGATGGTGTCCTTCAACTGAATTCTCACTCCCTCTTCCCAAGGAACGTTGGAGTAACATTGCTCTGTTAGGGACTTGAAATGTGATGCAGACAACCGATAGCCCCCCTCACCAAATTGCAGTTCCCGGGATTCTTCAGCACAGGGGACCTTTCTTAGCCCAATGGCCCACATTCCAGCATGGGCAACCTCCCAGGTGCTTATACCAGTGGCAGGTGAGGTTACGTGTAAAAGCAAGCAGAGCAATCAATATCTTTGTCATTGTTTAGTAGATAATATTCCAGTCATGCAAGAGACTTACACACACACACACACACACACACACACACACACCATCTCTCCATCCTCCTTCCAGGAAAACCAGAAACATTATCACAGATCATGGGTACATTCCAGCCCAGCAGAAGCACTCAAGAAGGTGTGGTCTGGCCTGCGGAGAGTCCCACAGGCCAAGTGCAGAGGTTGGGTAAAAGGTAAAGGTAAAGGACCCCTGGATGGTTAAGTCCAGTCAAAGGCGGCTATGGGGTTGCGGCGCTCATCTCGCTTTCAGGCCGAGGGAGCCGGCATTTGTCCACAGGCAGCTTTCCAGGTCATGTGGCCAGCATGACTAAACCGCTTCTGGAGCAACGGGACACCGTGATGGAAGCCAGAGCACATGGAAACACAGTTTACCTTCCTACCACAGCAGTACCTATTTATCTACTTGCACTGGTGTGCTTTCGAACTGCTAGGTTGGCAGGAGCTGGGACAGAGCAACGGGAGCTCACCCCGTTGTGGGGATTTGAACCACTGACCTTCCGATCCGCAAGCCCAAGAGGCTCAGTGGTTTAGACCACAGGGCCGTGTAAAAACTTGGGAAATATTTCATTGCACATATGCCCTTAGTCTAGCGGTTTATTATTGTCTATTGGAACCAGTCCATCCCGAAACATTAGAAGCAGTGTCTTTAAAGCCTGCATGCCATCTTGAGCCCCCTCTGGACAGATTAATGCCATAAATAAACAATATCATCCAGCAGCTGTTTTGACTAGTTGCAGTGCACCTGCATTAATTCTATACAAGGGGTTCAAATCAAATACTGTTTTCTGCCAAACTTCACCATTTGAAGAGATGCTCACCAATTCCCTCACCAATGAAGCTAGATTCTCTTTTTCCTTTGTGACCTACCAGATTTGCCCTATTGTTCTCAGGTAGTGCTTGTACACGATTTTCCTTCTCGACTAGCTATCCCACAATGTCAAAAGTAATGGCAGGTATTGCTCTTTACCTTTTCCTTGACTGCTTCCAGCTCTGCATCAGTGATTTTCCACGGTGCCTCTCTCTTTAATTTCTCAGCAGTTGTTAAATCTTTGCAGCTTTCATGAAGGCGGTATGGTTCAATCATCTCTTCAAAGAATTTCCAGCTGGAACAGAAATTATAAAGGAGGCATCACAGCGGGACTCTAACTCATTATTTCACAGGTATTCTAAGGTATGATATGGGATAGACTCTGTTGGCTTTGGAATTGTGGCTGAATTTCATTCAAAATCTTTAGACTTCATGCATCAGATTTTATGCTCTGTTAGATATGTGCAGCTTCATTGTGGAAACACCTTGTCTAGACAGGTCTGCATTTGTCACTGCTAAGCTTTTTTATCTATCTTAACTGTAGACTAAAACATATCACCAAAGTATACTACATTCATTGTTGTGCACACAAGAATAAAACAAGAGTTTTCTCTTTTCCTTGTTTTGACTCCTGTTGTTTGGCTGTATTACTAAAATTGTGGAGGAAGCAACAACAACAACAACAAAAAGGCGGTGGGGGAGGGGGTCACAATCCAGCATTTGGGCTACACCTCAATGTACATCTAATTTGTTTATTATCACTCCTTATGGCTTCTTGCAAACCACCCCGGATTACATTTCCAGGGATGAGATTTTAAACATCAGAGAAGCCTTTTCGTGTACTTACGCTCCAACCTTAAAGGAAAATTGTGAAGACGTTTTGGATGGAGGAGTTGTAGCTCCTTGCAGGATCTGGAGACTACTCTTTGGAAGAATTTACAGAACTTTACTGAATATAAGAGAACATCATCTTCTGCTCCAGAGAGTCACAAAATTGGCAAACGATCTGAATCAGTTTTATAGCAGGTTCAAAAGTCAAGCATTATCAACTAGTGCCATTCAGTTGGCGCCAGAGGGACCAACAACCACCTCAACCTGTTCTGAAGTCACTCCGCTGGTGATCTTGAAATAGTGTTCTGCACACTTTGTATAAAGTACTTTTACATTGCAATTGTAACCGAAACAAAATTCCAAGTACTATATATTAGTACTTGGCCAATAAAATTATTATTCTATTCTATTCTGTCTTGAATTGGGACTATAGTTTGTCAATAATAGCTTTTCAGAGATATGAAACTGGCATGTGAAGTCACAAGTCATTATGCCACAGGCATTGGTTATTAGTGTCCTGCCATGGTCTCTGGTTAAATTTAGTTTGTCAGATTTTCATTACACTCAGATTTGTACCAAACAAGCCCCCTGCCCCCTGAAGCACAACCATTGCAGCAGAACATGAGTGTAGTTTGCCATTACTGTTACGTCCAGTGCATGTGACAGGACGGAAGGCCCTACTTCTTATTTCAGCACCAAGTGTCATGTCTTGACTGATGGAGTCCTCGCCAGAGGATGAGCAGGAGGCCCCAGCCTTGCACCAAATCCTGAGTCAGGCTCCATCTGGGAGCGAGGAGCCAGAAATCTGTGATGAGGCTGAAGTTGGGCCATCCACTTGCAGGATGAGTTTGGCCTCTGAGATCAAGGCAGAATGGGCCCCAAACTCAAGGGAGATGCTGTGTCACAAACTACCAGATGGAAACCTGAACCATCTGGATAAGTGCCAGCCTATAGGCAAGGACTCCTTAGGAATAAAGGTTTCATCTCAAGGAGACCTCCAGATGAAGGCAGTTGATAGAAGTCAACTAAGGTTGGGATGCGTTTAAGGCAGCTCCAGCTCAAAAACTCCAGTGGAGGAGGTTGGAAAAGCTGCTGGAACAATGCTTGTGTAACACCGGCACTCTGCTCTGCCTGATCCTCTGCCTTCTCCAACTCTATTCCTACTCTTGGGAGTGCTGGGTCAAAAAGTACGTTTGTTTTTAGAAATTTACTAAAATAAAATCCATCGTATTTTCACTTATTTCAATTTCTGAGTTACAGTTCAATCTTATACATGCCTACTCAGAACCAATCCACATTGAGTTCAATGAAGCCTAATCCCAGGTAATTGTTATAGGATTACGGCCTCCTCCTCTTCTTCCTTCTTCTTCTTCTTCTTCTTCCTCCTCCTCCTCCTATTATTATTATTATTATTATTATTATTATTAAAAGCTGTCCTTACCTCTCTTTGTTTGGTTTCATATTGATATCACCAATGATGTGAATGTCAGCAAACTTTATTCTGAATTTGCTTAAAAGTGAAGCCATCCTGAAAACAAAAGGAAAGGTGTATTTTTAGCGTTGTGATTCAGAATGCTGACAAATAAATAACTAGTTAAAGAATTAAAATGGAGTAAAAGTGCATTAATTGGTACTTCTCAGTTACAGTATAGAATGTGGTGAGCATGGCATGGATGAGCTAGTTGATTTCGCTGAAAACCAAAAGCAGTGGGACAGGGCCGTCTTAAGCATATTTGGCGCCCTGGCGCTGTGGTGCGAAGATCTCTCCGGTGACCCCCCTGCCCCGTTTCCCAGCACCCGCTGTGCGGCTGCCATGGCCGCAGCAGCGCGGTGCCCCCCCAGCCTTGCCATAGGGCCGGTCCTGCAGTGGGAAGTAAAAGCAGTGGGCTTTACATGGGCTGGAGCACTTGCATTGTTTTCAGGACCAAGTAACAGTCACAGAAACACACAAAAGTAGAGTTGGAAGGTATCCTGAGGGTCATCCAATCCCCTGCAATGCAGGAATTTCAACATGCAGACCTCCATCTAATCTGATACCATACCAGACTCTGTTTTGCTTGAAAAAGAGCAGACAGAGGGCATGTTTTGTAACACTGAAAATATCTCCAAACTAACGATCTAAGAGGATAAAGCAAGTTCAGTATTACTACTAACACAGTGTACCTTGGTTTACGAGCTTAATCCATTCCGGAAGTCCGTTCTTAAACCAAAGCATTCTTAAACCAAGGTGTGCTTTCCCACAGCAGCGGGGGACTCAATTTACAAATGGAACACACTCAACAGGAAGCGAAACATGTTCTGCTTCCAATGCAAAGTTCACAAACCAAAACACCTACTTCCAGGTTTGCAGCGTTCTTAATCCAAGTTGTTCATAAACTAAGTTGTACTTAAACCAAGGTACCACTATATGTAGAATTTATATCACTCACATATTGTCTCAGTAATTCTTAAAAGGACCCTGTAACAGGTAGCCGGGACTGATAATACAAGGTCATCAACAGCAATTTCCCTCTCTCTTTCCCCTCGCCTCATGCACAAATAATCTTTATAAGCAACGAAACCTTAAGCAGAAGATAAAAGGCATACATACATTAGCTTTTCCTCTTCCAGGCGAGTGACTTTTCCACCAGTAAAAATACGTAATTTACAATCTTTCCATTTTTTGCGGAGAGTGAGCATGTAGGGAATTAGGAGTATTAGCCCTGCATAGACAGATTTTATTAAATTAAATATATACCAAAATTAGAACAATGCATAATAATAAAAAGCCACTTTTATTGCTATTAAAATTGTGTTCCCCCTGATTTTTAAATTTTTCAGATACTTGGTTATTTATTCTTATTTTAACCCTACCTTGACTATTCAGTCTCCCCCATGCCATCACTGTGTGATGTTCCTTTCAGCGACTTACCTCCGTCATCAAACAGCCACCACACGTCAATGGTACCTTTTCCTTGCTTTTTTTTAAACTGAGTGCTGGCTTCCAGCAACCGCTGATTGAATTCCCCAACATGCATTGAAGAGATTGTGCTAATGCTGCTTTCTGAAAGGAGAGGACACACTCAGAGCCTTTCTGCACAATCACCGAAAGTGCTCCACAACACACCTTGGAAATGTAGCACTTCATGGATCCTACATTTAAGTTAAATAACCCAGGGGATGGAACATGGATTTGCTAGAGTGAAGTGAGTGAGAACCACTCTCTGTTGTTTTTAAATAACTTGTCACTACTTTGAATTATGTTTGGTTAGTGTCATTCAGTTTTTCAAAAGGCTGTGAGATTAGTAGCTTGAAATGCAGTGAGTTTGTTCTTCACCCACACTGCATTTCAAGCTGCCGTTGTGTGGGATGTGATACATAGATAGCAGTCAAGTACAACATTCCTTGTTTTCCTAGAGTGGACATGCAAGGGATGTTTGGTCCAGCCAGTTGGAACTTCCTGTTATCTCCTGGGCTGGGACATACTTCCTCTTGCATGTGACTAGAGGCAGGCATGACTTTACCTGTGCAGATAACAAAACTACAAGGCATGCAGTCCTCCTCTCTCTTTTCCATCTTCCTTTCGTTGTGTGAACCGCAGTGACTGTCAGTCTGCAGTCACTGGGATTAACCCCCCCAATATGGAGTAGATCCACATGTATATACTTTGTAACTAAGTCTGCCTTCAGATCCAATTGTGAACTGAATGTGAGTAAACTTCTTTTATATACAGTGGTACCTCGGGTTACAAACAGCTTGGGTTACAAACACTTCAGGTTACAGACTCCGCTAACCTGGAAGTAGTATTTCGGGTTAAGAACTTTACCTCAGGATGAGAACAGAAATCATGCAGCGGCGGTGCAGCGGCAGCGGGAGGCCCCCATTAGCTAAGGTGATAAACCGTTAAGAACGGTTTCAGGTTAAGAACAGACCTCTGGAGCGAATTAAGTTCGTAACCAGAGGTACCACTGTACTTTACACAAGACTGTGGTGTGTTTATTCTTTTAAGGGGGATATATATATCTCGGGCAGGAGATATAGAAACATGATAAGCTGCACCAACAGGTTAAAGAATAGTTTCTACCCATCGGCTGTGAGACTGCTGAATCGAAGAGAGCAACATTGCAGCTGATGTTAGGGGTACGGCAGCACACAGAGTGACAAGCACTAAGAGATTGTTGGTGGGGGGGGGTTGTTTAATCTCACTGTAAACAAGTGGTACAGTGACAATAAAGTATTTCTATTTCTATATAAGGGAACTTACCAGGAAGCTAATAGTGAGAGGCTTAAACAAGCCTGCAACCAGCTACCCACTGTGTGTTTAAAAGGGGAATGTAAAACTCTGCTAAGTTACAGAACTTGCTAGCGCAAGTTAGGAAGGATATTAATAAACAACATATCCTCTCCTGCCTCCCTGAACATTCCCACACTTTGCATGGAGTAGTTCCCGTCGGAGAGGGGGCAGGGAATCTCTTCACTGGACGCGCATGACATTTTCTGTTTTCCCACCCCTGGAACTTCTATTCCTTAAGCTGTCATGTGCACTTGTGTGCTCATCTGCACATGAATGATGGCTGTTAGGTTATGTTCGTATTATCACTTGCTCCCTGTCCAGTTTTCTAATCAGATTGAAGCTGGTTTGGGGGGGGGGGAATGCATCAAACAGCAGTATGTGTCAATAAACTACAGGATCAGTATTGGTTATGGCTAATGCCATGTGAATGCAGCTTCAAAAAATGACAGTACACCGCATGCCCCAAAGAGAGTATATGTAACGAATCTGTCTTTAAGGTGCCACAATGTACCGTACTTTCCCATTTATAAGACTAGTTTTTCCCTTTTAAAATCATGCTGAAAAATGGGGGTCGTCTTATATGCATGGGTAGTGCATAGGGTGGACGTTTGATTGGTTTCTGCCGCAGCTGTCAGTGGCTATTGTGCATGTTATTGGTTGCTGCGTCAATGGGTGGTGTTGATTGGCTGACGCTGCGGCAATTGGGTGGGCGATTGGGCAATCCTCTGCAAAAAAAGCTCAACAACTCTGGGCCATCCTCTGGGCAATCCCGTTATTTTAAATTGGAGTCCCCAAAAATAAGGGGCGTCTTATACACAAGGGCATCTTATACACGGAAAAGTATGGTACTTGACAGTTTTTGTTGCAACAGGCTAACATGGATACCCTTGAGTTCCCTTCTGAAATTGGTTCTTCGGGAAAACTAGTTGGTGACCAATAAGCTATTATGTATTTCATCTTTCAGCTTCAGGGCTTGCCTTTTTTGGGTATAGTCTTTGTAATGTTGAGCCTGGCGGCTCTTCTGAAGTATCTCTGGATGCCGCCATTTCCTTCTTCAAATTCGCTGTCCTTAATGGTAGCCTCTAGAACTTGCCTCTCCTGCTCCAGCTTCTTCAATTCCTCTGTCAAAAGAATGCAAGATTGGCAATAATAATTGCTTGTGAGTTGAGAAAGACAGATAAGATCCAGTTAGATCTGTGGCATTTGCACCTCTGTGAATGGGCTGTGAATGAAATCACTTTTCATTGGCCACGATTACCTTGCATGAAATAGATCCTTACACAGGAACAAAGAAAAAGGTTCTTCCGAGTTTCTTGTGCTCAATTCTAAGCTCAATATGCTAATAATGCTAATGTATGCAATCTTAAACTGAAAGCATGGCAATTGTCCAGCACAAATATTTCATTTCTCTGTTTTGTTTCACTACATTCTGGACAAATATTCCTATGTAGATATGGGAAGGCCCCAGTTTTTTCCAAAGCCTTTTTTTTTTTTTGAAAAATGGAAAAAAGAACCAAACAGTTTGATATAGTTTGAATATTCCACACACTCCTTTAAATTACATTCCCATGTAACTATATGGTTTTGGCATGATTATGACCACTTTCATGTGTAATCAAAATGAAAAGACAGGTAAAGTAGAGTGTCCTTTTTTAAAAAACAACAAATGTTGTAGTTGAATGTGAACAGACCAAATTTTTTTACCCATTTCCAGTCTTCTGCATAAATTTACTCTAGATCTGTTCGGAATATTGGGAGTTCTTTGTTTAAGATTCTGTTGTAATTTATTGTTCCTCTTATTTTCTTTTTCCTATTTCAGTTTCTTAGCATTTGGAGTGTTTTACTCTAACGGTACAGAATCGATATCTGCTATTATTTCATTGTAATCTAGGATGTATCTCAGATTAGTTTTAAAAAAATCAGCTAGATCCCTCACTATTTTTAAGCAAGAGATGTAACAGGTAGTTCCTCTGGAGACAAGCCAATGAATAGAACATTGTCCTGCCCTGAATTCTAGCCACACATATTATTTGGCTGGGGAAAAAGGTTTGATTTTCTATATCGTAGAACGCAGCGAACAAATCAGCTGTCTTTGTCTCTCTGTTCCGGTTTGATAAGAGAGAGATTTGTGTGTGTACAGAGTTAGACCCACCTTAAATACTTCACTTAGTCTTAGACCATTAATATTTGTGTGTGGATTCTGAGCAATTTGAGGATAGAAACTGTGGATAGAAATGAGGACATGCCGGCAGCAGGTGGCAGCAGAGAGTTGCAATTTTGCATTACGATTACAACCAAATACTAATTTCAAGCTAAGTCTTGGAGATTAGGGATAAGAATCTTGTTGCTCTCCAGATATTAGCAGATTGAAACTATCTTCAGCCTTGCCAACGTGGCCATTGGTCAGGGATGGCTGAAGTTGCAGTCCAGCCACATCTGGAGCTTCACAGGTTCTTCATCTTAATATTTCCCTGCCCTGCTCTTAATATTTTTTGGGGAATCTTTCCCTTCTGGAAAGAGCAAGACCAACCGATTTAAAGAACTCCTGGACGTTAAGTCCAGTCAAAGGCGACTATGGGGTTGCGGCGCTCATCTCGCTTTCAGGCCGAGAGAGCCGGAGTTTGTCCACAGACAGCTTTCCAGGTCATGGGGCCAGCAGGACTAAACTGCTTCTGGCGCTACGGAACACTGTGACAGAAACCAGAGTGCATGGAAATGCCATTTACCTTCCCGCCGCAGAGGTACCTATTCATCTACTTGCGCTGGTGTGCTTTCGAACTGCTAGGTTGGCAGGAGCTGGGGCAGAGCAACGGGAGCTCACCCCATCGCGGAGTTTCGAACTGCCAACCTTCTGATTGGCAAGCCCAAGAGGCTCAGTGAATTAGTCCACAGCGCCACCCCTTCACACAGTAGGCGCATACACACTGAGATACCAAGCACATATACAGAATGCAAAAAAATATTTCTGCGTGTGATTGCCACATGTGGTGATCTATATGTGGATTCAAGCTATCATTTGTAAACAAATGTTAACCTTGCTGCACAAGGCTCCCCAAGAGGTAGGAAATAGTCAAAATTTACAACCTAGGCACTGCAGGACCCTACCCGTTAGACGATCTTTTGTGGTCCTGCGTGTATTAGAATCCTATTCAATCCAATGGGATTTCCCCACAGTGGTCTGTGTTATGATCCTGATGTCAAGCACTAGCTGGGAATCAGACATATTGGGGTGGGGTGAGCCAGCCAGGTCCAGAGAGCCAGTGCCTGCTGCGGAGGTGGAGCATGTAGGACCAAATGATGAGGCTGATAGCCTAGAGCTCAAGACTTCCAAGTCACAGCCCACATAAGCAGAAGCCTCATGAGCTAGGATACTGCTATGCTTTTGGGGGGATAGGAAGCAGGCTGTGTGTAATATCCTTCTGACTCTTGGATCCAGTAAATATTAAAGTATAATAATAATAATAATTTTTATTTATACCCCGCCATTCCCGGTCCAGAAACCGGGCTCAGGGCAGCTAACAACAAATATAAAACATTGATTAAAAACAACTTTAAAACAGCTTAAAAACAATATAAAATACAACATAAATTCAGCATCGCCAGGGCTAACTGGCCAAGTTAGTCCTGCTAAGGCCAGCAAAGAGACCAGGGAAATATTTACATGTGGGGACCCAGAAAGTTTTCTTCATAGAAAAAGGGAAGGGAAAAAGGAGTGGAGGATCTGGGCTGAGAAGGATGTACAGTGGTACCTCTACTTACGAATTTAATGTGTTCCAAACGCACGTTTGTAAGTTGAAAAAATTTGTAAGTCGAATCCCATAGGAATGCATTGGGAGAAAAAATTCGTAAGTCGAAGCAACCCTATCTAAAAATTCGTAAGTAGAAAAAATCCTATCTAAACCACATCCAAGATGGCGGACGGAGCTTTGTTTGTAAGTAGAAAAAATCGTAAGTAGAGTTATTTGTAAGTAGAGGCACCACTGTAGGTACTTGGAGCTGGAACTCCAGTAGACTAGGGTAGGTAGCTCTAGTGACCTGTCCATGGTGCTGAAAGCCTTGTAACTGTGTGTCCTTGGTTCACCACGACCTGGATCTCAGACTATATTCCTCTGCCAACCTGCCCTTCTATCCTTCACCTTCCAACATTCTCATCCCAGGGGTCTTGATCATGGATTGGGATATGTTTGCATGTTTGTTTCCTCTTTTTACTAACTGTTCCTGGCCACTTCTAGGATCTTACCCAGCTGTATGTGGGCATATCCCAGGGTGGAGATTGATGATGATGATGATGATGATATAATATCTCATTTATACCCTGCCCATCTGGCTGGGTATCCCCAGCCACTCTGAGCAGCTTCCAACAGAATATTAAAAACACGATAAAACATCAAACATTAAAAACTTCCCTAAACAGGGCTGCCTTCAGATGTCTTCTAAAAATCAGATACTGGGTAGTTGTTTATTTCCCTGGTGTCTGATGGGAGGGCATTCTACAGGGCTGGTGCCACCACTGAGAAGGCCCTCTGCCTGGTTCCCTGTAACCTCACTTCTCACAGGGAGGGAACCACCAGAAGGCCCTCTGAGCTGTACCTCACTGCCGGGGCTGAATGATAGCCTGCCAGTTCTGATGTGAGAATTTCCTCAAGCACAGGAATTTCTGTTTTCTAAATGGGGAATGCTTTGGACATATAGTGAAAATAGCTGTGCACCTGGGGAGTATTCATCTATTATTACCTGGTGATCTGAATCCTGACCAGATATTTGTTTTTCCAGACTGAGTGTTATCTATCTGACAATTCTACGGGGACACCACAGCTTTCTAGCCCATTGATTATCTTTCCATCCTCCACTTTTATGTTTAGATTTCCATTTGATTCTTTTATCGCAAATATGGGGCATAAAAATCCCCCACTAATTATACATATCTTAAGTGTTCCCAATCTCCAGAGAAGGTAATTAACCAAATCAATGGCCATGCCATAAAAGTAATTGAGCTGGTGTGTCTGGAAGCTAGTGGAATTGTTGAGGAAATGTGTTTGTTTACAGAAATAATGCCTCTAGCGCACGAATTATGTGAAGTTCAGTTCATTAAGTCTCAACATACCTTGAACCAGGAGGACTTGCGATATGTCAAACCCTTGGCTTATTCGAGCAACAACCACACCAAAGTCAAAGTCAAATGCATCACTGGAACAAAATATAAATGTATATATGCATATAAATTGTTTTAACACAGCATTGGAATAGAGACAGTTTACTTGGACATTTTTCACAAGCAGTATGAGAAACAAATGGATTTCTAAAGTTAGAAAGTCCATTTTGAATCCTCCCCCCACTCTCTCCTTTAACCATCAACAATGCTTTGATTTCCCAGCTTTTTGGATTCTGATATATAGAATATATGAAGGACCATTGCAAACATTGGATTAGCATTTGTAACATAATTTGATAAAGGGTATTGAAAAAGGAGATTTAATAGATTGGATAAAAGTATTTAGTTGCAGAAAAGAGAAGAGAAAATTATTGGAAACTGGGGAGAGGACTTGGGGGCGGGGAGTCCATGGGTCGGAAGAACCCCTATAAAGATATTGAATTTGTTATGGATTAATGCAAATAATATTGTATGCTAAAAAAATTCTAAAATATAAAATATAAAAAAAAGATTCTGACCAGTTCCAGCTCCCAAAATCACTGCCATAGTCACCTATAATATTACTGCTTCTATCCTTAACTGAACTATTTTTAAACCCCTACAAGACCTTACACAGTTCTTTTGTGTGTGTGTGTGTTAACACAAAGGGTGTGAGCTGGTTTCCAGTGGCAACACCAGGGGAAAAAAAATCGGGGACAGGGCACAGAAGTGGCGAAGTATAGTTCTAGGTGTGCAAGAAATAAAAATAACAGTACAGTAGTACCTTGGTTCTCAAACACCTTGGTTCCCAAATGCCGAAAACCCAGAAGTAAGTGTTCCGGTTTTTTAACGTTTTTCATGTGGTTGTCGGCTATTGTTTCCGGGGCGCCTGCACCAATCAGAAGCTACGCCTTGGTTTTTGAACATTTTGGAAGTCAAACGGACTTCTGGAAGGGACTAACTTTGGTGCTTTTGTTTTTGAAGCTTTTTTGGTTAATTTGTTTTTGTAACTGTGTGGAACCCAATTCACCTACTGACTGACTGATTGATTGATTGTGTGACTGTGGAAATGGATAAAGCCCCCCATCCAAACAATAACTATCATCAGTGCAGGTAAGAAAAAAACTTAATTTTAATTTTCATCATCTGCAATACTATCTTATTTATTTTATAGTACAGTACATTGATTATTGCTTTCATTTTATGGATCAATAGTCTCGTTAAATAGTAAAATTCATGTTAAATTCCGTTTTAAGGATTGTTTTTAAAAGTATGGAACGGATTAATCCATTTTGCATTGCTTTCTACAGGAAAGCACGCCTTGGTTTTGGAATGCTTTGGTTTTGGAATGGACTTCTGGAACGGATTAAGTTTGAGAACCAAGGTACCACTGTAGTAGATGCAGAAGGAAGATGTTGCTTAAAAATCACTATTTCCCAGGGTTTTTTAAATCCATGAGTTGAAATATCTTCTCTGCATTTTCCTGCCAATGAAAAACCTCCATGAGTTGGTTTTGGGGGAGGGGAGAGCAGGAGTGGGGAAATTATGCAGTTTATCTGTTCCTGCCACTCGTCTGTTTGGGCTCTGTATGCCCAGGTTGTTCGGGGTTAAAAAACAAATCAAGCAAAATGCAGATGAAAGAATATTGGCAGTCCCTGCAAGCTGTAGTTTGAGCCATAGAGGGAAGCACAAAGTAGATTTTGCTTGAGATAAATGCCTAATCAAGTTATTTTGCTCTCAGCCAAATGGCTCTTTCACGGAGAAACCTTCCTATTTCTTTCTTTCTTTCTTTAAAAATATTTTTTATTAAATTTTCAAATTTTACATTTCAAGTTAAGCCAATGAAATCAATGAATATACGGCAGAATAAAAGAAACCTTCCTATTTCAAGGCATGTGTAGGTTAAAAAATTTAAAATAATTTGAAACTAGCTTAATGGTCACGGGTCATTCCAAGAACTCCAGGAATTGCAATTTTGTTGCAATTGCAATTGCAACTCTTGGCTGGCCGTCCTATGCTATTGGTCAAATTGCAGTCCATAGGATTCTTGTACTGGGAGCAATGACAGTTAAACAGTTTTGAAACAGGCTTGAAATTTGTAGTGTGGCCATCAAAATACATGCTTTTAATGGCAAGCATGATGACTCTTTCGCTCTGCATACCAATATGGATGTGAGGAAGAAACTGGTTTGGGGTTGTAATCCTAAACATCTAATGTTGCTGGCTGGGGGTGGGGAGGCAGTGTAGGACATTATGTTATAATGTGTGTTTTCTGCTATGTTGGAGGGGGTTTTCTGCCACATTGGAGATCCCAGTTTTGACCAATCAGGTGGGAAAGCTGTTGCCAGTAGTTGTCAACAGAAGCCCCAAAATGGGGTATTTGGGGGTTTGGTGCCAGATCTAGCAGATCCAAAGCCTCATGGATCCCCCCAAGGGCTGGTGGTTCTCAGGCCCCTCAATTGTGCTAACTGGTGCAGCAAAAATAGAAAACATTGCCACCATCTTACGCCCTGGCCAACATGAGACACAAGGACTACAGATGTTGTGGCTCTACTCCTTGGGGTTTTGATTACTCCTTCCTCCTTACTGTGTGGTCCACTGCTTGAAACGGGAGTCCTCAAGTTTTTATGATGTCTTTGTTTGTTGTGACACTATTGCAGTGAACTTGGGTCTCTAGCTGTTGTGGGACTACAACTCACATCATCCCTGGTCCTGCAAGCCATGGATGATGGGAGTTGTAGTCCCACAACAGCTGGAGACCCAAGTCTGAGAAACACTGCACTATTATTGAGAGATGGCAAACAATTCCAGTTGTGCCCCAAAGCAGCATGCTAAATTCTTCAACTTACTGTATGACACCCATGTAATTTTCAACTTCTACTGCGGTGGCTTCTTTCCAGTCCTTTTTAAATCCAAGCACCAAAGTATTTGGTCTCATCCTGCCCAAGCCGGAGGCCTAGTAATATTAAGAGGCAGTGTTTAATAAGATGCATGTGCAAGGTTCATCCGAAATGAGGAATAATGGCAAAAGATAACTGAAGTAATGTTCTGGAGGGATTTGAGATTAAATTACATTTGGTGAGTGTCCTTCATGCTTGTACCCAAGCAGCACATATAAAGATTAGCTCTAAATCATCTCGGCTATAAATGGTTTTTAGATGACAGAAATGTAGCTTTGCTAAATTAGCATGCATTTGCATTTTTTCTGATGCCTGCTCATTAAAACGATTTAATAATTTAAGATCAACAGAGTTTTCATGTTACTGTTCATGTGCTCATTTTTAACATGATAGCACCAGTTTTGTAGCAGCACCCATTATGAAAGCATGGCATGAGATTCCTGTAAAGAGTTCTAGTATCTAAGACTAGATCCTTTTGTTCAGGTCCTTTTATTTAATTTATTGGTGCAATCCTAAACACAATTACTTGTAAGTCCTATTGAGTACAGCAAGACTTACTTTGAACTTGCTGAATCAGGCTGTAGGGTTCCTAGCATCCTAGGAAATAATTCACACCTAGCTGAGCACATTTAGGGGGCGAGGATTTGTGCGTTATTGTCTGGAACTCCAGGAAATGTTTAAAGGGCTAGCTGAGAATGTCAGATCCTTGGTGACCCTAAATGTGTAAGTTATTTAACCTTATGTGCTGAAACCGGCCAACATCTGATTGAAAGCAAAGCATGGCTCTCTACAATCAAGGCCAGGCTGAAAGTCCACTATAGAACAACACCTAACTCCTCCTTAACCTCTATGCTTGAAGAACGCATCTCATCCAGATGGTATGGAGCAGGGACGTCCAACTCCCAAGAGACTGCTCTCTAAAGCCTTGAAGCATGTGGCAGCGGCTCTACGACCACGACAGAGCTTGTTACCTCATACTCTGAGATCTTGCTCTCCGGAGGCCTTAGGTATCACAACATCCTACAGAACCTGTGCCAAATACCTAAAGATTATCTACTCCCTTCCCATTGAAGAGCCTTTATGCTCGCAAGATTAAATGCTTTCCCTTCTGCAGTGACTAAAGGCAGATTCTCCCATACTCCATATCAAGTCTGTTCGCGTGCCTGCAACCAAGAAGTACCAGATTCAATAGACCACATTCTCTTAGATTGCTCTCTACACCAGGCATCCCCAAACTTTGGCCCTCCAGATGTTTTGGACTACAGGGCCGCAGTTTGGGGATGCCTGCTCTACACAGTAGAACTCACCATCTGAAGCTGAGCAAAGTGTTGGATCTCTGGCCCACAACTCTGAGAAGAAATCAAATGAGGTTTCTCCTGGCAGATGATTGGGACAAAGATACCAATGTTCTGGTAGCTTCCTTTTTAGCCACAGTTTTACCTGAAAGGGTTCCAACGAACCATCCCTTCGGGAAAAAGACTGGGCGTAGTAGAATATCTAAGTGCAGACGACCACAGTGTGACCCTTTAACCCTTGACAGCTTCACCCTTGTCCTTTTAATTATCCCAGTGCTTTGAAATGTTTTATATGGTGATGACAATAAAGGTATTTGATTTGATTTGAATGTAATATTCAGTTCCATACAGAGACAAAGAAGATGGGTGTTATTAGCATTTCATCTATTAGATTTCACCTGTGCTGCTGCTGCTGCTGTGTATTTAACAACTCACCTGGTAGCTATAGGTAGCCAGAAATCCCATGCAAGCGAGTAAGAGCGCTCACAGAGGAAGGATAGAGCATTGCATCCCTCCATCAAATATGTGCTCTTTCAAGCCCGCATTCCCAGCATGTTCTCATTTGTTTCTCAGTGATGTCTTCGGTGGCTTGGTCATGTACACAGAAAGGGTGATGATCCCCAAGGATGTGCTTTATGGGGAGCTGGTTTCAGGCACCAGGCCCATTGGCAGACCAACTCTGCACTATAAAGATGTCTGCAAACATGGCATGAAGGCTGGCATGCCTTCATGTGGGAATCCCTTGCAGATGACTGCAGTGCATGGAGACAGACAGTCAGATTGTGTCTCCACAGCAGTAACCAGAGGAGAAATGACTGCTGGGGGGGATGCAGAGTGAAAAAATGCCATGGTGTATCTGCCTTCATCTGCCAGGGCTGCCAGACATCTGGGTTTTCCCATGAATTGGGCTGCAAAAACGGACTTTTTTTTTGCTGAATCGGATTTTCACTTTTGGGGATATGGCAACCCTATCATCTGCCCCATCTGCAATAAAACATGTCTTTCCTATATTGGTCTCTACAGCCACAGCAGGTGCTGTAACTCTCCAATGGCTTTATCCTCAATGGCACACTCTTCCATTGTTTCTCGAGACAGATGTGAACATTGAGTCTGCACGAGCTGCAGAGGAAGGAAAGGGTCTTCCTTAACAATTGGCATGGGAGTGCAGCTAGGGAACGGGGAGGAGAGATGACATTCTTCTAAAGTCATCTTTTAAAGTGTGGGGGGAACAAATGACTCCATCCCTCCTCCACAAGACTACTTGACGGTAGGTACTTAAGAGGCTAGTAAACAATATATCAGTGCTGGCTGTGGAGGAGCAAGCCAGTGGAAACTTAAATAAAATTGCAGGCTATTAACTATTGTGGGATGTAATCCACTGGGAGCAGTCAAATACAACATTCTTTGTTTTTCTAGAGTAGACATGCAAGGGAATGTTTGGTCCAGCCAGTCAAAACGTCCTGTTCCTCCTGGCCTGGAGCATCCTTCCTTTTGCATGTGACTAGTAGGTGGGCGTGACCTTTCCAGACCTGGTAAAAGGCCAAGTCACATAGCCACTTCCCTTCTTTTTTGTCCTGCCTGCTTCCTGCTTCGCCTGGACTGCACTGCTGGCTCTCAGCCAGCAGCACCTAGGTTATCTCCCATATGGGGTAAACCTGTTTGTACATGTTTGTAACTTTAAGCCTGAAGCATGCTGTTATGTACTGAGCTGAATCCTAGAACAATAGGATTCAGAATCAGCGGGAGCTACCCAATCCAACTCCAGGTGGAAGTGAATCCGCAACCTGATTGGCCTGCTGGAGCAGCCAATCAGGCGGCTGGCAGAAGCGAATCTGCTACCTGATTGGCCTGTAGGAGCAGCCAATCAGGCTGCAGGCAGAAGTCAATCCACAATATAATTGGCCCACAGGTGTAGCCCTGAAGTAGCCAATCACGCAAGGCCCATTGTGTAAATAATGTATATAAGCAGATGGTTTTGGGAAAAGAGCCATTCTTCTTCTCCTCTTCTCCTTGATGACTATGAGCTGAATAAAGAGCATGAAATTCACTCTCGACTCCGAGTACATTTCACATGCCTTCAGGGATCTATTGAATGAAAACTATTGAATGAATAAGACCGTTGTGTCTTTATTCTTTTAGGAGGGATCAAAGGGGTCTTAACTGAAATAATAGAACATATCTCAATCTGGGCAAGCCAGATTGAATTGCTTATTATCTTAAGAGACTCACATGAGTCTGCAACCAGCTTCTTGCTGTGTAAAGGGAGAATGCACTCTGCTGTATAAAGAAACTTGCTAGTGTGAGTTAGGAAGGATAATATTAATCAATATATGCTCTCCTGTTACCCACAACATTCTCACAACTTTAGTCTGCTGATAGGGTTTGGAGATCTAGGATTATGTCTGGTTCACAATGTGCATGTTTATCCTTTGAAGACTGCACCATCAACTACCGTAATGACTTGGATACCATCACAGATCTTACATTCTAGATAAAACTTGAAGGTATTGTTCATGTTTGTAGCCACTGCAATATATGTTGGGGCCTCGCTTGCTCTTTTTCTCGGTATAAACATCTGCCACACAATGTGGATAAGATAAAGAAACTGTTGGTATATGGCAAATGAGTTGCAGCATAATATTATAACACATTAAATATTAGATGCAATGCAATAGAACTTGTTTGGGTAGTCTCAGACATTTGTGAGACATCCTTAAGGCACCTCCATTTACTACAGGGCCATTTAATATGGCATTGGTTGGTTTCTTTCACAGTTGCGTAGCCTGGACCCAGAATTATGTCTGAAGTAAGCCATAATACAGAGGGGTGTGTGTGTGACTCCAGGATTCACTCTGCCTTTACAAGACGTTATCCACATCTACACAAGCATTCTTAACGAATAAAGGGAAATTCTTCACGTAACGGAGGCTGCTTTGAAGTCATGCTCATTGCATGTGCCGTGCAAATAAAGAGCTTACTTGGAGGAGGCTTTTGACTCCATCTCTAAAGCTGTCGGCTGCCACTGCAGCATAAAAGGCTTTCCTTTTGTTCTTTGTCAGCCAGGCCTGCTTCGTTGTCATGCCGCTGTTCATCTCTGTAACGCACAGCTTGCGTGGGCCCTGCGTGACACAATAATATATTAGGGAGAGGACTTTGTATTATGCATCGCACAATAGTGCGATTTTGAAGGAGTAACTGAATCTGCCCTGCGAGGGGGGGATGGAAAGAATGTCAAGGAAGGGGATAAAACAAAAGCAAAAACATTTCCACAAAGGTTCTGCAGAGATTCAACCTTTTGAAATGAAACCTGATGCCAACATCACTCATTTTTCTATTTCAAGGAGGGGGTAAGCCTGTTAACACCACTTAGGTGTAGTGAGAGCTGACAGAAACAAGTATGAAAATATAATTTGAGAAGTGGGCCCCGTAGCTCTACGACAAGGGGCTGGGAATAGCTCATGGGGTTAACACTGTTAACAATCTAATCCAGGGGTCAGCAAACTTTTTCAGCAGGGGGCCGGTCCACTGTCCCTCAGACCCATAGCTGCCAAGTTCTCCCTTTTTTTAAGGGAAATTCCATTATGCTGGATAGGCTTCCTCGCGAGAAAAGGGGAAACTTGGCAGCTATGCTCAGACCTTGTGGGTGGGGCAGACTATATTTTTTTTGGGGGGGGGGGAATGAACGGATTCCTATACACCACAAATAACCCAGAGATGCATTTTAAATAAAAGGACACATTCTACTAAAAACATGCTGATTCCCAGACTGTCCGTGGGCCAGATTTAGAAGGCGATTGGGCCGGATCCGGTCCCTGGGCCTTAATTTGCCTGCCCCATGGCTAATCTACAATCTGGAAATAATTATTTTCAATCGGCAAACCATTTTTTAAACATAGTGTTTATGCAGTAAAGTTCACAAGTTGGCATGGGGGGGGCATGGCAGCCTGTTCAAAATCCCCTCTCAACCATGAACTTGGGTGAACTTGGGCCAGTCACTTTCTCTTAGCCTGACCTAGCTCACAGGGTTGTTGTGAGGATTACATGGGGGGGGGGACCACATATACTACCTTGAACTCCTTCAAGGAAAAATGGGATATAAATCAAATAAATAATAACAATAAAGTCAGTTCCCAGCAGCCTTGTTCTGTAAAAAAATAACATGTGCTCATCAAGCCCAGTTGCAGCTGGCTATGACTAAAAGCTTCAGGTGAATATCACATTGCTTTTTCCAGCTTCTAAGGAAGACAGGGAAGTCCTACGAAAAGCACCACTTGGGTCTGTGTGACCTTTTTGCAATGGGCCTTAAATACATGCCAGGTTCCTTGACTGTTAATATAGTTCCATTCTTAAATTCTGGGTTCAGAATAAGGGAAATTGGATAATTTGCCATTGGAATAACTGGTTTGCAACATAGATTTCGAATATAAATTATTTTTTCAGGCACAGCGTAAGTAGTATTCTTTACACAGGAGTTGGGGTGTTGTTGTTTTTAAGGACAGCCAAGTAAGTGTAATTGTGCAGTCTTTCTGGGCATGATAGGAGTCCTGCTTGCAGCATACCCCTGTTTCATCGCTCTCTTCTTTTCCCAGTTACACACCACAGAAGTTCACCGTGTCACATTTTTTATTTAGCCAATGAAACTAAGCTTGGATTAAATCTCTAAAGAAGGAAGAAACCAGCTAAAATGCTTACACTTGCACAGCATGCATATGTTAAATGTTGGTAGAAATAAAAATATATCAACACCCGCCAAAAAAAAAACCCTTGCTGATCTGAAACTCTTATAGATTCTAATTATGTCCCCGCTGGAATAAGCAATAAAACTTCCATTGGCTTCAGCTGTGTAGGTCAACTGGGTGGAGCAAGAGCTCCCGCTTTGGACTGTGCAACAATTCTACCCTGTTTTAATTATTTAGGAACAATCTCATGAAAAAGAGCTTCTCATGAAACCTGCTGATACTGCCCTGCTATTTGAACTTGAGTCTAATATCTTTGAAAACAACAACATGTACCACACTAGTCTCCAGAACATATGGCCATAGGTCTTTTCTTTATTCTAGAGCAGGCACCCCCAAACTGCAGCCCTCCAGATGTTTTGGCCTGCAACTCCCATGATCCCTAGTTAACAGGACCAGTGGTCAGGGATGATGGGAATTGTAGTCCAAAACATCTGGAGGGCCGAAGTTTGGGGATGCCTGTTCTAGAGTGTATTCTAAAATTAGGAAAAGTTAGCATTTAAGCCCGCATCACATAAAACCCATCTTGACTAACTAACCCTGTTTGGGGCTCTCTGGGGTTGAGTGGTCTTCTTCTGAAGCATTCAAATATGTTTTGTTTGTGGTTCGTGGTTGTATTTAGTTAAATAGTTTGTTCGCTTTGTATATTGTATTTTTGTATATTGTAAGCTCCCTTGTGAGGCCCTTGTAAAAAAGGGAAGATTGCAATATTTTCAACAAACGAAATGGAAATGAAAGATATACCTGGAGGCTATTTGACATACAGTGGTACCTCGACTTCTGAAGGCTTCGACTTCCGAAGTCCGCTATCCTGGAAGTATTTTCGCCGTGCACGCATTCTGCGCATGCGCAAAGCGCAAAATCCCGATTTGCACATGCGCAAAATGGACGCTTCGACTTACGAAGTTTTCGACTTCCGAAGAGCGCCATGGAACGGATCGCTTTCGTAAGTCGAGGTACCACTGTACTCTTGTTGGCAGGTGCTTGCCATACATCAGGAAAATTCAGGTGTAAAAATGGTGGGGTGGGCGGGATTTTGCCAAACTGGCAAAATGTCAGGGGAAACCCAGATGTATGGCAACACATTGGAATAAGCAGTAGAATCAGCTCAAAAAGCTTAAAATCACTATTTTTTTGATAGGTTTCTCCCCAAAAGCTCAACAATGTGAGTTTGCGCCCCCACAAAACTCAACAATTTTTGAAATGTGGCAACCCTATCCATGCAACAAGCACTTCATGCACAGCAATTGACAGGGCCATCTTAAGCCCATCCAGTGCCCTGGTGCTAGGTCCCTCCAGCGCCCCCCTCCAGAGCCTTTCCAAGGGCCCGGGAGTGCCAAGCGGACCGCGGCAGCAGCGGGAGGCCACCTCCAAGGACTCTGCGCTGTGCCTCCTTCTCGTTTCCCCAGCGCTGGGTTCCGCTCAGTCAAGTTTCGCCACCAGCGCGCACACTGCAGGACCAGCAAGAGCTGCTTGGGCACTGTGTGCGCGCTGGTGGCGAAGCTCGACTGAGCAAAACCCAGCGCTGGGGAAACGAGAAGGAGGCGCAGTGCGGAGTCCTCAGAGAAGGAGCGCAGTCCTGGCCAGATCGCCAGAACCCTGTGCTCACTTGGCGCCCTTCCAGCACCCTCCAGCGCCTGGCGCCGTGGTTCTCCGCGCCACTAGCCTCTATGGCTAGGACGGGCCTGGCAACTGGACTGGGACTGTACTTCTGCAAACTACCAATGGAAATGTTTTGTGACAGTGTGGGGGCAACCCACATCACGAACATACGGGCACAGGAAGCTGCCTTATACTAGTCAGATGGCTGGTCCATCTGGCTCAGTACTGTCTATGAAAATGGCAGCAACTCCAGGGTTTGAGACACGATATCCCCAGCCCTACCTGGATATGCTGGGACCTTCTGTGTGCAGAGCAGATGCTGTCCCCAAGCCTCTGATTAAGACCTAGATTTCCACACAGAGCAGCTGCCATTTCAAGTTGCCTTCATAGGGGGGGCAGCCATTTTCTGTAAAGCTCTCCTTAGCACATGTTGGTTGAGCTTACCGTGTATACTTCACAACAGATGCAGAGGCCATTGTTCTTTGTGAATGAATGTGCAATGTCTAACAAAGCTGGTCTCGTCATGGGTTCTCCAGTTAATACTATGCACTGAGGCCTGTGAAGGTGGAAAAAAGCCCATTAAGTTTGGTGAAGCATACATGCACAGCACCCACTCACATCCAGTGGAGACCTTACCTGAAGTTTTTCACATGATCATCCACCGTAGTTAATTCCAATGCAGAGTCAACGGCATTAACATAGTATACTGCCTGTGATGATGACCCCCAATTTACATCTGTTGTGGATAAAAAATATTTCATATTGTATCATCATTAATTTTTTCCCACCCATCCATTCTTGATTAGTCATAACCACGGGAAGAGCTTGAGTTTTGTATGCAGGATGGTGAACAAATTCAGTGCCTTTACTTTAAAGAAACTTCTAATAGCAGAACACTTTTAAAAAAGAGAACATCTTTGCTTTCTAGTGGATCTTTCTACCAAGCGTGGTTTACTGTGGTTCAAGTCATGGTTTTAAAGAACAAGCCTGTGCATGACTACTCAGAAGTAATTCCCACTGACATTCACAGGTAAGTGTGAATAGGTTGGAAATCATGCAGTATTTAAGGAAAACGCAGGGGGAGAGAGTGAATTGGAATAGCAGTGACCAGAACACTGAGGCTACCATGCCACTAGCTAAGAAGCCAGCTTGGCTTTCTTGTTTTGAGCCTGATACCATAGCACCTGTGCCCACAGAACCAGAGCCAGGATCCAAGGCACCTAATGTGCCACATAGTACCCTGCTAGTCCAAGAGCACAGGGAGTGTGCCCAGTAGGAAATTATGGAATGAAGGAGAATGATTGGCTATTTAGGAGACTGTAATTCTCCAAAATGTGTAAAGCATAGGGCAGGTCCTTTACTAAATTTATATCCTGCACTTATGCCCAAAGGAGTCAAGGTAGCTCACTGGGAGCTCTCCATGGTGCTGCAGCAACCCACTTGCCTTGCCCTGTGACTCCCAGAGGCAAAGAACAGAACATCCATCATTTACTGTACAGTGGGTTCAAGATACGGGTTGGCTGCCAGTCCCAGACCCAAGCACCTTACTGTTGCATAGCATGAGGAGTGATTTATCTAAAAAAAGAAAAAAAGCTTCACGGCATGTTCACCTCCAGGATATTATAATACAACAGTATCATTATAATATAGTTATTTATACCCAGGCAGGACTTAAGGCTGCTTACAACATGCATATAGAAAATTTATTAAAACCATACCCATAATTATAATAAAGACAGCACAGCAGCAGCTCTTTCATTAAAAGCAGTCAGTTCCCAAAAGCTTATTGGAACAAGAAAGTCTTCACCTGCCAGCGGAAGGACTTATAGACTCAAGCAAGCCAATTCACTCTTTCATCCTGCATTTTCTGTTCCTTTTTTTTTTAAAAAAAAATATATATTGCATGGCAGAGCCGCCCTCATCCATAGATTTAATGGCTATATTCATGTTGTTTGCCTGTGTTTGATACTGCCATTTATAATTTAGTCAATAGGAGGCACTGTAATTAATTGCATCTTAGTGGAGTTGGGTGTTTCTTCTTCCTGCTGTGTTCTTATTAGAAAAATAAGGACAATAAAGTTCTTCTTTAGCTTTCTAACTGGGTCTGTCCTCCAAGCCTTCCACGACCCTGCCCGATTCCCAGAGTCTTTAGACCCTCCTACCACCTGAGGCAGAAGTAAGAGCCATCAATAAAAAACAATGAAGGAATTCAGGATTTTAGCTGAGCTGTGATTGGGGAGGAGAATGTCTCCTGTTTCCCTATGGTGAACAAAAGGAAGCAGCACAATCAGAAATTCTCAACTTTAGCATTCACTCTGAACGCTGAAGTTTGTTCTTTAGTCAACGAACTATGTTAGTCCCAACTTTTCTTATCACTGCCCCCCAGATTCTGCAGCTCCTGGAAGCTCATAGGTAATAGCTATAGCTATAGTTAAATGCAGGTTAAATACAGATACAGATACAGACAGATAAATTCTGAATGCCTAGGAGCATAGCTGCCAAGTTTTCCCTTTTCTCGCGAGGAAGCCTATTCAGCATAAGGGAAAATCCCTTTAAAAAAGGGATAACTTGGCAGCTATGCCTAGGAGAGTCCCATAAGTATACAGAAAAATCTTGTTTTTGAGTGGCCTCAGACTGATACTGCTTTCAGACTGTGAGGCACTCAACTACCTAATTTCACTAATAAAGGAAGTGGGGAGTGGGGAGAAATGGGGAGATATATGTAGTGATGGCTTTCCATTTGCTTTTTGTGTGACCCTGACACATGACAGTAGTGTTTCCATGATAGCTAGAAATATGTTGTTTTTACATGAAAGCAGAGACTCATGGAAATTATCCCATGTCTGAAAAAGAAGTATTAGAAGCAACCACCATCATCTTTTTTTTTTATCTTGCACAAACATACTTATTCAGATAGAGGGTTTTCCCCCCTTTGTTCATTTGGATAAGTGCATTTGTACTGTACATTTTGTGAAAATGTAGCACAAAGACTTCTAGGTTGAAAGAACAAAGAGAACAGGTGGTTTTATCTGGGCTGTCCTGTTCCTAAAAACCTCATTCGTTTGGAGTCAGGAAGACACAGTTTTTCAGAAGCTGATGAACTGTCTCCTTAAGGAGACAGAAAGTGTCAGTTGAAAGTGTCAGCAGCCACCTGGCAGATAGGATTAGGAATCTGAGATAGGATTGAATAATATTACCAAGTGTTTTTAGGAATACAGGTTTGTGAGTGTGTTCTTGAACTGGGGCTGGATTAAACGCACGTAAGGAAGAGCAGGAGAATGGAGGCAGAGGATAGATTAGGGGAAAATGTAAAGCTGTATCATCCTTTTATATTCTTAAGTATATATCTGCTTATAGCTATCTTGAAATTATGGCAACAGGTTCATATATTTAAACATGGCCCTGCCTCAGTCCCGTAGAAGGGAGTAGAGACTCAATTTTTAACAGCAAAAACAGTAGCCATGAAACATTTCAACAGTAAACAAGATTCTCTAATTATGGGGATCTCATTTTGACACGAGACTTCATCATCCTTGAGTTTTACACACCAGATTCACCCCTCTTACGTTTTTAAGCATTATCTCACTTATTTTTTTTTTTGCCCTGCCTTACCTGGCTTCTTGTACGTCACGTAAATATAAAGAAAGAGCTCGACAGCGTACGTGATGACAGCTGCCCACCAGTTGATGACGAACATGACTCCACAACACAGAATTGCTCCGAAAAGGGATACCCACATGTTGTAATACCTGAAAGCAGGTCTCCAACCTGCAGAAATCACAAATGGGCTAAGTCAATACTAAGAAAGGCCAAGAAGATGGAAACTGTACCTACGAGATCAATGGCCTCGTTTGTTTATTGAATTTATGTACTGTGTTTGCATGAGGACATGCCCTAACTTCCAAGTTGTTATTCTAGTGCGTGAAATAGCAAGAGCGCAAGTCTTGTTTGTTGCGCTTGTCAACGGAAAGAACTGTTAGCTGGACACATGTGCAGCTGTAGGAGGAAAGAGACTTTGAGGCTGTTTCTAGAGTTCTCATCCACTCTAGTACAGTGGTACCTTGGTTCTCAAACTTAATCTGTTCTGGGAGTCCGTTCGACTCCTGAAACCATTCGAAAACCAAGACACAGCTTCTGATTGGCTGCAGGAGCTTCCTGCACTCAGTCGGAAGCTGCAGAAGCCACGTTGGATGTCCGGCTTCCAAAAAACGTTTGCAAACCGGAACACTCACATCCGGGTTTTGGGCGTTCAGGAGCCAATTTGTTCGACAACTAAGCCGTTCAAGAACCAAGGTATGACTGGATACGTAAAAATAAAATAAAAATCAATTGGTGTCAAACTATGTTTGCATGGTTTTGTAATTACAGTGGAACCTCGGTTTATGAACACCTCAGTTTACAAATTTTCGGTTTATGAATGCCACGGACCCAGTTTATGAACAGACTTCCGGAACCAATTACACCCATGCTTCGGGTTAAGTACGCTTCAGGTTGAGTACTCCGCGGACCCGTCTGGAACGGATTAATCCATTTTCCATTACTTTCAATGGGAAAGTTCGCTTCAGTTTATGAACGCTTCAGGTTGAGTACTCCGCGGACCCGTCTGGAACAGATTAATCCACTTTCCATTACTTTCAATGGGAAAGTTTGCTTCAGTTTATGAACGCTTCAGTTTATGAACAGACTTCCGGAACCAATTACACCCATGCTTCAGGTTAAGTACGCTTCAGGTTGAGTACTCCGCGGACCCGTCTGGAACAGATTAATCCACTTTCCATTACTTTCAACGGGAAAGTTCGCTTCAGTTTATGAACGCTTCAGGTTGAGTACTCCGCGAACCCATCTGGAACAGATTAATCCACTTTCCATTACTTTCAATGGGAAAGTTTGCTTCAGTTTATGAACGCTTCAGTTTATGAACAGACTTCCGGAACCAATTACACCCATGCTTCAGGTTAAGTACGCTTCAGGTTGAGTACTCCGCGGACCCGTCTGGAACAGATAAATCCACTTTCCATTACTTTCAATGCGAAAGTTCACTTCAGTTTATGAACGCTTCAGTTTATGAACAGACTTCCAGAACCAATTATGTTCATAAACCGAGGTACCACTGTACTTAATCTGTTCCGGGAGTCCGCTTGACTCCCAAAACTGTTCAAAAACCAAGGAGCAACTTCCGATTGGCTGCAGAAGCTTCCTGCACTCCGCCGGAAGCCGCGTCGGATGTTCGGCTTCCGAAAAACATTTGCAAGCAGAAACACTCACTTCCGGATTTGCGGCGTCCGGGAGCCAATTTGTTTGGGAGCCAAGCTGTTCAAGTTCCCGGGTACCACTGTACCGTAACCCATAGCATTTGGAGGATATACAGTAATTGGTCCTGGGGTTCTTGCCGGGCTGGACCTAATCTGCAATTGTTTCGCTCTGCAGATAATTAGGGGAAGTCTGTCTTTTGAAACCTGCACTCTGATCAAGCAGCAGCATGAGCCCTGATGGGAACAGAGTTAAGATATATATTTATGCCACCACTGTGGTTTCGCCCATGCTGGAAAGATGAGAGCTTGTTTCTCTGCAGCTGAAATAAATGTCTCCAAGCGATTTGCAGCTTGTCTATGGCTAAAAGGGAAGTAGAGCTGTAAGCTCTGGCTCTTGCTCAATTGACAAGGAGAGGATGTAAGTAAAGGGCACACTTTATTTATTTCCTTTGTGGTGGAGCACTATAATAAAACAGCCACTGAAAAAGAAAATCCGAGTGATGGCCTTTCCTTCTAAAAATGATATGTAGCTGCCATTTTTTAAATTGGTATTATTGAATAGCATTGTGTTATGTCAAAAAGGCACCAATATTGGGGTTTGGCAATATGCAAAGCATATACATTTAACTGATTTTTAAAAAATGGATAATTCCTCAACTAAAAACTTAAGGGATGCCCTTAGTAAAAAAAATTATAAAATCAACTAATGGAAGATAAAGTTAGAGGTTTTTAAAAATTATTACTAAGCGGTATGTATATCTTGTCAAACAAAATAGATTCCATCTATATTTTGTTACTTTTCTTATGTCAACTGCTTTTTGATGTCTGCTTTTATTGCTATTTTTAATGACTATTTTATACCATTTTAGGTAAACCAATTTCCCCAATTAAGTGGCATATAAATCTTGCTAAATAAATAAAGTAATAATGTATTAAACTAAAAACAAATGTATAGAACTTAAAAGTTCAATCTTTTTCTTGCACCTGTGGATTGGATAATTTCCTCCACCTTTCTTTGATTTGCAGTGGGCTGTGACATTCCACACCGCCTCCAATCTTTACTAGACTAGAATTTATACTTCAAAGAGAGAGAGAATACTAGCCTTATCTCCCATTTTTCCTTTTTCTTTCTTCAGCTTTCAAGTCTCAATTCACAAAAATTAAAAGGACCTTTTGTTTTGGCATATGTGGATATTATTCATAGATGCCAAGTTTTCCCTTTTCTCGCGAGGAAGCCTATTCAGCATAAGGGAAAATCCCTTTAAAAAAGGGATAACTTGGCAGCTATGATATAATTAGAGATGGGAAGGTCTGGGGGGAAAACCCAGAAAGATGGGGGGCAGGTTCCCCCGTCCCCCCTCCAGAAAAACAACAACAGTTTGATATAGTTTGATTATTACACACACACACACACACACACACACACACACACACACACACACATTTTTCCGGGGGGGGGGGGGATGGCTTTGGAAATGCTGTACTGTTTTAATATTCGGTTGGAAGCCGCCCAGAGTGGCTGGGGAAACCCAGCCAGATGGGTGGGGTATAAATAATAATATATTATTATTATTATTATTATTATTATTATTATTATTATTATTATTAAAAGGAAAAAACCTGCCCCCCCTTTTCCCGGTTTTCCCCCAGGCCTTTTCCAGGCCTCTAGAGATGTACCGAAAACCATGTGAATAAACTTTATATAACTTGTTGCCTACCATCCGATGCTGTTCATCAGGTTGTAGGATAATCCTCCTAGTGTTTAATAACCTAATTTTGCATTCAACTGGATTTGGTGGGGTATCATCTTGAATGCAAAACTTTAATTTCTTTTCTTTTAAGATATTTTGTTAAGCACCTAGAGCACCTTTGACAAAGAAACATGGTTAAATAATGAACTGAGGGGAATTTGGGCTGGCGTGGCTTTGTTCCACTTGGTAGATCACAAGTTGTTCAACCTTTATTCCCTTTCTGTTTTCTTAGTCAATTCTATCAATCTAAATACAGTAAATAGAATAGTTGTCCACTAAAGCTTATCTCACAATATCTCAGGTTAGGCTATAAAACAGTGGAATGTTTTTCTCCTAAAGTAGTGAAATATTTTGTCTTCAGCAAATGGGATACAAATCTGCCAGAAGTAGGGCAAAGCTGATTTTTAAGAAGGAAAGTGATTGTTGCAATTCATACACAAGTAATATAAAAAAATAAACACAACAGTGATTTTCTGGAGTGTCTTCTCACAAATCCAAGTTGCTTACCTACACTGGGGACTTCTATACATATTTTTGGTGACTGGTTAGAGTGGGCAATACGGGCAATAAGTTGCCATCATAATGTTAGTGTTAGCACCACTTTCTCCTAACAGCACAAATGGTTTTAAATATGACATACATGATAGATAGAGCTGAAAACAGAAAATGAAACACTAACCTGGAGATTTTGCATACGATGCATGGAAACAAGAGAAATTGATAAGTGCGTACGAAGCCAGGAAGAAGTTGGAGATGATGGGCGCGATGGTGTTCAGCTCAGCTGTAGTGGGGGTGGGAATAACAAACTAGATGTTAGCTGTGCAGGTATCTGAAGAGAGTCAGTTTTAGATATTGGGGGTCTATCAAGTTGATGGACTATGCCGAAATGGCAAAGTTAACTGGGAAGCTCAGGAATCAAGATTTTTTTTTTTTAAAAAAAAGAATAGGAAACGTTTATAATGTATATACAAAACCATTGTAAACAGGTCAAAACATTAGCAGGATTTAAAATACACTTGTAACGTAACAGAATGTATAGATAACTTAGGAAGATGAAAAATTGGAGAAGTATGCAGTTGAAAATAGAATCAAAAAGGACCCATGGATGGGATGGGGGGAAGTCAGGAGATGAAGAGCAATCTCGATATTTGGATTTTGTGCTGGGTTTTTTTAAAATGTATGTTTGTTTTCTTTTTTCTTTTCTTTCTTTCTCTCTTTTTGAAAATCAAACAAACAGAGAGAGAGAGAGAGAGAGAGAGAGAGAGAGTATACACACACGCACACACACACACACACACACACATACACATGATATTGGGGTCTGCTAACTGGGGCTACTGGGAGCTGGAGCCTGACAGCATCTCAGGGGGCGCAGTTTTCCCATTCTTGGGATACGGTGTGTAAAGAATGGAGTATTCCATTCATTATCTGCTTTTTCATCTTTGGAAAAACCCCAGCACACTAGGTATCTTGGCTGCAGAAATGACTTACTTTTCTTAGATAAAAGGTATATCTACCCTAACTGTCGTGACTTCACCCAAACGATTATGGGAATGGTTGTTTGCTGAGAATTTGCTCCCCTAAGGTGTGCATTACACCCAATATGCCAGCAAGTTTGGAAAACTCAGCAATGGCCAGAGGATTGGAGAAGATCAGTCTACATCCCAATTCCAAAGAAGGGCAGTGCCAAAGAATGCTCCAACTACCGCACAATTGCGCTCATTTCACACGCTAGCAAGGTTATGCTTAAAATTCTACAAGGCAGGCTTAAGCAGTATGTGGACCGAGAACTCCCAGAAGTGCAAGCTGGATTTCGAAAGGGCAGAGGAACCAGAGACCAAATAGCAAACATGCGCTGGATTATGGAGAAAGCTAGAGAGTTCCAGAAAAACGTCTACTTCTGCTTCATTGACTATGCAAAAGCCTTTGACTGTGTCGAACACAGCAAACTATGGCAAGTTCTTAAAGAAATGGGAGTGCCTGATCACCTCATCTGTCTCCTGAGAAATCTCTATGTGGGACAAGAAGCTACAGTTAGAACTGGATATGGAACAACTGAGTGGTTCAAAATTGGGAAAGGAGTACGACAAGGTTGTATATTGTCTCCCTGCTTATTTAACTTATATGCAGAATTCATCATGCGAAAGGCTGGACTAGATGAATCCCAAGCCGGAATTAAGACTGCCGGAAGAAATATCAACAACCTCAGATATGCAGATGACACAACCTTGATGGCAGAAAGCGAGGAGGAATTAAAGAACCTTTTAATGAGGGTGAAAGAGGAGAGCGCAAAATATGGTCTGAAGCTCAACATCAAAAAAACCAAGATCATGGCCACTGGTCCCATCACCTCCTGGCAAATAGAAGGGGAAGAAATGGAGGCAGTGAGAGATTTCACCTTCTTGGGCTCCTTGATCACTGCAGATGGTGACAGCAGTCACGAAATTAAAAGACGCCTGCTTCTTGGGAGAAAAGCAATGACAGACCTAGACAGCATCTTAAAAAGCAGAGACATCACCTTGCCGACAAAGGTCCGTATAGTTAAAGCTATGGTTTTCCCAGTAGTGATGTATGGAAGTGAGAGCTGGACCATAAAGAAGGCTGATAGCCGAAGAATTGATGCTTTTGAATTGTGGCGCTGGAGGAGACTCTTGAGAGTCCCATGGACTGCAAGAAGATCAAACCTATCCATTCTTAAGGAAATCAGCCCTGAGTGCTCCCTGGAAGGACAGATCGTGAAGCTGAGGCTCCAATACTTTGGCCACCTCATGAGAAGAGAAGAATCCTTGGAAAAGACCCTGATGTTGGGAAAGATTGAGGGCACTAGGAGAAGGGGACGTCAGAGGACAAGATGGTTGGATAGTGTTCTCGAGACTACGAACATGAGTTAGACCAAACTGCGGGAGGCAGTGCAAGACAGGAGTGCCTGGCGTGCTGTGGTCCATGGGGTCACGAAGAGTCGGACACGACTAAACGACTAAACAACAACAAGGTGTGCATTATTGCAGCTTTCCCTGACTGGTGCCCTTCAGACATTTTGGACTCCCAACTCTCATCAGCCCCGGGCAGCTTGGCCAAGGTTAATGGATGGTGGAAGCTGTGGTCAAATAATATTTGGAATACATTCGGTTGGCCAAGGCTACATAACTGAATAAACTAAGTGCATTAGTGTAATGTCTGGTACGTCTTCAATGCCTACACACACACACCCCTGCATATCCCTTGAGAAGTGTTCAGGAGGGCTGCTTCTCAGCAGCACGCAAAGGAACTACAGTGGTACCTCGGGTTACAGATGCTTCGGGATACAGACGCTTCAGGTTGCAGACTCCGCTAACGCAGAAAAAGTACCTCGGGTTAAGAACTTTGCTTCAGGATGAGAACAGAAATCGTGCTCTGGCGGTGCGGTGGCAGCAGGAGGCCCCATTAGCTAAAGTGGTGCTTCAGGTTAAGAACAGTTTCAGGTTAAGAACGGACCTCCGGAACGAATTAAGTCCTTACCTGAGGTACCACTGTACATACCAATTTAGAAACTATTGTTATAATATTTAATTAATTTAACAGCAATAATATTTGATGAATAAATTTAACAGCAGTAAATGTGTATATATGTGCGCGCGCACACAAAAAATTGTGTATTTTGCTTTTATTTTTATTTTGGGGGATTAAAAAACTTTTTAAAGGTGGAATATGAATAAATAATGAATCTGGGACAGAAATATTTTGTACCAGAGTTAGTTTTACATCCAATGCAGACCCTCCAAATGTCCCTATTTTCCAGGGACGTCCCTGATTTTGGAGAAGTCGTCCCGGTTTCTGATTTGATCCCAGAATGTCCCACTTGTCCTTAGGATGTCCCTATTTTCATTGGGAAAATGTTAGAAGGTACGGAGTTATCTGACTCTGGAGCCGTCTGAAGGCAATCCTGTACAGTTGTCCCTTGGTTCTCGAACGCCTTGTGAGTTGAACGTTTTGGTTCCTGAACGCCGCAAACCTGGAAGTGAGTGTTCTGGTTTGCGGACGTTTTCTGGAAGCTGAACGTCCAATGCAGCAACCACAGCTTCCAATTGAGTGCAGGAAGCTCCTGCAGCCAATCAGAACCTTGGTTTTTGAATGTTTTCAGAAGTTGAACGGACTTCCGTCCGAGAACCAAGGTACAACTGTATAGGGAAGGTTGTGTTTTTTTTATGTTTTACTACGTTTTTATGTAAGTTGGAAGCTGCCCAAAGTAGCTGGGACAACCCAGTAAGATGTGTGGGGTGTAAATAGTAAAATTATCATGATGCAATGGGAAGTCCCTATTTTCATCAGAGAAATGTTGGGAAGTTTGCCAATGCATTTCTTAAAAACATAAGGATTGTCAAGGCTTTTGTTTTGTTTTGTTAGGATTCTCCTTAGAAGAGAATAGACATGGTGTGCACCTAGATCAAAAAGCCTCTTTTGTACAGTGACAAAGCGTCATGTATCCAAAATAGAAAGCCAGGTACAAAATGAAACATTACAAGCTGGAATCGGTTATGATCAAATGAGAGGGACTGCAGCTGAAATCTCCCAGGAATCAGTGCTGTGAACCTGATATGAAGGCAAGTTGAATTCGCTGTGCTAATGGTTTGGAACAGTAGGCCTTTGATTTATGTAGACAGGTTTTTCAAAAACAAGACTTATGCTACATTGGGGAAAGTTCCTTGAAGGGCAATCGCTTGATTTCTTAAGGTATTGAGCCAGACATATGCATGCTCCTTGAGGTAACTGCAGATACTGAACGACTTTGACATCAAACAAAACCTTTAAGAGAACAAAAAACTTCCTTGGGTTCTCTTGTTTCACTCTATTCAGCTGACTGCTTGCCTGCTATTCCTGTTGGATAATGGGGATTTTGCCGCTGCCTGAATTCCTACTTGTGTTAGGCACCCTAGGCCTTTAAAGTTCTATTATCCAAGCCTTATTTATCCAAAATGAGATGGATCTGCGCCCTTTTCAGTATATTTCCAATGGAGTCCTTGTGTCCTCATTTCCCTAGCCCAATTATGTTTACTGGTCCATCCATTAGGATATATCCAGTGGTTTCCCCCCCTCTGATTTTGACTCAAGAAAATCACCATTTTATAATTCAATTCGGGGAAAATAAATACAGTAAATGGACAAAAGTACAAAGATTCACAAAATGTTTAAGGGTGTGCGTCCTCTTGCTTCCCCCCAGAAAAAAAAAGCACTGGATATATCTGCTCACAAACCAGCAAATTAGTTTGTGCTGCCTGAAGCAACCAGTAGGTGATAGCCAAGGACAGAGCCGGGGAACATGCCCTTGGACCTGCCTGTCAGAAGTGGTGACAGAGGATATGACCTGGTTCTTACAAGTGTGGAACAGGTGTGGCACTGTAGAAGTGACAATTCCACTGATTGAAGTTGTCAGGTGGGCGCATGGGGCGTTAAGATGTTCAAAGTGGTATCGTTGCGCATTAAATGTATGCTGTGATCGTGGCTTAAGATAGGACTTTAGCAGGCTAATCTCAAGCAACTCTCCTGACTTTGATGAAAGCTCTGAGCGGAAGATGCATTAACAATCAATGTCGACAAAAAATGTATGCCCTTCCTTTTTTACATATGCCTTTTCCTTGCAATATGATGATGATTCTGTTTGTTTGTTTGTTTAGCCTAACAGTTGAAATAGCATTTTCTAGTGGTGGGGTTCTGAAAAAAATTTAAAAAATTGGGGGGGGGGATATTGTCTATGATGAGTTTTAAAAATGTTTAAACCAACATTTGTGGAGGGAAGTAAGCCTTTCTTTGACATTCCAAATGATAAGAGGAGGGTTTTCACATATGGAACAACAGCAGCGAGAATGCTGATTGCCAAAAATGGGAAGGGGGAGAAAACTCCTACTAAGGAAGAATGGGAAATTAAACTACGTGAATACTTGGAACTAGCAAAAATGACAGAGGTAATCAGGAATCAATCAAAACAAAAATTTAAAAAGGAGCGGGATTGTTACAGAAGGTATTTGGAAAAAAAACATTGTTCCCAAACAATACCTTTAATGCATTCCGATTAAAATTTGCAAAGTAGATAACAGATAGATAATGTATACTATGTAAGATAAGTGATTTAAAGGAAAATAAGCACACAGTCATAAAGATAATGAAGAAGTAAGGAGCCGCAATGAGGTGGAGGGAAGTCACATTCAAAGAATTTAAGACTTTAAGACTTAAGAATTAATGTGACAGCATTATCAGATGTTGAATTATTTTGGTTATTTTTGTGTGTAATTTAATGTGAAGGAAGAATGGAATATTTGTACAATTAATTAAACTAAAAACTCAATATAGTGTGTGTGTGTGTGTGTGTGTGTGTGTGTGTGTGTGTGTGTGTGTAAGCATTTTCAGAAATACAAGGAATGGTTCCAAAGGAGGTTTAGGGTTGATAAAGGGGGAAAAAAACTATTGGGGGGAAAGCGCTATTTGTGATATACACACCTATCAGAATAAAGGCCATGGCAATGATGAATGTCAGAACGTATCCTCTAATTGGCTCGTTGTTCTTGCCATATCCTTTGGCAAAGAAGTGGAGTGCTCGGTAGATGTTATCCTTGCAGAGAGCCTGTCAAAAGAGCAGAACTTAGTTCAGAAAGGTAGGGCTGGGTGTGTTGAATGCAACAAAAAAGTTTTTTTCCAAATGTGAAATGGGGATGGGTGGGAGGGAGGGAGGCATAAATGACACTTTAACTCCAGCACAGCCTTTTCTTGGGAGCCAACATAATTGGTTTCAGAAATTACCATGGTATAGGATGCAACTACTGTATGAAGAAATGGGAAAAAAACACACCGTTCTGGTAATGTAAGAATTGGCCATCAATTTCATCACAATGGGGTGGGAAGCCTACATCTTTTCCAAGAGTGCCTTATTGTAAACCTGGATCTGGCTGGCAATCGAATAGGTACAGCACCTGCTCAAATTGTTCAGCCCACAACGACTGGCATGTGGCAACCAACTTTGCTTCCTCAGTGCCATTCATTGCCCTAACTCTGTATATCAGATCCAGCTGGTTAAAAAAAACAACGTTGTGCAAGGCATACCCATGCATGTGGACCAACCAATTAGACACAAAATAATAATAATAATAATAATAATAATAATAATAATAATAATAAATTTTTATTTATACCCCGCCCTCCCCAGTCAAAAACCGGGCTCAGGGCGGCTGACACCAACAGAACCACAATAAAACATAAAAACAATTAATTAAAATACAGATTAAAACACAGTATCAAAATTTAAAGTGCAGCCCCATTTCAAGTAGGCCATAAGTGGCTGACACCAACAGAACCACAATAAATCATAAATACAATTAATTAAAATACAGATTAAAATACAGTATTAAAATTTAAAGTGCAGCCTCATTTCAAGTAGGCCATAAATCCAAGCCATGAGGGAGAAAAACACAGGGGTCAGGCTGAGTCTAACCCAAAGGCCAGGCGGAACAGCTCTGTCTTGCAGGCCCTGCGGAAAGATGACAAATCCCGCAGGGCCCTGGTCTCCTGGGAAAGAGCGTTCCACCAGGTTGGGGCCAGTACTGAAAAGGCCCTGGCTCTAGTAGAGGCCAATCTAGCCATCTTATGACTCGGGATCTCCAGAATATTATTATTTGTGGACCTTAAGGTCCTCCGCGTGGCATACCAGGAGAGGCGGTCCCGTAGGTACGAGGGTCCCAAGTCGCATAGGGCTTTAAAGGTCAAAACCAGCACCTTAAACCTGATCCTGTACTCCACCGGGAGCCAGTGCAGCTGGTAAAGCACTGGATGAATGTGATCCCGCGGCCGGGACCCTGTAAGGAGCCTCGCCGCGGCATTCTGCACCCGCTGGAGTTTCTGGGTCACCTTTAAGGGCAACCCTGCGTAGAGCGAGTTACAATAGTCAAGCCTGGAGGTGATCGTCGCATGGATCACTGTGGCCAGATCGGGGCGAGAGAGGTAAGGGACCAACTGCTTGATGCGGCGGAGATGGAAAAATGCCACCTTTGCTGTGGATGCAACCTGCGCCTCCATGGAAAGGGAGGCGTCAAAGGTTACACCCAAACTCTTGACAGAAGGCGCTGGTACCAATTGAGCCCCTGCAAAAGATGGGAGTTGGCCCCCCAACCCCATGTCGCCCCGACCTAGCCAGAGAACCTCTGTCTTCGAAGGATTTAACTTCAGTCGGCTCCCACGTAGCCATCCAGCCACAGCTTCCAAGCACCTGGTAAGTGTGTCCGGGGCCGAGGCAGAGCAGCCGTCCATCAACAGATAGATCTGGGTGTCATCAGCATATTGATGACAACCCAGCCCAAAACTCCGGACAATCTGGGCAAGGGGGCGCATAAAGATATTAAAAAGCATTGGGGAAAGGATTGCGCCTTGCGGGACTCCACACACCAAGGGGTGCCGCGGCGACAACTCCCTCCCTAGCGCCACTCTCTGTCCCCGACCTGAGATGAAGGAACGCAGCCATTGTTGGACTGTGCCCTGAATCCCCACGTCGGCAAGGCGGTGGTCTAAAAGGTCATGATCGACCATATCGAAGGCTGCTGACAGGTCTAAAAGAATCAGCAGTCCCGACCCACCTCGATCCAGCTGTCTACGGAGATCATCTGTTAAGGCTACTAGAGCTGTCTCGGTCCCATGACCAGGGCGAAAGCCGGACTGAAATGGATCTAGAGCCGATGTTTCATCCAGAAACCTACCAAGCTGTTCGGCAACCACTCTCTCAATTATCTTACCCAGGTACGGAAGATTCGAAACCGGGCGATAATTGGATAGATCTAAAGGATCTAGAGATGTTTTCTTTAAGAGTGGACGCACCACTGCCTCCTTCAACTCCTCTGGGAAAGTCCCTGTGCCCAGGGACAAGTTGATGATCTCACCCAGGGGGGCCCGTACCTCATCTGGACATGCTCTAATCAGCCAAGACGGGCACGGGTCCAGGGAGCAAGTGGTGGGCCTTCCAGCTCGGAGGAATCTGTCTACATCGGCAGGGAGTATCTGATCGAATTGGTCCAATACTGAACTCGAAGACAGTCAAGGGGCCTCCAGTTCCGTTATTGTATCCAAATTGGCAGGGAGGTCACGGCGGAGTGTCAAGACTTTCTCCGCAAAAAAGCTCGCAAATGCCTCACAGCTATGGGTCAAATTCGTATTTAAATTTGGCTGTTCCTCTAGGGTTGTTAAAGACCTAATTATTCTAAAAAGTTGTGCTGGGCGAGAGCTAGCGGATGCAATGGAAGCTGAGAAGTAGGACTTTTTTGCAGCTTTCACCGCCATCTCATAGGCTTTCATAAGTTTCCTGTAAGATGTTCTTGAGGCTCCGTCGTGAGCACGCCGCCATACTCGCTCTAGCCGTCTAAGGTCCCGCTTCATTTTCCGAAGCTCCTCGGTAAACCAAGGGGCCCGGTTTCGGTGGGGTCGCAGAGGGCGCTTAGGTGCGATCTCATCGATGGCCGCCAAGAGCCGGTTATTCCAGTTCTCGACCAGCTCTTCTAATGAGCCGCCAGGGGGAGCAGGGTCCCGCAAGGCCTGACGGAATCCGTCAGGATCCATCAGCCTATGCGGGCGAGCCCAAATAGGCTCGCCACCCAAGCAGGGGAGGGGCGGGAAGTCAATCCTGGCTTTCAGAGCGTAGTGATCAGACCATGGCACTTCCACAGTTGGGGACATGATCACGTCTATACCCGCACCAAAGATCAAATCCAGCGTGTGGCCTGCTTGATGTGTGGGACCCAAAACAAACTGGGAGAGCCCTAGTGTCGCCATGGAAGACACCAGATCCGGAACCCGTGAGGAGGGGGTGGCATCTGCATGGACGTTGAAGTCCCCCAAAACCAGTAGGTTAGGGAACTCCAAGGCCCAGCCTGCCACCACCTCCAGCAGGTCCGACAGGGTGGCTGCTGGTGCGCTAGGTGGTCGGTACACCAGCCAGACAGCCAAGCCCCCCTTGGTGCCCCACACTAGGCCAACACATTCAATGCCGGTGATTGATGGTGATGGCAGAGCTCTGAAAGAGCAATCCTCCCGGATTAACAGCGCTACCCCTCCCCCCCGACCCACAGTCCGCGACTGGTGGAGGACGGAGAAGCCCGGGGGGTGTTATCTCATGCAGGGCAACTACTTCGCCCACACGCACCCAGGTCTCAGTCACGCAAGCCAGGTTGACCTCCAGTGAGATGAAAAAGAAGAACAAGAAGAACAAGAGAGATTGTGCTTTTGGCCTTACCTGGAAAACCTTGGGTGCGCTGACAAGCGAAGTGAGAGCTGATGAAAGTGTTGCAGAAAATATTCCGGCAGTGATTAAAGGACCAAACCCTGAAACCATGCTCATGACCTTTTTTGGGGAAAACACACACACACACACAAAAGCCGTGAAGCTCATGTAAGCAAGGGTTCAAACAGAACATCCCAATGTTTCCTGTGGCCGCATTGATGGTAATACTACCATTTCCAACCTCCTCTCTATTATCTTTTAAGTCACCCATTAAAAACTCAATGAGTCTGTACCCAGCACTGCAAATTAACTGTTGTTGTCAAGAAAACCATTTTCCTGGTAATGTGGAAGACTGTTCTGTAATTCAGGCCTGCCCTGCTCTCACTAAAGCCAAAGGCAGTATTTTTATTTCTTTTGGAAATGGTGCCATTCAGAAACAGCATCATATTAAGAACGAGGTGTTCCAAGGAACAAGTCTGCTACATTTTTAAAAGTGAGTGATCTCCATGTCCTCTAAATAGAAGCCTACAAGTGTAATAATATCAAACCCAGACTTTATTCTTCAGATATTGAAAGATGGCATGTGCCAATATATTAATGGACAGTTTCCATCAGCAACTTTTCAGAAGCAGTTCTGTATCCATTTAAGGTGAAGAGCTCTTCAGTTTGTCTTTGCCATGCTACTAACTGGAGCACCAAAACGGCAGATAGATAATGTAACTCTGGTTAGACCAATATTAGATGGAGTGTAAATAATTTTTAAACGTGTGTTTCTAATGCATATATTTAAAATTGTTTAAAAGAATGAGCTTCCAGGCTTACACAATTGTTCATAGAGTGGCTTGTCTTTATGCTCTGCATCATTTAGAATGCAATTTAGCAGTACACAAGTAGGTCCACTGCTCTGCTTTGCTTCTCTTTGGAACCTGAACTTGTGAGGAGTCTTGGCTTTTCCCATTCAATTCAGATGAGGTGGCAGGTCTTAGGAAAGTCAATTGAAAAATTGCGTTTTTATGGCATTTTCCGAACAAAGGGCAACAATTTGGGGGGTCCTCCTAAAAAAAAGTTCAACAACCTTTGGGGTGTCCTGTTACTTTTTGAAGTATGGCAACCCAGGCATCCTTTTGCACAAGCACAATTACGGTACACCTCCCCCCCCCTCACAGTTGCAGTGAGCTGCGAAGCTATGGGGTGCATGAGATTCTGTGTACAAATTGGAACTCCTTTGGGTGCATATCTAATACAATCTGTGGTGGGACAAAGGTGCTCATCTGATTTGCTGCTGCTTACCTGGAGGGGGAAGGCAGTGAGGAGGGCGATGTGGTGCAAACTCACCAGTGGTGCCAACCTGGTGCTTCTGCCTGTGCATTTGCACCACAATGCCCCCCCCAACCCTCACCTTCCCCTTCCCAGCAAGGAACAGCAACTCCCCTGCCAGGAAGTCAGGTAGTTACAACAACAGTAAGTCTGCAATCCTAAACACACTTATAAGCAACTGATCCCCATTTGGAAAGAGTGAGGTTTACTTCTTAGTGCAGGCATCCCCAAACTTCGGCCCTCCAGATGTTTTGGACTACAATTCCCATCTTCCCCGACCACTGGTCCTGTTAGCTAGAGATCATGGGAATTGTAGGCCAAAGCATCTGGAGGGCCGCAGTTTGGGGATGCCTGTCTTAGTGAAGATGCATGAGATATTGTGTTGTGAAACTCTTTCAAGACGGTGCATAACTGGAACTCTTTTGAACCTTGAAATTATTCACCAACCCATAATCACGTTTGGGTTTTGCACTACATTCTTCTCGTTCACTTGTAGTCCAGGCCTCAGAGAGGGTGAGCCTTTCTGGTTCAAGTTAGAAACTTTCTGGGCCATGATCATTAGAGCCTTTAAAGGTAACGGTAAAAGGGCCCCTGACCATCAAGTCCAGTCGTGTCCGACTCTGGGGTATGTAAAACACTGTCTGGGTATGTGAATTGACACATCAACAGCAGAATGGATTGAATCTCATTTCAGGTCATGTATCTTAGCTGGGGTGTTAACAAAGGTATTGAAAAAAAACCCCACAAAATGCACTCTGCTGCGTGGTTACCTTGTGTTCGTTTGTGTTATTATATATATAGTATGCAGCTTCCTCAGTTGTACAACACACATATGATTATACCAATTGCATAATTAGAGCTCTTTTGAACCTGGAAATTATTCATCAGCCCATAAGCACATGTCTGGGTTTTACAGCTGGAGAAATCATAGCCTAGGGCACAAGCAGATGATCCATTGCAATTCATTCCGGATACAACTGTATCATTGACGTTCCCCGTAGCATCACGTACGACACAAGCAGCTGTGGAAACAACAGCATATTATTATTTCCCTTCCTTGTGACAGGGGGAGAATACTTTCACCATGCCGCGTACATCTTCAGTTGCTTAATGCTTTTCCACCTCTATCATCTTGGGGCGGCAGGGCGCTGTTTCTTTCTCATCACTGCGAATAATGCCACTATTCATTAAAGCGGTGTTATTACTGCTCTACGTTTTGTGCTCAAGCCTAGTGTACATTCAACAAACTAGGACATGTGTGGAATTTGGAAATGCCCAGTGCCTGACCTGGATGGGTTTACTTAACCTTAAGGGGCATTTGCAGAATCTGAAAGGTAGTGGGGATCTTAGACTTATGAGACAGAAGTCTGTGAGAATGATAGGAAGTTCTATCATGAGCATGTTCTGCTATGCTTTAAAAATAGTGCAGATAGCTTGCCCTCATGCCACTAATTTCACAAAGCAACTACCATGGGCTCCAGCTATCAGAGACACAACCTAATGAGAACATAACAGCATCAGAAGTTCCCTGCTGGATCAGACCGGGGCATCATCCTGTTCTCACAGGCCGACGAGATGCCCATGGGAAGCCCACAGGCGGGATCTGGCTGCAAGAGCTCTCTTCCCTCCTGTGGTTTCCAGCAACTGGTATTCAGAAGACTGTCTCCAACAGTGGAGCATAGTCATTGTGGTCAGCAGCCACTGAATGGCTCGTGGATCCAATGTGAGCTCCGTCCTCAGAGCCCTCTTCAGGCAGGGTAAAGACTCTGGATTGGCTGGGCCAGGTAGATTCCAGGAGCCTGGCCTTCTGACCTTGGCTGTCTCCCTCATGTCCTGCTTGGATGGCTTTAAAAGAGGATTAGGCAAATTCATGGAGGAGGTGGCTATCAATGGCTGCTAGCCATGATTGCTATGTTCAAGTTCCACGGCATCTGAATACCACTTGCTGGAAATTGCAGGGAAGGGTGGAGAGCGTTACTGCCCTCAGGTTCTGCTTGCAAGCTTCCTACAAGCACCTGGCTGGCCACTGTGAGAACAGGGTGCTGGATTAGATGGGCCTTCGATCTGATCCAGCAGTGGTCTTCTTACTGATGCCTGGTCAACAGAGCAGGGACTCCTGCTAGCTACTCCACAGGCTCCAGCTCAAACTACCAGCATTAACAGGGAAGACTTGTAAGTTGGAAGGCTTTTATCCCAAGTCTGGATTCAAGCACAGCTGCTCTGAGTCCCTCCTGGCCGTGCAAGCAGCCAGCTGATCCGGCCTTGTGGGAAATTATCTTCCCTCCTTTTAAAGATGGCAATCAGCTAGTCCTTGAGAAAACCAGAACTGGTTTCTCTTGTCTTATCAACACATCTGATTGCCCTAATGGCAGTGATGCAAACAGGAAGAGGCAAGATGAAGGAGAACTGTTCTTTGAAAGTATTTTTCCTAGTTCGTTCTGATGGCACTTGTAGTTTTCCATAAGCCAAGCACTGGTGGAAGCTCTCCATATGATGAAGTCACAAGTTCAACACAGTGGAATAGTTCGACTCCATGAACTTTTCCTAGAAAAGGAGCCTCTTTAGCTATTTGTGAATCCACAGCTGATCCAATTCTATGCAGTGAAATGGTGAATGTTGTTTTCAAGTTTGTGTTTTTACTTACTAATAGACATCTGTTTTACTATATAAAAAATCCATAAGATAAACAAATAATGAGTGTAAGTGATGATCTGAGCACAAGACTTTAAACATACCTAAGAATATTAATTAGGAATATACAGTACTCTGGATTAGAATGCAAACATATGCTTCTTATTTACCTGCACAGATTGCTACACCTACATAAGCAATAGTTGTAACCAGAATGGCCAGCATTGTTCCTTTGGGTATAGCAGCTTGTGGATCCTAGAATATTACAATAAAAAGACTGCAATGAATAGTCATTTTAAAAACACACACACAGGGTTGCACATCCACTGCGTGTTTGCGTTCACAAACAGTTCTGTTACAGAATTTAAATACTTTTTTTTAAAAAAAAATAGTTTCTTGTCCTTGGGATAATGTGACAATAAGTCTAAAATTGTGTAGGCAATTTGGAGATTTTGTGCAGGGATGTTTTATATGGACATGGTTAATGTGCTGTTTAATGGGCATAAAGGTAAAGGTAAAGGGACCCCTGACCATTAGGTCCAGTCGTGACCGACTCTGGGGTTGCGGCGCTCATCTCGCGTTATTGGCCAAGGGAGCCGGCATACAGCTTCCAGGTCATGTGGCCAGCATGACAAAGTCGCTTCCGGCGAACCAGAGCAGCACACGGAAACACCATTTACCTTCCCGCTGTAGTGGTCCCTATTTATCTACTTGCACTTTGATGTGCTTTCGAACTGCTAGGTTGGCAGTAGCGGGGACCGAGCAATGGGAGCTCACCCCATCGCGGGGATTCGAACTGCCAACCTTCTGATCGGCAAGCCCTAGGTTCTGTGGTTTAACCCACAGCACCACCATAGCTGCCAAGTTTTCACTTTTCTCGCGAGGAAGCCTATTCAGCATAAGGGGAAATCCCTGTAAAAAAGGGATAACTTGGCAGCTATGAGCACCACCCGCGTCCCTTGTGTTTAATGGGAATAGTTGGACATAATTAGGGGAAGGGCAGTAGCTCAGCTGTAGAACATATGCTTTGCATCCCAGGTTTCTAGTGGTGCAGTGGTTCAGTGCATCTGGCTGTTAACCAGAAGGCTGGTGGTTTGAGCCTACTCTGGGATGGCTGTGGGCAGGATTCCTGCATTGCAGGGGGTTGGACTAGATGACCCTCAGGTGTACTTTTCGACCATACAATTCTATGATTCTATGATTCAGGGTAAGAAAAGGTGTGACCCCTGGCATCTCCACATAGAGCTGGTAGAGACTGCTGGGTATAAAACACCTTGCACACCTCTATTCAGCAGAGGGCAGGGTACAGGCTAATAGCTAGCCAAGGGGAAATACACTGTTATTTGCTGCTAAACCCCTATAGCTCTGCTGCTTCTCTCTCTCTCTCTCTCTCTCTCTCTCTCTCTCTCTCTCTCTCTCTTCTACATGAGAGGGCCATGTGAAATGGCTCAGGACTGCCATACCTCTAGGGCCGCCTCTTTCCATATGAACCTACCTGGACCCTGAGATCATCTCCTGAGACCTTTCTTTGTGTGCCTCCTCCTTGAGAGGTCCGGAGGGCGGCAACGCGAGAATGGAGCCTTCTCTGCAATGGCTGACAGTCTGTGAAATGCTTTCCCCAGGGAAGTTCGTCTGGCACCTTCATTATACATCTTTAGGTGCCAGGCAAAAACGTTCCTTTTTAATCAGGCCTTTGGTTGATCTGATTTACATCCTATGCCCTTTTAAAATGTGTTTTTTTAATAGGGGGCAGCTATTGAGTTTTTGTTCTTATTTTTATTATGTATTTTGTGGTTTTATATATTGATTTTATTTTGTGAACCGCCCTGGGACCCCCGGGTATAGGGTGGTATATAAATTCAAAAACAACAATAAGCCCCATCACATAGGCTTAGACTCCAAAGCCACTGTAAATATGAAGATGATGTAAGTAATAATAATATAATAATAATAATTTATTATTTATACCCCGCTCACCTGGCTGGGTTTCCCCAGCCACTCTGGGCGGCTTACAACAGAATATTAAAATACAATAATCTATGAAACATTAAAATCTTACCTAAACAAGGAAAAAGAACTTTTCTTCCCTTTCCCAGTGCTCTGCTTTATTTTACTATTTTCAAGCAATGCTAGTGATGTGTGATTGAGACAGGTTGGGTGGTGCTAGGCATTACTTGGTTACTGTTTTGGCTTGATTTTATATGTTGTAGTCTTGTTGTGAACCGCCTTGAGACCTCTGGGTATAGGGTGGTGTATACGGTAAGATGAATGAATGAATAAAACAGGCAGTGCTTTTTTCCTTTAAAAAATGTTTAGGGGTACTCTCATTTTGACTCAAGAAAATCACCATTTTATAGTTGAAACTGGGGAAAATAAATACACTAAATGGACAAAAGCACAAAGATTCACAAAATGTTTAGGGGTATACGTACCCCTAGGGGAAAATCACTGGTACTAGGACTGGGCAGCTCCAGCTCCCAAGATTTTTGACTCTGGTATAAACTACAAACCAGTCATTTTTAAGAAACCCAAGCAAGATTTCCTACCTGAAAACCTGCCAGTCACTGTAGACAATACTGAGCTAGATGAACCAGTGGCCTGACTCATAAAAAGGCAACTTCTTATGCTCTTCCTATGTTCCCTGCACTGAGTGGATTTCATGGAAATTGGGGCTGGGGGAAATGGAGGTCAAAAAAGGAAACCCACCAACTCACTCCCAAACCACGCATGTAACATCTTTTCTATGTTTAGCTTATCTAAACACTGGTGGAAACTGGGCACCGCCTAAAAGCGGTAAGGCATAATGGTACATGCGGAAATGACATTCAGATTTCCACCCGCATTTTTGCTCCACATGTTGCTACCCTCGTGACTTAACTTGAAAGGTTGTAAGCAGTGTATTAGTTAATGTGGGCTGCAGTCGACATGTGACTGTAAGAATCGACCGCTTTCATCATTTAATCGAAAGGCGACCACTTTCATCATTTAATCGAAAGGCGCCCAGATGCCATTCCCTGAAGGCTTAGAGCGCGGAAGCACAAAGAGAGGAAAAATGTATTTATAACCAAATAGGAGCAAAATAAAAGGGGGGGGGGGAATGGCTTGCACCTTAGATGTTTCTGTGCTTGCACCAAAAAACATATACGTATAAGATACTTTACCAGTACTAGCTAGTTAGCTCTTTGTGCAAATCGCCTTGTAGTAATGTAAGACATAGCTGTGTGAAGGACAAGACTGAAATAAAAGAAATGATCCTTTTGCTAAGCCTAACCCAATCCACTTTGAAGAGAGAAACTCTGCATTTCCCTCTAGGGCCTCCAGTTGTAAATTTGAAGTCCGCAGCATGTACAGTTTTTATGAATTAGCAAAGCTGTGGTAATAGGAATTGCATAGCTCATTTCGATGTGCGGTGCCCTGATAATGGGTCCATTAATATTCTGCTTCTAGAGTTAGTGAAGTGGCCTTTTAAATTTCATAGTCCGCTTCTGGAAGACAAATGTAGTTAAATCTGTGTAGCTGGCTGTTTCATTAGACAATACAAGTGGGGTGCTTAGCTCAGAGGGTCCAGAGGCACGCTTCTATGTGCAGGAATTGTCCCGCTTTGCACCTCTGCCCTGAATTGTTTGTGGGAAAGCCACATTTTGCTCTTTATTGAGCATTCATTCTGGTTTGTTTGTGGAGAGGCTAGATGACATTGTGCCAATTAAGTGTTATCCTACACTTCCCAGTGGCATTTCCCCATCGCTTTCCTTATCACAAAAAGTCTCGTCTTTGGGGGAAGCGGGTTTGTTGCACAAGAGCTCCAAATAAACACCAATTGTGCATTTTCCAGTGTGTGACTGGAGGCGGTTGGAGGATGGATGGAGGCTAACAGATTGAGGTTGAATCCTGACAAGACGGAAGTACAGTGGAACCTCTACTCACGACCACAATCCGCCAGCGATTGCCTGCTTCTGTGCATGCGCGAACGGTGGCATACCCGCCAATTACTTCCGGGTTTGTTGGGCGAAATGGATGCGAGCGGAGATGGACGTAAGAAGAGGTATGACTGTACTGGTTTGGGGGGACAGGGGGTGGGCAGGTGTGGGGGACTCCCTGGTCCTGAATGGGGTAACCGCACCCCAGAGAGACCAGGTGCGCAGCCTGGGAGTCATTTTGGACTGACAGCTGTCCATGGACTGACAGCTGTCCATGGAGGCACAGGTCAATTCTGGGTCCCGGGCAGCTGTCTACCAGCTCCATCTGGTACACAGGCTTGAGACCCTACCTGCCCGCAGACTGTCTCGCCAGAGTGGTGCATGCTCTAGTTATCTCTTGCTTGGACTACTGCAATGTACTCTATGTGGGGCTACCTTTGAAGGTGACCCGGAAACTACAACTAATCCAGAATGCGGCAGCCAAACTGGTGGCTGGGAGCAGCCGCCGAGACAACATAACACCGGTCTTGAAAGACCTACATTGGCTCCCAGTACGTTTCCGAGCACAATTCAAAGTGTTGGTGCTGACCTTTAAAGCCCTAAACGGCCTCAGCCCAGTATACCTGAAGGAGCATCTCCACCTCCATCATTCAGCCTGGACACTGAGGTCCAGCTCCAAGGGCCTTCTGGCGGTTCCCTCACTGCGAGAAGTGAGGTTACAGGGAGCCAGGCAGAGGTCCTTGGAACGCCCTCCCATCAGATGTCATGGAAATAAACAACTATCTGACTTTTAGAAGACATCTAATCCAGAAGGCGGCAGCTAGACTGGTGACTGGGAGCAGCCACCGAGATCACATAACACCGGTCTTGAAAGATCTACATTGGCTCCCAGTATGTTTCCGAGCACAATTCAAAGGGGTCCAGTACCGAGGGCCTTCTGACGGTTCCCTCGTTGCGAGAAGCCAAGTTGCAGGGAACCTGGCAGAGGGCCTTCTTGGTGGTGGCACCTGCCCTGTGGAACGCCCTCCCATCATATGTCAAAGAGAAAAGCAGCTACCAGATTTTTAGAAGACATCTGAAGGCAGCCCTGTTTAGGGAGGCTTTTAATGTTTAATAGATTATTTCATTTCATTTTTCTGTTGTAAGCCGCCCAGAGTGGCTGGGAAAACCCAGCCAGATGGGCAGGGTATAAATAATAAATTATTATTATTATTATTATTATTATTATTATTATTATTATTATTATTATTATTATCTGAAGATAGCCCTGTTTAGGGAAGTTTTTAATGTTTGATTTTTATTTTTAATATTCTGTTGGGAGCTGCCCAGAGTGGCTGGGGAAATCCATCCAGATGGGAGGGGTATAAATAATAAAATTATTATTAGTATTAGTATTAATATTATGACTGTATCCCTCCTGAAAATAGCAGGGGTGTGGAAACAGCCCTAAATACCAAAGATGTTGTACCCATTTTGCCAGGAAGTGTGCAAGCGGAAGTTCTAGATGTTGGACGTTCTAGATGTTGCAACTCATCTTGCAGAACAGGGGCTTGTGCCTACCTCCAAGTCTCCGGAGATATTGGCTCCAGCAAGAATTCCAGTGGCTGCAGGGAAAAAAATGGCAAACACAGAGAAAAATCCTTCGTCGCCTCTGAAATCTGGTCCGAAGTTTTCCGCAAATATGGAGGCTGCAAAGGCAAAGAGAAAAATCACTGTGAAGTTTTGAAGGCATGTCACGGATGGTAGTTCGGCTGATGGTAGTTCGGTAACATTTGGGGGGCCAAAGTTCCCCCACCCTGATTCATTGAGAAGCCACGATTTGTGGTGGCATGTAGCATAGGGGGAGGAATAGTAGAATTCACTCAGTGTGGCCGAGCATGTTTTGGTATGCATCGCCTAGCTCAGGCATGTCCAACAGGTAGATTGCATAGCTGCCAAGTTATCCCTTTTTTTAAGGGATTTTCCCTTATGCTGAATAGGCTTCCTCGCGAGAAAAGGGAAAACTTGGCAGCTATGAGATTGTGATCTACCAGTAGATCACTGGACATCTGTGGTAGATCACTGGTTCCCCCCAAAGAAGCTCAACAACTTTGGCTCCCCTAAGAAAAGCTCTACATTTTTGCCTTGCACCCCAAAAAGCAGGGATTTCCTCCTCCGTCAAACAAGCTCAACATCTTTGACCTGAACCCCTAAAAATGGGCCTTCCTCCTTCCTAAAAGAAGCTCAAAAACTTTGACCTGAACCCCCCAAAAACAGGGCTTTCCTCCCTTAAAAAATAGCTCAACAACTTGACTGAATCCCCCAAAAGGGGGTAGATCACTGCCAGTTTTAAACTCTGTGAGTAGATCACAGTTTCTTGGGAGTTGGCCACCCCTGGCCTAGCTGCAGGGGCGGGTGGGTGGGCAGAGGGATCTCCACCACTGGGGCCAGTGCTCTGATGTCCTGGGGCGGGGCCTTGGGAGCAGACCTGATTCAAGACTGCCTTGCTCGGATTCCACTCCTGGGGTTTAAAAGGAGACCTGTGACTGCTTACTCCCACTCTAATTCTCTGAAATCAATAAAGTTGCGTATGTATTTCATCCCAGAATCATCTCATGTTGACTTAGTTCTGCTTCCCACCCCTCCCTGCATCACTGTGCATATGTCCAGGGCTGTTGCTAGGGGGTGGCAAGGAAGTGCCCTGCCAGGGGCGCAGGCGAGGGGTGTGTGTGCAAAAGCGGCTTTAAAATATGTCCATAAATATGGAGAGCGGGCTGAGGGCTAGGCTGCCAGTTGTCCCTGCCTGCCTGCCTGCCTGCCTGCCTGCCTGCCTGCCTGCCTGCCTGCCTGCCTCCGCCGGGAGCCCCACAGACCACAGCAGAGCTTGTGGCTGCTTAGTCATCCCCTGGTCACCCTGGTCTACCCGCTGGAGAGCTGGGAGGCACCAGTCTACCTGGCAGAGGGACTGGAAGCGCTGCCCAGTCTACTGGTCCATGGCCTCATTGGCACCTCCAGGTCTACCACATTGCTTGGTGGGTGGGTAGGTGGGTGGGTGGGGCGAGTGCTCTCTGGTCTACTTGCTGGGAGGCCGGGGCTGCCAGGTCTACTTGGGAGGAAGATCTAATTTTTCTGTGGCTAGGAGGTGCAATCTGGACGGTTACACGGGTGCAAGATCACCTAGCTACGGCTCTGCATATGTCCACAAGGACTGCCTTCCACACAGATCCTCCTGATTGGATAAGAGTCTGAAAACTTCCTGTGCAGTCATCAGGTAATGGAAACTCCCCATTTAGTCTGCATCTATAAAATATGACTTTTTCTAAGGCACCAGGTTGTCATCGATGAACACAGAGGCGGGTAAATAAGATGCAAAAGCACAGCTGGTTATGGTTTTCAAATCAGCTATTTGGGTGCAAGCTTATGCCCAGTATATAGGTAACGGTAAAGGTAAAGGCAAAGACCCCTGGACGGTTAAGTCCAGTCAAAGGCGACTTTACCTTTACCCAGTATATAGAATGCACCTCACTCAATTACTTTATGCAAGATGCCAATAGTTGTATGTCAGTACTCAGTACTGTTTACTGCAGGAGCTCTGCGTATCTGCAACAAAAGAAACACTTGCCTTGATAATTGAAAAAACCTCTAGCCTTCTTCTCATTGTTGCTTGGAATGACGGTTCCAATGAAGAAATTTGCAATAGCAGCAAGAAGGATAAATAGAAGAATAACTTGGGCCTGCAAAGCCAAGTTAAGAGGTTATTTTTGGTAGAGGACATTTGCCTTTCATAAGCTACTTCAAAACTTGATGCAGTTGCGAAGTGGCATGGTGTTTGTACAGCTTAAAAAACTTGGGGGTCGAAACACTAAAAAGAGAGTTAGTCACATTTTTCAAAGTCTCGTTAATTTCAGTAGGTACTAAGGATGAGGAATATTTTCAGCAGTGTGGCATGAAGTGTCTCTCCCATACTCAACTCTTTGACTTCCTGGCTGGTAACTGCAAAGGGTGGCACAAGTAATAGGAAATGGGAATCTGTGATTTGCATTTTTCTACCACATTCCTTTTCATTGGGTGGAGGTTTGCTTGTGTGTGTGTGTGTGTGTGTGTGTGTGTGTGTGTGTGTTACAGTAGTACCTCGGTTCTCGAATGTCTCCGTTGACAAACATTTCGGAACCCGAATGCCGAAAACCCAGAAGTCAATGTTTTGAAACTCAAATGGTCTTCCAGAACGGATTACGTTCGAGAACCGAGATACCACTGTATAAATAAATAAATAAATAAATAAATAAATAAATATGCACATATCTTTGATATTGGTTGGGGTATTTGTGCATTTTGTACCTATACCTTAGTAAAAAATGGGCCATTGACACAAGACTCTGTAGCAAAACCACCTTGGCTTCCACAAAATCTGCTTGAGCATTCGCCTTCTCTAAATAGTTTTAATATTGAGAATGCTTTACCTTGGCTTCCCATTCCATACCGGCCACAGAAATGCCTAAAAGAATGACTACCGTTATAGCACCAATTATTCTGATGTCGTTGGTTGCATCAACCATGATTGCGTTGCTGTTCTGGGTGGGGGAAGGAAAGAGCGAGAGAGAAATGATTAAGGATATAGTTTCTGTAAGATAGTTTCTGGCAGCAACATAAAGCAGAAGGAAATGACTAAAGAGGGATTCTGCACATTCCATGGGTAATGAGCCCTGAGTTTCACATTTCTTATGACGGTTGAGCCTCTGTCATCAAGGTTATTGGCTTGCTAATTAGAACCCTAATTCCCTTTAGTAATTTCGGAACTCTTAACAGCCCTGTAAGAAACATTTCTTTGACCTGGTAGTAGTGGAGGAAAAGCTTATAAATTAGAATTTATGACACATTTAGGGAGTTCTAATTCACGAATACTTAACACATTTATTAGACCTATGGTCGTTATTTATTAAAAAGAAAGTTATTAGCCAAGGTTCCCTTGCATAACCGCATGTAAAGTATTGCACGCACACACCTTGAGCAGCTCCACGACGGTTTCTGCAAATCCAACGACATACATGGCTACTGCCACGGCATTGGCAAAGGCAAAGATTAGACCAATGGAGCCCCCAAACTCAGGTCCTAAACTTCTGGAGATGAGGTAGTAAGCGCCACCTGTCAACACAGCAAAGAGTTGCTTTGAGCACATTAACAGAGCTGCCCAAGACATTTGGGGCTCCCCAGTTAGCGCCACATATGCCAAGGATCTCCTGCCCAGTTGCAGAGAGTACAACTCCTGTATTCCACCCTCTCCACTGTATGTGATTGGAGATTTCCACCTTGGGCATCATCAGCTATGACGTTGCAAAGGATCCTGGGAGTATCTCTCGGGTTACAAGCTGTTTTTGGACTCCAGATGTTTTTGAACTTCAGCTCCCAGCAGCTCCAAGCAAGATATCCCGTGGTCAAGCATGATGGGAGTGGTAGTCTGACAAGAACTGAAGGGTCACTGGTTCCCCTGCCCTAAGGCAACTTATCCAGATTGCAACCTTGTGTGCTTTCTAGAGGGGTTATATAAACCTGCTGCTTTGTCAGTTGGTCAAACAATATATAGCTCTGAAACTAAGGAACTATATATTTCTTAACTTTATTTCTCTCTCTCTCTCTTAATCCATCTTCTATCACTCTTTCTCTCTCTTTTTCACCTTTTTTCTTTCTGGGTCTATGTTTTTTTTATTTTACATAGATTAGTGTTTTAGTCTGGACAAAAAAGACATTTCAATATAATCTTGGTATCTTTCTGCATAAAATCTAATAAAATTTATTAAAAACAGAACAAAACAACAATATATAGTTCTGTTTTATTTATTTATTTATTCCCCGCCCATCTGGCTGGGCCTCCCCAGACACTCTGGGCGGCTCCCAACAGAATATTAAAAACACGATAAAACATCAAACATTTAAAATTTCCCTAAACAGGGCTGCCTTCAGATGTTTTCTAAAAGTCAGACAGTTGTTTATTTCCTTGACATCTGATGGGAGGGCATTGCACAGGGCGGGTGCCACTACCGAGAAGGCCCTCTGCCTAGTTCAGTGCCTCTGAAGTCTTAAGGTTCGTTTCAAAATGAATGTATTTAGGATTGAGTTGGGGGGACTAGGACTGCAGAAATTAAAGTCTAAAGCCTCATTTGGCCATGAAGCTGACTTAGTGGCTGTAGGACAGTTACTAGCTTAGCCTAGGAAGATATTATGCCCTCTGGATATTTTGGACTACAACTCCCATCCTTCTGACCATTGACCATGTTGGCTGAGCCTGATGGGAGTTGTGGTCATGAAAACCTGGAGGACAACATGTTGGGCTACCCCTGATCTAGCCTGCCCCTCAGTTTTGCCGTGAGGGTGAAGGGTTGTGCAGTGCTCCCTGGAATTCCTTGGACAGGTAAATGTGTAATAATAAGTTGAATAGACCCATACTGTCCCAAAGGCTTCCCCAATTGCATTGCAATCCAATCAAAATATCCTGTGAGAACTAACTTTCTGCAGAGAGAACAGATTCAAACCACCAGGCTTCTTGCAAAGGTGCAAAAACAAATGCTAAAAGACGTCTCACCTGGTATTGTGGGTGGCCATACCAAAATCCATGACCGGAAGACGTGGAGAAATATGGATCTGGAGCCTAAAAAGCTGCATGCACTACTCTGATGATTAGGCAATAGTAGAAGAACTGGTTTCTAATATTTGCATCCATCCTGGCCAGTCCTGAGGCTGCATAGGTAAAATGTAAAGGAACCCTGGACGCTTAAGTCCAAGCAAAGGCGACTATGGGGTTGCGGTGCTCATCTTGCTTTTAGGTCAAGGGAGCCAGTGTTTGTCCACAGACAGCTTGCTGCGTCATGTGGCCAGCATGACTAAACCACTTCTGGCGCAATGGAACACCTTGAAGGAAACCAGAGCGCATGGAAATGCTGTTTACCTTCCCGCCAGAGCGTTACCTATTTATCTACTTGCACTTTGATGTGCTTTCAAACTGCTAGGTGGGCAGGAGCTGGGACAGAACAACAGGAACTCACCCCGTCGCAGGGATTCGAACCGCTGACTTTCTGATCGGCAAGCCCTAGGCTCTGGTTTAGACCACAAGGCCACCCGCATTCCAGTACATAGATCAATCTATTTGGAATGTGCTCCCACCGGAGGCAGTGATGGCCACCATCTTGGGTAGCTTTAAAAGTAGATTAGACAAATTCCTCAAGTTATCAATGGCTATCAATACCCCTTCATGGATCACTGCCTTGTCATGGCAAAGGGGCTTGAATAACTCCAAGAAGCTATGAGCTATGCTTTGCAGGGCCACCCAAGACGGACAGGTCATAGCTGAGAGTTAGACAAAATGTGATCTACCTGGAGAAATCCACTCCAGTATTTTGCCAAGAAAACTCCATGGACATAAAAAGGAGAAGTTTTGAGAAGAAAGTGAGAGTTTCCAAGGCATGCTCTGGTTCATGCGGTCATGGAGAGTTGAATACAACTAAGAAGACTAAACAACAAAAAACCAAAATCCATAGCTACTCGCTGCAATGGGTATGTTCTACCTCCATTGTCAGAGGCAGCCATGCTTCTGGGATACCAGCTTCTGGGAATCCCAAGTGGGCAGGGTGCTTTGGCACCCACATCCTGCCTGCAGGTTTCCCATAGGCATTGGGTAGACCACTGTGAGAACAGCATGCTGGACCAGATGTGTTTTGGGCCTGATACAGCAGGCTCTTCTTTTTTATTATAGTCACTCATAGTGTTCTCAACCAGTGAGGAAACTTCTAGGGAAGAGCTCTGGTCAGATTACTATTATTAAAGCCAATGATTTGGCCAGAAATGTGGTTGCTCCTCAGGAATAATCGCATGTGGTCTGAAACATGGGGGATGTGAAGAAGAAAAATCCCCATACATCTTCTCTGAAATGGCACTGCTGGGATTTCTATATGTAAATATTCTTCATAGGGATTTTCTGCATCTGCTTTGTAGAATCGCCAAATAATGGATTCAGAAAGGGTCAGGAGACCCAATAAGATAAACCCTTGGTCTGCAGCTTTCACACCAGGTTTATCTCCTAGGGCCAGTCCAATTCATAGGATGCCTCAAGGGCAGGTACTTTGTGGAAAGGCACTTGCTGAATAAATAGCTACTTTAAGTACATGAGGTGGTTCTGCACTTCCTTCAAAGAACTGAACGGCTACAGTGTTGGGAATGTTGTCCTAATCTCAAGCTGCCTTTCTATAAGGCATTTTGACTGCTAGTTTCAATAAATATGGTAAAAACTACCCTCTCGTCTGATTTGGCTCTCCTAAATATTTGGAAAGGGTAAGCACTCATTGGTCTTTTTCTCTAGGCTAGGCTAACCAATTAACATCAAGTAATGACCCTGCCTCCTTTCATCCAAACTGTCTCCCATGCTTCTGTTGAGTCCTTGATACTTAGTCGTTTTGCTCCAATTTATTTGACTTGGATAGGCCGGCACAGTTATCACTTCTCCAGATACATATATTCTTAATTTGAAACGCAAAATTGACTCACCTCCTCTTACCACTCCATTTGTACATATGGCAGACATGGAGATACCTGTTAAAGTTGTAACTACCACACTCAGGCAAATAACTACGACTCCAAGACCTGAAAAAATCCCAGAAAAGATGTTTGACCCAAATATCTTGGTCATGTAATTCATGCTAGTTTTTTTTTTAAATAAAAAAGGAAACCACCGTTTTCTAATAAGAAGCCACCATCATTCATGGGGAGGGAAGAGGTCTGACCGGCTCTGTTAAATACCTGGAATTCATGTCATCAAGATAAAGAGTAAGACCCTGGACATTGCTGGAGCGTGCCAGAACTAATCCATGTTCTCAAGAGACTTTGTAAGTTAAAGGAGTAAGAAACAAGTTAATGAATCCAATTATCTCCGCGAAGTGTTCCATCTTTAAGCGATCTGGATCGTCATGTTCACTGAAGAAAACCTGCAATGTTCTGAATACCTTTTTTTTTTTATGAAAGGGAAAAGGAACGAAAGCATCTCCAGGAAAAGAAGTTGATTCTATTTCTCCATCAGTCTCGGATAGGGTCATCTGACCTTTGTGGACTGAACTTTTTGATTCAGGAAAAAGGTTAAGAATCAGTAAATTACAGTGTCTCAAATACTGCTGATCATACAACTCACCTTCTGATTCCTTTGAGTCTACTGTCCACTGTGCTGTTATTTTAGGTCGAGGAACCCTTTGACTTGTCTAATGGTAAGACAATACATGGGAAACTATTTCTGAACATCAAGAGTAAGAGGGCTGGGGAGAAACATCCTAAAGATTTTTATTTATTTTTTACCTCCACGGACAAAACCATTAGTTGCTATTGCAGAAGTTGATAAGCCAGTAATAGACGTGACCATGGTGGCAAGGAGGATAATGGTAACTCCAAGACCTGTCAGCAATGAAAAGATGAAAAATGTAACTTGTGGCTCATAACTCGCTACCATTGTTATTTAAAGTAGTAGAGAAGCCAGGCTTTGTCTTTCACTGGTGAAACTGCTTCATCATTACAGCTATAGGAATACCTGTTTCCTCTCTCTTCCTCATTTTAGCTATGTCACATAAGACTATATAAGTCAGAGTGGTGCATGCTCTAGTTATCTCATGCTTGGACTACTGCAATGCGCTCTACGTGGGGCTACCTTTGAAGGTGACCCGAAAACTACAACTAATCCAGAAGGCGGCAGCTAGACTGGTGACTGGGAGTGGCCTCTGAGACCACATAACACCAGTCCTGAAAGGCCTACATTGCCTCTCAGTACGTTTCTGAGCACAATTCAAAGTGTTGGTGCTGACCTTTAAAGCCCTAAACAGCCTTGGCCCAGTATACCTGAAGGAGCATCTCCACCCCCATTGTCCAGCCCGCATATTGAGGTCCAGCTCTGAGGGCCTTCTGGCAGTTCCCTCCCTGCAAGAAGTGAGGTTACAGGGAACCAGTCAGAGGGCCTTCTTGGTAGTGGCGTCCGCCCTGTGGAACGCCCTCCCATCAGATGTCAAAGAAATAAACTACTATCTGACTTTTAGGAGACATCTGAAGGCAGCCCTGTTTAGGGAAGTTTTTAATGTTTGATGTTTTATCGTGTTTTTAATATTCTGTTGGGAGCCGCTCAGAGTGGCTGGGGTATAAATATATTATTATTATTATTATTATTATTATTATTATTATTATTATTATTAGGGTTGGAATCAGATCCTCTTAATTTTCTCTATAGCACTTGGCAAATATTGGTTAAACCATATTGTAATCAAAGGTAGCAGCAATAGGAGACAAAGCATGGGGTTTGTATCCAACTAAATAACTGGGCACATGGAAAAACCTACATGAATGCATTGGAACTTCTCGCTCCCCCCCCCCATGTGCCCCCTGCACCACCCCCAGCTCTGTTCTGGAGGGTTGGAGAAACCACCAGAGCAAATTTTGGGGTGCACTGGGGGAGAAGATGGAGAGGAAGTTATGTTATGCTCATATAAGTTACTCTATGTGTGCCTTGATTTAGTTGGCTACAAGCCTGAGTACTTGCATTTGTTCACATTCATCCCTTGCAGCAACAAAACTAGGCTTTATTTCATCCGGGTCAAAGACCCAGTTTGGAACCCCCAACTCGCATTTGCATACACACAAACAAACACACACAGGCAGGGGGCCTCTATGGCGCCCCTCTGGAGGCTTCACCCGGGGCAAAAAACCTGGCTAGTCCCCTTGTAGCTTTGCTTCACTTATCTGCCTGCTCCATTTGTTGTCTCCTCCTCTGTCAACATATTGATTGCAAGCTGCTTGCAGACTTCTCTTGCCTTCATGTTACTCAGCAACATGTGATAGCTTTTGATCATATTTTAATAACTAATACCGTGATTTTGTGGTGTTGGTAGCAGTAATTTCTCCACAGTGCAGTAGCCTGCTACAAAATGGGACAAACCATTTTAAAGTCCCAAGCAAAGCAATGCACAGTTAATAAATGAACCACATCTGGATCATACTATCCGTTATCTCCCTATCAGGAGGGAGCAAGATTGTGCCTCTCTCCCACCCAGCACATCCCTCCAGGCACCTGCCCCCATCATTCCTAGACATCCATACCTAGACATTATGTTTGAATAGGCGCACACAATCCAATGCATGCAAAACCAAATTATATCAACAACAACCACCCCACAATTTGGGAACTGACCACGTGATTTGGGCTTATGTACACTGGATTTAGATGCGTACAGAATATTCAAATGTTATGACCACGCATAGGTGTCTGGGAGCGTCTGCAGCAAGATAACCACACTAGGCAATGAGGTAGCACAGGGACAAGATTAGGGAGCATATCACCCAAATTCTGAATACAGTACTAGCAAATTATACTTTTGGAATTAAATGTGGGGCGGCAGAAGCAAAGCCATTGTGATAGCTCTTGTTAGAAAGTAACGCCAAGCTCTGATTAAAGTTTAGATTAAAAACCACAGTTGTAAGGGCATTAAATAACATTAAAATGAATGGCTCTTGCCCGTGGCTATTTTCATACCTCGGAACAAAGTAATGCTTCTTGATAATGGCAATAAGTTACTAAACTACCCTTAAAAAAGGAACTAATTTTGCATGAAACCCCTGAGCAAAGTCTTGGCAATGTTAAGATGGGGAGTTTTCATGGCAAGGCATATACTTATATGTGCTTCCAGCTGCAAGGCCTCATTTGGTATGCATCATAAAACCAGCAAGCACTCTTTTGTCAGGCACAGTGCCAGGTGCAAACATGTAATGCTGTGGAGATGGAGAGAACTTCCCATCTCCCCTTCATTTATTCCAGCAAGTTTCCTGCCAAGCCATTCTCCTCTAAATAGCAAAAGTTCTTTTGCTGTGTTATCCTGTACATGCCTGCTTAGAAACAAGTTCAACTGAGTTCAGTGGGACTTACTCCCAGGTAAGCATGAAATCAGCCCTGAGTGCTCATTGGAAGGACAGATCCTGAAGCTGAGGCTCCAATATTCTGGCCACCTCATGAGAAGAGAAAAGACCCTGGATGCTGGGAAAGATTGAGGGCACAAGGAGAATGGGATGACTCTGGACGAGATGGTTGGACAGTGAATTCTTGAAGCTACCAACATGAGTTTGACCAAAGAGCGGGAAGCAGTGGAAGACAGGAGTGCCTGGCGTGCTCTGGCCCATGGGGGCACGAAGTGTCAGACACGACTAAATGACTAAACAACAACAAAGCATGCACAGGATTAAACCTCAAGGTTTCAAAGCCTAACTGCAGGGTTTTTTTCCATATAGCTCAAATACACACCCAGAAATCCTTTTAAAAAAACCAAACTATAATAAACTATTGAAAATAATCAAACATCCAGAAATCCTTATTCCAACAAAATGCCTTTGGAGCGATAGCCCCATCTGCACTATACATCTAGAGCAGGCTTCCTCAACCTCAGCCTTCCAGATGAGACTACAATTCCCATCATCCTTGAACACTGGTCCTGCTAGCTAGGGATCAGGGCCATCTCGAGCAGGTCGCGCGCCCTGGTGCAGAGGGTCGGAGATCGCTCCGGCGCCCCCGCCCTCGCAGGGCGCAGCACGGTTTCCCGCCCGGCGCCCTGCCTGCTGGCCCAGCGCCCTGGTTCACCGCGCCACCAGGGGTCTACCTAGAGCCAGCCCTGCTAGGGATCATGGGAGTTGCAGGCCAAAAACATCTGGAGGGCCAAGGTTGAGGAAGCCTGAGCAATACCATTTAAATGGTCATGGCTTCCTGCAAAGAATCCTGGGAACTGTAGTTTGTTAAGGGTGCTGAGAGTTCTTAGGAGAACTCTGTTGCCTTCACAGAGCTATGATTCAGAGAATTCCTCTTCCTCCTCAGAATTGACTTCAGTGATCTCAAGGGGGGGGGCAGAGGATGGGGGCAAAATTATAATCTGTTGGCTCTGGCTCCATCTTTCAGGGGCTCTGCTCCACCAACTGTTGGCACTTCTGTCTTGCACCCTACTAGTCCCAACACCACCAGCCACCACTGACTACGATCCTTAGCCATAATCCCAAAGCAGCTGGTATTCATGTTCAGAAAACAACAACAACCCAGTTATGTGTGGAGAAGCCTTCCCCGTCACTTCTGTCTCCCAATCATCTCAGAATCTAGCATTCATCCAAAACCTTCTGGTACAGTCATACCCAGGTTCGCGAATGCCTTGTGACTCAAATGTTTTGGCTCCCGAACTCCGCAAAACCAGAAGTGAGTGTTCCAGTTTGCAAACATTCTTTTGGAACCCAAACATCCGACGAGGCTTCTGCAGCTTCCGATTGGGTGCAGGAAGCTCCTGCAGCCAATCGGAAGCCACGGCTTGGTTTTTGAATGTTTTCGGAAGTCGTTGTTGTTGTTGTTGATATGCCTTCCATCTGACTGGGTTCCCCCAGCCACTCTGGGCAACTTCCAACAAATTAAATCACAATATGACATCAAACATGAAAAACTTCCCTGAACAGGGCTGCCTTCAGATGCCTTAGTTTCATACACCTACCTGGTTAATACAGGGTGGGTACCAAACACTCCATGCTCTTCATTATAATTGTATATATTGTTTTTCCTTTGGGCACACATATGGAATGATAGTGTAGACCAGGCACCCCAAAACTGCGCCCCTCCAGATGTTTTGGCCTACAACTCCCATGATCCCTAGCTACCAGGACCAATGGTTGGGGATGATGGGAATTGTAGTCCAAAACATCTGGAGGGCCGAAGTTTGGGGATGCCTGGTGTAGACCAGTGGATCTGAAACTTTGTGTTATTAGGCTACTCTTTCCATATTGACCTCTGCCTGGAGCAACTAGGCTTCTGGGGGAGTCTCTTAGGAACCTCACTGCTATAGACCCAGGCTGAATATATCCTCTACTTTTACAGCACATTTAAATCACACCGCCTTCCCTGAGAACTCTGAGCACTGCAGTTTGTTAAAAGTGATAAGCATTGTAGCTCCTTAAGGGGTAAACATTTGAGGGGAAAATTTGTGCTTTGATTAAGGAACTACTTTATTCCGAACTTTAAAATGGGAAGTGCAATGCTGGTGGTCAACAAAAGAGGTTTGAAGACTCTCTCAAGGCAAATCTTTAAAAATGTAATATAAACACCGACAACTGGGAAACACTGGCCTGCGAGCGCTCCAATTGGAGAACAGCCTTTATACCAATGGTGTCATGGGCTTTGAAGACGCTCGAACTCAGGACGAAAGGGAGAAATGAGCTAAGAGAAAGGCACGCTTGGCAAACCCTCACCGTGATTAACTCCCTCTCTGAAACCTATGTCCCCACTGTGGAAGGAAGGATGTGTGGATCCAGAATTGGCCTCCACAGTCACTTACGGACTCACTGTTAAAACCGTGTTCCTGGAAGACAATCTTACTCAGCTACAAGTGATCACAGAAGAAGAAGAGGAAGAGGAAGAGGAAGAGGAAGAGGAAGAGGAGGAGGAAGAAGAAGAAGAAGAAGAAGAAGAAGAAGAAGAAGAAGAAATGTACAGAGTGTACTGAGTCCCATTTCTTACAAAAAGTAGTAACCCTTTATTGCTGCATTGCTTCAGACTTCAAAGGGTGTGGGTTTTTACTGTATATCAGGGGTTGGCAAGGTTTACCTCGCCTGGGCCAGTTCACTCCAGTGGAGATCCCTCCACGGGCTGGATTGCGCGCCTGCCTGCAATTTCCAGCATCTGCGCATGCGCAGACACAGTTTCTGGTGCCGCGGAAGCGAGTCCCCATGCCATGCTGTTTAGGGCAATATGTGGGAACTTGCCAAGTGAGCGGCTTGGTTCAGGGCGGCTTGGGGGCCAGTTAAACGACCCCCATGGGCCTTAGGTTGCCTACCCCTGCTGTATATGATGGATTGCTGCCCCACAAAAGGTGAGGAAATAATGCAACACATGGAAAACTTGATTTCAGAAGAATGGTTCTAGACTTTCCCTCTTGCTGAGGCGGTAGTTTTCTATAAGCCGTGATTTATTTGCTTTTCAGGCTGAAGCATTCGGCCATGTGATTTTCCCACCTGCAATTTGGAATGGGAGATGTAGAGTCCAGAAATGGGTGGATGGCCTCTGTTTGCTGTTTGTGAGAACCAGACTCTTAAAAAGCTCCCAAAATAGTCAAATAATTCAAAATATATGGCTATAAAGATACTGTTGCAGTGCCAAACTGTAAGTAATTTTCATTTCATATACAGTGCTTGCCACCAACACAGTACTGAATGTTAGATTGACACAAAAAGCCATTTTTGGAATAGAAGGGGTTTTTGTCTGAAAACCTGGATGAAAGTATGACAAGTAAATCCTGCTCCATAATCTGATGGTTGGAACATTAGGTTATTAGTCCTGATCGATTTAGTAAGTTCTATTCAATGCTACCCTGTTTCTCATATTTTAAGACATACCCATAAAATAAGCCATAGCAGGATTTTTAAGCATTCAAGGAATATAAGCCATACCTTGAAAATAAGACATAGTGATAGGCGCAGCGGCAATGCCGGCCGCGGCAGGAGGAGGAGGAAAAAAATAAGACATCCCTTGAAAATAAGCCATAGTGTGTTTTTTTGAGGAAAAAATAAATATAAGACGTGTCTTATAATATGAGAAACACGGCCTTTCTCAGAGTAGGCCCATCAAAGTTAATGAGCATGACAAACTTAAGCCCATTAATGTCAAAGTAGGATTTAGTTTGAGACAAAGCATAATTTTGAAAGTATTCGCATGTCTGTTCCATTTAAAGATAGCAATTTACACAAAATAGTTTTTTTATTATAAAAAGATGTTAAACAAATGTGTACCATTATACCCATTCACACTTTAGTTTAAAGGCTAATCATCTTTGTTGAAAATTTCTCCTGTTTCTCCTTCATATAGTGGGGAAAAAATATTTAAAAAATACATACCAATTCCAGCTTGACCTACAATCCAGGATAGTCGGATGAAGAGCATCACCCCCCAGATATTCAGCATGCATCTCACCTAAATTATAAACAAAGACAATTGCATCACCATGTAATTGCAGAATGCAAGAGGCATCGATTTTCCATATATAAAAATGACCTATGGTTTGGAAGACTATGATCAGATCCGTGGAAATGTTTAACAAGGCTAAGAGACCTTAACAGTCAAATGTAAAAGTGGCCATAACACAACCAACAACAGCAATGACCAGTGGTGCTTCATGTTGTGTTAAGGCATTTGCCGCAAATGGTGTCATGCAAGTTAGGCCCACCCTCATTGTCCCCCAGTCCTACCAGCTGTAGCCTGAGATCTTCACATCTTGATCAGGGGGAAAATCTTTCCACATTTAGCTGAACACACAGAGAGTCCTTTGTGCATTTCCTGCCACTTGAGGAAAGAGTCTGGGCGGGTTGGATAGTGGGGCAGTGAAAACAGTTAAGCTGTTCATAATAGAACATGTGGAGGCAACTGTCTGAACAGTGCTTTAAATGAAAAAAAACGAAGAAGACATATCTGAGTGCTAATTGAAGCTGCCCATAGAGAGGGAGGGAGGGGGGAGATGCAAAGCAAAGAACACAAACTGGAGCAAGTAAACTCCAGCACAAGCAATTGCATGTGCAGAGGAGGGGATTAAATGTCTGGAAACCAAGCCTTGTATGGAACAGTTGAGGGAGTTGTGTAGGTTTAGCCTCAAAAAGAGAAGACTGAGCGGAGATAGGATAGCCTCCTTCAAATTTCTAAACGGCTGTCATGTGGAAGGTGGATCAAGCTTGTTTTCTCCAGCTCCAGAGGGTAGGACTTGAACCAGTGACTTCAAGTCACAAGAAAGGGCTAAAAACCAGAAAGAACTTTCTGACAGCAAGAGCTGTTCAACAGTGGAATGGACTTCCTCAGAAGGTGATGGTCTCTCCTTCCTTGGAGGTTTTTAAGCAGAGGTTAGATGGCCATCTGCCACAGATGCTTTAGTTGAGATTCCTGCATCACAGGAGGTTGGACTAGATGCCCCTTGGGGTCCTTTCCAGCTCTACAATTCTATGATTCCAGGATATATATATTTCGCTTACCAGGACACCTTTCACCCATCCAAATTTCACAAAGCCTCCTTTGGTTTCTTCTTCCTGGTTGGATTCTGCTTCTTCTGTATTGCCATCTGCTCTGGTGAATTTGTCAACTGAACCAGAAGTCACTGCAATGTTCTAAACAATGACAAAAATTATTTTAAAAGGTATTTAGTATGATTGTCTTTCAGGTGAAAGGAACAGGAGCGTGTCTGGCCTATGGTTCCACAGGAAGACAGGAAATATGCAGAATGTGTGATCAGGGATGCAGCAATCTGAAAAATCTCAGCTTTCCCCCTTTTCCTCTTTAAAAGAATACAAGGTTCTGGCATTTGTGATTGTGAAGATATGGGCAATGTCGGCTGCAAATAAGACACCAAAGCAAATAAGATTTTCAGTGGTTGGAGGTTGGGCTTCAGGACCCGGATAGCTCCCTTCTGTAATTAGCAAAACTATAACAAATCATGCAAAATAGGAGAAAACAAGCAAATCTACAGCTTTCCCCCCTCGCATGGAAAACAACATAGTTCTGCCAAGGCATGTCAAGGGGCTATAAGACTATTTCTATACATGTTGTTTTATCATTTCATTAGGGACTTGAAAGAGACAGAATTTTGGACGGTGTGAATTTTCTAGAGATACATTCATATATCCATGGCCTCTAAAAATTCTCCATGCTATTTTTGGTGGCAAATTTTGAGTGTGTGTGTGTGTGTGTGTTTCATGGTATATTCTACAGAGGAGGACGAGAATTCTCAAACAGTTCAGGAACAGCTTGAAAGCATATGGGGCTGTATGCAGTATTCTCTGTCTGCTAGTCCAAAGGCTCTTGTGCCAATGGACAGGTGAATTTTAATGTTGTGCAACAGAGGAATCCACTGCAACAGTTGTGCCAATGGAAACTCATTGTGCATCAGAATGTTGTTGTTGTTTTTTACAACAAAGTCACCAGCAACCTGCTTACGTGTTCATTGGAGCAAAGCATTTTGCTACTGAAATAAAAATACGGCCGAGTGACTATAATTTAGTGCTACATGGGATAAAATACGTTACTGTACATTAAAGAATGTGTGTGTGTGTGTGTGTGTGTGTGTGTGTGTGTGTGAATTTTGGATCAACCCTATGCTAACTAATAAACAGGATCTATTGTTTTACATCAGTGGGCTTCAGATTTTTTAACCTTAGGACCCTCCCCACTTTGGAGGTTCCTGCAGAGCTCTACAACTTCCCCTCTGACATGCTTATTATCTGCATATTATGTGAAGCTCCACCTGAACAGTTACTACATTAGTACTGAGAACTAGATCTTTGTGTTAAGCTGATTGCAAGCTGCTTCTTCTTTTTTTTAAAAAAAGCCTTGCTTAATTACATAAAACCATGGGAGCTTTTTTACATACATAGAATTTTTATGTTTTGCAGGCACACTCCAAAGAAAGTTGGGGGTTTAGGTCCCACTGAATTTAATTAACCCAGCTCACAGCTAAGCATACAAGATTTCAATTTTATGCATGCATCCCTAGCAGTGGGCCCCATTGAGCAGGAATACCCAATATAGTGCCTCCAGATGTGGACTACAACTCCCATCGGTTCCAACCAGGATGTTCAATGGTCAGGAATGGTGGGATTACTACCCCTGCCATCAAATATAAACTTTCCTCTGAGTAAATATGAATTGGATTGAGCTACAAGTAGGGCCATTCTTAATGCCCTCTCAGTTGAGGCTATAGGGGTTTATTTACCAATAACTATTCAAAAGAACAAAAGAGATTATCTGTCTTTTCTTTCTTTGACATACCTTTGCCAGCTGTTCGTGGATGTCCATCAGGCTTGGTCTGTTAATTTTGACCCCACTGACGCTGCCCGTGTTTCGGTAGTAGCCAATTTTAGGCACGGCATCCATTGTATTATGACCAAATGTTTTCAGGTAATACGTGTTGCTGTGGGTATCATAAGGGTGAAAACTCCCATCTGTTTTAGTGGCACCTCCATTTTGAAAGCAATTGTCATAAAATTCTCTGTTTTCAGGCCTGTAGCCGACTCGGAGCCTGTTATTGACATCGTCTGCAAAAGATGTTTCTTCGTAGCGTTGTGAGTCAGGATCGCCTTGAGATTGTACTGTATTGTCATGGTTTTCATTAATGACATTGACCTGAAATCTGTTTGGACTTGACTCCAAAAATATATTTGGAGAATTATTCATAGACATATTTGTGGGAAATGGATATTTCTGTCTCAGATCTTACTGCTTCTTTGTTGTCAGATTCCCAGACTGCTGTGGTGTGCAGATAGATGATCCCGGTGTCTCTCATTCAGTAATTGCTTCCGCCAACACTCTTACACTGTCACCCAACAAAGAAAAAGCAAGCAATAATTTTTTAAAATTAGCTGATTTCTTTCCAGCCATCAAGCCTGGTCTCTTACCATTTATTTTCATTTTCATTTTTAAAATATCAAATTTATGCACTACCTTTCAACAGACAACGGTGAGAATGGCTTGTAAGACAGAATAAGACATCAGGGAAAGCGTAAGACCCAACAGGATTAAAAGCAGCAGGGAAATTCATGCTGAAGATTCCGGAGAGTAAATGCCTGGAACATTATTACTTGACCGAAGAACTGTGATGCAAAATTCTTTAAGGAAGGTAAGCAGAGGTAAGTCCTCCCTTTAAGCATAGCTGCCAAGTTTTCCCTTTTCTCGCGAGGAAGCCTATTCAGCATAAGGGAAAATCCCTTTAAAAAAGGGATAACTTGGCAGCTATGTTTAAGGAGCCTTCAGGGTATAGATTTACACAGCCCAGCCCAGATCACAGCCACACATTTGGGTTGTTTTTGTTGGTCAAATTGTCCTAAGTCAGACATCCTCTTCTAAGATACCTTCACCCAGCAATGGTGTCAATTATGGCTTCTCTCAGTTCCTCATGTTTCTAATCTTAAACTCAGTTATCCATATGTCCACATCAGTGGGTTGTTTTTTTTTAAGTCTTCAGATTTCATTGGCATTTCAGTGCAAATTTCTCCTAATATATACATTTTTTTGTATGCAACCTAATCGAATATACACCTTTTTGCAAAGCGACGTCCCCTAACATAATTCATTCCACCCCAATTACTTGATATGGCTGTTTTGCCAAAGCTAAGCAGTTCAGGCTCTCTTCAGTGCCTGGATATTGGAAACTGTCTTGAAACCCTTGCACACACAGCCTTGAGTTTCAAAGGTAGGTCCGATTGCTTTGCAAGTTCCGAGCTGGTGCAATGATTTGCCTACCTTCACCTTTTGCCCTGTCCAGTGTGCACAGCAACTGTGGTTTGGATTGTACCTTTAGTGTTTCAATTATTATATTGCAAGGGCTGTTTAAAATGGTTAATTTATCACCTTCCTCTAGGGTTGCCATATTTGAAAAAGTGAAAATCTGGACAGAAAACTGTTGAGGTGTGTGTGTGTTTGTGTGTGTGTGTGTGTGCACGCACACACTGACTAGCAATGGCTCCCCAGGGTTTCAGACAGAAGTCTTTCCCAGTCTTAACAGGAGATGCCAGGAATTGAACCTAAGACCTTTTTGCATGCAAGGCAATTGCTCTACCACCACTGAGCTACGCCCTTCCCCAAAGTCAGTAGAGGGTCTCCTCTTGTTGTGCCCCATTCCTCCCCAAGGGAAGATCAGCTTCCACTGAATTATTGTTACTTATTTCCTTAAAACATTTATACCCCAGCGTTACCCCAGTAAGCCAGTAATTGGCTGTCGGAAATGAAGTCCAAGCGAAAATCAGCAGTGTTGTTTTTGCCAATTTCCCTTAAAAATAGCTCAGAAACTTCATTTTCTGTACACACTGAGCAAGAGGGATCTATGGTCTGACTTGGTATAGGGCAGCTTCCGAGGTTCCCATGACTTGCCATCCACTTCATTTTGGACAGCAGGCCCTCTGAAGACAATCGGATCACATGGGCGGGTTGATATCAGACTGGGAACAGGCATTCCACCAGGCGTCAGAGTCTATAGGTGTATAGGGCTTGGGAAGTTAAATACCAGCATGTCGACACGTACTCAGAAATGAACCATGTCAGCACATCTCATTAAATGCAAGTCCCGCCCCAAAGCTTAGCTTGTGTCCTCACTAGACCTATAAATTGCACTGGCTGCCAATTAGCTACAGGGCTAGGTTCTTAGGGCTGCTATTTGTCTGGCATTTCCTGGACATAGCCGGGATTCGGCAGTTGGAAGCAGTATCCAGGCGGAAACCTCTGAACTGTCAGGGAAAATCCGGATGTGTGGCAACCCATATCGGAAGTGTAGGTTTTTGCCAAATTTCCTTTAAAATAGCTTTTAAAAAAAAAGATTTTGCAAAGAAAGCTTAACATCTTTGCCCTTTATATATCCAGTTGATCACTGTGCCCTGCAGGTAGCATCTTATCAGAAGGTCCATTCTGCATGATACAAGAACTGCCACCTAAAGGTAAAGATAAAGGGACCCCTGACCATTAGTTCCAGTTGCGGATGACTCTGGGGTTGCGGCGCTCATCTTGCTTTACTGGCCGAGGGAGCTGGCGTACAGCTTCCGGGTCATGTGGCCAGTAGGACTAAGCCGCTTCTGGCAAACCAGAGCAGCACACGGAAATGCTGTTTACCTTCCCGCAGGAGCGGTACCTATTTATCTACTTGCACTTTGACGTGCTTTCGAACTGCTAGGTGGGCAGGAGCTGGGACCGAGCAACAGGAGCTCACCCTGTCGTGGGGATTCGAACCGCCGACCTTCCGATCAGCAAGCCCTAGGCTCAGCACCATCCATGTCCCAGTTTGCAATTTCTTCCTCTTAAAAATCAGACAGGTGCTGCCTCTGTTGTGTTTTTGGTGCCTACTGAAAACCTTTCTCTTCCAACAAGCCTTTTAAGTAGACAACTTCCCCAGTCTGCATCTGTATCGGAATTGGGTTTTTTTAAAAAAGGTTTTAAAGATGTCTTTATTGTTTTATCACATTTGCATTTGCCACCCTGGGCATGTCATACATTTAGTAAATAATATCTTCTAGCAGTTTGTTCAGAGCTGGTTCAGAATGATGCCACAACTATAGAAGGATGATGCAGGAGTCTTGAGTTCTACCCAGAGACTGCTTGCAACTTACATATTTACTTCTCAGTTTTCACATAAGACTCAAACAGGCTTATAGTTAATGCAGTAAAATTGCAAATATGGAATAAAAAATTAATAATAATAATATAATTCAAAGCTCTGCCAGCTGGCTCTGACCAAGGCACAAGGCAAGGAGAAAATTGGGTAAATTCAGAATGAATTGAATTTACTCTCTCCCCATCCCTAGTTTGATAAGCGGGAGGAGGGAAAAAAACCTGAGTGGAGGTGGGTGAGTGGGAGGGCAAATGAGTATTTTAAGCAGAAAAGTAGCAGGCAGGACCAAAATGTGAACCCTTCACTAAAACAACTATACACTGGGGATAGAGGATGTGGAGTCAGGGAAGAGTTCTGCATCCACAACCCACCTGCTACACCACTTTCTTACCACTTTGGTTCTAACTTCAGTCTGCCACCAATCATCGCTGAAAACACACACACACCATAGAAAACACATTTTGCATTTTGGTACTTGTTTATTTTTTCAGTGATATGCAAAGCTAGCCTCGAGTGGACACAATCCAACACTAAATTAAGCCATTAAGGCTCATTGAATTTAATTGGCTCAGATATGCCTAGTTTGCGTTGGATTGTGGTCAAATGCTACAAACACAGCAACTTTTGGGTGCCTGTGTGCTTGCAAACATCAATCAGGGTGCCACAGCCAAAGATATTGGTGCTCTTCCAAACAATTTGATATAATCTGGAAGTATCTTTGGAGATTATATTCCAGTAAAGTTTCTGTTGCTGAACTGGCTGTCACTGTTCACATGTGCAAGTCAAACGCACATGCATGCACAGCTGGATATGAATCGTTCAGCTGTGATCCCAACTGGTAGGCTCAGCTCTTGTGTGGGTGCATCTTCCTGTCTGTCTTGCAATGTAGGTGGAAATCTGCCTCCCTGTCTACTATCTTGGACAGCTAGGTGTGTGCAGGAATAGAAAATGAAAACTTTTATTGCTTGCGGCTAAAGGCCTTTGCAAAGATTAAACAAGTTCAAACAAATCACATTTTTTTAAAAAAAATATTGAAAGCACTGTATATGCATATTAAATAAAGATATTGCATTATATTGCATGCTACCATCTTTTAGGGGGACCCAGGTGGCGCTGTGGTTAAACCACTGAGCCTAGGGCTTGCTGATCAGAAGGTCGGGGGTTCGAATCCCTGTGATGGGGTGAGCTCCCGTTGCTTGGTCCCAGCTCCTGCCAACCTAGCAGTTCGAAAGCACGTCAAAATGCAAGTAGATAAATAGGAACTGTTACAGTGGGAAGGTAAACGGCGTTTCCATGTGCTGCTCTGGTTTGCCAGAAGTGGCTTTGTCATGCTGGCCACATGACCTGGAAGCTATACGCCGGCTCCCTCGGCCAATAATGCGAGATGAGCGCGCAACCCTAGAGTCGGTCACGACTGGACCTAATGGTCAGGGGTCCCTTTACCTTTACCTTTACCTTTACCATCTTTTAAACAGACAAGATTTGCAACAACCTGGCAATTCCATTCATCAATCAGTGGGGCGAAAAAAGGAACAACATTAAGGATCTAGCACCTTCTTTCTTTCTTTCTTTCTTTCTTTCTTTCTTTCTTTCTTTCTTTCTTTCTTTCTTTCTTTCTTTCTTTCTTAATACAACACACACATGCTCCTGGGGACAGATCAAAGTATAAAGCTTCCCCCCACCTCTAGATCCTCTTTATGCCCAGATTTCTGTTCACGTTTCCCTTCTTGGCACTGAGCTGATGAAAAGGCCAAGGCAATATTGATTGCACTGTATCTACAGATGGTGTTTTATTCAATTCTGTCTCTCAAAATGCTGAATATATCATCTCTGGTTCATTCAAGTTGCATTTATTGTTGCATTGTTGGGATTTACTTTCTTAGGAGAAAATATGGGCTGCAGTTTTTTCCCTCTCTCTATGTGTTGCAGACAAAGATTTCACAACATGAACAATTCATCCAAATTATGACTGAGTCGTAACCCTGGTGGGGAATGAAATAATACTTTTAAAAAGCTTACCTTTTACAAATGATATCGGAGAGGATGTTGGTATTGTCGGGGATCTGCCTGCTTCAGCTGTCTATCTTTAGGCACCTCCAGAATATCAAATGTTAATACTGTGCAAGCCCTCTCTTTAAACCAATCGGCAGTTATTTTCTAATATTCCTTGCCAATGGTGTCCTTTCCCACCACGAACAATACTTCAGCGGCCAGGTTCTTCTATATAGGACACCGAGGGAACCAGCCAATCCCTGAATTTGAAACAGAAGCTACATGTCCAGGGGAACATTTCAGCTTTTTAAATATTAGCTAGTAACGAGCCCATTAATTCTTAGACGGAAGGAGTCAGATCTGGCACTCAGCTCTCCCTGAATGTCAGTGGACCCAGTGAAGGTGATTTAGGTACTCTTCAAGATCTTGACCTCTGCTCTCCTGAGTTCATAAACTAGGTTTGCAATTGTAAATGCACTCACAGAAATATGCACAGGACTGTTTCGGACCATATTCCCAGCCAGTCATGTGCTACTGAAATAATGGCTATGTAGCAAAGTTTAAAAGTAATTAAATATTCGTGCCAATACGTTGGATTTCTTTATTTATACCCTTGAAGCCTACGAAGGTCATTCTTTCACTTTAGGCACTGGGCGTGATTCAGCAAAAATTAGTTGTGGGTATGGCAACCTGTTTCTTGGTAAAAACGGACATTTGAAGATGCCTCTCACTAGATTATCCTATCTAAGAAGTTAGGAACTGTTTGAGGGTGACAGCCAAAGAACAAAACCTTACATTATCTTTATCTTGATGAAGACACGGAATACTTACTATCACTACGCCATCCTTTAACACCTGAGTGCTGCCGTTCATTTGATTTGGGGCGGTTACATAAGAATGCAAAACGATTCTTTTAAAGCCATCCAAGTCGGGATGTGGGAATGAATTCCATAGTTTATATGGTGTGTGAAGAAGTACTTTGGAGTGGGGGTCTGCCCTGAAGCATGGAGAAAAGGCTCAGTCAGTCACGCACCCCCACCCCCCCTACCATGGACGGGATACAGTGGATATAAATACAGAGGGTGGTAGTCCACTAAGAAGAAGAGTTTGGATTTGATATCCCGCTTTATCACTACCCGAAGGAGTCTCAAAGCGGCTAACATTCTCCTTTCCCTTCCTCCCCCACAGCAAACACTCTGTGAGGTGAGTGTGACTAGCCCAAGGTCACCCAGCAGCTGCATGTGGAGGAGAGGAGACGTGAACCCGGTTCACCAGGTTCTACCGCTCTTAACCACTACACCACATTGCTTACCACTAAGTTGTACTCAGAGTAGATCTATTGAATTCAGTGCTTCTTAGTTGTGTTCATTGATTTATATGGGTCTACGACTCCAGGTAAGACTTAATTCAATGCCAGCCATGGAATTTGGGAATATTATGGAAGACAGCTATCCTGGGTTCTGATTAAAGTGGAATGAGAAGGAAAATTGGGCAGAGAGCATCCATGTAGAAGTACCTAACAAAGGATCAAATCACTGATAGGGAACCTGTGACCTTCCAGATTTCAATGGACTACAACTCCCATCATACTTCACTGAATTCCATCCAGCGTCTGCTGAAGACATTCTTATTCGGATAAAGCTACCCAAATCTTTATAAAGTTTGCAGGAGTTTTAATTTGTTTTGTTTTATTGCGATAATTTCATTGTTTTATCGTTTTTCGTAAACCACTTTGAGCTACCCCCCCCTACAATCAAGTGGTATATAAATTTCATGACATATAAACAAACAAATAAAGTCCCTGACCATTGGTCATGCTTGATGGGACTAGTGGGAGTTGGGAGTCCAACAACTCCCGAAGAACCACAGTTTTTCCATCTTTGAGTTAAATAATCCAACAAATGTTAGATGGCCCTTTGGTAGTTCTTGTGTGCTTGGACTGTTTGTTCTTTTAGTTTCTGCATTTGATAGCTCAATATAGGTTTACAAGCTTTAGCACAACTGGGGGGGAAATTGTGGTATGAAAAGTTGTAGACACGGGGAGTTATGGGGCATGCACTAATTGGAAACGAAGCCGTGTGTCCACCCCAAAATGAAACCAGCCAAGCCCAGGGTGCTGGCTGCTTAAATGAGCGAGGGGTGGGTCCAAGGGAAGCCCACCCCCGGCTCTATTGGCTCCGCCCCCCGCACAGCCCAAGCCCTAGCGTGCATCCCCATTTGCCAAAGCGGGGCCCAGCCGGGTTGAATTCCCCCACGGGGCCCCAGTGAAGCCTCCTCTGTCCCACAATGCCGCTGCATCCGAAAGGGTGAGCGGGCTTGCAGGCACAAACAGTATTCAAAATGGGTCTCCATATAACTGCCCTGATACCATTGTGAGAACATGATTGTACAATAAAAGAAGAGACCCTGAATTTCCTGTATTCACTAGAATACTTCCAAAAAATATTGTCAGTCTGGAGGCAAACTGACTCTCTTAAATGTCACACTGTGCCTCATGAAGCCTTTGGAAGGAATGTTCCCTAGTCCTGCTAGCTAGATGATTCTCACATGCAGCCCTGTTACCTCCCTGCAGCGTTCCATTGTATTCCTATTTCCTGCAGCATTCGAACCCTTTCCTCTCTTTGGACTCTGGCTTTCACGTTTTCAGCTTTCCCTTTAAGATCCAGCGCTGACTGGCATTTTCATTTAGCCGACAGACCCGCAATTCCCTTGGTTGTCATTTGTCTAGATTATAAGGCAAACGGCACAATATGAAATTATAGAGATGAATGAATGGTCTGTCTGTGCCGATTGGCTTTATCTCAGCGGGCTCTCAGAGCACCTCTTTAACAAGAGTGACAAGGCTGAGATGAAATTTTGATTCCAGCATTTCTTAAAAATGGAATTGAACAGCTGTCAAATATTGTCACTCTCGTTCTCGCTGTATGAGCTAAGAGGTGACCTTGAGGCACAACTTGTTACTGCCTCTTCTTTGTGTCTTCTTAGAGCTTTTTCACATAGTCTTCATTGTGTGAGACAGTAAGCAGAAGTAAGGACTGCTCCAAGCTAGCCCCTTCTAGGTGTTCCTGGGTCAGAAGCAGGGCTCTCAACCCTCCTGGGAGCCCTGAAGGAGAGAGATAAAGAGGGAGGGAGGTTGATCCTCTCCTCTCCCCAGCCTCATAAAAACAAACTCTTGGTTAGCGCCATCTCTCTGCTTGCCTCCCCCTGTGCCTGGCCTAGGAACGCCTAGTCTCCAAGGCTAAAATCAAGGCATTGTAATTTTCTATTCAGGTTGGACTTGCAAATCTTGACCATGCTTGAAATGTCCTCCTCCCTCACGACTTCTTTCTCATTTGCACAATCATTTGCACACCTTTGCACACTTCGTTCTTACCTGCACACGGTGCTTTTTTTTCTTTTTAAAAAATGTTTAGGGGTACTCTCAATTTCCTACTCATATTGAAATACTGCCCCTCAATGAGGCCAAACTTAGATTCACAAAATGTTTAGGGGTATGCGTACCCCTGCGTCACCCCGAGGAAAAAAGCACTGCATTCCGAAGCAGAAACCACGTGAAAATGATTATGAATCTGCAACAAAGCCTTTATTTAACAAAACAAAGCAAAAATGCCACCCCCATGTCTTCAAAACATAGGTGTCTGTTACAAATGCTTCCTTACTAAGGAATTACAGGGCCCCTCCCCTCCCAAATGAAAAAAACACACACATAAGAATTAAGGCAGGGTAATTTGGTTTTGGAGTATTTCATGCAAGTGCATATTCAAACGTCCCCTTATCAAGCCCTTCCACCTCATCCTCCCACGTGGAGGATGGCATACTGCTATAAGGGTCTAATAAGATTTTGAAGCATCTGATAATCAGAAGTCCCAAAAAGACACACAGGATCCCCACAAAGGCAAAGCCGGTTTTTTGTTCCAGAGTGAGGGGAAAGGTGGACACCTCGTTGACACTCATGCTCAATGACGCGTTGTTGCAGTAGTTACTGCTCATCTCTGGGCTTCACATCCTGCTGGGCTTTCGAGATTTTCACTTCTTCACCTGTGAACAAAAACAGGAGGCATGTTTTGGTTGTAGAGATAGCATTAGGATGCTGCCTATCTCCAAGACTGTCCCTGCAAAATAGGGACACTTTGAGAGAGTCTGCTATAGTAGCGAGTGAGCTGCTTTAGTTTAGTGGCTAAAAGTGTGGTTTGGGAAGTTCCTAGTTTAAGTGTAACACCAGCCGTAAGCAAGCTGTAAGGGCTGTGGTCTAAACCACTGAGCCTCTTGGGCTTGCCAATCGGAAGGTCAGCGGTTTGAATCCCCGCGATGGGGTGAGCTCCCGTTGCTCTGTCCCAGCTCCTGCCAACCTAGCAGTCTGAAAGCACACCAGTGCAAGTAGAGAAATAGGTACCGCTACAGCAGGAAGGTAAATGGCATTTCCATGCGCTCTGGTTTCTGTCACAGTGTTCCGTTGTGCAGCTGTTTAGTCATGCTGGCCACATGACCCGGAAAGCTGTCTGTGGACAGCTCCCTCGGCCTGAAAGCGAGATGAGCGCCGTAGCCCCATAATTGCCTTTGACTGGACTTAACTGTCAGGGGTCCTTTACCTTTTTTTATTTTACTATCCCAGTATCCCACTACTACCCTTATACAAGGTTCATCTAGCCCAATACTGTTTGCTCTGACTGGCAGCAGTTCTCCAGGGGCTCCAAAGGGTCTCAATTATTTGCCATCTGATCCTTTTAACTGGAGGCGCAAAGGATTGCTGTGACAACCTTCTGCATGTACTGTGTCACTGGGCTATGGTCCCTGCCTCTTATTCTTAGCCTGCTTACAGTCCCAAATATCTGCAGTGCAAGAATGATGTCAATGGCCTGTCTTGCACGGAAATTGTCTCAACAACTTCTATTGGGCTATTGGGTTGTTGTTTTTATTTTTATTAGGTATTTTGTGGTTTTATATCTTCATTTTATTCTGTGAACTGCCCTGAGACCCCCCTGGGTATAGGGCGGGATATAAATTAAACAAACAAACAAACAAACAAACAACAACAACCACAATGTATGCCTTGTACTTTGAACACTCAAAAATGCTGTATAGAAGTTAAAACATTATTAGTATTATTACCATGTTTGCCAGCGTACAGGTCATAAAACAATTTCTTCATTTAGATTTTTTTTTTACATAGTGAAATCACCAAGGCAAGTTAAAAGTTTATGTATTGTAACTGATAAATGGTACCTGATGCATTCATATAAGGCACACTTCCAGGCTTTCCTGAAGTTTGAACAGCTGTAGAGACATCAAAAAAGGTTAAACCATTGAGCTGTTTTAGTTGTGGTACAAACAGGCAAGTGCTGAATTGAATTCAGGTCTCTTTCAGAAGGAATGAGGTAGCTACTAGGTGGCATTTTTTCTACATCAGAGCAAGAACACACAATAATACTGTAGCAAATGGAAAAGGAGAAAAAGAGGCATACACGGGACAAAACTGCATTTGAAAATGCACTTTTATGTCTGAATGTTTTATTCGAATTTTATGGACCCACCTAAAGCACGTGTGTGTGTGTGTGTGTGTGTGTGTGTGTGTGTGTTGTGGATTGTATCCAGTGTCACTTAGTGTTATACCTGTTCCGCTGGCAAAATGTTTGGACCAGCAGAATGCTGCTGCACAAGAAATTGCACAAGCACGTTGCTGGTAAGTTCATTTGCAATACAGATTGTACAATCTGCTGTGAAATGAGTTTCTGCTAGTGCAATTCTTTCGTTGGATTCCTCTGTTGTGCAAACTGAAAACTCACCTGCCTGCTAGCGCAAGACAGATTTACCATACATGCAAAGTGCATGCTCTGTTACTGAACTACAGTTCAGTAACAGTTTACAGACCACCTTGGCTATCTCTTAGTGCAGACCCAGGTCATCGAGCTTGAGCTTCTATAGTTGCCAGCCATCACGAACCACCATTGCCAGGGTTGGCAGCAACACCAGCAGCAATGATAATATTTTATTCTCTTGCTAATTATGGTACTTTAAATGTACATTTTGTATTTGACTTCCCTTGTTAACGTTTTGTTTTGAAATCTTCAAGATAGTATTTTTGTTTCCTGTTAATTATGTTGCTTTGAATGTATACTTGGCTTTCTTCAGTAATGTTTTATTCTGGACTAGTGTCATTCAGCCCGTTTACTAAACGGACGCTAGAACATTTTTTGGCGGCGGCGTGGGGGGGCTGACTGGCCCCTCCCATGGCCGCCGCTTCGTCGGGGCGCTCCGCTCAGCCCAGCTGGCCAGCGGGCGCCCAGGAGAAGGCCACAATTCGGTGTCTTTCTGCAGCGGCAGCGTGTGGGGGGGCAGCTGGCCCCTCCCACGGCCGCCGCTTCGTCGAGGCGCTCTGCTGAGCCCAGCTGGCCAGCGGGCGCCCAGGAGAAGGCCGCGATTCTTCTGAGGACAGCGAGGGAAACAGTAGGCAGAGGGGTGGGGAGAGCGTGCGTATGTGTGTGCGCGTCAAGTCTCTGCGTCCAGTTCCTGTGTCCGTGGGGCACATGCGCAGTAGCGCGGACACAGGGACTGGACGCAGAGACACTTGCATATTATTATATAGGATTGTTTTATTTGATGCTTTAATGTAGGTTGTAAAGTGCTTTGAGATATTTTCAACAATATATAAAGCGGTATAGAAATGAAATTAACAACAACTACAACAACGGCGCTTCCAACTTAACTTGGGACTTAGCTACATTAGAAAAAAAAGGTTTGGAATGCATTATAAACAAACAACACCAGATGGCACTGTAGAGCAGAAAACTTTTCTATGCGCTTTTACATAGTGTTTCTTTTCTTTTCTTATAACGATTTAATTTCTGACTTATATATAGTGTTCCCACTCTAGTGTAGATCCACCCTTGGGTAGCCATTGGCTATCCAACAAAGCTGAATGTTGGGAGATTCAGGACAGGCCAAATAAAAGACTTCTTTGTGCAGTACATAGCTAAACTATGGAACTCCCTTCCATGGGAGGCACTGATCGCCACCAATTTGGATGGCTTTAAAGGAGGATTAGGCAAATTCCAGGGGGAGAAGGTTATCAATGGCTGCTAACCCTGATGACTGTATTCTTGTTAATATATTGCTTGTTAATATATTGCTGTACACATAAAGTGAGCAGGTTAACACAGCAGAAAAGAAGGTTTTAAAAGCAACAGCCGAAGAAACCAGTCCTTGAAGGATTTACCCAGATTTCTTTGAGAAAGGAGATGAAAAAGGGATGGGAATATTTCATCGGAGCTATAATCATATTTCATCATCTAGTTTAGTTTCAAAGACTGGATTGGAAATGAGAATTCATGACTGTGAAGGTCAAAAGCTGCCGCTGTACTCCTTGTTCCGGTTCATTGCTATCTGATAGCCTGATTTATTTTTATTTTTATTTAAAGGATAGCTTTATGGACCTTTCCAAAGAATAAAAATGCAAAGGCAGCCCTCCCTCCTTGGCTGGGCAAGTGCAGTGGTAAACAGGATGAACTGAGAAACCCCTAGCTGGAAATCGCAGGCTGAAATCCTAACCCCACTTACCTGGGAATAAGTCCAACTGGATTCAGTGGGACTTCTGAGTAGGATGACTGAATAGGCAAACAACTATTTCTCGCCCCCGTAATCAGCACACTGCTCTACAATCTGGAAATATAGGCCTGCTTTGCAGGGATGCCATAAGGATTTCTATGGTAATGGGTACAAAGTGCTTTAAATGAAACGCTTACAGGAAAATGTCATATGGCTCATTATCATTGTTATAAATACCGTAGCAATGCCCCCATCCTAGCATCAATAGTGCTACAGCCCATTATCACATAACAAAACGGGGTGGGGTTGCCCTTTCTCAGTGTGGTGTGTTCCAGTGTGAAGCCAAGGAGTGCACAACTTCACACAAGCCTGCAATCTTATGCACACTTTCCTGGGAGAAAATTGAACACAGTGAGGCTTACTTCTGACTAAAGATGCACAGCAGTGCACTGCAAAGTTGTTATGGCATGGCCACACCTAATGACACTCACACAGCTTTGTTTGTTTCTTATGTCAATCATCAATTGCAGGCAATACCCTCACTGGAAAGGAAAGTGTGTTTTCCCATTGATAGTCAGTTAGAAGTATTGAGGTAATGCAATACCTTTGCAACCCAAATACTGCTTGAAGGAAAGATGCCTAGATCTCCAGAGGCAAATAAGTGACAACCATGCATTTATTGCAATTACACATATATTGGAACGGCTCTAAGATGACACATCTCTTCTATGTAGAATAGTTAAATCCAACATCAATAGGGTGCTAGAATGTGGGTGTTGCCACTGCACTGTTTGGGGTGTGGACTGGGGACGGGGAAAAAATTCTGTCAATTCTGCTTCTCCCAGTTTCTAATTTTTCCATTCATAATTTCATTCCCCCAGATTCCTGCAGCAATTTGTGATTAATTTATTTTAAAATCCTCACAAAAATTTATCAGCATTTAGGTGCAAATTTCTCCAAATATTCACATTTCTGTATACAGTTTTTGACTAACACACACATTTTTGCAAGCATTTTTCATAACAGAATGCATTTTTGTATGTCATTTTTACCAATATATTATTCCTTATGCACATTTCCCCTAAAATATGCAATTTTTTAAATAATGAAAAACCTGGTCGGTTGGAGAACCACATTGCAAAATTTGGATATGCGGAAACTTCAAAGGATGGTGGTGTTTCAGTTCTCATATTGTTTCAGAAAGGAGAAAATTGATAGATTTGCTTTTAAATGTGAACAGAATCAAATTTCTCCCTCATCCCTTGTGTGGACAGCCATCTTGCAGATTTGGCCTTTATGGTACTCCTGTAAGGTATTGCCCAGCATTGTTGCATTTTCTTTCTTTGCCACTTTGGAGCAACAGCAGGTTGCCTGTGAGCCAACAAACACGAACAACCGGAATCTTACCTTGCAGAGAGAAGGCAACACTTTCCTTTTGCAAGGTATAATACATAACACTAATGAACTGTATTTCCTTGATGAGAGAGCTCGTCTAGTACGTTTATCAACCGCTATGCCCTAATAATAGCCTACTTGCCTTTTGTGGGCAACGGAAGGAGATTACGTGTCGCTGGGGAACCTGCTAGCGTCAGTGTGGCTAGACTGGCTTGTTAACATGCTACCGGTAGTACAGTATACATACATATACTGAACAGGTTAACGCAGCAGCATGTACATTTTAAAAAACAAGCCAGTCGTCGATTCCCCGCTTGCATCTGAAGCGTCGTGGGATATGACTCCCCCTCTCTCCGGTTGCAATCCTCACACGACACCTACTTGAAAGGAAACCCCACTGCAACCAGCAGCAGGACTTGTCAAGTAAATATGGTTAGGGACCTGGGTTGCTCAACATCCACGAAAAATCCTTCAGCATCCAGCAGGCTCCCCCCCAAACAATAGCATCCTTGATTTAGGTGCTCTATGCTCTATGCACAAAAGCAAAATGAGATCTGCCTGCCTTCGGCAATCCCCCCTCCCACCTTCGGCTGCTAGACATTACCTGGTCATAACAAGAGAAAGGTAGCAAGCAGCAACCGAGTCTTGGGCGCCGTTGCCAGGGAGGAAATCTACACTGCCCAGCTAACCAAGGTCAATGCATCCTGTTGCATTCAGTCCAGCTGGAGAGCCATGGCAGATGGATGCCTCACCCATCCTCGTTTCCTCGCCCGAGAGCTAGATGCCAAAGCAACACACTCAGCCTTCTCCCCCTCCGCCGCCACCCACCCACCACGCACAACAGCCCACTCACCCCCGTCCGAGTCAGACATCCTGAGAGTACAAACCCTTTTCCTCCTCATCCTGTGTCCCCATGCTAACGACCTGCCGAAGTTTCAAGGTCTCAGAAAGAGGATCAGGTCCCAAACTGTCAGGGAGCCCTGCGAGGATTTCTGTGGCTCCCGCCCAACGTGAGCATCGCCAGGGCTCAGGCTACATCTAACCACATTAGCATCGGAGAATCTGGACTCGGCTATGGGCGTTCCTTCAGCCGGGTTAGATGCCTCTCTGGGTGGGGTAGGGTCCTTTCCCGAGCACATACACACACACGCACGCACCGCTGGCAAGTACCTGGGGATGCTCAAGCGGTTTTAATTTGATGGTGAGGGGCGTGGGGTGGAGTGGAAATGTGAGGGGAGGGGGGTGGGCAATATGAAAGCTCGATTATCATGCAGCCAAGGCTCCCCCTTCTCTCTTCCCCACGATCCAGATTGATCTGAAGTTCCTGCAAAACACTACGTGCGAGGCATTAGCAAATCTGCTATGCTCTCTCAGCTGCTGCAGCAGCAGACTGGGTCCTATTTGCTTGCAGTCCTCCTTGCAAAGCTTGTTGTTCGGAAATGTGCAGCTCTGGGGAGGCGGTTTCTCGGCAGCCTTTAGGCACCTGGGGATAAAACCTGGCGGCGATGGGGATTGGTATTTATTATGGGCAGGGAGAGAAAGCCGTCCGGAGGGAGGTGCGTGGGAGGTCCCCACTTTCCATGCTGGCTGCCAAGTCAACAAATATTAGGCAGGGGGTTTGAAATTGACAAGGCGCGAAGTTGGAGGATGCCAATATCTCTCTCTCTCGCTTCCCTCCCAAAGATGTTTTTTTCCTCCCCCGCCCAGTAATCAAGTGCAAATTATTTAACTTTTTGTTTTATTTAAAGCAAGCTGCAGTACGGTAGCTTCCCGTGGGTCGGTTTGAGAGTGTGCTGGGCAAGGACCGACTTGAGTGCACTGCTTAAAAGGGGGGGGGAAGCAAGCAAGCAAGCAAGCAAGCAATGGTCCGCCGATCTACAGTGGCGGGACGGGTAGGTGGGATTGATTTATTATTATTACTTCGCATTTTGCCTGGGTTGCTCCGTTGTGAGGAACAGCCATGTTGTACGGAATCCGGCGTGTGCCAAATGATGCCCGTTGTACGAAAGGGGTGGTGGACTGGCGTGTGAAGTCCCTCCCCCTTCCCCGGTGATTTCGAATCTACTGTATTGTAAATGCAACCTACAAAAGTCAGATAAGAGGCTGTTTTCCCTATTAACGTCAGTGGGAAGCAGATTTTCCCTTCCGGCGCCTCCCATGCCGGAAAAAAGAATCCTTCCAGGAATTTATGAGAACAGGAGGTTGTTTCCAGATTTTGTCCCGAGACTTAAATGCAGCTGGCAACAAAATGAGAGAATCATTCACTTGCGTAGTTAAAAACAACACCAGCACCCTTATTTGATTTGATTTTACCTTATGGGGCACATCGTTATTTGCAGCTAAGCAAGGAGCAAGGGAAACACTCCATAAAGTTGATTTATATATTAACATGAATAAACACCAGGCACAATTTTAAATGATAATTTAATCTCCACAGTATCTTCGTAGCTCAACCACCCATTGGGGAACCATTTGCTGGAATTGTGTGGCATTGCTAATGTGCCGGATGAAATTACAGACCCATCCGTCATATTTATCTGCTATTAATTCTGCATCAAGTCATTTGCTATGGCTGCTAAGAATTGGTTGAGAAAACACAGATCTCCAGTTCTTGTGAGAATTCCAGATAACAGCTTATACCAATCTTATATCCATGATTATGAGAACCAAGAAGAATACAGTATCAGAATAAGAATTTGATTTTAACACAAAGTTTTATTTGTGTGTGTATAGCAAGAAAAAAAATCTAATGACTATATGTTTTGCTAAATTTTAGGTTAACTTGTTTTCAGTTTTTGGGATTTTCAGTAAATATTTTATATTGTTTTTGAAAACCACATGGAGCTTTTGATGAAAAAATGGTATATTGTTGTTTAGTCGTTCAGTCATGTCTCACTCTTTGTGACCCCATGGACCAGAGCATGCCAGGCACTCCTGTCTTCCACTGCCTCCCGCAGTTTGGTCAGACTCATGTTGGTAGCTTCGAGAACACTGTCCAACCATCTCGTCCTCTGTCGTCCCGTTCTCCTAGTGCCCTCAATCTTTCCCAACATCAGGGTCTTTTCCAGTGAGTCTTCTCTTCTCATGAGGTGGCCAAAGTATTGGAGCCTCAGCTTCAGGATCTGTCCTTCCAGTGAGCACTCAGGGCTGATTTCCTTCAGAATGGATAGGTTTGATCTTCTCAAGAGTCTCCTCCAGCACCATAATTCAAAAGCATCAATTCCTCGGTGATCAGCCGCCTTTATGGTCGAGCTCTCACTTCCATACATAATTGGTATATAAATCTTGTTAATAAATGAATGAATGAATGAATGAATGAGGAGGAAGAGATTCCTAGGGGTTTGTTTCACTATGGAAAGGGTCGCCAACCTTTTTGAACTAGTGGGCACATTTCAGAAGTTGAGAGTGTGTTGGGTGTGCCAACCACAAAATGGCATATCTTAACACAAAATGGCTGTGACAGGGAGTGTGGTATAACACAAAATTAAAGAGACAATCGCCCCTGACAACCTTACGCTTACCATGGGAAGTCAGCTAGGTCCTGATGCTGTGCATTTCACACACCAATGCTGTTGGTGTGTAATAATGCATTCCTAGGTTGTTGGCATCCGTCTGTCTTGGGAGACAATGGAAGTATGTGCCTTCAGGGGTAAAGTCAAACCTCTGGAGAGTTATGGCGCTTGCGGTACCTATTTATCTACTTGCACTGGTGTGCTTTTGAACTGCTACGTTGGCAGGAGCTGGGACAGAGCAACAGGCACTCACCCTGTTGTGCGGATTCGAACCACCAACCTTCCGATCAGCAAGCCCAAGAGACTCAGTGGTTTAGACCACAGTGCCACCAATGGAGCTATTGGGGCGGGGTGGGGCGGGGGTGGGATATGGATAGAGATGGGCTTGATTCCTAATTACTTCATAGAATTTATTAATTTAAAAAATGTGCCCTATGTCTCACCTTGTCTTGTCCTCTAGCGGCTTACAGAATAAAAACATACAATGTGCAAAATGTAAACCGCAAATGAAACGCCAGAGATTAAAACATCAGAACAGCATTTGTAGTGCTTTAAATGTCTTTGCGATGGAACCATGTAACTCATCAGATTTCACTACATGACACCATCACAGAAACAGAATGTGATCAAGAGTCTTTACCCTCACTCTGTACAGGTGAACATTTTGCTCCTGGAGTCCTAGTTTGTGCTTGCACACACTCAAAAATGAAAGGAACATTTTTCACAGCTTGCAAAACCTTTTGCAAACAGTGTTCCCATTTCATTTGCATTCATCCTACAACCAACCTTTTCTGTGTTGGCATAAGCACCACTTTATTGTTTGTGAGCAGCAAATAACTTCTCTGCTTGACAAATATTCAGCAAAACGCTATGGCGTGGGAGCAGCGTTGGCTGAGTAGTGTGACATCCTAGTGTGCTTCAGCATGCCACCCCAATCTTGGAGCAGTCCAGGGGTTCCAGGCACTCACACAGGGTTTGTGTTTCCTTTGGAATGAGGCACAGCAGAGACTGTGGTATCTTTATGATATATGGTTTATTTACACATATATAATCTGAGCCTACAATAGAGGGATTCACAGCATTAACATCCCAAAAGGGTCTTGTTTCATAGCCGCAGCCTTGGATCCAAACAGAAAACAAAACATGTCTCTCCCTCTGCCTTTCCAGCCTGCAGTGGCATAGCATGGGGGGCAGGGGGGCCATGGCGCAAAATTCCAAAAAGGCACAACCAGGTGCCCCCACCCAGGCGCTGGCTTCTGCAGGGATCCTGCAGAGATTCTGCAGTAGCCTCACCCCACCTAACAGTTGTGCCAACTCTGATCATGCCTCTTGTTTGTCTGGATGGAGGAGATGGGTGTGCGATGGTGTGTAGAAACTAGCCTACTATGTGAAGATAAAATTTTGTTTCATTCATCTGACGCCTTTTGCTTCTGGCCCTTGGAAAGGTTGCCCAGAAAAAGAAAACATTTCAGGCCCTTGGAAGGTTGCCCTCAGGCTGAAAAAGAACCTTCAAACCTGTTTTAGGTTAATATGCAAGATGGAACTTTGCTGTGTTCCTGGAACTTTGCCAACATAGCCCCCCCCCCAGTCTTGCACACAAGCTTGGTCAAGTACAGAATGGAAGATGGCAGGATCCCCAAGGATGTGCTCTACAGCAGTGCTCCCCAACCTTTTTATCACCGCGGACCAGTCAACGTTTGATAATTTTACTGCGGCCCGCTGAGGAGGGGGGGGGGGACGTTGATTGCTTATATTTTATTTAGATTGTTTTGATTTAATCATTTTAATTTAATTGTATTTAATGTTCCTCGGGTGGCCCGGTACCAATTGATCCATGGACCGGTACCGGTCCGTGGCCCAGGGGTTGAAGACCACTGCTCTACAGGGAGTTAGATTCAGGCACTAGGCCTGTTAGCAGACCAATTCTGTGTTACAAAGATGTCTGCAAACATGGCATGACAACATGAACCCTGCCATGTGGGAATCCTTTGCAGATGACTCGACCGTGCGTGGTGCCTGGAGACAAACAGACCATGCATCCATAGGAGTGACCATAGGAATGACTGCTGGGAGGAGTGCAGAGAGAATAACTGCCATTGTGTATCTGCAGCAGCACACTGAGTTAAATTAATTTTTATTAATTTTTCATTAATAACAATCCAATGGAGGCTACATTAATAGAATAATAAATCATGCCAAATCACAAAACAACAAAAAAGCCAATTAATTAGTTCCGAATTCAATGTTTATGGATGACTTTCCGTGTTCCGGTTATCTGGAGTTGATGCTAATCCTTGGTCCTGCTCTAATTCTCTTAATCAGTCCAAATTCCACAATTCCAATCTTAATCCTTTGTTTTAGCGGCCACTGGTGTGATAACTTTCGTTCGTATTTAATAAATCTATATCCATTAACTTGCAGAGGGAATTTATATCCTGGTGTTTCTGTGTGAAATATTTGTTTATCTTCTTTTCCTTCATGTTGTAATCAAACAATTTTCTTCAACATTGCCCCTCCTTTGAAAACTCATTTCTAAGTACTCCACAACTCCATTTTGCCTCTCCAAAACCAAAAGCACTCCAGTGTCCGGCCACGCACGACTCCTGGCTTACTTCCAGCACTTATCTCCTTTACTCCTTTCCAACCTTCTACCGGTAATGAGCTGGTGTCTAGCCAAAACCATAATAAAAGTAAATCAAAATTAGAGTTTTCTTTAGTATGCAATGTACCATCACAGTATTTCACACAGTCTATTCTTTCAAGTACTCGGTAAAGAAAATTATAGGTTCTTGTTGATTTCCTCTTGCATTTCTCATATATTTGTAGTCCATTCAGTGAAGGCATGCCGAATCATAGCACAGAAAATATAACATAAATATAATGTAAAAAGAGAACAAAGGCTCCCCTTCACTTATGTAGCATTCCAATTACGGTAGGGAGATCAAAACCTTGGCACTCAGTGGCCAATTGATTTAGCAGGTTATCTTTCTTCTTCATCCAGAACACATCTGTTTCTTAAGTCCAAATTCAGATCCGTCTTAAAAGAAACAGAAGTACCTCCACTCATGGCAACCGCATTGGGGAGTTTCCAATACATACAGTGCTATGCACTCTGCATCCCTGCCCTCGCATTTCATTGGAGCTACCGTGGGATCCGCTGTTCACCATGGCGAGAGCGCCAGAAGTCTTCTCTGCAGCAGCACGCTGGACACTTTCATCTGCCCCAGCTACAACCAAACATGTTTCTCTTGTATCAGTCTCTACAGCAGGTGCTGTAACTTTCCAGCAGTTTGATTCACCCCCAAAGACACACTTCTCCATTGTCTCCTGAGACAGATGGATGCCAACCAACATTTTCGGCTGGATCCTGCTTGTTGGTGGATGTGTGCTTGTGTGTCCATACATGTCATATAAAATAATTCATCTATAAAGAGAGAGAATAATCTAAGTCAAGCATGTTCCCTTAAACAGAAAATCCAATTAACAAATGAACCTTTTGCTTTAACATGGGCTTTCCTTCTTTGCTCAAGCTCTAAGATACAACAAAACCCTTAACAGACTCTTATTTAGGCAATGTTGATATGGGATGGTGCCCTTCCCTATATGTTTTAGCTTCACCACTGCCTTGGAGCTGGATGGCTGTTAGTGGAAGAATGGTGGACTGACGTCACTTGGTATCAAAACGTCCCAGTTTTGTCTGTTCAGTGGAATAGGCACATGGAAATCATGCAACTGAAGCTGCTGTTCCACTCCACATTACAAGTAGCCCATGGCAACCAACATCATGTATGCAGAATGACAGAGTTCCTATTGAAATCATATGGCACCTACATTTCTGATATTTTGTCACCCTTTGAAAATCATAACTCAATGACAGTGCAGCTGCTTTGCATGTAGAAGGTCCCTAGTTCAATCCTTGGCATCAACAAATAAGAGCTTGGAGATACTACTGCCTGAAACATCCAAGTTACTGCCAGTTAGTGTGTAGACAACATGGAGCTAGATGGACCAATGGTCTGGATCAGTATAAGGCAGTTTCCTATGATTATATGAAAGTTTTGTCAAATATTCATAAGAGAATGAATTTAATTCAGTGTTGGTCACCTGTTCTATATTTTATGATGCCTTAATCATGTTATGGTCCACCACCTTGCTACTGTTTTATGAGTTGAGGTGGTCTCAGTATTTACCTGCAACCCTGCCTGTTTGAGACATATGGATAGCTTAGTTGGTTAGAGCATGGTGTTAATGCCAAGGTTGCAGATTTGATCCCCGTATGGGACCGCTGCATATTTTTGCATCACTTCCAACTCTTGAATTCTATTATTAATGTCCAAAAAAGAAAAAGAAGAAGCATAGAATGAGGAAACGCCTGCTTCTTGGGAGAAAAGCAATGACAAACCTAGACAGCATCTTAAAAAGCAGAGACATCACCTTGCCGACAAAGGTCCGTGTAGTTAAAGCTATGGTTTTCCCAGTAGTGATGTATGGAAGTGAGAGCTGGACCATAAAGAAGGCTGATCGCCGAAGAATTGATGCTTTGGAATTATGGTGCTGGAGGAGACTCTTGAGAGTCCCATGGACTGCTAGAAGATCAAACCTATCCATTCTTAAGGAAATCAGCCCTGAGTGCTCCCTGGAAGGACAGATCGTGAAGCTGAGGCTCCAATACTTTGGCCACCTCATGAGAAGAGAAGAATCCTTGGAAAAGACCCTGATGTTGGGAAAGATGGAGGGCACTAGGAGAAGGGGACGACAGAGGACAAGATGGTTGGACAGTGTTCTCGAAGCTATGAACATGAGTTTGACCAAACTGCGGGAGGCAGTGCAAGACAGGAGTGCCTGGCGTGCTATGGTCCATGGGGTCACGAAGAGTCGGACACGACTAAACAACAACAACATTATATATAACAACATTATATATAACAACAACAATAATAAAAATTAATAATAATAATAATAATAGCTGCTTACATAATACAGTTTGCCATGGGTGTTGCTCTTTTTATTATTGATATATACCATATATATATATATATATATATATGGTATATATCAATAATAAAAAGAGCAACACCCATGGCAAACTGTATTATGTAAGCAGCTATTATTATTATTATTATTATTAATTTTTATTATTGTTGTTGTTTTTATTATTACCACATGCCCTTCACCCCAACGTCCTAGGGCAGGTTACAACAATTTAAACGCAATGAGAAATACGGTTTTAGACAGCAGACAACCACAGAAATTAGGGGAGCCTTGAAAGTCGACATCTCAGGCGTCAAAATCCAGGGCGAAGAGGTTTTGTTTCGCTGTATTTACAAACAGCTTCACCGTTTACAGAGTTGGGTTTTCTTCACCACTGCTCATGATATTATGACTTCGTTTTGTTAATTCAGCTAACGAAAGGAGCCGTCGCCGTCGCCAGTCCTTCCCATCGCCAGTGCTTTTTTTGGGGGGGGGACGCATACCCTTAAACATTTTGTGCATCTAAGTTTGGCCTCATTGAGGGGCAGCATTTCAATATGAGTAGGAAAAGGAGCGTATCCCTAAACTTTTTTTTTATATAGAAAAAAGCACTGCCCACCCCGCCCCCACCTCCCAATATCGGAGTTTAGCCGGAAAAAAAAATGCAGGCAAGCAGGCCGCCGGCAAAGGCCTAGGCCGCCGCCGCTGTCGCTATGGCAACCGGGAAGTTGCCGGTCGGCAGGCAGAAAGGCACCGCCGCGCTCTCGGAGTTCTCGCGAGAGCCTGGGGGAAGCCGGTGCAGAGACTGGGGAGAGAGAGAAAGAGAGCGGGATCCAGCAAGTGGAGGCCGAGGCGTGCGCTTGCTCGCTCGCGAGGAGGCGGCGGAGGCCTTTTTCAAACCCGGCGGGGAAATGGCGGAGAACGACAAATTCGAGGGGTCGGCGCCGTTGGGAGAAGCCGAAGAGGCGGCCGCCAACGACCACGAGCGGCAGCAGGATGGAGAAGCGGGCGGAGCCGCCAGGCCGGAGAGCGGCGACGGCGCCAATGGCGTCAAAATGTGTGTGTCTTTGAGAGAAACGGGGCGGGGCGGCGGGCCAGGCCGGGAGGGGGGCGTGGGCAGCCCGCCCGGACCCGTTACCTGAGCGCGGGGATTCGGGGGGCCGCGTAGGCCTCGCGCCGGGCGGTTTTTTTTGGGGGGGGGTCCCGGCGCCATGGCGGGGTTGAGTCTTCGGGTTCCCCTCGTTAGTAAGCGTACCCGGCATTGTTTGGAGAGGGGCCGCTTGAGGGGTGTGTTATGTGTGAGAGTGGGAGGGACAGAGGCTGGTTGAGCTGCTTGCGACTTGGGGATGGAAGAAAGGCAAGGGAGGCACACGGTAGGCCGTCGTTGTGTTTCTAAAGCAGGAACAGCGATGAGGATGATGGAGCAGTTATTATTAGATTGGCTTAGGGAATAAGCTGCCACATGATGCGATGGTGGCTGCACAAATGAAAGACCATAAAAGAAAATGGAAAACAAAAAACAACACGATTGTAGTGATAAATAATAATTACGAATCGGATTCGTGAAAGATGAAGAAATGGATCCAGAAGATTCATGAAGGGCAGAACCTTGTGGAAATGGGGTGTAACCCTGTGCACACTTTACCTTGGACGAAGCCCTCTTTTCGCTTTATGGGGCTTAGTTCTGAGTCAACAGGTACAGTGTGTCCTTTGCACTCTTAGTTGGTTTAACAGGCATACCCAAACTTCGGCCCTCCAGATGTTTTGGACTACAATTCCCATCATCCCTGACCACTGGTCCTGTTAGCTAGGGATCATGGGAGTTGTAGGCCAAAACATCTGGAGGACCGCAGTTTGGGGATGCCTGGTTTACAGCAAGGAGTCCCTTTGCACCTTTGAGATGGGCAGCTTGTTTTGTGGCAGGGGCCTTTTGTGGACTAGGACCCACATTTGTTATTCCAGGTTGTCAAAATACGCAACAAACAAGGCCAGTGCCCACAAAATGCAAGAGGATACAGTCGGTGACATTGCTATGCAAAGCTGCAACATGTATGCACAAGATAAACAGTAACCATTCACAACAAGAGCAACTGGTGATAACACCAGTCGTATCAGTGTGTGTTCTTGTTACTAGTTGGTGAGTGTTAAAGGTCCTGCTTGAGAACTGCTAGGTCTGTCTGTTCCAAAGCAGGATAAGTTTTGTTTTAAAAGAAACTTTAATCTCACATATTCCAGCTTATAATGTTTGAAACCCTTCTCTTCCAAGGTCCTAATATCCCTAGGGTTAATTTAATAAACCTCTAGTTTGCTGGATTATTATAAATAAATAAATAGAATTTGTGGGTTTTGTGTGCATACTTTGTGACCTTTACATTCTCTTCCTTTGGTGATTATGAAGAGCACGGAGAAAGTGGCCCCTCATTCACCGTAGTTGCTCATTGTAATAGATAGGCAATAAATTCCACGGTGACAGAAGATCCTTTTCACATATATAATTACTGTATGGAATTCACTACCACAAGATGCATTGGTGGTCCCTAGCTGCATTCATTGAGGATAGGTCTACTTAAAGCTGTTGAACATGACAGCTGAATAGAACTTCCCAATATGGCAAATACTAGATCAGGCATAGGCAAACTCGGCCCTCCAGATGTTTTGGGACTACAACTTCCATCATCCCTATCTAACAGGACCAGTGGTCAGGGATGATGGGAATTATAGTCCCCAAACATCTGGAGGGCCGAGTTTGCCTATGCCTGTACTAGATGGTGGGGAGAAATAGCAGTGAAGAGCCTTCATTTGCTGCTTGCAAGCTTCCAGAAGCTGGCCACTTTTGGAAACACAATTCTAGACCAGATGAGCCATTAGTGAGAAGCAGCAGGGGTCTTACTACATTTCTTCTTAGCCAGTCTATAACTGGTTGCTGTAAAGGAATGCTTGGACTTCAGTCAAGTCACCTGTTCGGTTTCTCTGTTGAAAAACGAATCAAGTTAAGTTATTTCTTCAGTGTTTATAGGTGTCATATTTGCTTTCTTAATAGCAGCAAACTTTCCACTTTTAACTTTTCCTGGAATGATGGCTTCACAGTACTGTATACCTTTCTAGGCTTTTAAATAGCTGCTTATCTGGTAATATAATATGGCAAGTAATGGTACTGCAAGGCAGGAAACATTCAGGTCAAATGTTTCCAATTGCACTTTGCTTAGGAATTGATTTTGGTAGGGAAGTTGTAGTTGTACTTGACTTCACATATTACTGTTTCAGAATCCCCCCTCCCTTTTATAACGTTTGTTTAGTGTTCAGCTATCCCACAGTTCACCTTTGTTGGATCACCTAAGAACTTTCAAAGTTGGTCCTAATTGACCATTAGATAACAATTGGAGTTCTTTTAGTCCTAGTGCTTAAATTCCTTTGGATTTTTCCTAGCTTGGTCAGGCACAGACCTGTCCAGATTGTGTGGTTCCCTTATCAATCCCTTGTTGTTATTTAGAAATATTCTCGTGAGAACAATTGGCCTTTGTGTGGGTTAGAGTGTACAGACTTGTGATTGTGCACATTCAGGTGGAAAAAGTGTACAAATTGACAGCATGGATATGGGGCTATGTGATTCCCCAGTCAATATGGATCATTTTCAAAAGATGTTGGAGAAAGTGATTTCCAGATGTTTTGTACACTGCTCAGGCTGTGTGTGCAATTCGGCCTTGTACATTAGCACCAGAAGTTACAAGCCCACAAACATTTTCACAAGCCTGATTTTTCCACCTTAGAGGGACTGGCAGATGGAGCACTCTGTCCCTCCTTTGCCAGTCCCCTTTACAACTGAAAGGCAGGCTATATATAAATGTGGTGGGTTGGCACAGGGAGCATAAAGCAGTCCCTGCATCCACCACTAAGCTGATTGGTTTCTTTGTTAGGCACACAGGAGGCACATATTCTGTACACCTAGCTTGGAAACTGAGCAGCATGGTGATGGAAAGAAGGAGCATTCCTTCACTCCATACTCATGTCCTGCTTGTGGACTGTGAACAGGATGCCACACTAAATGGTCCTTTGCTCTAATGATATATCAGACAAAGATGTATTATTTTGGTTTCTGTGCTTGACACACGAGGGGTTTTGCCCTCCTCTACAGCTAGCATGGAAACACAGGAAGCTGCCTGAGGAGGGATATCTTTCTCCAAGGAGCCTCCTTCCTTTCTGTGGGCTGCTGGGGGCAGCTTGAAGTTTTTGTCTCTTCTGGCAGCCTGCTCACTTTTCTAGATGAAATTCATTGCCACCTATGGCAGCCAGTTTAGTGGTCAGAAACATGACCAGCATAAGTCTTCATTACATTGCCTGGGCACATACATAGTCCCTAAGCAGAGAATTATCTACACAGGCAAATAAGTGTTGATGCTGACTGATGTTACTAGAACATACTGTATATGTTGACAGGGCAATGTAAAAAACATGTTATTCATGTATGTCAGTTTGGGCACCCACAACCTGTACACCAGCAGAGATTTCTGTTGCTGCATTGTATGCTAAAGAAAGTTCCTGCTTTGTAAACAAGTGTTGCTGTCTTCAGGCATTCTGATCCTCTTAAGCATGGCAAATCTGAAATAATTTCCTTTATAAGAAACCTGAGTAACTTTCGACTGAGAGTGTGGTGGCCTTATATTGTCTCACTTGCGTATTCTAGTTTGTAGAAGGAACTGCTGGTTTAATATACTACTTAAAATGAAAGTAAAGATATGGTTACCTATGTGCAGTTGCTAACATTGTCTCCTACTGAGGGAAAAGTGTTAACACTCTGCCTGCATTAGGACCTAGATGAAAGTTCTTGTTTTCATTTAATCATTCTCTCTAGTCATGGAAACCGGACAGAGATGCAAGCCAAAAAGGAGAGGATCATGGGCTTCATGTTATGCTACATGCAGCTTTGCATTTGCACATGCAGGTTTATTTGGTTTTTAAATAGCAGCCGCAGGGATCCCCAATCCAGGTTGGGACCATAGCACAGCGGGATGAGGAATTAACCCTTTCTTTCCTGTGCAGGGTCTTGCCAAAATCATTCCTGGGAAGCTGCTTTTGGCATAAATATAATCTTTTTACGTGGGGGGACTTAGTCCCTTCCCCTTCCAACTCATACTGCAGTTCCAATTCTGGATCCACTCCCGTGCCTGCTGTTTTAAAACATATGCAGACAGGTGTGAAGGTATTACCCTGAATATGTGTCATTTGTCCCTGTGATAGGTGCTACTTTGGGCTTTACATTTTGTCATAAAGACTTGATAGAATTATATACTTAAAAGCAAGCTAATATTCTTATTTTTTCCTTCCTCACATCAGGGAAAATGATGAAACGGGAAAGGATGAGAGACCATCTGCGAAATCAAAGTATATTTCAAAGCCTAAGGCAATCCCATCTCTTGGACACAGGAATAGATTCCATCCTTACACAAAGGAGAAGGGTGCAGGCACTGGAGAAAAGAAGACCCTTAACCGTAACAGAGTATTCATTAGCAACATCCCATATGATATGAAATGGCAGTCTATTAAAGATCTTATGAGAGAGAAAGGTAACTTGCTCTTTGCAGCCGGCTTCACACAGGAATGAGACAAACTCAAATATCTGGAATACTGTGAAACACACAGTTTTGGTTTGTCCTTTTCAACTTCTGCTTGTCATGTCTACTTTCCCCCTCTCTTTCACTGGAGACATTTGCATTGCAGGATAGTATCAGTAAACAAATGAAGTATCCATAGTCTCCTTCCATTCTTGTATGACAGTAGGTAGCCTAGAGAATATGCATGCCCTCATGAACCTTTAAAGGGACTGCGTTATGTCTAGGTGTAGTTCTGAATATAAGCAAAATTTAGTGTGCTTTTAAAGTATGAATGAAAAGATGTCATTCAAAAGATGTTTCTGTATTTTTCTTGATGGAATCTGGCTGTAGAATTCTCTGTCTGCATTGTCACTTCTGCCATGACTTGTCTGTCTGGAGCTCTATTTTACGTTTGTTACTACAGTTGTAGTTCTTTGAATGCCCCAGACTTATTGCCATGGGCATGTCTGGGGTGGAAGAAATTCCAATTCATGAACTGTCAAAAGTTGGTTTTGAATTAACTGGAAAAAATGATTGCTTCAAAATCATGCAAAGAACATTTGGTTTCTAGGCCTTAAAAATAAATAAATAAAACAAACCTTTAACTGTGCTAGGTGTATCTGTTGTAAGGTGACGTGACTTATATGATTTGGTTTATGCAATGAAACCTTAGAAAGTGTGTGGCTTGCTGTGAAATTTTTTGACTTTTGTAAATTGGTTATTCTATTGAAGGCAACCTCTTTACTATTTGAAGCTATTCAGGTAGAAAGTCACCTTAAAACAGCTGTTGTTAGCAGGATGACAAATGTCACTGAAAGTGTTATTGTTGATGTCCTTAATTGATAGGTGAAGGGACTATTTGTATATCTGAACTTGTTCACCAACTATATCATACTGGCCAAAATATGATCTGTAGTATGAATTAGGTTAAATATAGTTGTTTTTCTTTAGCTTTTGAGAATGTGGCTGTTGCATATTCCTGAAAATTAGCTAAATTATATAGACCTTGACAGGAGGTATGTTGGTCTGGTTTTGATTGTTGGTGAATAATAGGTGCTTCTTCGTAGAGTTGTGCACAGGGACACAGCAAAGCAAGACATTGGTGTTTAAATGCATTGTCTCTTGGTATTTTCCCTTTGTATGTCTTATGTAGTTGGTGAGGTTACATACGTGGAGCTGTTTAAGGATGCAGAAGGAAAATCAAGGGTAAGTGCCGTGGGCAATCATCTGCTAGAGGTTTAAAGTTCCTCAGCAGTTTTACTTTTGTTTAATACTTGTACCAGTAATTGGAAAGTAAGTTTCATTTTTTTTTCATTGATGTTATTACAGGCTGAGGTTTCTGTATCAGATACAGCTTTGTCAACTTTCATATAAACTGGTGTAGTTGGATGCAAGGGGAAATCGCTTTAATATGTGTCTAAATAAATGGCATTTACCTAATTCATTTAAAACAACAGCTCTTGTTAGGATTTCTGGTGTGTTCAGATGTGTTTTAAGTTGAGCATTGGAAAAATATCACTGAAATGATAAATTAAGCATAGCATTCTAATCTGAGGCTTGAGTATAAACATATGTTTTGATGAGCCTAAAAGATTGAAGGACTTCTTCTGGATTATTGAACTTGTCTAGGTTTTTTATAAAAAATGGAATGGAAGGAGTTGGTTGTTAGGCAGTGGATGCCAGCAATGAGGGAGGCAGTTCAGTGCAAAGAATGTTAAAAGCTGCTTTGTGTCTGTCTTCTTAAAAAGGTCAAATGTTCAAACTATAGTAAGTCTGAGCCTGCTGTGGGAACAAGAGAATGCAGGTTTGACTCGAACGTAAGCAATTAAACCTGTTGGGTGTCTGGTTTTTCCCTTTGAAAATTTTATTTAAATGCTTTTTTTGTTCGGCCCGTGGGGATGTTTAAAAAAATAAAACAAAAATAGACCTAAACTGGTTGCTTTATTTTTATTGAATAGTAGCACTGGGAAAAAAAGCAATCAAACTGCTTCTCCTTAAAACTGAAATATGGAGAAGATACCAGCAGTTGTTAAGTAAATGTAATTGCAGTCATTTTTCTGGAAAACCTGAGTATTGCACTTTAAGATAATCATCCACTTTTGGTTATCCTGCTCAGTTTTTTCCTTTAGTTGATCATGGGAATTTGTATATCATTTTCACATTCTTTTTCTGGTTTGGCTAAAAAAAACAAGTCTAAAAAACTGACCATCTGTGTCTGTATAACTAATGTTAAATAAATAAACTTTGTAATGTATATGCAAGGTGGCAGGAGAAATAATTAGTTTATTGTTGCTCTTCCCACTCCAAAACTACATTCTTCATTCAGAATGCCTATTCTTTGTTCAGTTTGTCTGAAATGTTAAAATACTTCATTGCAACTGCATTTACTAAATCAACTTTATTTTTCCTTCTTCCATGTTGGCAAATCTTCACATGGCTATAGGGTTGTGGGTAAGTGTTCCTTTGTGTTTTTTCCTTTGTTTTTCCCAAGTTTTTAAATTTATTTTAATAACAATTGAAAAAGTTCATCACACAAACCAAAACATCATTATTTTGTTTCATCCAGTGTTGTTGAATTCAAAGATGAAGAATTTGTCAAGAAGGCCCTGGAAACTATGAATAAATATGACCTAAATGGAAGACCATTGAACATAAAAGAGGTATGCTTGTAGTTTTTGCAGCTTTGATGCAGAGTATTAATAGAGTTTTGGAATTAGTTTAAAATAGCAGAACAAACTGTATAGAGTTATTAAATGCCCTCACAGATACTTCCACACAGTAACAACAATCCTACTTCATTTCCCAGCAACCAATGATATCAAAAGTGCCAATTTTCTCTCAGAATGACAAATACATTCAATTCCTACTCCTTGTTTCCATTACCTGTAGCTTTTAAATGGTTGTCTAGGGAACTGTTGAGGCACTTGTATAATTAAAACTTCAGATAAGACTGCTATACTGACATAGAGTTGCTTAGGTTGGGCATCTACATACTACTGATTTTCTTGAGTCTTAAAATATGCCTTTCCCCCTACAAGATTAGATCTGTAGTTGGGTGAACAATTACCTTTAAGTCTGGGGAATTTGCTGTGTGGCTTTGATTTGTATCATGTTCAGATTGCCTTGCTGTGGGAGCGATAAGGGAGGAATAGCATTTTCATTTGCCTGTATGAGCGTTCCAGTCTGAACCATGATGTCAGAGAGTTATGTTTTCTACGTTTGATATTAACAGAGAGCACCAAGATAATTGAATTTGGTTTTTGAAAGAACATGTTAGGCTGACAGATTTCTACTTGTCCATAGGCTAGGTAACAGCATATGAAGTGGCAGTGCACACTTGTCTCAACCCTCATCTGAAAGGACCACCTCTAGAGGTGAGGGAGCTAGGTCTCCATGCACATGAAGTACTTATTCCTTCTGCCGCCGCTGATAAGGATGCTAACTGCTCTGTTGTGATAATGTGAAATTTCAGAAAGAAAGTACTGTTACCATTTTTTCCCTGTGATTTGGGATTAACAGATGTATATTCTAATACTAAATTTGTTGTAGGATCCAGATGGAGAGCATGCTCGCAGGGCATTGCAGCGTGGGAGTGGACCCTACACAGGAGGACACGGCCCAGAAATATCACCTGGCTTGATGAATTTGCCACCTTCTATTATTAATAATCCAAACATTCCTCCCGAGATTATTAGCAATCTGCAGGCTGGCAGGCTTGGGTCCACCATTTTTGTTGCCAATGTAAGTATAAATACATACTGGCTGTGCATTGCTTCATTTTGCAGCAAAACATCCAGTTTACTTAGCACAGCACAAGTGATTTTCCTTAGCTGATAGTATTCACGCCCATTTTAACAGGGCTTTAAACACTGTTGCATCTCATCCGAAGGTGGTTTCATGTATCTAGACTGCAATACAAGTACAGTCATACCTCGGTTTAAGTACGCTTTGGTTTGAGTACTTTCAGTTTAAGTACTCCGTGGACCCGTCTGGAACGGATTAATCCACTTTCCATTACTTTCAATGGGAAAGTACGCTTCAGTTTAAGTACAGACTTCCGGAACCAATTGTTTACTTAAACCGAGGTACCACTGTATTTCCCCCAACTTGGTGCCCTCCAGGTATTTTGGACTATAGCTCGCATCAGCTTCATCAAGTTGTAATTCAAAACATCTGGAGGCCACCAGGTTGAAGAAAGCTATTTTAGGACCTCCAACTTAAAATTTTATGCTGCTGTGCAATTCTTGAAACCCTTTTTTAATGAACCTGTTCTGTGAGCTGAGTATGCATATGAATAGTTTTTTCTCAAAGTAGCCAGTTTTAAAATCAGTACATGGTTTTTTGTTTACTCTTCCCCAACTAGATACTGTTGAATTATGTGCTTAGTGTACTACATTCCTTTTGATAGCTTTTAGCTTTTTTACTTTTCATCAGAAGTAAGTTGTTCATCAACATGTTGAAAAAATGAAAGGAAAGAACATGGATGTGACCAAAGATTTATTTGCATCTCTGATAACTAATATTTCAGTTTTGGCAATCTTCTATGTATCTGTCACCACTACAGAATAATTTTCTTTTGGCTATACTTAAGCTATGTGTAGAGTTTGCCCCTGTGCTAAAACAAAAATTCTGTTTTGTAAGGCAATATTGTGTTGGTTTGTTTCATGGAAACTTTCTTTTTAAGCTTGACTTCAAAGTTGGCTGGAAGAAATTAAAGGAAGTGTTCAGCATTGCTGGGACCGTAAAACGTGCAGATATTAAAGAAGACAAAGATGGAAAGAGTCGAGGAATGGGGACAGTGACTTTTGCGCAGGCAATTGAAGCTGTTCAGGCAATATGTATCCTGACGAGTTGGGGAGTGACTGGGCCTGATTAAAGGAGTATGTTGTCAAGTGTGGGTTAAATAGGAATGCATTGTTTTCTGTCTACATTTTACTTGTATGTTTGCGTAAATATAGGTGAGCCCTTCAAAAAAGCAATTGATAACTTTTCTGTTTGTAGTATATTTGATCATGTACATTTCCCCCTTGATATACTAACTGTATTACTGCTAGTACTGTATTTTCTGGCATACAAGACGACTGGGCGTATAAGATGATCCCCCACTTTTCCACTTAAAATATAGAGTTTGGGAATATACTCGCCATTTCTGGGGCTCTGGAAATCGCTTCTGCTCGGACATGCGCAGAAGCGATTTCCAGCATCTGGGCATGGGCAGCGTGGCAATGGAAATTGCTTCTGTGATTTCTTGAGTCTCTTATGGTTTTAGCTATATAATCTCCTCTCCCCCCAAAAACCTGATAGTCTTGTAAAAAAAGGAGCTAAGGATTCTGCTTGCATCTCACTGTCCCCACTGTAATTTGAAAAGTGGGGTGCAAGTTGAATACTTTAGTACAGTAGGAGATAAGACAACTATTCAGAAAAGTACATGAATTGTATATAGTAGGATTGTACTGTTTAGTTGATTTTACAGATTTAAAAAGTGGTCTGGTCTAATTTATATAGCAGATTTTAAAGAAATTATCTATCAAAGCCATAGACAATGGTCATAATCTTGGAGGCATTCCAAATCAGAATTCTTCTAAAATGGTGCTTGCTGTAATGAATTTGGACCACTATTTTACATGCATGCATATAAATGCAAATTTAATTGACAAGAACCTTAAGATGAAGCTATTGGATGACAGTCTAGAGTGTGAGTGTGTTTGTAAGATCACCTGTGTAGCTTAACATATTATTGGTGGATGTAAGGTTCCTTGACTTTATGTTCAGCTATGTTCAATGGACAATTTCTGTTTGATAGACCCATGCATGTAAAAATGGTGAGTTGTTCATTTATTTTGCCCATGGTAGCCGAGACAAACCACTACAATGTTCTAAAAGTCTTTGTCTGTTGTTAGGATGACAAATCAATTCCTCACGATGATTTCCATGTAGCAGACAGCAAAACACCACAGCTACCTCGTGAGTATTCACTCTTTTTTAATGCTGCCTGTAGATATAGGTACCATTTTGAAGCCTAGTAGAATTGCCCCCGCCTTCAACTGTTTAGAAATACTGAGAACCTTATGGAGTGATCTTTGCTTTCAAAGGTGGTCTTGGAGGAATTGGAATGGGACTTGGACCTGGTGGGCAGCCCATAAGTGCAACCCAACTGAGCATGGGTGGCGGTGGAATGGGAAGTGTGGCCCCTGGAGGTCAGTATGCTTTCCTCTTCTCAATGTTTTCTTGCCTTGGAGTGAGGGAGACATTTCCTGGAGTACCATAGAAGTCTTTAAATATATTGTGACTCATACTTAAATGTTAATTGTTTTTTCCTTACACCTTTAAAAGTGCCTGTTCAGCACCAAGCTTTTCTTGTTTGGTTCTTATTTTTTTAAAAGTTCTTACATATTATCCTATTTTTAACTGCTGCTTTGATTCCTCACTAGGTTATGATATATTTTGTTGCTATATTGCACTGATTTTATTGCGAACCTCGCTGGGAGCTGTTTAGCTTGAAGGGTAGAGTGGGATAAAGAAATACTTAATAGCTCACCTTTAAATCTGTTTATTTGAAGGAATGGGAGTGGATGGTCCAGGCTTTGGAGGAATGAACAGAATGGGAGGAGGTAGGCACGCTCCCCAGTTACTTTGTTGCTATACAAAATTTATGAATTTAGTAAAATGCTCTTTGCTTACGGTTCAGGTGTTGGTGGATTTGGTGGCATGAAAGGGATGGCAAACATGGGAGGATTTGGCGGAGTCAACCGAATGGGAGGTAGGTGACTATTTGCTCTTAAAATGTACAGTTGTTCCAGTGTATCTAGAAGTATTGTAAAAATTAAAAAATTAAAAATCTATTTCTAGGAATGGGCAGTGTGGATGATTTCCGAGGAAATATTGGCAGTGGAATGACTGGTGGCATAGGAACAGGCATGGGGGGCATGGCAACAGGTATGGGAGGTAAATTGACCAGCTTTATTAATTACTCTGTGTTTGCAGTTGTAGCCTAATCATTTTAAAGCTACAATCTTTGATTTAAGAGCTTAAGATCAATGATGTGGAAATGGACATTTAGTTTTAAAAAGGCTTCCGTAAAACATAAACTTCAACTATCAGCTGTGAAGCACAGTGTGCTTTCCCACCCCCATTTGAAAACTAGAGTGTGGGAAGCGGTTGAATTGGAGAATATTTTTCTGGATGTGTTTATCAAATTTATTTTCATTGGAGTTAATGTATTACAAGCAAATCGGCAGCAGGGATGCCTAATTGTTGAGTTTAACCAAAGGCTTCATTTTGCTTGCTTGATTGCAACATACTGCCTTTTTAAAAGGTGATTTAAATCCTCTGAGCTTAATACAAATTAAAACAAAAATTAAGAATTTGTTAACATGATAAAATACTGTATTTCATGTTCTTGACCAGAGCTTCTATCAAAAGCTCAAGTTAACTGTTGCATAAAAGCTGAAGGTTTTAATTGCTGGGGAGCGTGCAGGCCCAAGTGTATTTATGGTAGTAATGCCCCTTGATATCCTCATTCTGGGACAAAGTCATAAAGAAAATTATCATAATTAGTGGACACAATATTATCAAATCCCAAAGTTGTGTCACCTATTTTTGATGACATTAAGTATTTACATTAATCTAAGGAATTGGTAACACTTAGGCTGGCTGCAGCCCAAAGGACCATTTCTTAACAGTGGAAGACAGTTGACCTAAAGTCCAGCCTAAAAAATAAAGGTTTATAGTGAAAAACTTAATTTAATCTACAAAGTTCATTTATCCAAGGGATAATCAAATCAAACTCACTTTTCTCAGTGTTGTGTTTTTTGCACAAATGAAGACTATTAAAAGAGTCCTCCATCCCATATTAGACTATGCACAGACATTTGGAATAATGAGTAAAAAACAGTGAATTTGACAAGAACTTAGAATTGGAAATGGAGTGAGGTATTGTTATTCAATGATCTCTCATAATGTTGATGTAAATATTCTATCTGTATTTTCTGTTACTCTTACTAGCTTTATGCCAGTATCCTCAGTTTTTCTATAAGGGACCCTGGTGGCCATGTACAAATAGATTTATTTTGTTTTGTGTTTGTTTGTTTTTGTTGTGTACTGTATTTAAAAATAACCTGAAGGGCTTATCTGCTACATTTGTGTGCCTATGCACAGAGACAATCAAAGTAGATGTGATGTTAAAAACAGGACTTTGCATTTCACATGCAGTTTTTAAAATGGAGGAGGCTGCTTCTTAACAGGATTCAAGCAGGCAAGGAGGGGTAATTTAGCTTCTCCACAGCTTTGGTATTGAGGAAGATCTCTCTTTTGAAGCTGAAATTTGGAGGTGGTGGGAAGTCTCTCATTGTTGCCAGTGTTTGATGCCATGCTGTTGCCTCCAAAACTACCGTAGCTCCTGGGATCCTTGAGAACATTTGAGGTTGCTTAAAATATTGGCATCCTCCACTGATCCTGTGAGAGGGATCTACTACAAAAAAATTATAGCAACTCTTTTAGAGTTCTGAATCCTACATTTGTAATAATAGGGGAATGGAAATGAGTCTTGCTTAGACTGTATACCCAACATGTACAGTCAAGCTATAATGCATGTTGACTGGGAAAGACTGCCTGAACTATGGAGAACCTCTTGCATTCAGTGTTGACAATACTAAGTTAGATGGATCAATGGTCCATCAAACACAGCTTCCCATGTTCCTATTTTTTAAATGAACTTGTTTGAAATCAGTATCTTGAATAAGCGTCTTTCCACTTAGCAGGTTATGGTACCATTCAAAGTGAATCCTTTGTACCTAAAGGTTTGTCTGTAAGCAAACATACAGTATCTGGAATCTAAAAGAAAATACTGTCTACTGTGTTTCCTGCAGAAATGTTCCGTGGAGGAATGGGAGGAAATATTGATAGAGACTTTGGTCGAACTGATATGGCAATGAACCGTGGCTTTGGAGACTCATTTGGAAGGATGGGTATGGCCCTTGGCAAACTTGCATTTTTCATGGAATTGGGTATCAAGCATGTAGCAAGCAAATCATTTTCACAAGTGAACACTATGTTGCTTCATAACTCATAATCTCCCTTTTCCCTTCTTCTGCCTGAGATAGATGTCCGTAAAAGGTACTGTTGTCTTCTTTCTGGAGACTGACAGGGTGAAGTGCTTTTCACATACTACTTTTTGAGAGTGAATAGAAGTAGCTTAAAGCAGGAATCCAAATTAATAGCTTGCAGCTGTTAGTTCTCAAATAACCATTTAATTTTAAGAGATACTTGTAGACTTCTTGCTGCATTGTAACTCTACTGGCCTTACAAATTTAAATTCTCTGAAAAACATTCAATGAGAACATTGTAGTGAAGATATTTTTTTCACAGTCTAGTAGCTACTCTTGTTCACTTTTGTATTTTTAGATTAATATGTCCATTGAGCATTACTGCCATCAATTATTTCATTATGAAAAGGTGGTTTGGTAGAATGATAAATTATTTTGTTATGAAAAGGTAGTTTGGTAGAATTCCCTAGCTTTTAAGTAAAACGGAGATGTATAATGTGACTTTTTTCTGTCCTTGTTTAGGTGGTGCAATGGTTGGTGGTTTTGCAGGAGGAATGGGAGCTTCTAATATGGGCCCAGTAGGATCTGGAATGAGTAGGTTGATCTGCTTCAACCAAATATAAATTCTAACGTATAATAGAAAGGGTCTTTTGTTAGTGCTATGTCTAGATGGATCCAGAAAAATCTTATTGTCGGTAGTAAGAAAATTGCTCCATTGATTTAAAACTTCCAGTTTTATGTGACTGCAGTTATAACTGAAGTTCATTAAGATGTCTAGTGTTTTCTAAAGATTAAGTTTCTAGAGTGGATCATTTGTATAAACCCTAGCAGCCTTGTGCCTGGTGTTGCCCAGGAATTCTAAGAAATCAAAAAATCAGTGCAGTTTTGAAAGGTTCATTCTTCTGTTTTGATACAAAATGATTCAAAATTGTATACTAAGATGGACACCATCTTAAGAGGTGTCCAAATGCATAGCAGACAAGCAAATTTCAAAAAAAAAAAACCCAGCAGATAATAGCAAGTATTGGAATCTGATATTAAGTAAAACCTGTAGCAACAGCCACCAGTCGCAGGATTTCAGGTAGCTGTTTTGACTTATGAGGTGGTTTAACATCTGTCTGCAAAAGGGAGATTCATAGAGTTGTCATGCATGGCTACAGAATAACTGAAAGGTGCATGTTAAGAATACTAACACCTCTGCATTCTAAGTGTGAACATATATCCAGTATATGTGATGGAATTTAAGTCTAGCTCTCTTCTCTGGTCACATTTAATAAGGGAATAATATACTGACAATTCCATGCTTGTGAGAGCCATTATGCTTACTTTGTGAAAAATCACATTTTGGATTAATGAATTTCTATAACAGGAGCATAGGAGACTGCTCTTAAACCAAGTCACATGTTCGGGATTGAACCTGGGACTTTTTGCATGAAAATATGTAAGCTACCATTGAGCTATGTTCCTTCTCTGTAGTCAGTGTCTATCAAACACACACAATAATTTTTATTTTTCTCCAAAACTTAGCATTTTAAAATTCACCTGGATCCTGCTTGCTTATGTAAAAAGCATCTGATCTTAACGGGACTGGTAATCACACAGTGCCTGTTTAAACAATAAATAGGTGACAACCATGACCTGATAAGCCCACAGAGAAGCAGTCACTTTCGCGAACTAGCATGCACTGAGCTACTTAGGGCATATCAGTGCAAACCACCCTCCGGGGTAGCAGTGGCATCCTAAAAGCTGGGAAGGGTAGAATTCAACTTTGTGACCGTGGCATCCATAATAAAATATCAAACATTAAAAACTTCCCTAAGCAAGGTTGCCTTCAGATGTCTTCTAAAAGTCAGATAGTTGTTCCCTCTGCCTAGTTCCCTGCAACCTCACTTCTCTCAGTGAGGGAACTGCCAGAAGGCCCTCGGAGCCAGTGTCTGGGCTGAAGGATGTGGGTGGAGACACTCCTTTGGGTATACTGGGCCGAGGCCGTTTAGGGCTTTAAAGGTCAGCACCAAAACTTTGAATTGTGCTCGGAAATGTACTGGGAGCCAATGTAGGTCTTTCAGGACCAGTGCTATATGGTTTCAACGGCCACTCGCAGTCACAAGTCTAGCTGCCACATTCTGGATTAATTGTAGTTTCTGGGTCACCTTCAAAGGTAGCCCCACATAGAGCGCATTGCAGTGAATGCCCGTGGGCTGATACTACCATAAATTAATAATGGCTAACTGAATAATGTAGCTGCCACGTCAACATTCCTTCAGACAAACATTAGTAGGGGTTTACATCCACTTTCATAACCCAAATACTGTATGCACCATTTAAAATCTGCAATTACTAAATTCAGTTAGGAAAATGTAGGTCAGTGGCTCAAAAACAAAAATAAATGTTTGGTCTTTATAGTTGGCTGGCTATTACCAGCATAATAAATCATTGTCCATTTGCTTCCTCAGATGAAGATCAAATGAATTTGGTTAAAACAGCTGTTGATCCTTAAAGTGCTATTTCCTTTGAATATTTTCATGGGATTCCATTGCATGTCAAAGTTAACTAGTGGTTGCACCAGAAACCTACTTGGCTTTCTTTATAGAAACTCATCTGCATTTCCCCTTGCATCAAGCCAACTTATTTATATATGAATTTGAAACTGTTATCAAACTTTTGTTTACTATTGTACTATAAACATTACTATTGGATTCCTAAATCTCTCTCTGTTTGCAGGTAGTGGAATAAGTGGTATGAACAGTATGACCGGAGGAATGGGCATGGGCATGGGAATGGATCGGATGAACTCCACTTTTGATCGAATGGGGCCAACCATGGGAACTGGCCTGGAGAGAAATATTGATATGGATCGAGGATTTGTGCCTGGCCCAATGGGCAGTGGTGTGAGAGACAGAGTAGGCTCCAAGGGCAACCAGATATTTGTCAGAAATGTAAGCACATAAATTGAACCAATTAGCAGCGTTATTCTCTGGCTTTTTCTCCTTGCGTTACGATATGCTTATCTTCATTTCAGCTTCCTTTTGACTTGACCTGGCAGAAGCTTAAGGAAAAGTTCAGCCAGTGTGGTAAGTATTAGGCACAAATGTTGTTGCCTCTAAGGCAAAGATGATTAGCCACAACAAAGATGGTAGGGCAAGGCTACCACCTGTGCCAGAGTTGTTGGATATCACCTGCTGCTCAGCATGAATGGAGTCGGTACCTTAAAGCAGTGTATGTTTCAGGGGAAAAGGTGCCGTTTCATGGAAGCTTCAGCTTCATTACCAACCTTCATTGAGGAACCCCAAAGGTTCCCAGAATGTGGCAACTTGGACGAATTTCCAAAAGCTTGCTGTGTGCCATCTAATTGAGACTCTAAGCCATGACTTGTGTTTCAGATGCAGAGTCGGCGTTCGAAACTCCCATTGTTCTAGGCGTGTTTTGCAACAGGGAATTTCATTAATGCAAGCAGTTTCTGAGCTCTGGGAGCAATACTGCGCCTAGGATTTCAGATTAAAACTGCCAGTGTTGGAACGAAAGGAGGACCTTTTGCTGCCTCCCTACATTGAGCCACTCTCTGAGGAGAAGGGACACTCATAAGAATATTAGGGGGGCGGGCAGGGGAAGTATGGCTTTGTTTTTTTTGCAGTATTCAGATGAATACAGTATAAGATTCTAGCTGCAGTTCATTTTCAGCTTGTATTGTTATAAAGAAGCGTGCCTACACATTCCATTGCGGCACCCTTAACTTAGATTTAAGGTGCCATTTAGCTCCTAGCTTTCATATCTCAGTTTCTAGCACTGTGCAGAGGCAAACAATTATTGGTTTATTTCTTCTCTTTTCCCGGGAATCCCTAGATGATGTCCCAAACAGTAGCCTCGGAGCAATGCCCCAAACCATGGTTTGTTCAGATTTGATGAGAAATCAGTTTGCCTAAAGTACATAGTTCACAAGCCTCAAGCCACAGTAACAGATCCTGCTTGGTTGATACTCACAATTTGTGATTTGTTTAGTTCCTTTATTTAAATCACAACAAACCAAGGCATATGAATTTGCCTTAGTTTGAAATTCCCGGAATATATTAAGTCTAAGGATGCAAGAATGTTGCAGTAATGCTAGTTCTCGACATTCCTATATAGATCTGGGTGGTAAGAGTATTTTTATTTTTTTATTTGGTTTTTTGTGTTTACAGCAAATAATGATTTTTAATTGAGGTCCAAGTCATCTAAGTCTCATTGAATTATGAAGTGAATGTAATCTCCATCCTTATTACCTTTCTGTGAAAACTCATCCTTGCTTTGCTCATGAAATGGACAATCTGTACAAAGAGAAAGGAGTTTTTGTGGCTCCTGGTAGAACTCTTAAGCTATAATTACCTTCTTTGACTGCACACCTGCAATGTTACATATTTGTCATAATCCACAAATCGTGCTTTTGAATTCTCAAAAATGTATAGTTTTTAAAATGTGCACTTAATCTTATTCTCAGCATTTCATGTTGGCTTAATGCACCAGCAAAAGTATTTTTCTTGCCTTCCTTTTAAAACACGGGTGGAGGACCTGTGGCCCTGCAGATATGAAGAAAGTTCTCTTTCAACCATCTCTGGTCATTAGCTATGGTGGCTGGAGCTGATGAAAACTGAAATCCCTCAGTATCTGGAGGGCCAGAGTGTTCCCTCCCATGCCTTAAAACATCAAAATGCAAGATTCCCCCCCTTCTGCTCTCTGTTGTATTTGTGGCTTAAGAAATTGAGGCTTTTCTATACTTTTTTTTAATTAAAAAAATGGAACCACAGACTAGTTCTGTCCCATAACAAGTAGTGACTGTTAGACCACCTGAAAATGCTGTAAGAAGTGTTGGAGTTACTAAATTTTATTTAAGGGATTCATAACCATAACCATAATCATAACTATAACAATATTATTTATACCCCACCCATCTGACTGGGTTTCCATAGCCACTATAAATTATATAAACAGAGTCTGAATGTAGAATTGCGCAGTTTAGGGTCAATTTAAAAACCTGTCCAGTATTTTAGATCAGCTGCCTGTTGCCCCGAATTGCCTGGGTTCATCTAGATATTCAAAATGTTAAAATACTGAGAATCAACAATCTCTCAACCTTTCGTTACCAACGAAGTTCTTAAAAATGTGCCCCCTTTTTACCAATTCAGTTTTCATTGAGGGAACAGGAGGGGAAAAGTGTGGAATACAGGAAATTCGGAAAGAGAGCCGACGTTGCCAAACCCGTTGGAAGAAAATATAACTAATGTAGAGGAGGAAGGATAGGTTGGCAGACAATTGGAATGTAGTGGCATTTGAGGGGGTGTCGAGTTTATAAGCTCAGTGTGGCAAAACGGAGGCTGCTAGATGGCTTCTCTTGTTTGCATGGGTAGCATTACAATAGGAGACCTGTGACATGAGCTGGCCTTTATTACATTGTAATTCAGAATTTTTAAAGTTACCTGTGGCGATTGGGATTTCTAACACCAGCAGTGCATCATAGACTATATTGAATTTTTTAACTTTGTTTATCCAGGTCATGTAATGTTTGCAGAAATAAAAATGGAGAATGGGAAATCAAAAGGCTGTGGAACTGTCAGATTTGATTCACCAGAATCGGCGGAAAAGGCCTGTGTGATAATGAACGGCATAAAAATCAATGGCAGAGAAATTGACGTACGTTTGGATCGCATTGCATAATTTATAATTAAATGTTGGGGAACATTCCTTTTTGTCAAGTTTAGCTTTTCTCTCCTTGTCTCCTCCTAGTGAGTCATTTTTAGTAACATTGTATGCTTTACTTAAGTTGGAAAAACAAAACTTTTAAAACCCACCAGCCTTTAACAGTATAGTGTTTAATATACTGTGAGTTCATTAACTGACTCTTACTACATTTTGGTTTTTGAAAGAGAACTTTCCTGACTTGTTTAGTGGTATGAACACCCACACCTTCTCTTGAAGTCTGGGAGCTGTGGCTGTTTTAATACCTCTCCAAAATCATGCTAAGTGTCTCTAGTCATTCAGTTTAAATGAATGGTTCTACTGTTTTTAATAAAACAAGCCATTTCCTCTGTTTAACAAAGACTGTATAGTGGAACTTGTTTTGTGTCATATTTCCCTATGTTACAATTGTAATGTAAAGGATGTGTCTTCCCTTTTTTTACACCCCCCTTTTCCCTGTTTGTTTTACATGCATTTATAGTCACTGCTACTCCTTTCTCTGAAATGACATGCCCTCATTAATTCTTGATAGCCTTGAGCTTTTAAGTGGTTCTTATGTCATGATGTGGAATTTCTGTAAATAAGTTTTAGAGCTCAAAGGGAATGCTGGAGTTTTTTATTTGACTAAATGAAGAAACTAGTGCTTTCAATATTTTATGTATCTTTATTTCTTATCCTCGATTACATTGTAAAAAACAAACAAATCCCTAGCCAAACTAGTCTCCACAGGTACTGATAGGATTGTTTCCTATGGCTCCAAGTTCATACAGGATTGATAATATTACAAATGCTAAGTACATCACTAGACAGACTGCCCCCAATTTTTTGTCTAGCTTCCAGCCATTCAAGTGAACAGCCAGAAAAATAAAAGCAATGGAACAAACAAGAGAAATGGCAGTGTAAGTCAAACCACTGCTGTTCACTTCTGCAGGAGCTGATGTGTCTACAAAGGCTGTCCTTATAAACCACGGCAATCCCAAACACAACAAATCAAATACATTGGATCCTACAATGTTTGACATCGCCATATCGCCTCTTCCTGCAAGATAAAACACATTTACGTGTATCAATCTTAAGGAAGCTATTTGCTGCATTATACCATATTTTAACGTTGATCTAGTACAGGGGCCCCCAAACTACGGCCCCCGGGCCGGATGCGACTCAATTAGCCTCCCAGTCCGGCCCGCGACGACCCCCGCCGCCCGCTGCCGCCGCCCGCTCTTACGGCGTGCGGCGCGGCAGCGATCTTCAAAATCGGCAAAAAATCGCCGAAAATCCTTTGTGCGCATGCGTATGGGCCTCTCCCGACCCAGAAGAGGTCATTTCCGATGCACTTCCGGGTCGGGGGAGGCCCATACGCATGCGCACAAGCGATTTTCGGTGATTTTCCCCCGACCGTGTGCGCATGCGCACGGGCGCGCACTCCCCCGCCCGCTGCGTGCGCACTCCCCTGCCCTCCGGCCCACCGCGCGGTAAGTCTGGGGACCCCTGATCTAGTATACAGTACCATGATTGCAAAAATTGCTAGCTTTAAGATTCCTGAACTATTTCAGGTTGGCTGCTAAGAATTTGTTTTGCTGGAGCCATCCAAGCTCCCTGTAGTTCTCTTTTGACCCTAGACACCCTGGTGCTACTTATAAAAGTAACAATTCATTCCCATTTTGTGTGCTAAAAGTTTGCCAGTTCTTCATGCCAGTATAGTGTTGGTGCATTCTATTGGCATATTATAAACAAAGGGGAAACCCCTTCTTTCCACTTGCTGCAAATTGCTTCGTAATGCTATGAAAAATCACTCACCTTTCCTAGCCACCAGTACACTTGCAACTGTATCTGGTATGCTTGTTCCTGCTGCTAGTAATGTAAGACCCATTACAGTATCTGGAATGTGCAAAGTTTCCCCTGTAGCAAAGCAAATTCAAAAGGAAGGAACACTTTAGCTTTCTGTTAATGGACAAAGAATGGAATTGGGGGGGGGGGTTCAGGTACCAAGTTTCTAGATCAGTATGAACAGATTTAACATACAGTACTGCAGTTTGGTAGTATACTCTGTCATTTAAAAGTCACCATTACGACTTCTAGTTCTGAAAATATTGCTACTAATCAACATGCCTGCATCAAGTTTCCCTTCAAATATGGAACAGCTTACTATTCTAATTAGAGTTTTTACAACTGGTATAATCCCTTCTTTTCCTTTGGCATCTTTATCACATGAGCTCTTGAAGTCATATGAACCACTAACCCTTCTTAATCATCTGCTCTTGAAAGAAACACATGAATTCCAGGCTGGGGGCAGGGGAGGAAATTAAGTCTGCTGATAATCTTGACTCAGAAACTTCCAAATGGCATTGCTGTGAAAGTTCAGATGGGAAAGTAACTTCAAGCCTTTAGTTCCTGAAATGGATGAAAGGGCACTGTAATAGTTTGGAATCCAAATTTCTAAGCTGTTATTGTTGGCTCTAGTTTAACGTCATTGCCAATGTCTGAAAATGAATAACAACATTGTAATTTTGCTGCACAATTAGAGGATGAATCTAGGTGTACTGCCCAACACATGACTCTCATAATGCTGCTGGTGGGTTTTTTCAGCTCATTCCTGGGAAGACTCCATTTTGGTATATTAAAGCCGGTTAATCTGATCTTCGGGGGGGGGGGGGTGACTATAGTTTCAGTGGAAGACCCACATGCTTTCCATCCAGTAGTTCTCAGATTCAATCCCTGGCATATCTTCAGTTAAAAGGACTGGGTAGCAGATGATGTGGAAGCTCTTTGAGAGCTGCTGCCAGAGGAGACAGTACTGGGCTAGAAGGATGAATAGTGTCCTAAGGTTAACTGCCAGAAATACTCCATTTTTTGTGCAGCTTAGCTACATTAGTTGGTTGTGCACCCTTGAATTTTTTTAGGTAGATGGACTTAAAATCTATGTTTTCAATAATAAGAATGCTAGGCTTAGCTTTTATTTCCAAAAACGCTGCTGATTCAAGCTGGCTAAGCCTGTGGTTTAACTCTAGTAAATTCATACTTGTACATCGACTTAATGTAGGCATTAACTGTTAAAGAGGTCCAGTCTGAAATCCTATGCATGACAACTTTTATCTTAAGCACCACCAAAATTGGGATTCTTTTTTTAAGGCACTGCTGCCAAATTGACTTATTATGCAAGGGAGGGCTTGTACTGCTGGGTTCAATACTGTACATACCCACTATTGTTACCATCCATACAAGAACGTATGTAAATGCCGAAATCCACACTGCTGACATGAAGAATGTAAGCATGAACCAGTTCTTCCAAAACACTCTTCTGCAGTCCGGTGTCGTCAAATAGAGCAGAGCAATAACTGGAAGGGACAGCACCCACAGAACTCTCTTCAGATCTGCTTCAGGCATGGTGAACACGCTTTGAGAATCTGTCAAGGTGGCAAACCATTTAAGAAATGAGATCTTGGTCTTTATAAACGTAAGCTTTTAAGAGCTCCATAGTTTTCCTGATACCAACATCTGTTTTATTTAGCCATTTGGATAGACCTACATTACATATTATTCGCTTTCCTCCAAAAAACTTTCTCCCGGAATCATTACATGGTAAAATTCCACAAATAACTACACAAATCCCCATTTTCTGACAACGTACAGAATCACAGAATTTGGGTTGGAAGGGATCTTAAGGGTCATCTAGTCCAACCCCTACAATCCAGGAATCTCAACTAGGTTTATGCTGTACAGGTTTAGGCCTCTTAAAGTTTAATTAAAACTAACAAGACTGAGTATAACAGGAAGCAAAATTTAGATATCCACCCATGCCTAGCCTAGCAGGCAACCCAGGATTATTGATTGCTGTGTACGTGTATTGCCAGAGGAATATGACCCTGTTCAAGATAGTCTTGTTTAAGCACCTGAGCCATTATATAATTTAAAGCATTTCAGCCGCCAGACTTGTAAGTTACATTCACATGGCAAAGGCTTACTTTCAGTATTTTCAGGAAAACTTGAGAGTGACCAGAGCGGCTAATGATTTATTTTTCTCACTAGAATTTCTGAAGGCCATTTACACTACCGCCAGGCCTTTCTAAAATAGCTGTTGGCAAAGATTGCAGGAATACCTTCAGAAATAGAATCAGGCCCATGTAAACTTGATGAAAGTTGAGCGTAATCTGACTCATCATGGAAAATTCCGCTGTCTGCTCTTGACTGCCGCCGAATAAGAGGCCCTGTCTCTTCCTTCCAGCCCATCAGTGGTTGCTGTTCAGTCTCTTCTGCAGTCACTGTGAAGCAGGTACAGCAACGACTAAACTTCTTCATGATGTACTGATTGATTTTAATGTCAAAACAGAGCACCAAAATGTAGACTCCATATATTAAGAGGAGAGAAGCAGATTCATACCTAGGACGGAGTAAGTATAAATAAATAAATAAAATTTCAGGTTTCATAGTGTGTTTTTGTATTCGATACGCTTCATGTTTGGTTACAGAACAACCTTAATTAAAAAGAATTCATGTTTGAGTATGCATGTTTATTCCAAAGTGATGAATTAACAGTTTCGGTGGTGTTTTCCCCCAAGAGGGGAAGATTGGATTTGCAAAGCAAGAGAGTACATAAGAATCTGCTCTTTAATGTGTCAGATGGTTGGTCCATCTAGTTCAGCATTGTCTACTTTGACTGGCAGCAGCTCTCCAGGGGACTTCAGACAGGGGGGCTTCCCCAGCTTTCCCTGCAGATTCCAGTTGTCAAACCTAGAACCACTTTTGTGCAAAGGTATGTGTCACTCAAAACGTTTGTGCCACTCAACTGTGGCTCCTCTGTATACTGTATGTTCCTAGGGGCCCTCAGCATTTCCCCAGAACTATTATTTCTCTTTAAGGGTCAATTTACCAGAAACTAAGAACTAGCTACATTTCACATTAATAAATACAATCTGAAGAAGTGTGCATGCACACGAAAGCTCATACCAAAATAAAAACTTAGTTGGTCTTTAAGGTGCTACTGAAGGAATTTTTTTATTTTACTTCGATCCAGACCAACACGGCTACCTACCTGTAACCAAATACAATCGGGTTTCTGTAATAGTGTATTACTCAAATTGTCCCTGTAATAAGCAGCCTAAAGCTTCATGAATTAACCAGCTCTTACAGCTCGAGATGCATGCAACCATTGTCACATGAACAAGTCCCCATATCTCACGGAACGAGGCCTGCCTTTCTACCAATACTTTAACACTGGTTCTTATCATTTCCTGCCGGGAGGAAAATTGAAGTACTTGAGGCCAATTACAGTGTTGTTTCTTGTACTTGTTAAACTAAAGGCGGTAGTGATTAAACACGGTTGCCATGCCAAGAGTGGAATCCCAAACCTTGTGCATACAGATAAAATATCTGTGTGTGAACTAGGACTGCCCACCCCATATGGCTTACGAGAACAAAACCTTAATAAAACATTTTAATATTACCGTACCAGAGCCATCTCTCTAAAACGTGCATCTTAGGCTCTTGCTCCAACTAATCAACAGATCAACCCAAATAGCCGCGCTGTTGCTAACACCCTCCGGAAGCAAAACTACACTGTCTAAATGGCTTGCAAGGTGTAACGAACTTCTGTGAGTTTAGATACCCAGCTGGAATAACTAAGCACATCCACTAACCTTTAAGAAAGCTTTATTACTAGAGGTCTTTTAAACACGTAATGGTTTCATGTGTACAGGCTCTTAGATCATATTCTTAGTTTCAATTAACTGGCTAGATAATATAATTCAATTAAACTCCTCAGAACACTTTAAGATCTCCTACGCCTACCCACACTCTCTCTCGCTCCCACAACCCTCTTCCCCAAATTAACTGACTCCCATTCCTTTTAAACTCCTGGCAGTCCCGCCCCTCAGGAATGGAATGCGTCATTTATCCAGGAGGTTGGGGTTTAACTCTCTGCACCCTGGAGTTCTTTTGCCCACCAGGCTATTCCGTCAACCAAGGCATTTAATAGCCAGTTATTGGCACCTGTGCCCGCTTTCCAACTAACAAAAAATTCACATAGGCTAACTACATGGATTCTTTCTTTTGAGGCAACAGAGAATCGCATCTTTCAAAGGGAACTCAAAGGTTCCCCCCTCCTGCTGATGCAGGGAATCCACTAAAAAAAAAAAAGAACTGAAACTGGATGTGTGGCTGACTCCTGCCCATTTGTGGGTACTCACCAGTACACTTTGTTGTCTATTATCATTGCAAGAACTGCTGCTGCGCTAATTGCATAGGCCAAACAGTCTCTGAACAAGGGCCAGCAAGACAGTCTTGAAACCTGTAGATAGAATCGAGACATATGAAAGTAAAAAGAAGCTTGTGTTCTGCAAGCGTAAGATGTACCTTGCTGCAACTGTTTCAGCCCAAGTGCAAGAGGATACAGTTGGAAGGCACAACTCCTACAGGTTGAGGTCCCTTCGCCACCCCAACTCCCCAGGTGGCTGGTTGACAGGCACTGCCACTCAAATGGTGTCTTTGTGTGATCTATTTTGCAGGGCAGGGCTAACGTGCCCCCTCCAATATTTTTTTGGCACCCTTGATCCCACATGCTACTTGCCTTCAAAATGCTGGCCTCTATTATGAGTTAAGTATCTCAGGAAAAATGTGGGGCATGAGATTCATAAATATTCTAGTAATCAGGGCAGCAAACTTGCACATTTCAGGTTTCTGAGTGACCTGGATGAACCTTTTAACCTTTCAGGGGAGCATACCAAGACCTCTGCTTTGAGAGAGAAGTGGACCACTTTCAGATGTCTATACCAGTTTTGGGAGCTGTAGCTCATCTGGAAATGCCCTAAAAATTCAGTACCCCATAAGAAAATCAGTGAGACCCAAACATCTTTTTTTTTTGTTCCATCTTATCCCCATTAAGTGCACAGCTTTCTCATTTGGACCTATACCTTAAACTTTCAGCATTCTGAAAGTTTCTCAAGCAGAGTAAGTGGGGTTGCGTACCAAAGGTTTTACTCTCTTCCAATTGATTACATGCTGCTTTGCAAGCCTGTTAAGTTTAAGTAACCTCAAATTAAGCCAGCTTTGGCATTGGACCAGGAGGAAACAGCTTCAGAGTGTCATAAAAGCTAGGACATACCATGCCAGATAACAGTCCGCAAGCTGCACAGATACCAAGGAGGTTGTAGATTGCAGAACCAAGAATAGTGCTGACTCCAATGTCCCCCTTTGTGACAAATACCCCTAGAAGCAAAGCATCATTTTGACAGAATTAATTTCTGCTTCCACAAGGGAGGGAATTGTGTGCTGTTTAAAGCTGGCTTAACTTTACCAAGAAAGGCTGTGACCAATTCAGGTGCAGAGCTACCCGCTGCCATGAAAGTTGCTCCTGCAACATCCTGAGAGAGGCCAAGGGCTACAGAGACAAGGGACAGAGAGGAGAGAAACAAGAAATATATCTATGAATGGGGGCTGTGCATAATTCAGAACATTACAGTAGTGGATTCATGTTGCAGAACATAGGCTATTCTGAAATATAGAAGGCGGAATGCATTTTGAACAGGCATTGCAGACAGGCCCCGTAGTACAGGCATCCCCAAACTGTGGCCCTCCAGATGTTTTGGCCTACAACTCCCATGATCCCTAGCTAACAGGACCAGTGGTTGGGGAAGATGGGAATTGTAGTCCAAAACATCTGGAGGGCCGAAGTTTGGGGATGCCTGCCGTAGTATAATGATGGGCCACAGTAGTAGTAGTTGTAGTAGTAAGATTCTTATTACTATTAACCCCACCCATCTGGCTGGGTTTCCCCAGCCACTCTGGGCGGCTCCCAACAGATTAAAAACAGAATAAATCATCAAACATTAAAAACTTCCCTAAACAGGGCTGCCTTCATATGTCTTCTAAAAGTCAGATAGTTGTTTCTTTCCTTGACATCTGATGGAAGGACGTTCCATGGGGTGGGAGCCACTACTGAGAAGGCCCTACCTGCTGGACTAAATTTGCCTTTGGCCTGATCCAGCAGGCTTTTCCTATGTTCTTCATGGTAGCTCTGTCTTCTATATGATCTGGGTTTGATTCCCACCTGGGGTGGGGAATTCATATTCTGTCAAGAAGGGATCTTAGCTCAGTGATAAAACTTTTTCACTGCAGGTGTCAGGGATCGAACATGGGACCTTCTGCATGAAAAACATCAGCTGCTGCAAAGGATCTCCACCTTTGAACCCAGAGAGATGCTGCCAGTCAGAGCTGGTAATATTGCACTAGAATCTAGACAGACAAATAGCTTTACTTGCTAAGTAGCGTTCAATATTCCTAAATTCCTATACTAATAGGATATGGAGTGCTGAACCCTTCCCCGCCTCTTTTCTTTTTCCATAAGCCTTTTGTCCACCCAGGCTCCGACTCCTTTTTTAAAAAATGAAATGGTAGAAAAAAAGGCCTAGCAATTTTCCAGCTCACTTCTTACCTACAAAAGAGACGGTAACCTCCAGTTTGATTTAGTGCCTTTTATTTTTGTAGAAAATATATATGTCCTTTTTAAGATGACAACACCACAAGAAAAGGGAAAAACTTACCGTCGCTGATGATCTCTAGAGAAGGGAGGAAGTAATAATCGCACACAATGGACACAGCCAGGAACATATAAAGAATGATTAAGAAATAGATAATGATGCCTCCATCTTCTCGCTCCTGCTGTGTAAAGAATCCTTCTGGGAATTCCGATGACGGGGAGACAATACACTGCGTTTTATTTTCTGAAAACAATGGTTATGTGGTTTTAATTTGACACACAGCACACTTTTGCTGTCTTGCTGCTGAAAACCAACTGCTAAGAAAACAAGGCAGTCATTTCACTTTCTTACAAAAGCTACTAAAAACCAAGAAATAGTACAGTCATACCTTGGGTTACAGCCGCTTCAGTAACGGTTTACTTCTGCGTTTCGGCACGTGCACATGCGCAGAAGTGCTAAATTGCGCTTTGCACATGCGCAGAAGCGCCGAATCATGACCCACAAGTGCGCAGATGCGGATTGCAAACACTGTGGGTTGAGAACATGTCTCCCGCACAGATCACGTTCGCAACCCGAGCATCCACTGTACAAGCTTGGCATTTGGTTTTAGACACATAAGCCAATGCTTTTTTTAAACAACAACACAACAACAGGTAGCCTTCTGGGGATGCCCCTTCTGCTCAGATTCTGTATTGGGAGGTTTTGCTTGCACACTCGTAGTCTTGCTCCTGTGGTTTGTCCCCAGGTGGTTCACCCCGAATGCCTATCTTTTAATGAATGCAACCTCAAATGATAACTTGCATGGGTGAATGGTCCATGGCAGAGCTCACAGCACCAACCATATATTCACCTCCCCTTCCTTAAAGGGCTCGTTTCACAGGTTCAGTAATCCAAAATAGCTTTCCCCACCCAAAGCAGGCTGAAACGAAGAAAGCTAACTGGGTGTGGTCTGAAAGGACAGTGAGCTCAGCTCAGAACAGAAAACTGTTTCTCAGGCTCAGAACACACTCAGAGGTTACACTCTTGTACAATTCTAACTGTGGCCTCATCTGCACCATTCATTTAGAGCCATGATATATCACTTTAAATAGCCAGTTTTCCCCAAAGAATCCTAGGAACTGTACTTTAAGGGTGCTGAGAGTCCTATCCCCCATCACAAAGCTAAAATTCCCAGGAAATGTTTGACAAAGATACATTGGGGAAGAAAACCTTTTCAGAATACAAGGCAGCGTTTTATTTTATTTTTTCTATTTCTGCCTGCATTTGAATTGGTCACATCACTTTTACTGCGTTTTGTATGTACCGTGTTTCTCATATTATAAGACATGTCTTATATTTATTTTTTCCTCAAAAAAACACACTATGGCTTATTTTCAAGGGATGTCTTATTTTTTTCCTCTTTCTCCTGCCGCGACCAGCATTGCTGCTGCGCCTATCACTATGTCTTATTTTCGGGGTATGGCTTATATTCCTTGAATGCTTAAAAATCCTGCTATGGCTTATTTTATGGGTATGTCTTAAAATATGAGAAACAGGGTATATATATTTATAATCGAAATCTATACATGAGTGGTTTGACAATCACAGGTAACTGGGAATTGTAGTTCAGCGTTGGCAATACAGATTTCCTAACAACTCTTAGAACCCTGAATAAATTACAGTTCTCAGAAGACTTTGGGGGGAAGCTGTTACTTAAGTTGTACAATGCTCCTTTAACTGACAGTGCAGCTGGGCTGTGTGTGTCTTTTTGCAACTGGCTTTGACTGGCAGCTGTTGGGCTGCTGTTTTTTTTTTTACTGCAAAGTAGATCCAACAACGCGGGTGGTGCTGTGGGTTATACCTAGGGCTTGCCGATCAGAAGGTCAGCAGTTTGAATCCCCGTGACAGGATTAGCTCCCGTTGCTCTGTCCCAGCTCCTGCCAACCTAGCAGTTCGAAAGCACGCCAGTGCAAGTAGATAAAAAGGGACCACTCCGGCGGGAAGGTAAACGGTGTTTCCGTGTGCTGCTCTGGTTCACCGGAAGCGGCTTTGTCATGCTGGCCACATGACCTGGAAGCTGTACGCCGGCTTCCTCGGCCAATAACAGAGATGAGCATCGCAACCCACAGAGTCGGTCACGACTGGACCTAATAGTCAGGGATCCCTTTACCTTTACCTAGATTCAACAAGCTTGGATGTGCAGTATAGAGCTTCTTAAGCAGAATCAGTAATACATAGTAGTCTGTATTTGATGGACTGGATAGCTTTAAATATGGACAGAATCTACAGGGAGGATGAAACAGGCTCTTTAAAAAGTGCTAGTTTAAGATGAGTCAAGCTTACAAGAGAAAGCTGAAGCTTTTAGTACAGCTGGAAAGAGAAGCTGTTCACCAAAAAATTAAAGCACATTGCTACACACACACCCGAAATTCTGGGAACTAGTTTGTTTTAAAAAGTGCTGGGAATTGTAGCTGTTTGTGAGGGGCAAACTACATTTCCCAATATTATTTAGGAAGAGCCATGCGCTTTAAAAGTCTTAAACCTGCTTGCTGTTTCTCTACTAGCAGCAGCTGTTTTTTGCATCCTGCACGGCGGCGCAGAGAAAGTTTCCTTTTGCAACCGCTGTGCCTCCCAAACCCCATCGTTTTGCACCAGCAATTTCGTTTGGGAGCCTCCAAGCTAGGAACGCCACCCCACTTCCTGCAAATCGCCTGGCAGATCTCCTCAATGCACTTTCTTTCCCTTAGCTGCAATAATGGCATAGAATGGATCATGATGCATTCAAACATCCTACATTGCAACTCCAAGCTCAGCAGCCCCAAAGCGCCCATGTCCTTTGTTTTTCTGCCGATTTCAAGGGATTTCCTCCATGACGTGTTGGGGGTAGGCCTAGCACCGGGATCGCAGCTTGTTCAGAACTTTTTTTAAAAAAAGTCCCACGCTGAGCTCTAGAGGAGACCTGTTGCTGCTCCCTAGGAAAAGGTGCGTGGGAATCGGGACTTTAAAAGAGAGGGAAGAAAACAGTCAGCTTTCAAATCAGCACCTGATCCCTTACCTGAATCCCCGCGGATCTCCTGAGCAGACGCAACAGGTAGCTTTCCCAGAGGAGCCACCGTTGCGAAAAACAGCAGAAGCGCCGCCACCACCACCACGCGGATCCCTCGGCTCCTCCTCCGCTGGCTCCCTCCTCTGCGCATCCTGCTCCGAGTCCCGCGCTAGACGCGGAGCGAGTCAGGATTAGGGGCTCCTGTGGGATCATGTGAGTCGACCGGGAGGGCCTCCCCAGACCCCGGGGCTGGCAGGCGGGGAGGGAGGCAGACACGGGACGGAGCTGCGGAGAACAGCAGCAGTACAAAAAAAACCAACCACCCAAACCCTAAAAATAAATAAATAAGTTCAGATCATAATATTTCGTAGTGGAACTGAAACAGAGGGAGAGATTTCGGGAGGGTTTCGGTCGCGTGCCAGAAAATCCAGATGGGGTAAATAGAAGTTGTTCGGAAGATCTTGCACAACAAACTGGCTCCCACGCGCCCCCACCGTACTTTTTGGGGAGAAGGGAAATGACGGGCAGACGGGGAAATATTGAATGTCACTAGCATTGAACTCCACCCCAGATACTAAAGTCATCATCAACATGGAAGAAAATAAAAAGGAAATAAAATGTGGATCCTCTTGAATTCAAGTGATGTATTGCCAAGGTGGGGGTGGGGGGTGGAGATGACTACCAAACTAAGACTGAACCACTGCAAGAAAGGTGGATTTGGTGCTTTATGGCTTTGGCCCGACACAAAAGCATTGGTAAGGTTGACTTGTGTTTCTCACCCGCTCCTTGCCAGAAAGTCACGGGACTGGTTACAGTATTAAAAACCCCAGAATCAGGACAGTAAAAATCAGCCCCACCCACAACCCCCAAATCAATAATTTGCATAGCATATTATAGGAAGGACACCGAAGCCCATTATTCAGTTTTCAAAGCCTAGAGTTCTAGAAGGGCATCTTCCACAACCCATGGAAGTGTCAGGCTCACCTCTGTGTGAAGGGAGTTCCGCATACTTGGGGCCAAAATGGAGAAGGCCCTGTCATGAGCCTCTGTCCCATGAATCTCTGAGAGCTGCAGAACCACTGGGAGTTTCTCTTCCGTTGAACTGCATCTTGGGTCTGGTCTTGGAGGTGCTTTTTTCAGATATTCCATACAATTCAAATGATGATGCAATAAAATACGACATAAGAAATAAAAGAAGCAATTGAAATACAATTAGATATCGGGATTTAGTGTGGTGGCTGTGCCACCTCCCATCTAAAACCAAAAACCCACCGTGGGACACTTGAATGAAGCTCGCAGACCACAGTTTGCTTATCTGGAAGCATGAAGCTGATCTTAGCTTTATTGATCTGGCAGGGCTCCCACCCAATGTTTCGCTTTTGCTAACTTTGGCTTTTGGGGCAAAGGGGTTTCTTATGCTGTTCATGGGGGTGATGGCGAGCATTTGGCAGGAGCAGTATTGAACTAAACATAAGCCTCAGGCTACTTTCTGTGACTTGATCAGCTCAACTCGCTTTAAATGCTGAAGTACACATGTAATTGATAATTAAATGCTAATGTTCTTGGCTGTTTCAGAACACAAGCTTTATTTGTCTATGGGAAAAAAAGGACTGGCTATCTAATGCTGGCGGGGGGGGGGGGGTGGCAGCAAAATGCAGTTATTGTTCCATCAAATCAGTAATAGTGGTAGTTTTCATAAATATTTGCAAGCCAATTATGCACAATCCTATGCTAGTATTGTAACTAATGATTTATAAGGCATTGGCCTATTGCTCACTTGGAAGTATAGGGGCATATTATAGTCACATACAAAACAGGAAGGGGAAAAAGAGAGTTATTTTGCTTCAGTTCATTCTAGTTCACCTATTGGTGTGTTTATAAAATAAATTCTCTGGATTTACAATAAATTCTCTGATGTCAATTGGCTGTCTCTGCAGCAATTGGCCGGGCGATAGGTGAGGGGGCAGACGATTAGTGGGTTCGGCGATGCAATCTCCCCTCATTTTCTTAATTTGGAGTCCCCAAATACGGCATATATCTATCTCTGCTAAGCAGGATTGTGTTTGTGTTGACCAAGGTTGTTCTGAAAGTTTTCCCTCAGTGGCGATTAATCTCTGTTGGATCCTTTATTTACATATTACATTTAAGTTCCACCTCTCCAGCTCAAGCTCAGACCATTGTTCCATCTAGCTCAGCATTATCTGTTGCGTTAATAGGATGTGTCTCTCCAGAATGATAGACAGCGAGCATTTCTTTGGTCGGAAAACCTTGCATATCTACTGCAAATCACCCAGAAATGTAACCAGTGGATCCTGATATATCCTGCTTGTGCCTGTCCTGTTTTGGCCGTCAATTGGTCCCAGAAGAACACGGAAAGAAGAAACTCCATGGTATACCTGTAGCAGCAAAACTGGATGCCTTTATCTGCGGTTTAGATAGGATTGTTTCTACTTAACGAATTTTTAGATAGGGTTGCTTCGATGTACGAATTTCCCCCCCCCCAATGCATTCCTATGGGATTCGACTTACAATTTTTTTCCGACTTACGTATGTGCGTTCGGAACGCATTAAATTCGTAAGTAGAGGTACCACTGTGCCTCGGGTTAAGAACTTTACCTCAGGACGAGAACAGAAATCGCACAGCGGCAGCGGGAGGCCCCATTAGCTAAAGTGGTACCTCAGGTTAAGAACGGTTTCAGGTTAAGAACGGACCTCCGGAACGAATTAATTTCGTAATCAGAGGTACCACTGTATAGCAGTCTACACAATAGACTACTAAAACATGGGGGGTGGTGGTTAATCCCTATCTGAGGCTGCACTACACATTGTTGTTGTTGTTGTTGTTGCTGCTGCTGTTGTTGTTGTTCTCGGGGCACTTCACAACATAAAAGTACAATATTTTAAAAAACAAAATACATAACAAAAACAAACCCCCTCCCCCTCCCCATTTAAAGCAGTACAGTGGAACCTCGGTTTATGAATTTTCTGTTTACGAACGCCGCGGACCCATCTGGAACGGATTAATTCACTTTCCATTACTTTCAATGGGAAAGTTCGCTTCAGTTTATGAACGCTTCAGTTTATGAACAGACTTCCGGAACCAATTACACCCATGCTTCAGGTTAAGTACGCTTCAGGATGAGTACTCCGCGGACCCGTCTGGAACGGATTAATCCACTTCCCATTACTTTCAATGGGAAAGTTCGCTTCAGTTTATGAATGCTTCAGTTTATGAACAGACTTCCGGAACCAATTGTGTTCATAAACTGAGGTACTACTTTAAAGACACATGGCTTTCCCCCAAAGAAACATAGGAACTGTAGTTTGATAAGGGTGCTGAGAGTTGTTAGGACACCCCTAGTTCCCCCCTCAGAGCTACAGTTCCCAGAGTGGTGTAACAGACAATTCCTGTTCCCAGAGAACTGTAGCTCTGTGAGGAGACTAGGGGTCTCCTAATGAAGTGGTATGCTGCTGTGTTAAATGTATACTGCAGGTGGGATCTGTGTGTTCTTTTTGCACCTCCCTCTCATTGTAATAATAATAATAATAATAATAATAATAATAATAATAATAATAATAATAATTATTAATAATGTAGATCCAGCAAGCCTGAAGTCTGCCAACCCCTGATGTACAGCTCAGAGCTGCTCAGATTCTTTCCTGAGTCTCTCTATACGAGGCTTAGGAGGAACATTTGAACGCAGCCGCTCTCTCTCTCTTCTTCTGTGCATTCTAAGTGTAACTGGAAAAGTTTCACACGCTTGCAGCTGGAAAAGTTTCAGGCACTAGCAATGAAAAAGAGATTTCTGCCAGTTGGGAGAGTGAAAAAGATTTGGGGGGGGCGTTGTTTGATTTTAGAGGGCAATGAGGGATAACAAAGAGGCAGAAAGCATTTTCACTGAAAGAAAAATGAATGACAAATGAAAGAAGAATTACAAGGTATTTCCCCCCCCCTTTCCAGCCCTTAAGAGTGTTGTAAAGCACCCAAGAGTCTCTTTTGGCAGCAATATTTTTGCTTCTGGTTCGCTGCTCAAACTATTGGGTTAGCTACTTTCTAGTGGCAATTACATGTTAGTTCAGTTTAGTTATACTTGAAAGTTGGCCAGTTCCCGGGGAGCCCAGCGCTCAAGAAACAGTCTGATTGCTCTGTGACTTGCGAGTTTTGTCTGATTTATCTAGGCCGTTTGTCGACCAGCCAGTCAACAAGGTCCTTTGGGTGGTTCACACAGAGTTCAATCAATGAAAGAGACCATAACAAAAATAAATACAGTAAAACATTAAAATCAATACAGTGTCTCACATAAAGATAACCGCAGCGGCATAGATTATGTTAAAACATTTTTAACCTAGTAGAATGATCTGTTCCAAGGGCAAACAGTATAGTCACAAAAAAAGACCCAGGAGATTAAAAGGACACTGAAAAGATATTAATGTAGGTGCAAGATGAGCCTTGTCGGGGATGGCCTTTTCTAATTGGGGTGCCACCACCAAGAAGGCCAGACTCTCACTAAATACCCATATCATCTCTTTAGGCCGAGGTTCATGAAGAAAGACCTCTGACGAGGATATCAATGCCAAAGGATCCTCAGGTGGGACAAGGGCCAGGATTGAAGCTGGCGTATGTGTGTGTGTGGGGGGGGGGGCATATCAATGATGCATTTGGAGGCTGGGCAAACTCTTCCAACAAAGAAAGGCATTGCATGGCTTTTACCAGGAGTCTCTTTGAATGATAAGGCAAAAACAGACCCCTAATTCCTCTCCAGGGGTGTCAGTCAACAAAGTGATGCCCTTTGGCTGAACAGAACACCTTTATAGTGGATAGGGCAAATGGGGCACCACACCACTAAACTCAACCTACCCTCATGCCTTCTTGCCTACAACCAGAGCAGGGGTGTCTATCAGCTTCCTCCTCCTTAGTCCTCTAGTGCTTCTAGAACTCAGCAGGGTCATAGTGCTATTTTTTTCCTAGGAAAAGAGGTGCCAGAACTCACCACAAACGCCTCCCTCATTCTCTTAGAATGCCAATGGTGCCCACCTGAGAGGTGCTGGAACTGATTACTGGCGTGTTCCAGCTGGGAAAAAAAATATCTCTGCTTGTTGATGTGGTTGGCATCCATCTGTCTCTCAAGAGGCAATGGAGTGTGCCTCGGGGGGGGGGGCAAAGTCAAACTGCTGCATTAGCAGCACTGAAGTGACCTCTTGGGGTACAAGCCTGGGCAGTGTGTATGGAGGTCCTGGGCTGCCCAGGATGAATGGAGACGGGGAGTACTTCTGGTGGGGGACATGCTGTGCTCCTTCAGGGGTAGTTTGTCCACCTTTGGTCCCCACCCTGCACTCAGCTCTCACCTGTGGCTCCTAGAAGCTGCTAGCATGTTACCCTGGGAATGGCTTTGACTGGGTGGCTAAACCAGGTGAGGGTAGCCAATGGGTCTCAAAACCTCAGTCAGGGACTTCTCCTGGGCTCTGACTTTGCAAATCCTCTTTTTTCTTTTTGCAAAATGATTTTACGAGCCTCACAGAGGGTCAGCCAAGAAGTGAAATAAGACCTCCTCCTTCTCCCCCTTTCAAAACGCATCTCAGGATGTGAAACTCGGGTTCATTTAGCAGCTGCCTTTTCTTTTCTTTTCTTTTTTGGCATGTGTCTTAAAATGGTGGAGCAGCTTTTATTTCCTTCTCTGCTGGTGAGGAAAAGGGGGACTCCGATTTCTGCAGGAATCTGTTCTCTGGAATTATTGTCATCTGCTGGAGTCGTGAGCCCATTTCTATGCAAATGAGATCACGGCTATCAGTTTGTGCCAGCTCCTTATCAATTCACAAAGGACTTCTTAAAAAAAGAGGGGGGAAAGGAGACAGAGGAAAAGCTGACTTTTTTATTTCTATCCTGGCCTCCCCAAACTCTATTAGGAGCCAGTCATGGAGCTAAGCAATCATTCTCCTCTGCCTGCATTCCTCTGACAGGTGCAAAGCAGTCGGAGAGGAAAGAGGAATCAGACTGTCATCAGCTCAAACCAAACAGGAATGCTTTTTTATTTTCTTTATCTTTGTCCTGGCTTTTCTTTTAAAAAGCTGGACTTTAGAAACAATGGAATACCTGTTCTGTGTCTGTCCGTCTGTCCGTCTGTCTCTCTCGTAATGAGGTTTTTATTCATTTTCGTCTTTAAGCTGTTTAACATGGTTGCATTGAGATATACCTTTGTATACATTAGATACATGGCATGCGACAATGACATAAGAATAAAACAACTGATAAACGTTTCTGAACATATTAACAAAAGTTGTGTCAGAGTGTATATACCAAAATTATTACAGTCATTACGGATTTGAAATGATGTATTGAAATGATGTGCATTGCTTGGATTGGTGACTAAGTAAAAGGTATTTTGTAACAATAACTATTAGAATCTATAGGAAGGGGGAGGGAAAAATTAAAATATCTACTTCATGCACACCAGACTGTGCTGTAAACCATGGTTACTGTTCTACTCAGTGCTTTTTTCTGGGGGGGATGCAGGGGTACGCATACCTGTAAACATTTTGTGAATCTTTGTATTTTTGTCCATTCACTGGATTTATTTTTCCCAATTTGAACTATAAAATAGTGATTCTCTTGAGTAAAAATGAGAATACCCCTAAACATTTTTAAAGGAAAAAAAGCACTGGTTCTGCCATACGGTTCATTATTTGCGTAACCAATAAAGTCCCTCCAGACTGCATTAAAATTCTCATGTATCTACTTTTATTTTGTGTGTGTCAGCTTTTCCAATAAAGCTGCTTGCCAAATTCCATCATACCACTGGTCCATAGTTAATAACTCTAATGATTTCCATGTCCTGGCAAGTAATTGTTCTTGCATCGGTTAATGTTGTGAAAGAAAGTCTTTCCTTGTGCAGTGCATAGTTAAACTATGGAACTATGGAACTCTCATAGGAGTCAGTGATGGTCACCGACTTGGATGCATTTAAAAGAGGACTGGGCAAATCCATGGAGGACCAGGCGACCAAGGCCTACTAGTCATGATGGCTACTCTCTGCCTCCATGGTTGGAGGTAGTAATGCTCTGAATATCAGTTGCTGGAAGCCACCAGAAAGGAGAGAGCTTTGTGCTCAGGTCCTGCTTGTTGGCTTCCCAGAGGTATCACTGTGAGAATAATATGCTTGTGTAGATGGGCCATTTAGCATGATCCAGGATGCTCTTCTAGGATGCTGAGAAATGCAGAGATTTCCATGCATTGAGCATTCGCAACGAAAGCAAGGCATGTGCTGTATTTTGTTCTTGGGTATGTGCATTGGCGTCCCATGAGAAGCAGCACTAACGAGATTAGATCATTTTTATTAGAAGTTGTTGATCAAAGACACGGCCGCTAGGGGGAGCGGAAGGGCAGTAGATCATCTCGCCTTCAATGTTCCTTGTTGTCACAAGAAGCAGGTAGAACATCATATGCCACGGAAGGCAATGAGACCGGCACTTTTTTGAACAGAGGCATAGAAGAGGGAGTTTCAGCAGGGACAGCTTCCCTTGACCCTCTGTGACAAACTGTGTCTGACCAAAGCCTACCTTCTGCTCCGATACTAAAATACATTCTTGCTTGCCTCACTATATGGGGACAGGTGGCGCTGTGGTCTAAACCACTGAGCCTCTTGGGCTTGCTGATCAGAAGGTTGGCGGTTCGAATCCCCGTGACGGGGTGAGCTCCCGAAGCTTGGTCCCAGCTCCTGCCAACCTAGCAGTTCGAAAGCATGCCAGTGTGAGTAGATAAATAGGTACCGCTGCAGCGGGAAGGTAAACGGTGTTTCCGTGCACTCTGGCTTCCGTCATGGTGTTCCATTGGCCAGAAGTGGTTTAGTCCTGTTGGCCACATGACCTGGAAAGCTGTCTGTGGACAAACGCCGGCTCCCTCGTCCTGAAAAGCGAGATGAGCGTCGCACCCCATAGTTGCCTTTGACTGGACTCAACCGTCCAGGGGTCCTTTACCTTACCTTTACCTTTACCTGTCTGCATCCAAGGCCCAAAGTTGGCCCACACAGCGACAAAGGTTTCCCACCCCTGGATTCTCTCAGCCTACCCTGCCTCACAGGATAAAATGCTTGAGGATAAAATGTGTAGAAGTGTCCATGTCATCTTGAGTTTCTTGGAAGAAAGGTGGGATATAAATCAGGGGCATTGCGTCCTTTCACTGAGCCCATGCACCAGCTCAGCCCTGGCCACTGGAGCCAAGCAGGGCTGCACTGTGCCCCTGCTTGCCTGTGCAGGGAGGATCCTGCCTAGCTGACGCAGCTCTTGGCTCCAGTGACCAGGGCTGAGCTGGCACACAGGTACTGTGAACCTTCTGTGCCCCATGCACGGCGCCAGGCAGGGGCGGAGCATGGAAGGTCAACAGAACCCACCGCGCCAGACCAGCCTTTGCTGCCAACGCAGTGGGGCATGCATGCAGAGGGCAGGGAGGGTTCATGGAGCCCTCGCACCAGCTCAGCCCTGCAAGGAGGAGCTTGGCTGGCCAACGCTACCCTTGGCGGGCAAATCTGCCCCCCCGACACTGGCCAGGCTGTCATTCAGCAAGGGGGTTGCAAATGCAGTGGTTGGGCCAGGCCAGGCTCCACAGACTGCTGGCAGCAGGCAGGATGGGACAGCGATCCCTGCATGGGGATGCCTGGCTCACTCACCCTAAAAATCCTGTGCCCAGGGGTACGGACCCCTGCCCCCCTGCTACGCCACTGGTATGAATGTATTAAATAAATAGAGGCAAGGTTCCTTCCCTCTTTCCTTTCAGAAGCTGCAAAAGCATGTGGGGAACGTTCAGTGTGTGCGCTAAATTTTGAGGGAGTGGGCATGAAATTAAATAGCCCTTTCTCAGCTGTTTACTCCGCCATTCACCATCTTTAAAAATCCCCCAGGTACCATCAGTTAGGGGTGTGTGTGTGTGTGTGTGTGTGTGTGTGTTAGCAATTGAAAGCTACCATCTCCCCTCCCCACCAATGCCCCTTGGGACAATGCAACATGATGATACAGCACTATTCGGTGGGTTTAAAATATGGTGGCTGGCAGTGGAAGGAGCCAAAGGAGAGCTGATTAATATATATCCTGCCCACAGAATTCACCCTCCGGATGCAAAAGAGGGAGGACAAAACAGAGGTGGTCTACATGGCAATCATAGGCCACACTTGTATGCCACACCCCCATTTTGTGACTTCCTCAAAATTTCAAATGCCCCCGCTGGTCAAAAAAACAAAAGGCTGGCAATCCCTGTTTTACAATACATGTGCTGTAAAGTGCTGAAAAGCTCCTCAACCTCAGAGGAGGTGGTTTGTTCTGGAGAATGTACCCCCCCCCCTTCCCATATTCTCAATACATGCAGGATCCAGTCATTCCTAATCCAGAGGACCCTGTTCAAATGGCCCAGTCTGCATAATGCAACGTGACAGGAGTCAATCCACTGTTTATTTGTTCCACCTCTGATCAATTTCCTCACTTTGTTAATCCCCTCTCCCCTCCTGAATTAGAGCTGTAATGCATTTGCTTTGATTGCATGCTTGCTGTGGTCGGCTGTGTGATTCTGTTACGGCGAGTGGTGTCGATACAGTGATCTGAGGCAATTATGACACCAATGTGACGGTGCAGAAACCTGGAGCCAAGGCTAATTTTAGTGGCAGATGGAAGACTCCTCCGAACCTGTTTTCCCTTTCTTTCTGTGGGTTTTTTTTAAAAAAATTACTGGCAACATGCCATTTGTTTGAGCTTTCGCCAACAACCAAATTTGCTGCTAATATATAATGATTTTAAATGGGAAGAGAGAAAAAAAGAGCAGCTGCGCTTTGATTTGGTTCATACTTGTGCTCTGGTTTTCCCAGCAGCCTTCAAACACACAGGCCCGCTTTTGGATGTCAATCTGTCTTTTTGATGCAGGTGGTTTCAAATCCGTAGTGTTTAGATCATGAGGGTTCTGTGATAATATTAGCAAAAGAGACATGTGGCTTGGCAGCTGAAGTGGGCAACTTGTATCAGGGAGGCTGCCTTGCTCTACCTCAGGCACCCCCAAACTTCGGCCCTCCAGATGTTTTGGACTACAATTCCCATCATCCCATTGGTCCTGTTAGCTAGGGATAATGGGAGTTGTAGGCCAAAACATCTGGAGGGCCGCAGTTTGGGGATGCCTGCTCTACCTAATGGTAGAGCCAGGCCTGATTTAGGAACATAGGAAGTGAGCGAGCGAGGTCTCAATGAAAGAAGAATGGCAACTTAAACTGATGGAATATGCGCAGCTCGCGAACCTAACATATAGAACAAGAGAACAAGAAGAACATAATTTAAAGAAGATTGGAAAACGTTTATTGATTATATGGGAGGGGGGTGTTGTGTACACTTGAAAACGTTGGCAGCATTAAGATAAATTCAACAGTGTCGACAAGTTTCGATGGATGTAGTAATGGAATACTGAATGGTATAGTTTATGTAAAACATGCAGGGATGCAAAATGAACCATGGAAAGAGAAGAAGGGAAGTCACTGACATTTTAAGGTTGTTTAAATAAATATTCTAAATTGTAAAACTATATATGCAACATAGGAAGCTGCCTTTTACCAAGTCAAACCAATGATCCATCTAGCCCAGAACTGCCTAACCTGACTGGCAGTGGATCCTGCAGCGTTTGACAGACAGGGAATATTCGCAGTCCTCCCGGTAGATCCTGGGGATTGAATCCAGGATCTTCTGCATGCAAAGTAGTCTACCACTGAGCTACAGTCCAGAGGACAGAGCTACCCTGCTTTTGGTTTCTTTTGGGAAAGACCTATGGCAGGGGTGTCAAACTCAAATTCATCGGGGGCCGCATCAGCAGTTTGGTCACCCTCAAAGGGCCGGTTGTGTCTGTAGGACTATGTGTCCACTCTTTATTATCATAAATTATTGTCACTGCATTCAATTATTACTGTTTTTTGTAATAATGTAAGCTCATTCCCGCCCCCACGTGGATCACATTCCTGCGTCGTGGCGCGTGTGTGGGAGGGGATGTAAATGAGGGAAATTTGAACAAAAGGTGGGGATCGACGGCTTCCGGGGGGGGCTCAACTAAACCTTCGGCAGGAAGGAGAAAGCCACTGCTGGGATTAAAAACCTGCAGATGGAAAGAGGGCTTCCCTCTCCCGCCCTGCGTACACCCAAACCCCGCTAGGCAGGATGCCACACGCTGCAACCCACCCCATGCTTTGGAGAGGGGCAGTAACATGCGGTGCAGCGCCAACTCCCCGCTTTGCTTTTGCATCCTCCCTCCTCAGCGCCAGAGTCCCTTCCCCTCGCGCTGAGGGAGGGCAGCGGATTTCCCGAGGAGAAAGGCGGCGGCAGCCCCAGTGGACGTGTATCTTCGCCTCAGAGCTGCTCTTCCCCCCACCCACGCTGTTGTCGTCTTCGCCGCCGCCTCTCCCTACTGCAGGCAGAGGAGGCTTGAAAACCTCCCCCCCCCAAAAAAAATTCCCCTCCCACCTACTCAAACCGCGAGGCGACTCCATCTGGAGCCCTACATCACGAGGGGCTGAGAGGAGGCGACGGCAGAGCGGGAAGAGCAGGAACCCGTGCCGTCGTCACAAGCCTCCCTCCCGGCCGGCCCCCGGGGAGCAGCTCCGCCGGAACTGAGAAGCCAAAGGTCGGCTCGGGGGTGGGGGGCAGAGCAAAAGCCAGGCACCCTCCTGAGTGTCTATGAGGAGAAAACGGGGGAAGAGAAACCCGGCTCCATCAAGAGAGCGACTGTTGCGCTTCGCCTACTTCCCCCTCAGGCTCACTCCGCGTCCCTTTCGCCCGCTCGCTCGCCCACCTCCCGGATGCAGCCGAGGAGAGGAAGGGAAGCGGCGGGCGGCGGCTCCCCAGTGCCGCCTCACTCGCTCTCGGAGACAACAGCAAAGCCCGCCAAAAAATCCAGCGCTGCTCTGTCCCGGCACCAACTTTGCCGGCGGCGCCTGTAGGGCTTTCCTACCTCCTCGGCGGGCTTCCTCCTCCTCCTCCTGCATCTCACTTCCCCGTCTGGCCGCTGTGCCACCGCCTCCCTCAGCCTCATTCGAAATTGAAATTCCCTGGCCAAGGCCGTCAGCGCGGCCCCAACGCCCCGGCCTCCGCCTGCAGCCCCGCCCCCGGTTTTGACCCTCAGCCAATCACAGGCTCCAGAACTATTGTCAGTGGCTATTGTTGGCGGCGGCTACGCGGGCCACATGACGAGGTCTGCCGGGCCGGATTAGGCCCCCGGGCCTTGTGTTTGACACCCGTGACCTATGGTGTTTTTGTACTAGTTACAGGTAGGTAGCCGTGTTGGTCTAACGCAGTCAAAACAAAATAAAAAAATCCTTCCAGTAGCACCTTAGAGACCAACTAAGTTTGTCATAGGTATGAGCTTTCGTGCGCATGCACACTTCTTCAGATCTGAAGAAGTGTGCATGCACACGAAAGCTCATACCTATGACAAACTTAGTTGGTCTCTAAGGTGCTACTGGAAGGTGATTTTGTAGTATTTCCTTTGGTACATTATGTTATGTATACTGCTTAAGAGTATATATATATATATATATATATATATATATATATATATATATATATATATATTAAGCAGTCTATAAACCTTTTAAATAAATAAAGAAACTATCTCTTATTACAGAAAGGAAATAAATATTGTTAGCCCTCCAAACATTGTCGGACTCCAACTCCCATGAGCTGGCATGGCCAATTGTCAAGGATGATGGGAGTTGTATTGCACTGACAGCTGGAGGACCACAGGTTCCTCAACCCTGAATAGAGAGCATCAGTGGAGACAAAATGCACTCCAGAAGGTAGCAGAACCACTACTGCACATCACACCCCAGAGAGAGAGAGAGAGAGAGAGAGAGAGAGAGAGAGAGAGAGAGAGAGAATGACCAGGCAAAAGCGGGTTGTTCACATGTTACATTCAATGCTCATCCTGTGCATATGCCTGATTATCGTCTTCCAAAGCAACTACTCTATTCCGAACTTAAAATGGAAAGCGTAATGCTGGTGGTGGTCAACAAAAGACATTCAAAGACTCTCTCAAGGCAAATCTAAAAAAAATGTAGTATAAACACCGACAACTGGGAAACACTGGCCTGCGAGCGCTCCAATTGGAGAACAGCCTTTACCAAAGGGGTCATGGACTTTGAAGACTCTTGAACTCGGGACGAAAGGGAGAAATGTGCTAAGAGGAAGGTACGCTTGGCAAACCCTCACCATAATCAACTCCCACCCGGAAACCTATGTCCCCACTGTGGAAGGACGTGTGGATCCAGAACTGGCCTCCACAGTAACTTACGGATTCATTGTTAAAACCATGTTTATGGAAGACAATCTTACTAGGCTATGAGTGATCGCCAAAGAAGAAGAAGATATTCAATGAGTGCAGATTCTTTGCAGCTGGGGTACAGGAAGAGTTGAGCTGTATGCTCGTATAGTGATGCACATGGAATATTCAACAAGTGCAGAGTCTGTGTACCTATACAGGTGTTGAGCTGTTATTAGGGGTGCTCACAGGTTATCCTGTACATTTGCTCAGCTGCTTGTGAGAAAGAAGCTTAAGGCTGTTGTCAGCTCTTAGCTTTTTCCTTTCTGCTTCTTTCCTGCATCTCTTGTCTGTTCCAAATGGCATTCCAATGCTCTGATGCTTTGCAGTTTCAAATGATTAAGAGAGTTTTTGGTAGCAAAAACCCCATCTCCTTAGAATTAGATCCCATAAAGAGATATCTCCTGGCCATTTTGGATGCGCTGTTCATCAGCGGTCTGTTTGATGAAAAAGGAACCCAACCCCAAAGCAAAATAGCTATGTTGGTTCAAAATCCTTGGTAGGGCAATACTTTTATTAGGACCAATCAGATTGTCACAAAATGGTGAGCAAGAGCTATTGAACAGATTAAATATTATGCAAAGCTATGAATTCGCAGGAGGTAGTTTCAAGACAGAAATCATATCAGGGGGTGTTTCCTGCTGCCTTAAAGGAGGTGGTAGTGCAGTCATTTCTTTAACAAGCCTTCTCAGGACCCAAGGTATGCGATAACCTGTTGGCATCCATCTGTCCAGAGAGACAATGGAGTGCACCTTTGGAGGGTGAGATCAAACTGCTGCATTAGCAACCTTCGGGGTGCAAACCGGAGCAGTATGTATGGAGGTCCTGAGCTGTCCGGATAATAATAATAATAATAATAATAATAATAATAATAATAATAATAATTTATACCCCGCCCATCTGGCTGGGTTTCCTCAGCCACTCTGGGAGGCTTCCAACAAAATATAAAAAAATACAATAAAACATCAGACATTAAAAACTTCCCTAAACAGGAAGACTCCCCTCTCATCCTCGCTGATGTGGTCCAAAGGAAAGCAGAGCAATATGTTTGGCACCAGCTTGGCTGCAGGAGTTGCTGGGAGGCACTGCTCAAAGTTGCAAGGCACTAACCAACCATCTTAGGGACTCTGCTCTGGATTTGTGTAGGGTTTACTCCTTAACCTTGTGGATCATTACTGCCCAGTCAAAAACATCCCTTTGCTTCCCTTTTCTAAAATACAACCTTTAAGTGGGAAGGGGGTAGGGAGAGTGGCGTGGGAAGCTGGCAGACTTCTGAACTGAGGAGAGAACATATTCTCCCCTCTTGTTAACGTTACCCTTGTTATGACATTTTAAGCTGCAAGAAACGGTTTCAAAAAAAAATACACCTTACACGCAGAAATCTGTCACTTTTATTATAAAAAGTCCGTCTGTTCATTTAAAGCCTTGCATGATATTCCGTGTGCGCGCTGAGCAGTTACTTCTTGATGTGACTATCTTTCAAATAGGATTTGAAAGACTCATGTCCTGCTGTTCAAAGGTAGGCAGATCCTGGGTTATATTTTAGACTTCTGTAGTGATTTGACATTTTAAGTGTAAGTACGGCGCAGCCCCAATCAGCTTCTCTGCATTCCCCCCCTCTCCTCGCTTTGTCTCATCAACCCCAGGTGTTGCCTTCAGATAAGCAAAACGCATGTTCATATACTGGATGACTCCCCCGGGTCTTTATTTATTTGTTTATGTGTTATGTGTTTTTTTTTTTAAGATAGCCTAGCCTACCCAAAGTTCGTAGACTGGGTTGCACAACTACTGTTCATCATTTCATCTCTTTCAAAATACGAACCCCTTCTATATAGCACAGAGAAAGACAGAGCGGTTCCCCCCCCCGTTTTTTTTAAAAAATAATTTTCTTTTCTCTCATTACAAATATACTTATAACATACAGCTTACTTAAACATCTCTCCCTCCCCCCTTTGGACTTCCCTTGACTTCCATTTCTGATTTATTAACCTCATTAGTATATTCTGCTACTTTCTACAAATATCATATTTTCCCGTTTATTACATTACCTATTCCCTATCCATGAAATTGCGAATGTTTATTTAAATCCTACCATCAGATCAATATTCTTCTTTTGTTTCTGCAAATGTAATATAAAAGGTTCCCACTCTTTTTCAAAATCCCTATTGTCCTTTTCTCGAAGCCTGTGTGTCAGCTTCGCCAACTCTGCATAGCTCATCAGTTTTTCTTGTTCTTTCGTTGGAATTTCTGCACTCTTCCAATTCTGTGCCAGCAATATTCTCGCCGCCGCAGCCACCTGCATAAATAATGTCCTTTTCTCTTTTGTCAGGTCTTGCCCTAAAATACCCAACAGGAAGGCTTCTGGTTGTTTAACAAATGTTATTTTATACATTTTTTTAAAATACATTGTAAATCATTTCCCAAAAATACCTTAACATTTTTACACTCCCACCACATATGATAGAAAGTCCCTTCCACCTCTTTACACCTCCAACATTCCCTCTGTTCATGGGCGTAGGCAGGGGGGGCAGGAGGGGGCAGTTGCCCCCCTAGAAGCAGGGCCGCTGGCCAGCCTGCCCCGCTGCCCGCCCGGTGCCATCTCCCTTCTCCCTGGCTGGCTGTGGGGCGGGTGGAGGGAAAGCCCCAGAGCCGCGCAAAGCGGTTGCCTGGCTTTCCCTCCGCCCGCCCCACAGCCAGCAAGGGAGAAGGGAGACATCCCTTCTAGCCGGCTGGCTGTGGGGCAGGCGGAGGGAAAGCCAGGCAACCGCTTTGCGCGGCTCTGGGGCTTTCCCTCCACTCGCCCCACAGCCAGCCAGGGAGAAGGGACGTCTCCCTTCTCCCTGGCTGGCTGTGGGGCGGGCGGAGGGGAAGCCAGGCAACCACTTTGCGCGGCTCTGGGGCTTTCCCTCCACCCGCCCCGGCGATCGCAGAGGGGGAGGAGGGGATCAGAGCAGCCCGATTTCGGGCTGATCCTGGCGCCCCCTCGCCCCTGCCGATCGCGGAGGGGGAGGAGGGAGTCGGAGCAGCCTGATTTTGGGCTGATCCTGGAGCCCCCTCGCCCCTGCCGTTTGAGGAGGGGGTCAGAGCAGCCCGAAATCGGGCTGCTCCGATCCCCTCCTCCCCCTCCGTGATCGCCGGGGCGGGTGGAGGGAAAGCTGGCAAGGGAGAAGGGAGCTTTCCTTGCCCCACTGTGGCCCCTCCCCCCGCCCCTTGCCCCCGCCCCTTGCCCCCTAATTTTCATCCTGGCTACGCCCCTCCCTCTGTTCATTTTTATATATTTTGGCTAGTTTCAGTGAATACAGTGTGTTTGTTATGTGGGTGTCCAGGCTTAGATGCACCAGAGCAGTTGCTTTCCCCAGAAGGTGGGAAAAGATGATAGTTTGGGTTGGCCCAAGGCATTGAAACAGTGGCCTGCTTCCAAACCCATTTTGCTTTGGATGCTGCTTAGTTGCACCCCTTATTTGCCTTTGGGTTTGACAAATGGGGGATAGCAAATTCAGAGGCAGGGAACAGTAGCTGCTGTGGTTTTAGGAATTTTGGAAGCTGCCCTGCCTTGTAACAAGTCATCCTGGTCAGAGACAGAGCTAGCTGCGCATCTGGGGGGGGGAGCTAGCCACCTGTGGGGGCGGGGTGAGCATCCAAGGGGGCACCACCCACAGCGAGTGTCCCAGGGGGGTGGGGCGCGATGTTACACCCCCTCAGGGATGACACCTGGGGCGGACCGCGCCCACCGCACCCCTCTTCCTCCACCAGTGATCCTGGTTGGTCCATCCTAAAATCACTGGCAGTTGCTTTTCAGGGTTTAAAGCAGGGAATCTTTTATGTACGTGACAACAGCTGCACGGATGTTACTAGCCCAGAGATTGAAAGAAGGCAAAGTCCCTACCAGAGAGGAATGGCAAATTAAGCTGTTGGAGTACGTCGAAATGGCAAAACTGACCGGAAAGCTCAGGAACCAAGAAGACAAAAATTTAAGAAAGAATGGGGAAATGTACAATTTATTTAGGAGACCACTGTAAGCAGGTAAAAACATTAGCAGGATTTTAACAACACTTGTAACAAATACTGTGGACAAATATGGAGGGATACAATACATGCATTGTGAAACAATATGTAGTTGAAAATCTTGACAATTGGACCTGCGGAGGGGAGGGTGGGAAATTGGAAGATTCAGAGAAAACTCAATATATGTTTATATATCTGGGGTTGTTATAACTTTTTGTTTCTAAAATAAAATAAAAATATTTCAAAAAAGCAAAGAAGAAGGAGGAGGGAATATTTCCCAGCTGTACCTGGTGATGCTGAGGATTGAATCTGGGACCTTCTGCATGCAAAGCAATTGCTCTAAGACTGAGCTACAGCCCTTCCCAAATTGTCAAATCGTCACAGTTTCTCATTGATGACACTTCTCCTTTAATTTCTCTTGGAGTAAAGAGCAATCTCCCCTCCTGTTGCTTCCAGCAACTGGTATTCAGAAGCATTACTGCCTTAGACCATAGAGGCAGAGCATAGCCATTGTTGCCTAATAGTCATCGCTAGCCTTCTCCTCCATGAATTTGTCTAATTCTCTTTTAAACCCATCCAAGTTGGTGGGTATTACTGCCTCCCGTAGGAGTGAGTTCCATAGTTTCTATGCTGCATGAAGAATTATACCTGAAGGAGCGTCTCCACCCCCATTGTTCTGCCCGGACACTGTGGTCCAGCTCCTTCTGGTGGTTCACACTGCAAGAAGTGAGGTTACAGGGAACCAGGCAGAGGGCCTTCACGGTAGTGGTGCCCACTCTGTGGAACGCCCTCCCATCAGATGTCAAGGAAATAAACAACTATCTGACTTTTATAAGACATCTGTAGACAGCCCTGTTTAGGGAAGTTTTTAATGTCTGATGTTTTATTGTGTTTTTGATATTCTGTTGGGAGCTGCCCAGAGTGGCTGGGGAAACCCAGCCAGGTGGGTGGGGTATAAATAATAAAAAATTATTATTATGGTAATTAATTGCCCATTAATTCCCCCATATATGATCTCCCCTACTAAACATTTAGCACATGTTTCTCTGTCTTTCCATAATTCACCCCCTTGCTGTTTGGATGCCCCTATTATATCCTTTTGCAATCTTGCTTATTTGAAAAAAGCCACTCCTGAACTATTCATACCGCGTCGACCCCTCCCCCTTTAGAAGAGCTCCACCCTCAAAGCCTTGGAGGAGGATGCACTGCAAGGACTGCCAGCTGTCCACCATTTATACCTTGCCCATAATTCATGCCCAGGGCCAAGAAATTAGGCCTACCGAATTGCTCCCTACCCAGGTAGCGGGCGCTGTCGCGATTTAGAAATCCGTCGAACAGCTACAGCTTGTTTTTGTTTAATATGGTTTCTCTTGTAATCCTGACAGCTGGCTGAATGCTCTAGTAGCTTTTAGCCAAATTATTGCAAGGTTTCCATTTCCACCTTAAACCCTGCGGATAGATTTATAATCATATTATTTTAATAAACATCCAGGGGCTCCCGGGGGTCAACAGAATAGAGGAGAGGGACCCAAGAGCTGCAGAAGACACAAATACAAAACCGTAAGCACATGATGATAAACTGCAGTTTATTTTCTACAGATGTCTAGTAGTATACAAGAGTAATAGCACTTTTCTTCACAGTTGCTCCATCGAATCAAGCAAGGCTACCTGGGAACAGGTGATTTAGGGGTTACTTTCCTGCCCCTCTTTCTCTCCTGGCGTTCAGAGTGCGCTGGTTTCAGATGACGGTTGAGTATTCAGCAGTAGGGATAGGGGGGAAATTGATTTAATTTGCATTTTAACGAGAAGCTACTTAGCTGGCACTTCTCAAACCAATGCACAAACTGATTCTCAGCTTCCCCTTCGCAATTCGCACGTCTCTGAATTTTGTGATGCAGCTCTCCAACCAACCAATGTGCACAAAAATCATAACAGGAGAAAGTGTGCATTAAAAAAAGCCATATGTTAGTGAAAATTACATACCCCAAACCATTATGTTAGGTTAAAATTACTTGCAGAAAATGTGGGGAATTAGACAAAACTGCATACAAAAATGTGTTAATTGGGAAAATTGCATTAAAATGCTGACCATTTTCTATGAGGATCTTGTAGAAACAGTTTCGCAAATTGCTGCAAAAATGCAGAGAACTGCATTTGAAATTAGGAACATGAGGAACTGAAATAGATTATCTGTTAGGCCAAACTGAAGCAGCCCTAATCCCTTGGGGTCCTGTGCTGAATAGAATGTGGATCTGATATTGACAAGGAGTAGGAAGGAATTTTGCCAAGCAATGTCCATTTCTTGCACAAATAGTTTGCAATTCTTCCTTGAAAGCATCGCTTTTCAGGAAATGTGGCGTTTAAGTAGTTTTTCTTCTCCTTGCCATCCATCTGTCCGTTGGTGACACTTCTGCTAAATGAATGCTTCCCAGATTCTTAAATCCTCAGCCAATTTTGCTGCCTCACAGACTTTCATCCTTCTCTTTTCACAATTCCTCTTTACGACATCAATCCATCTCCTTCTTGGCCTCCACTGTTGCCTTTTCCGCTCCATCTGCCCATTTGTTGTCATGTTCAGGCTATTTTGCTTTCCTGGTCCTATCTCATAACCAAACTATTATAACCTTTTTGTGATTCGTCAGTGTCAGTTTGAAGGCCATGCCCATTCCAATTCCCCTTGTTTCATAGTTTACAGCTAAGTAAAAACGCCAACTTTTCAGAGATCTGAATGTGACACTGTACAGTTACATGCCCATTTCCATCCCCGTTCTGCATACTCTCAGGTCAAACCAGGCATTTATTATTATTATTATTATTATTATTATTATTATTATTATTATTATTATTTATTTATTTGTTAAAGGTATTGACATGCCATTTGATCGTAAGCATTTCTAAGTGGTGTATGCAAAAATCAAACACACAGATAGGGCTGGGCGATATATCAATATATTGTCCAAAACTGGTTTGAAGTTCATATTGTGATATGGGTTTCATAATTTTTGACCTGGCAATATATTGCGAGTCATGATGTGTGTGCATGTATGTGCACTATGCAAAAATCATGATGCAGGAAAAATTGTGAAGCCAGCCAATGCCTCTATATAGCTCCATTTTTAATTCAGACATTGTGATTTATCAGCACATCGTGATGTTTAGCTGGTGATATATCACAATGTTGGAAACCAGATATCGCCCAGCCCTACTGCTGGCCTCTACATAGTTCCATCCTTATTTCAGACATCGTGATATATCAATATGTTGTTATGTTTAGCTGGTGATATATTGTGATGTGGAAAATCAGATATTGCCCACCACTACACATAGAGAATAAAGCATTAACAAGTCACCCTAAAAACAACCCCTCTACCTTAAAATGCCTGCTAGAATGAAGGAAAAAAAGCCTTTGCTATGTGCATGAACTTCAGCAAGGAGGGTGCCTGTCTAGTCTCAGGGGGTTCCACATCCCTGAATGCATAGGTGGGGGCCAGGGGAAAGAGAGGGAGAACAGCAAATGTCATTTTTACCTTTGTGCAATAGGCAAGTTTCTGCACATGCTCACACACCCCTGTTTATCCTCCATGCAGACAAGCAAGAGCCATTACCGGAGTTCAAAGGCGCATGCCATTTTGTTGTTGTTGAAAATTTATTTATTTGGTTTTTCAAATTTAAATTTTACAGAGATATATCAAACCTAAATCATAAAAACAAGATTCCAAGGAATCTCCTGGACTTCCATCCTCCTTTTTGTGGGTCCTATTATTAATCATTTCCTCCCACATCTTTTATAATTTCCGCCCTCCCTTCCCAACAGATGGGTGGGGTTTGCGACAGCGGGGGGCTTAACCTGGTCTGGTGCCTCCCACCTGGGTTAGGGTGGCTATCGTCCCGCCCCCGGCCTGGGAGGACAATGTACAGCCGGCTGGGGGCGGGGAAGGAGGCCGAACCCTTCGGCCAAACCTCTATTCCACATCCCACTATCAGAGTAGATAAGGGTGAGCTATTCAGGGCTGATGGGGTTCATTTGACTCCCCGGGGAAATGAGATTTGGCTACATGATCTGTGCCAAGGGCTCAAAGATTGGGTGGACAGGTGTTTGTCCTTCAGCTGTGTGTTTCTTGGCGGTGAGGCCCCTTAGGGCCTTGGGTAGCGGTTTTTAGGCCTTGGCAAGGTATCCTTTAGTCCAGGCAACCCCAAACTGCAGCCCTCCAGATGTTTTGGCCTACAACTCCCATGATCCCTAGCTAACAGGAACAGTGATCAGGGATGATGGGGATTGTAGTCCAAAACATCTGGAGGGCCGAAGTTTGGGGGTGCCTGCTTCAGTCTATCTTCAAGTTGGGGGGAGGCATTTCATGCACCCCCATGCGGCGGCGTTTGCAGGGCCCGTTAAAGGGTTGATTGTGGGAGTCCCTGGCCCTAGAGCAGCGGCATGTAGGTCAAACTCCCGGCCGAGGAAATGTGGAAGGGCACGCTGTGTAAGTTTGTGCTTTACAGTCCCCTCCCACTGCACCTCATTGCCCTGCGCATCCTCAGTCCTGGACGGGCTGAGAGGGTTACATGCCAAAGCCTATGCCAAGTTTCCCACATTCTGAAGTTAAATAAAGTTGTGGCCAATTTGAACCCATACTTTGGTCTCTGGTCTCGTTCTTTGGGGGAGGGGGAGGCTTCACGGATGGGGTTCAGCATGTGTGCTTGCAATACTCCAAATCCTTTATCTCTTCCATTATGTCCAGAATTCACCTTAAACTACAAGTGATATTCCAATCCTACTAACGATTTTAACTGTTTACAATGGTCTTTAAGATAAGCCATACACTTCCACCATTCCTTCTTAAAAATTTGGTCTTCCTGATTTCTGACTCTTCCAGGCATTTTTGCCATTTCAGCAAAGTCCGTCAACTGCATCTTCCATTCTTCTCTGGTAGGAAATTTATCTTCTTTCCATCTCTGGGCCAGTAACATCCGTGCAGCCATGGTAGCATACATAAATAGTCTTTTCCCTTGGGATTTTGGCACCTAGAATTCCTAAAAGGAAGGCTTCAGACTTTTAAACAAAGGTTACTTTAAACATTTTTTCAACTCATTATATATCATTTCCCAAAATCCTTTTGCTACTTTACAATTCCACCACATATGATTAAAGGCGCCTTCTTTTTCCTTACATTTCCAGCATACATTTGAGCATGTTTTATACATTATTATTTTTTTGCTAATTTACTAGGAGTTAAATACCATCGGTACATCCTTTTCATATAATTTTCTTTCAACGTATAACATGCCATGAACTTTAAATCCCAATTCCATAACTTCTCCCAAGCTGTAAACTATAAAACATTTGGGATACAAAGGAGGTCCAATGTAGTGCGTGCCCTACGGGAGAAAAGCTGTGGCTGAGGAGGGCATGTAGCCTGGGGAGAGTCCCAAGGAACAGATGGAATGACTGGAGGGTTATATTTGGCCATTGACCCTATCCTAAATGGTCTGGGGCCAGGGTCTACTTCCTTTCACACAAACCTGTTTGCATGCTGCATTGAACATCTGACACCCTATCACTTGTGCTGCTCTCCACCTGAAGAACAGGGACCCAGGTGGCGCTGTGGTTAAACCACTGAGCCTAGGGCTTGCTGATCAGAAGGTCGGCGGTTCGAATCCCTGTGACGGGGTGAGCTCCCGTTGCTTGGTCCCAGCTCCTGCCAACCTAGCAGTTCGAAAGCACGTCAAAATGCAAGTAGATAAATAGGAACCGCTCCAGCGGGAAGGTAAACGGCGTTTCCATGTGCTGCTCTGGTTTGCCAGACGCGGCTTTGTCATGCTGGCCACATGACCTGGAAGCTATACGCCGGCTCCCTCGGCCAATAATGCGAGATGAGCGCGCAACCCCAGAGTCGGTCACGACTGGACCTAATGGTCAGGGGTCCCTTTACCTTTACCTTTACCACCTGAAGAACAGCTGGTGGAAAGAGGGCTTTTCCGATTATGGAACCCAAGCTATGGCTTGTCCTCCCTGCCATTTTGCTGGTGGCATCTTGACGAACTGTGGAAATGTCCGCACACATCCCACCACTTCCCGATAAGGCCTTTTTAAGGTTGGGTGGATGACTTTGCTGTACTTGATGTCTTTATAACCCTTTTGAATTGATTTTGTTAGCTGTCTCGAGGGCGGTTTGAAGGAAAGGTGGGATATAAATGTTTTAACCAATAAAACAAGACAAATGTTTTGTGTTCAGAATGTGCCAGGCTTGTTCACTAGTGATCCAGAAGAAATTGAATGTATTGGATTTGCAACCATTATGGCTTCAGTAGCAGTAAAGCTCTGCTGGATGAGATACAATTGCCTCTGGTCTATTTTTGGGATCTCTGCGTCGTGTTTCAGTTTTCCTCCACACACGTCATGTTTGCCTTTGAGATTTTTAATGGCAGGGACCTCAAAGGTGAACTAGTCCAATCTCCTTCAGATTCAGGAAAAGCACTGCTACAGAATCCCTGAAAGGTGACCACCCATTCTCAAAAATCTCTCTCTCTCTCTTTTTAAATTTAAAATAAACTTTATTAGAATTCAAATTAAAATACACTCACATAAACACATACACACTCATGAAACAATAATATAAATAATATGAAAATAATAACATACAAAATCAAATAATGAAATAATAAAACAAAATAGTAATGAAATAATAATAATAATGAAAATATAACCTAAAAAATAATCTCATACAACAGCATCCAACTTAAATCAAACTTAAATTATAATACTCATAATCCTAAAAGAATTACGAGTAAAAACAAAAACGGAAATCCTACATTCAAATACTCATTCAAACCTGAAATTATAAGAATCATAATACTCAAAGTACATTCCAACAATAGTCCCCTTTGTTTATTCCCCTATATCTCCTCCTCTCCTAATAGACTTCCACTCATCTCTCTCTCAGGTTTGTTAAATACTATATTCCGGTACTGCTTCCCCTTGTTCCTACAAATGTATATCTTAAAATTCTCAAATATAATCATGCCTCACAAAAAATAAAGAAATTCACCATCCATCAACTTTGTCAACTTAAATCAAGTTTGCTCAATACGAGATCTTAGAAATAAACCCAGATGGTGGACTCTACGCCATTCTCAAAAATCTCTTAACAACGTAGAGTCCACCATCTTTCAAGGCAAGCTGTTCCCCTGTTGAACGGCCTGTGCCAGCAGGAATTTCCCCCCTCCCTAGTATAGGAGTTCCCAATTGTGTTCCACAGAGCACCAGGGGCCCACAAGCATCATTCAGGAGGTCCGCAGAATGTCTGTGGAGTTGTGGTTTAGATGGCACATCCATCACATTCAATATTCATATTGATCTTAATTGTTAAGTATTTCTGTGGAATTGTAATAACTGCCATCACTGCCTCTTGTGGAAGTGAGTTCCACTGTTTAAATATGCACTGTGTGAAGACGTTCTTTCTTTTGCATGCCCTCAATTGTCCAACCTTCAGCTTCATTGAATGTCCATGAGTGACTCTACCTGCAGTTGATCAGCCTTCAAGGTCACAGAGTAGACTGATGAGAACCAGCAGGCTTCTTAAACAAAACTCTCAGCAATAGTCAGATGCTGGAAACAATGCCTGTGGTTCCTGGCCCTGCCTTCCTGCTTCCTGCTCTCCATCTCAACGGATAATAATGATAATTTTATTATTTGTACCCCGCCCATCCGACTGGGTTGCCCCAGACACTCTGGGCGGCTTCCAGCACATATAAAAACATAAAAAGGTAAGGTAAAGGGGCCCCCAGACCATCAGGTCCAGTTGTGTCCGACTCTGGGGTTGCGGCGCTCATCTCGCTCTATAGGCCGAGGGAGCCGGCGTTTGTCCGCAGACAGCTTCCGGGTCATGTGGCCAGCATGACAAAGCTGCTTCTGGCGAACCAGAGCAGCGCACGGAAACACCGTTTACCTTCCCGCCGGAGCGGTCCCTATTTATCTATTTGCACTTTGATTGCTTTCGAACTGCTAGGTGGGCAGGAGCTGGGACCGAGCAACGGGAGCTCACCCCATTGCAGGGATTTGAACCGCCAACCTTCTGATCAGCAAGCCCTAGACTCTGTGGTTTAACCCACAGCATAACAAAACATTAAACATTAAAAACTTCCCTATACAGGACAGCATTCAGATGACTTCTAAAGTTTGTTTAGTTACTTATCTCCTTCTCATCTGATGGGAGGGCATTCCACAGGGCGGGCACCACCACCAAGAAGGCCCTCTGCCTGGTTCCCTGTAACCTCACTTCTCGCAGTGAGGCAACCACCAAAAGGCCCTCAGAGCTGAACCTCAGTGGCTGAACAATGCGGGTGGAGATGCTCTTTCAGGACCCCTGGTTCTATGGTCATCTGGATTCCCTGACCTCTGGACTGTCCGACTTCAAAAGTAGATTTTGCTCTCAGGCAAGTGTTCCTTGGAGACTCCTAGCCTGTTTGCTTACCAATGGGACTCGAATGGGGCCACGACAGTGCCATGCATAATTTTATGACTTTTTATCATGTCACCTCTTAGTCGCATTTTCACACGAGAGCCAGTGTGGTGTAGTGATTAAGAGCGGTAGACTCATAATCTGGGGAACCGGGTCCGCGTCTCCGCTCCCCCACATGCAGCTGCTGGGTGACCTTGGGCTAGTCACACTACTCTGAATTCTCTCAGCCCCACTCACCTCACAGGGGTGTTGTGAGGTGTTGTGGGGGAGGAGGGCAAAGGAGATTGTTAGCCGCTTTGAGACTCCTTCGGGTAGTGATAAAGCGGGATATCAAATCCAAACTATTCTTCTTCTTCTTCTTCTTCTTCTTCTTCTTCTTCTTCTTCTTCTTCTTCTTCTTCTTCTTCTTCTTCTTCTTCTTCTTCTTCTTCTTCTTCTTTGCTGCAACCTTTCTTCATATGGCAGTTGCTCCACCCCCTTGATTATTTTGGTTGCCCTTTACTGAACCTTTTCTAGCATTCCAATGATTCCCACCTTACTTGCCTTTTCTTCTAAGCTAAAAAGCCCTGCGTGTAGTCACCTTTCCTCACTGGGGGAGGGGGGGAGTCGCTCCATCCCTCTGAACATTTTGATTGCCCTTTTCTGCACTTCCGCAACATCCCCTGTTTGAGATGCGGTGCGTACGTTCCCCCCCCCCCCCACGATGCAAGGTGCTGGAATGTAATCTAGCTCGGTTCAGCAGCATGACGAAAGGCACAGCCTCCCTCTTCTGTCACGTCTTCCAGGACTGAGATCCAGCTTTAAAAAATAAGGGCCATGACCTGATGAACTGAAGTTCTTCTTAAGACCTGGGGGATAAGAACGGAATATAAACCTCTGCTTTTGAGGAGTCCGCGAGAGTGGAAGGATGTTAACAGCCTGGAGATCTAAGGGAGTGTGGAGGAGCTCATTGGCTAACCTTTATCACTCACCCCTTAATGCTGGCCAAATTGCCTGCCCCTGAATGCATCTCTGCTCGTGTGAGGGAGTAGTGTAATTTATTGCTAAGGCATTTCACTTCATATTTTGACCTCCTCCTCCTTTCTTAGCACAGAGAAATGCATACATGCAGCTTTTCATTCAAAGGTGGGGAGAGGATTAATAAAGGGGGGGGAAGCATCAAAAGTGGCAATATTTAAAAAAACAGGTTTGGGGGGGACATGTTACCCTCCCAAGAGAGCCAGTGTGGTGTAGTGGTTAAGAGTGGTAGACTTGTAATCTGGGGAACTGGGTTCGCGTCTCCGCTCCTCCACATGCAGCTGCTGGGTGACCTTGGGCTAGTCACACTTCTCTGAAGTCTCTCAGCCCCACCCACCTCACAGGGTGTCTGTTGTGGGGGAGGAGGGGAAAGGAGATTGTTAGCCGCTTTGAGACTCCTTCGGGTAGTGATAAAGCGGGATATCAAATCCAAACTCTTTTTCTTCTTCTTCTTCCCAGGACATGCTGTAAGGGACTTTGAAGTGGCCATGCCTGAATAAAGGCACTTCAGTTGGAGGGCACTGCATGAAACCAGAGAATTACAATTCACCAAAACATTCAATCATATGTGCATTGACCCGAGACAAAGGATTTTTATCACACAGCATGTGTTAATTGGCTTACCAATTATGTTATTGACATCTGTTTTGTGAATTGCTGCCGCTCCGCCTGCATTTCATTTCCCTCTGACCTCACTGTTTACAATCTCCACACCCCATACCTGTAGCTTAAGGTAAGACTTCATGCATTTGGTAAAGAAATGGTAGGCCATGGGGGCAGTTGCCCCAGGCACAAAATTTCAACGCTCTGTGCTGCCTCAGTAAAGCTGTACACTTCCATTGCTGGGCTCTGTTGAAAATGGCTTCTCCGTGTAAACCAGGAAGTGATCCCTCCAGACAATGGAACGGCTCTTCTTTTCTGATCTCTGTGGCTGTCATCGTCTGGGTGATGCAGGTGTCATTAGGCAGTTGAATGTGCATGCATAGCCTGTCCATTTCCGTCCCTCCCACCAGGCCCCTCTGCACGGCCCTGGGCACTGGCAACCCATGCTAAGCCACTGACCACAGCTTCCCCTCTGAAAAAACAACAAGAAGCAGCAAACTGGTACATGAATTTTTTTCGAAGTGTTCGGGTTACTTTGATGTGCTTGGGCTTCTTTCTCCCTCCTCCTCCTCCTCCTCCTCCTCCTCCTTCTTCTTCTACTTCTTCTTCTTCTTCTTCTTCTTCTTCTTCTTCTTCTTCTTCTTCTTCTTCTTCTTCTTCTTCTTCTTCTTCTTCTCCTTCTTCTTCTTCTTCTTCGCAATCCTCTCTATGTTGCCTGCTGTTGGCTCTCCCCACCACACACTGTGGAACTTTTGGCTTCAAATGCACCAATCTCACTTGCGTTAGGGGCAATCACCCTCCTATTTGTCCCTGAAGGATCTGTGACTTTGTGAGCATTCCGACTGGATACTAGAAAAACTCCTGTAGTAAGCACCACCCCTTCCTTTGCCTCTCCTTCCCCCAGGTAAAATTCTGGGGCAACAGAAGTGGCAGGTGCTCCCAATTCCCGGAGGAGCATATTTTGCCTGCCAGGATCTGGAACAACAAGTCCCAAAATTTCTGGTGGCAATGAGAAAAAAGACATTTGTTTCCTGCTAGGGATTCTGGGACTTGTGTGGATAGTGTCATTCCATAGCTTAATCACTAGGTGGCACAAGTCTTGGGTGCATCTGTGTGGAGTTAGGCATTTCCTGTTCCTGTTCTGCTCTCAGAGAGGCAGAGAGGCAATAACGTTTGCTTCCTGTGTCCTCTATGCCTTCCATGACCAACACCTTCTAGTCTTCTCCATGTCACCGAGGGAGAACTGTTTCCAAGTCCACTAAATAGTCAGTCTATCCAGAGGTGTTTCTAGGTCTCCAAAGCAGTTGGAGCCCAGGTCCAATAATTTTGCATAAATGTACAGAGCACCTCTGGGTAAACTGCAATGACACTGTGTTGGTCTCACTGTGGAAGGAACTACCAAAGTGATAAAATGGCCCTAGCCAAGTGAGTTCAGCATCCTTTTTGCATGTCTAAAGAAGTGGTCAAGTACAGATGTGTTGCCATGGAAACAACTAGCTAGTTATGTCCCCAAGAAGGAGTGGGTACTAGGCCTTTCCCTCACCCTCACCTTTCTAGAGGCCATATCATCCTAGATGTAGGAAAACAATAGGCTAGGGAGCTAGTCTGGTCTCATCTGGAGCTAGTAGCAGGGAAGACACATCAGCTTCACTTGCTCTTGGTGCTGAGACCAAAGCTGTGATTTTGGGTACCCTACTAGAAATCTAATGGGGAAGCAAGATGCTATGAGCCCCTCCATCTTTTGCTCAGGATGTATATATCTGCAAAGACCCAAGCATCTCCAGTGACCTTCATTCCAAGGAAATTGAACCCAAGGTGAGTGCTGGCATCCCCAAAGTCAGGGCTGGAGATTTGAGTCCCAACAATGTCCCTGAGCCTATAAGTCTCTGGAAAAACTACAGCACTCCTGAAACCAGAAACCTCAGAAAAAGAGCTCCTTTTAGTTCTATCCAGATGTAAATCATCCCATCTTTCTTCCGACAACATTAGCGGTGGTGTACTTCGATTGAAGGGAGGCAAATGCCTATAGAAATAAATCAATCCTCTGCAATTTCTCCTCCCAGCCTGTTCGCACTTGCCTGATGAGGGTTTTCTTTAGGGCCTGCTGGCTCCCAGATTGGTGGCTCCTGTTCTAATTAAATTCTCCTTTTTCCTTGTGCTTGGCGAAGCATTTAGTAGCAACTTTTAAAGCACATAAAGTAATAATGATGCAATTACGTCGGTAGGCATCTGCCGAGGATCAATAGGACTAGATTGACTCCTCTCCAGCCAGTCAATCAGCCCTGAGTGGCCAATTTCGGGGGCAGAGCAGGCCATTATGATGCCAACGCTTGAATCCGAAGTCTCTGAAACCCAAAATAAGGGAGACAAAGCCAAAGCCTATGTGTTTTATTATAAAAAGCAACCTGTTACAATGCCATCCAACATCGTGTTTCAGTGGAAGAGTCTCTCTCGGGAGGTTGTAGCTAGGGCTGCCATTTCCCTGCACATTACCTTGATTTCAAAGGTGGAATTGATGTTTCTCCTGGCAGATTGGGGCAAAGATATCGCTGCTTTAGTAGCTTCCTTTTTAGCCACAATTTTACCCAAAAGGATTCCCAACGAGCCATCCTTTTGGGGAACTGATAGGACGAAGCAGAACATCTACATGCACACGACCACCGTGTGACCTTATGACCCTCGACAGCTTCACCCTTGTCATTTTAATTATCCCAGTGACCTGAAATGTTTTATTGTTGTTGTTGTTGTTTAGTTGTTTAGTCGTGCCCGACTCTTCGTGACCCCATGGACCAGAGCACGCCAGGCACTCCTGTCTTGCACTGCCTCCCGCAGTTTGGTCAAACTCATGTTCGTAGCTTCGAGAACACTGTCCAACCATCTCGTCCTCTGTCGTCCCCTTCTCCTAGTGCCCTCAATCTTTCCCAACATCAGGGTCTTTCCCAAGGATTCTTCTCTTCTCATGAGGTGGCCAAAGTATTGGAGCCTCAGCTTCACGATCTGTCCTTCCAGTGAGCACTCAGGGCTGATTTCCTTCAGAATGGATAGGTTTGATCTTCTTGCAGTCCATGGGACTCTCAAGAGTCTCCTCCAGCACCATAATTCAAAAGCATCAATTCTTCGGCAATCAGCCTTCTTTATGGTCCAGCTCTCACTTCCATACATCACTACTGGGAAAACCATAGCTTTAACTATACGGACCTTTGTCGGCAAGGTGATGTCTCTGCTTTCTAAGATGCTGTCTAGGTTTGTCATTGCTTTTCTCCCGAGAAGCAGGCGTTTTATACTGTGAAGCCAATAAAGGTATTTGATTTGATTTGAGGTGGAATTGACATCCAAAAGGCAGAAGGTGGTGCTTTGTCCTGGCAAGTCAATCGGGTATTCCTAGAAAAAGCTCAACGGCGTTCGGGGTGTCCTGGTTTTTACTTTTTGAAAAAGGGCAGTTCTTTTGTAGACTCTTCTTCCTTGGAGGTTTTAAAGCACAGGTTGGATGGACACCTGTCATGGATGCTTCAGATGAGATTCCTGCATTGCAGGGGGTTGGACCAGATGACCCTTAGGGTCCCTTCCAACTCTATGATTCTATGAATACGCACTATGCATTTAAAGCACATGCCTCCCTACAAGGAAACCTGGGAACTAGAGTTGACCTCTCACTATGCTACAGTTCCCAGCACCCTTAAGAAGCTGCAGTTCCCAGAACTCTTTGGGGAGTCATGTGCTTTAAATGCATGGCGTGTATGCAGTGTGTCCATCGCCAATCAGATAAGAACCTAAGAGGAGACTGCTGAATCAGGCCAATGGGCAATCTAGTCCAGCATCCTGTTCTCACAGTGGCACAAGAACACACTCCCCTCCCATGGTTTCCAGCAACTGGCATTCAGGAGCGTTGCTGCCCCCCGGCAGTGGAGATGCAAAGCAGAGACGCTGCCGTGAGCCATGGGCGGGGGGGGGGGGCACGAGGCTGATAGCCTCCTCCTGCTGCTTCCCCCCAGGAACTGGAATTCAAAGGAATACATTTGGAGACCTTGGTCAGACATAAGAAGCAGAAATTGCTATTATTTTTCTAGTAA